>NC_136824.1:10028390-11228390 GCF_951394365.1 Tetrao urogallus
CCTGGAGCTAGTTGAGGGCATGCAAACTTATCTCAATAGGGATTTCAAGGATTTTTTTTAACTATAAGCATTGTAACAGATGGAAACACTTGCATAGTTTCCGTGTTGCTGAATCCTATGTTGTAGTGTACTATGCAGAGCTAAATTTCCCTACCCTGTTTTTTTTTTTTTTTTTTTTTTTTTTTTAGCAGTGGGTGTCTAACTTGAAGCAACACATGTTTTTTTTTGAGTGAATGTGGAACTAATTATTTTTTTACGTACGTGTGCATGCAAAATAGGTGCATACAGGGAGAATGAAGTGTATGCTGAAATTAAAAGGCAAAATGCAAAAACTAGCCCTGAAATAAAAGACAGTAAGAAAAAAAATAATTGGAAATGATGAAGACCTGTAGCAGAGCAAGCAACTTTTTCAAGACCACCCTATAACATGAGTAGTTAGCATCTGATAAAGCTGTGTTGTGCACGGTTGGCTGTGGCTGAGTTGCATATGGGTTTCTGGTTGTTTTTTGTTTTTTTTTTTCTTCTCTAATCTTTTTCTTCCTTTTCTCTCCTGAGTTAGCTGTGAACTTCAAACTCAAGTAAATGACAGATACCTGTCCAGGAATGTTTTTAAGATCTGTTATTAAAGCCTTTGTCTTGTTTGTTGTAAGCACCACAGATATACTGCCCTTGTTATCTTTGCACGTTTTTTTTATTTAAAAGAGAGGATTCTGTCTGTTACAGTGGTGCTTCTTAACGACACTTCTTACTCTTGCATAAGATGTCTCTACAAGAAATGGGAATTAGGAGTTCTTAGTATCACATACCCAGAAAGAAGCTGTACAAGTATTTAACGATAAAAATTGTTGAAAGCACTGCTTATGTGGAAGTATGGGAGTATGGAGTATACAGTCTGTAAAATGCTAGAATGAAATACTGCTTGTGATCCATGAGAGAACTTAAATGATTTAATGTTTGTTTATCCTGGTATGAATAGGAAAGTTTGAAACACATTGATTATTTTGTGCTCTGGTCAGTCAAATGGCTGTTTTTCGTTAAAGGTCATCATTTCTAGATGCTGTTGGTTTTGTTCCTAGATCATTTTGAAAGAGAGAGAAGAGAAGAAGGGCCGATTATCAGTAGATCATAGCATTTTGGGATCTGATGAGCAGAAAGAAGTTCATATAAGCCTGCCTACTGATCAGTCTCAGGAGCTGGCCTCTCAAGAAGGTCAGTGTCTCTTCCTTCTGCTCCTGCTTTCCCCCCCTGTACCATGACTAACCTACTTCATGTTCTCTTTTTGTGCAATGCAGCCTATTGGTGTTTTCTTGTAATTTTTTTTTCTAGCATTATAAAATACTAGAAACTAGATCTTTTTTTCCTGAGATGTCTTATCTCTTCCTCAGTTGTGGAAAACTCAGTGCAGTGTATGTTCTAGGTACACGAGCTCCATACAATCCTCACTCATTTAGCTAGAGTGGATATTTGAAACCTGTGGGATTAATTGGCATCGTTAATAAATGATGCTATGTTTATTACATTTGTTTTAGGTTTTATTTGCAAACTAGTTAAAAATATATAGTTTTCTTATGTACAGAAAACATTTGTCAATAAACTGCAGTATCTGGACTGTCAGTTTGCAGCAATAGTTGTAAGCAGCTGGAATGCTCTGAGGAATTTTCTTGTTCTTGATGTGAGGAGATTTTTGGCGATGGGAGGGAAGGTGTCTACAAAGACTCCAGCGTACTGCTTCAGAGCTAGTGCTGAGTGTCTGTGTGCTTATGTCACGTTGCCTCATTTCAATTACTCTTCCAGGGAAAAATATTGTTTAGTGTTTTCAGATTATAATTTGGAGACAGTGAGAGAGGCACCTAAGAATTGTAAAGCTGTTTCTTTTACATGAAAATGTCTTTGTATTTCGAACCTGTCTTTCAGAAACAGGGCTAAGTATGCCCAGTGATACTTCACTCTCACCAGCAAGTCAGAATTCTCCATACTGCATGACCCCGGTGTCCCAAGGCTCACCTGCTAGTTCTGGGATAGGCAGTCCAATGGCATCTTCTGCAATAACCAAAATTCACAGCAAGAGATTCAGAGAGTAAGAGCACTGCATTATTGAATTCAAGTTTTACACTTTAGGTCCCCTTCATTTTTAAGTGTGGATAGATTTAGTGAATGAACATAAACTAGTCTTTATTTAGCCTGTGCAAGTATTTTCTTGCCACTTTGTCTTCCTGTAGATAGATAGCTACGTGTGTATTTGGGTGTGTAAATATATGCATGCACGTGTGGATGTGTATTGTGTATGCATACACACATGGATTTACTTTGCTGGAACAAAAACTAGACGAAAGCAATCCTGAGAAATTTTTTAAAGGAGGGCTGGGTATGCTTTGTGGATGAAAGAGAGGAGCAATATTTACAGATGTTGAAAATACTGTAATGTTTGCTCTTCCTATGTTGTTTACTAACTTTATTTTTAAGATCATTAAATCAAGGAAAAGAGTGATTGTTTGTGGCACTTCCTGGAGTTTTTCTATGCACTTTTAGATAATCCTCTTGCTGATGTTACTAGAAAAAATAACTATTTTTCAAGGTACTACTTAAACTTCGCATATGCAGTCTCTTTTTTTTTTTTTTTTTTTTTTTTTTTTCTTCCAGTCCCTTTTAACAATTTCAAATAGCTTCTTTTATTTTTTCCTTGAAATATCTTGAAGTAATACAGTTCTTTAGTAAGAAAGACTCAGTGGAAACTGAGTATGTGCAATGCTAATATTTGATGTCTCTTGAATTGACAGATACTGTAACCAAGTTCTGAGTAAAGAAATTGATGAATGTGTGACTCTGTTATTGCAAGAGCTTGTCAGCTTCCAGGAACGAATTTATCAAAAAGATCCCATGAGAGCTAAAGCAAGGAGAAGGCTGGTGATGGGATTGCGTGAGGTTACTAAGCATATGAAGCTAAACAAGATCAAGTGTGTAATTATATCTCCCAACTGTGAAAAAATCCAATCAAAAGGTATAAATGATAGAAACAAGTGATGTCTCTAACTCATTTATGGTTTTCTTGTGTCACTGCGTAGCACTGATTAGCAAGGTTAGTGCTGCTTTTCAGTTGCTGTACCATGATATAACACTTTAGAATCAATTGTGTAATTGCCAGTCTATATTTATTTTATTCTCTTAATCTTCTGTTCTGGAAATAAACTTCTCCATGAGGAGTAAAACAAGCTGAAGATGAGTGGATAATGTGTACAGTAGACTTCAACTTGATTCCAGTGTGTCTATGGTATACTTGAAATCTTGAGCTCTGGGTCCTTTTAAGGAGGATTACTTAAGAGGAATATGTATTGCTCTAAAGGAAATACTTTAGCCATCAAGACACTTTTGCCCCTACCAGAAACACAAATAGAAGCTTTCTGAGGTACCAGAAGAGCAAAGCTCTGTTCAGTAAGAGAGCTGTGACAACAGAAGTACCCTGATGTGTGCTCACTGGCTGCACTCAGATTACAGCTTATCCTGTAGTACACAGTAGTTTATGATAGTGTTTCTCAAAGTTTTATTGGCTAATTTCAGTTAAAGTTGGGTTACAGAATGTGTCACCATGCTGTGACTTTTGACTAGATACTTGTTAAATTTCTTTCTTCAAGGTGGATTGGATGAAGCTCTGTATAATGTAATAGCCATGGCACGGGAACAGGAAATTCCATTTGTCTTTGCTCTTGGACGTAAAGCTCTTGGTCGTTGTGTGAACAAGCTGGTTCCTGTTAGTGTAGTGGGTATCTTCAACTACTCAGGTGCTGAGGTGAGTAATTCACTTGGTATATGGCTGGAGTGAGCAGTTACATTCCTTATAGTTGAGAATTATTTTAGCATAGAGAGCAACACATCTAACATGTTTGATAGAGGCCTTGGCCTGATCTCTTTTAAGTCCTGTTCTTTTGAAATTCAGCTTTTTTTCCCTCGTATCTGAAAGGCCAACGTATTGAAATGCTTTTCCATGACACCTCTGTAACTTTCCTGTAGACTTAAAAGACCACATGAAATCTCTGGAAGGTTGTAAAGAAAGCAGTATTTTCAAATAAGGACATCTTAAAGCCTTGTAAATGGGCAATGGTGTTTATATTTAATGCAGAGCTAGTTCTTGGTTGAAGTAAAGGTGTTTGGTGTTAGAAGGCTTAAGCTTCGTTATGTGGCATACTGTTGATTAAAAGCAGAAATTTGATTTATTTGAAAAAGGGGAAAAAAGTAAACAAAAAACCCACCCTGTCTTCATACTCAGGATTTATTTAATAAGCTGGTATCACTGACTGAAGAGGCCAGGAAAGCATACAGAGATATGGTTGCTGCAATGGAACAGGAACAGGCAGAAGAAGCCCTGAAGAATGTCAAGAAGGCTCCCCATCACATGGGTCATTCCCGTAATCCCTCTGCAGCAAGTGCTATCTCATTCTGTAGCGTGATTTCTGAACCCATATCTGAAGTGAACGAAAAAGAATATGGTAAGTGTTTAAAAAAAGAAAAATTACTTCTGTAACCAGAAGCTGGAGATTTCCAAATGCTACTTAAAGGAAAATGCAGCTAAAAATACAGCATTTCTTCATCTAGTCTACAGCTGTCAGGGATAATACTAAAATTGATTCATTTTGTAAGTCACTTCTCCTGAGCAATACAGGAAATAATAACTGTAAGTTCCACTCTTCCTAAGTGTTACAATTAACTAACTTGCATTGGTGGAGGTAGATTTTCAAGTTTTACTCAACTTGCATGGAAAAGCCTGGTAGTAAGACTGTACTAAACAAAACTGATTTTCTGGTTAAAATTTTTATAGAAAATGCAGAATAATATTTAAAGTGATTGCTTCCAATTGCTATTTAAGCCAGAATGTTTGGAAGAAATAATTGTATTAAAAAAAAAAAAAATATATATATATATATATATATATATATGTATATGTATATTAATCTGTTTCCTACACAAACTTCTTTTGAAACTTGTAGAAACTAACTGGAGAAATATGGTAGAGACATCAGATGGGTTAGAAACCTCTGAAAACGAGAGAGAATCCTCATCCAAGACTGCAGTACCAGAAAAAGCTGGCAATGGTCAAATTGCAAAATCTACCCCTAATAAACAGCCACCCCTGGCTACAACCAGCACTACCTCAGCAACAAATCTTGGAAAAGCCACACCAGGTGAGAAAGAAGAGGTGAAACCAGATGACAATCTGGAATGGGCCTCACAGCAGAGTACGGAGACAGGATCACTGGATGGCAGCTGCAGAGATATTCTGAATTCCTCCATGATCAGTACCACCAGTACTCTTGTACCAGGAATGCTGGAAGAGGAGGATGAGGAAGATGAGGAAGATGATGAGGATTATGCCCACGAACCAATTTCTGTAGAGGTTCAGCTTAATAGCAGAATTGAATCTTGGGTTTCGGAGACCCAGAGAACTATGGAGACTCTTCAGCTTGGGAAGACCCTCAGTGGTGCTGAAGAAGACAATGCAGAACAAAGTGAGGAGGAAGAAATAGAGACTTCTGAGCAGGTCGATCCAGCTGTTGATAGTGAGGAATGGACAAATGATAAGCATGCAAGTAACATTCAGCATAAGCCCACCATCTGCGGCTCTTTGAACAAGGAGCATTCAGATTCCATCTACATGCCGTGAAAATCAGCAGGAACTCAGGAACTTTTTAGAAATTGTATTAAAACTGTTGTAAAAGTTGCAGCCATTATCCGTATGCTTCATCTCAACATTTTGCACTGTTAAACATTTAGTGCTTATTTAATTCACAATATTTTCGTAGCTGTCTGTTACTTGTTTGATTTAAAAATGAGCTTAGGTTTTAATCACTATCTATTTCCCAGAATAGAAACAGTGTGGAAAATCTTTTGGTAAGTAATCACTAGACGTCTTGTAAAAGTAAACTTCTTACAACTGACCAATTTTAAGCAGAGTTCTTTTATGTGACCATTTAGCTCATTCTCAAAGAGATAACATGCATTTTAAGACTGACAAGTTACCAGTGCTTCTCACTGGTGTTATGCCAGGCATGTCAGTGTATTTGGCTGTGACTTTTTTTTTTTCTAGTTCTGTCTAGAAATAGAAGCAGGATTTAGGTGTTGGTTTTCAAAAAAAAAAAAAAAAAAAAAAAAAAAAAAAAGCTGGAAAAAACCCATTTGTAGTCTTTATGGAAAGTAAAGAGATGTGGTTCTTACGCTGACATGAATGCAAATTCTTTGTCGGCCTTGGCAAAAGCATCATTACAAAGCTGCTGATTAGATGAAATGATTACGATAAGCTATGCCAACTTTGGATTTCAGAACAACTTTGAGCTAGAGGGATGTAACTACTGTATTTATTATTATTTTATTTACAAATTGGCAATATTGCATAAGAACAGGAAAGGAAAATTGCCCATGCTCTCAGCAATTGCTGTCTGCCAAACCGTAGAGTGGATCACTAACTGTAATCCCTATCCAGAGATTTCAGTAAACTGATGACTTCCTTTTTCTCCTCTGACTTACCTCAGGAAAGCTGTTTCTGCATATTGTAACCTATGTAACATCACAAAAAGGAAGAATAACTATTTAACAGTGAGTGCAAATAATGCAGTGGCTCAGTTTACTGATAAGCTCATCTGCATGCTTTGATCCTGGCCACCTTCTTGTTGAATTCAGGATGGATCTTCACAGTTTGTACTCCAAATGGGACCTCTTTCTGCCTGTTCTCATTTGTGGCAGCCTTAGGAGTTGACCTCTGGAGTAGAAAAGGAAGTAGCTATCCCAGGAAAAGGGGAAGTGCTCTGCAGTCTGGGGAGGTGTTTCAGTGGCTCTGAGGTACAAGAAGGAAGCACCCCCCACCTCAAACCATACGTTTGTAGAGATTTTCTGTGAAATTTGTTAACTGATGATGACTCTATTTCAGATTGGAGTGTGTTCAAACCTTGCATGCAAGGAGAGTTTTTCATCTTTGTCTTAAATTGGCAAGAGATGTACTGAAACTGCCAGCAGCAGGAGCTTCACTACAAGAGTAGCCAAAGAGTAACTCATGTGAATACGCTTTAATTCACTTCATTTTTCTTCATCACTTGTATCAGAATGCGTTTAAAAACAAAAACAAAAAAAAAAACAAAACCCTCTGGAGTAGCTGAAAGAAAAACACAAAAGTAGTTGGCCTAGTTGGGTGTTCTACACTCATCAACGTGGGACCAGCACTTGTAGTAGTAGTAGTAGTGCTGGCATCTTGAGTTGCACTGGGAAAAAAAGGCTCTGGGTTTAGAAATGGTCTGCCCCTGGGTTTTTGAATGCTAATGAGAAGAATGGAATCTGTGTGTTATGTAAATATAGCTTTGATAGATACTGGCATAGCAAATGCTATGTACATAAGCAGTGTAGAGAGCTGCTTGGACAACTGGCTGTTCTGTCGTGTTCTTAGTTCCTTAATGTAATCTTCCTAGATACTAGAACAGGCATTTTGTAGGAAAACAAAGACTGAGGATTGACGCCTCCTGAATGTTAAACTTCTCACTCTCTGTATGGCAGACTTCTGTCTGTATGTTTGCAAAGAGTTCTTGCTTTAGGAAATGATAGGTGTTTGAACTGCTGACAAGCAAAACTTGCCCTTGGATGTGTAAGCACGTCTCAGCGTCAGCTGGGATCGGTGTATTCACTGAGGGCAGAACAGAACATCAGAAGAGAAAAAAAGATGTTTGTAACTTTTCCATTTGCTTTTTCAGTGCCAGTGATTCAAATGACTTTTGATCTTGAAGTATTAGCATCAAATGCATCTTTTTGTATGTCTTTTTGAACTTGGACTGTCATTTTAAGATTTTTTGACATTTATATATATATTAAAAAAAAAAACAAACTTGTAATATTCAGCCCACTACTTAACTGCAATTTTGCTACAGATTTAATAATTCTTGAAGGTGACATAGCACTTCTAATATCTCTTAACTTGCCAGCAGATAAGGAACTAGTCTCTTTCAGTGTGGCAGATCACCCTTGGAGGAGCGAACAGAAGGTGCAAAGGAAACTGGCCCTAGTGCTTCCTTTTTGATAAGCCGGGAATGAGCAATAATGGGGAGTGAAACTGCAGTTCCTTTGGAGTGATCCATTTGCATCTGAGTTTAGGGAAGTTCCTTACCACTTCAAAGCACTTGAGAATAGTATCTCACTGTGGTAACTTTGATTTTTATTACCACCGGAATGGGAAAAAAAAAAAGCATAAAAATGTTTTACTATACCATGACTTTTTTTTTTTTAAAGTAGCTGAATTTCTATTTGGTATACAAGTACAAGTTTATTATACAGGCTGTTATGGTTCCCAAGAGAAGGTGTTTCTGTAGGTATAGGTATGTAGATATTTTTGTTGTGAATATGATTATCCAGAAAATGAATCTACTTTTCTGAAGGCATTCTTTATGGAGATGACTTCACCACTTAATTTATCTGGTAAAATCAAAAATGACTTATCTGTGGTAGGGGTAGGGATCTTTAAAGCTGATAGAGACGGCTATGTATGCAACCTATTTATATAAATACTTCAAGTATCTCTTGATGTGAAATGTGGATTGCAAATATGTGAAAGGGAAAATACTGAAGAGCTTTTGTCCTTAGTTGGGCCAAGTAAAAATGGCAGAGGTTCAGGACCTGATCCTGTCAGCACGCACTGAAGAGCACTGCTGCCACTGCCTGAAGTCTGACATTTCTGCTCAGGCTGCATGTGGATGTTTGTACCATTGGAGCTGAGCAGTGACTGAGGGTATTGACCTGTGTGTTAAAAGTTATAGAAAATGTTCAAAGATGCACTTGTTGGTATTCTTATGGTAAAGGTAAGAGGTGTCCTTATGCTCATTTGGGTGGGAGGGAGCTTACACAGTGTGGTTCTGTCTGGTTCTTTAACACGAGCTTACATTTAATGGCGTTACCTTAAATACGTTTGTAAAAAGTATTATTGTTTGAGAAGCTGCTGTTTGCTGAAACTGTCACTAAGTATTTTCTGTGAAGTTGTGCCAACTAATGGAACCACTGAATTGGTTTCAGTGTTTGCCATGTCAAGACGAGACATGGCGATATGTTGATGGAACAAAAACCAGCAGATGCAAGCCATAAAAATACGTAACAGGGCTCTGCCCCACCCTGCCTATGTAAGGAAATGTAAGAATGTTCAACCCCAAGCTTCCACTCCAATGAATGGTAACAGTGAAAATAGAAACCCAGTTGGCACAGCCCACCTTCTCAATGTTCAATAGTTCATATATTTTACTTTTAAATAGTCTAATTAGGAAAGCTGTTTAATCTTTGATGTCTTAAAAGATTTATGGTAATACTTAGGTTAAAGCAGTAGAAAAATTATGAAATACAATATGAAGGGGTTTGTTCCATTTCTTTTTTTGCTGTATGAAGGATAATTGTTCTGTCTACCGTACTTTTTGGAGTAATAACAGCTTTTTTGCACTATGTAAATACTAGTGGGGATTCTTCCATAACTAATAAAAATGATTGTAGAAACTGATGGCTTTGGGTGATGTGTCCTTTTGCAACTGGGTTCTCCTGAGGTCAGGTTGGGGTGGCAGAGCAGCAGCCCTGGCTCCCAGCTCTGTGTGGTCTGTGAGCGGGGGATTTCCCCCAGCACAGTGCTCAGTTCTGTTGTGTCACACAGCATCCTGTGCAATAACCGGAGAAACGTAATACAGAAGAACCTGCCGTCCTGCAGAGATCATCAGGCTGACGTAGGTCCGGGATATTGTGGTGAAAGTAACATTCTACTTAAGAGGAATGAACTGCTGTCATCCCCCCTCAAAATTAGGGTTTCTTGCATTCTGAGAATTGGAGTCGCCTCCCTTTGCTGCCCTCTCTGTGTGCTGCATTACCTTGGGAAGCAGCAGGGCGCTGGAGCACCTTGCCCTGTTCTGCAGTGACTCACTGGCACTGCTCACGCTTCCGCTGCTGACGGTGTCATTAGCTGGTTTTGCAACTCCTACGGGTGAGAATATTTGTAGCGATTCAGAAAGGACACGGCTTCATCCTGTAATTTTGAGTTTTCTATTTCTGTGCCTTCGCCTCCTCTTTCAGTTCTGCTTCTGCAGTTGTCCTCTCTTGAAAGTGCTGCTGTGACAAACATTAGACAGCAAGCATTGCTGCTCTCAGAATCGCTCGTCAAACCTGAGTTCTGCATGCATCTTCTCAACCCGAGACAGACTTTGGAAACCTGTGTAACTTGTACTATGGAAATAACAAAGTTAATCGCCATAAAGCCTTACTGACTTTTCCCTCTCTGTCCCCATTTAAGAAATGTTCGGCAGCTTCTACTGATGGTTATTTTTAATGACACTATAGTGGGGATTACACTTTGCACTGCTGTGCATAAAGCAGAACAACCACTGCAAAAAGAAAAAAATTGTCAGTGATGCGCTGAAGGCCTTAGGTGCAAATGTGCTTGCAGCAGCGGGAGTTCTCAAAGGGTGGGTTTGTGCTGATGGGTCTTCATCAGCGATGGCTGAAAAGGCCCGACCCAAAGCACACTGCATGCAGCCACCATTGCCCTTATGGTGTGGGGATGGATCGGGGCAAGGAGGGGGCTGCAATGCCTGTGGTTTGCAATGTCAGCTCCAGTGTGGTTCTTCCAGCTGAAGCTGAGGGGTCACTGCCCCTTCACCACGAGGGCTCTTAGAGGTGGTGAGGTGAAGCTGCGGGTAACAAGAACTAGGCTGAGCCCATGGAGGAGCGCTGCTGCTGGTGGAGGGATGGATCACGTTCACAGTAAAAGGCAATAAAACTGACCCTGTGCCACAGCTTCCTTTTGGATTCACTATGGCAGCACAGTGCCCAGCCTGGGGGCTCTGAGAAATACAGCGCAGAATGGCCCAGTGGTGCTGCTGTGTTTGTTCTTCCCAAATGTGTGCCAGTGCATTGCCCTCTGGAAAAACACTTTTAAGCTATGTGAAGTAGGTGATGTTCCCTGCATGCTGGCATACAGATGCTGAGCCCCCTGATGTCATCACAGCATGATCATTTCCAACTTCCTTTCAAGCTGACTGTAGTTCTGTGCTGCTGAAACCTGTTCATAGGGAGGGGAATTCTGCAGGGATTGAGCTTGAGGCTTTTCTGGGCTCTGCTGAGCTTTGCCTTTGCTTCCCTCCTGCTGCAGATCTGGAGCCAGGTCGTGGCTGCTGGCTGCAGGGCACCATGGGACACACAGAAGCACATTGCAGGGCTGCCTGCAGCTTCTCCCACCTGGCTGTAAGCAGTGCTGGGCTCCTTTCTGCCTGCAGCCATGCGTGTCAAGGGGGATGTGTGCAGTGTGCTCAGTGCACGTCTGCATGAATTAACGCTGCTGCTGCTATTTATATGGGGTGGGGGGAATCCTCCATTTGCTCCATATGTTCTGAGGGAGGTGCAGAGCTCTGCTGTGCAGGCCCAGCTCAGAAGCAGCACCGAGCTGCTGCCTCCAAGCCCCATGAGAGTGGGTGTGGGGCAGCTCCCCCGCAGTGCAGCACGGTGGGAGGGGGTCAGAAGGCTGCAGGCACCTGGAGGCCCTGAGCAATGCAGGCAGGCAGACCAAGCATGAGCAGTGCCCACGGGCTTCGTGTGGGCCTCACACAAGGCAGAGGCCTGGTTTCTGGAGACTTGCTTGTGCCAGTGCTTAAAGGCGCTTTGTTCTTGGGGTGGCTGGAGCTTGGATTCCCAGCATCTTCAGCAGAAATCTTGTTTGTAGCTCTGAGAAAATTAGCTTTTTAATCAACAAAGGCATTTTTCTTTTGCCCTCCACCCCCTCCCTGGCTAATGTTCCTCGAACAATGCCGCTTTTTGCTGGTTCTATTCTCATGCTTGTATGTGCATCCTACTGCTGTAAGCAAAAAAACCCTTCCCGCGCCACGCCGCTGCCTGCAGCTGGGGTCCCGAGAGCTCAGCGGGGCTGCTGGTGCTGCGGCCGTGCAGTGCCTGGGCTACAGCTCTGGGGCTGTTGGTGATGGACGGGCCGTCGTGTTATTCTTTTCCTCCCAAACGTCCCCTCCCGCCCTACCCCCGAAGGGGCGTCCTTTCGCCTCTCTCACCGACTTCGGGGCAGCACCGTCCGGAGGCCCTCAGCCCTCAGGTCAGGGCTGCAGGTGCAGCGCCGCTCCCAAAGGCGCCGCCTCTCCGAGTCCCGCTCACGGAGCGGAGCAACGGGAGCAACGGGAGCAACGGGAGCAACGGGAGCAACGGGAGCGTTCCGCGCGCCGCAGGAGATGCGGAGTCCCGGCGCGCGCGACCCCGCCGCGCTCCCGCCCCGCGCCCCCCCGCACTCGCGGGCTGAGGGCGCGTGAGCCGGCGGCGGGCGGCGATTGGCTGCCGGGAGCACCCCGGGGGCCGCCGGGCCGCGGCCGCCCGCCGAGCGCCATTCACGGCGCTGCCCGCCTGCACGCGCTGAGGCTCATTCACAAAAAAAAACTTCATTCATAAAAGGCGGCGGCCGCGGCGGCGGCGGCGGCGGCGCCCAGGGCTCGGCGTGGCGGGAGCGGCTCGGGCGCTGCTGTGTGCCGAGGGTACGGCGTGCGCGGGGCTGCACCGAGCCCGCGGCGGTCCGGCGCTGAAGGATTTTGGAGCGAGAATTGGCGAGCCCGAGGCTGAGAGCTGCTGCGGGCTGGGAGGGCTCTGCTTTACGCGTGTGCGGGCAGGAGCGGTGCGGCGCGGGGGCAGCTGAGGATGACGGCACCGAGAGCCGCGCACCTGGCGGGGCTCGGGATGCTCTGGAGGTGCGGCTGAGCGCGGGGCTCGCCTGCTGTGCTCTGCTCTGCCCTGCCCGGATCGCGCTCGGGCCGTCGCTGCGGCCAGTACCTGGCGGTGACATCCCGGCCGTGAGCGCCCGGTGTGTGGCGCCAGGGGGGGACAGGGGCTCGGGTGGCATTCCTGGGCGTGGGCTGCCGCTCCCCGTGGGACTGCACGGAGAATGCCGGCCGGCCGTGCGGCTGGAAGCCTCCCGCATCGAGGAAAATACGCTGCTTGGGAGGGAGTCGGCAGAAATCTCTGTCAGGTTTCCATTTTTAACGTTGTTTGACTTGCCTGCTTTCCGTCTGATTTATTCACAAAGGCGATTTGTGCCCAAGGCTCCGGTTACCGATCTGCCAGGGCTATGAGAGAGCGCGGCCCGCAGAGCCTCTGTGCACACGTCCTGTACGTGGGGCTGCTGCGACACCCGGGGATGCTGCACAGGGCCAAGTACAGCCGCTTCAGGAACGACTCCGTAACGTCTCTGGACGAAGGGCCGCAAAACATCAAAGGTTCCTCCTCCTCCTGCCACCCTTCAGCACCCAGCCTGCTGGCAGAGGACGTCCCGCTGGGTCCGCAGGACACCTGCACCACGCTGTGCGCGCTGATCCCGCGCATGGCCAACATTAAACTCGCCAACCCCTCCGCTCTGCCCGGCCTGAAGAGCTTCTGCCTGGGGAGCAAGGAGGTGCCGAGGACCAAACTGACTGAGTGCGTCACCGTCCCTGGCGGCCCCTCCTCGCCTGAGCTCGGCTGCCTCTCGGCCTCGTACCCTCAGCCCGGCACGGAGGGGCCACACCTGACCGCGAGGCCCGCGGGCGGCTGCGCCGGGCGGGGAGCGGCGGAGGCGGTGGGCAGGCTGGGAGGCAGCCTCGTGCCCAGCGGGGAGAGTGCGGAGGAGCCGGGCACAAGCTACGGTGTGAGGGTGAGTACTGAGCGCGGGGACTGGGCGCTGGCACGGGGGTCTGCAGGCTGTACTGGTTAGCCTCTGGTCAGAGACAAACCCTGTGTGTCTGCTGTTTAATGATGGATGTAGGGCTGTGCTGAGGGCCCGAGGGAGTTAAAAGGAGCACAGCTATCCCCAGAGGTAGACAACATCGACTGCCATACAGGCTGTCCTTAGGCTCTTGGGGGAGCACAGCTGAGCTGCGCTGTAAATGAGGTCACTCTGAAATGTGTGTTGGGGGGGAAGGACTGTGGCAAGGTCCCGTCCCTCCCAGCAGGTCCGGTGCCAGGCAGGTGCTGGCTCACACTGTGACATCTGTCAGTGCTGGGCCCAGCATTGGCCCTGCAGCCCCTTCTGCATGGTACAGGATGCCGAGGCTGCCCTCCACTTGTGCTGCTGGGCTGCACCCACTGCTCTGGGCACAGAGAGCACTGCCTGTTCCTCCAGAGGACACCCAACCACAGCTGCTCACAGCTGCTCACAGCTGGGTGTTTCTCACACTGTACTGTCACTGTTGGTGCTGGCTGCTGTCAGCAGTTGCTGGCTGTGGGGACCGTGCTGCTGGATGAGTCCCTGGGCTCAAGGCTTTGCTTCTTCCACCCATGTCACACTCGGGAGCTTTCTTGTTTTCCATTTTTCCTCTCTGGATGTTTAACTTCTGTGCTCAGACCTTGCCAGGTGGAAAGCCAATGGCCATTGCTTCCTTCTCCACCCTCTGAACCTCTGACATTGCACATCAGAGGGGAGAAGAACAAAATGGGGCCGTGGCTGTGCCCACTCTTCCCAAGCAGGCAAACTACTGTGGGTGAGGTCTTTGGCTGTGGGAGCTGTGGGGCGGGTGTCAGTCAGGTCATCAGCTGTGGAAATGGAAATCAGAGTGCAGTCATCTTCATTTGACTTGTTAAAGGCAGCAGTAGGAGGGAGCTTGCACTGGCTGGGGTTCTCTGAGCTACCCTTGTGCCTGTCCTCTTGTGCTTGGCTTCCTGTAAAGCCCAGTGCTGATGTGGGCACTTGGTACTTTGGCACCAGCGGTGGCTCACTGGGTTAATGGGCACACAGGTGGTACATGGCATGACAGCACAATGCCTGCTGGGGCTCCCAGTGCTGGTGGGCAGTGTGCTGGTGTTGTGGTGTCACGGTGCATGGCCTGTGGCACCTGCCTGTTGTATGGTGTCAGTCACAGCCAAGGCTCTGAGGTCCCTGCAGGGCTGCAGGATGCCCCTTGATAGGGGGATTTCCCAGGTCCTGTATGGGCTGGTGGGCAGAGGCAGTGAAGTGTTACCTGCTGGGAACCACGCCGACCAGAAAGGAAAAGGAGAAGCAAAACCAAGGCCCAGCGTGACAGGAAGGTCCAGAGAAGTGGTGAAGGGGCTGTCCCCTTCTGCTGCTCCCCAGCTTGCTGTTCCAGTGCGTTTTCCTGCTGTGATGGTCAGGCTGTTTCCCAAGAAAACATCTTTGAAGGGCTGACTGTTAGGGGCCTCCCAGCACGACAGGGAGATGTCCTTCTGCAGCTCTGCTGCTGTAGGAGACCCAGGGCTACAGGAGCACCGCTGGGACACATCCTGATGTGCTATGTCCAAACCCGGTGGCTTTTTGACCAGGTATTTCAGAAAGACAGTAATTGCTGAAGTGATAAGAAGTTTACATCAAAAGTGGTCACCCATAAATTGGAAGGAGGCAGAAATTATCTGTCAGGTGTTGCTTCAAGAGGTGCTAGCAGTGGGATTCCCTGTGTGCCCTTTGGTGTGACTGCAGCTGTGCACAGCAGCTGGAGGTGCCACGTGTGTCTCACATCACCTGGACTGTGCAAGATGCTGAGCCCCCTACCTGCCTGCTCCTCCAGCCTGCCTGTGTGAATATCAAAGAGCCCAAGTAGCAATACTGAAGCAGGACAGAGCTTATCTCTGTACCGCTATCTTTAAGAGTAGAGTGAAGGCCCGGCTGTTCTTGCAGTTCTCAGGCAGGAAGGAGATCAGCTCTGGTGGTTCGTGGCTGCAGAGCCACAGCTGTGAGGGGTGAGCAGGGCTCGGGGTGCTGGGCAGCCCTCATCCCACAGCTGTCACCACCTCTGCCTTAGGGTAGTGGTTCTCTGTGGGCTGCTCACGTGTGCTACAGCTGCAGGTGCTGCTTTGGGTTCTCTTTGAACCGAATCTGCCACAGCCCTTGTCCTGCTGCAGTGGTGTGGGATGGGCTTTTCAGATCAAAACTGAAAAGAAAGGGAAAGTGTGCATGTGTATATGTTTGTGTGTATACACTCATTGAAAATGTGTTTGTGTACATATGTCTGTATATATATATACATACATACATAAAATCAGGAGCTTTTCCCTGTTAGTTGTTTTTTTTTTTTCCTCAATACTTGTTTAATCACAGAATGGCCTGGGTTGAAAAGGACCACAATGACCATCTAGTTTCAAGCCCCCGGCTGTGCACAGGGTCGCCAACCACCAGACCAGGCTGCCCAGAGCCACATCCAGCCTGGCCTTGAACGCCTCCAGGGATGGGGCATTAAAAATTGAAAACTCACAAATGAAAGGGTCAAACCCTCCCTGGAAATTTTCTATTTAGCAAAACCCAGACTGTTTTCCAGGCTGTTCTGCCTGTTCTCTCAGGCCCTGCCGTGGTGTGTGGGTGCCACGTGCTCATGGCTGCTGCATGCGTGCGCTGCTTTCCCCTCCCGGCCCCATCCATCAAGGTGTTATTCACAGCAATCAAAGCAGAGCTCCCTGCTCCCCACCTGGCAGCCCCGGAGGAAAGAGGGGTGGGAGGCTCAGAAATCTTTTCCCCTTACTTCAAAAGTGCCTTGTTAAAGCAGGTGCTGGGAAAATTAAGTGCTTGGATGGGAGAAGGATTCCTGACACCCTCATTTGCACACAATACTGCTGCTTGTGATTTTTTTAATGTTTTTTTTTTTCTCTTTTTTTTTTTTTGCCCAGGTAACTGTCATGTTTGTAGGGAATCCGAGCAGCATCTAACATGCCTTTGGTTAGAGGCTGTGTAGCAGCAGCATTGCTTCTACTAGCAAATCCTGCCACCTGGATCCTTTGTTCGATGGCTGTGGGGTCTGTAGGAGCTGCCCTTGGCATTATGCATGAGTTAATGCCTGTTAACTAATAAGTCAAATCGTGAGGCTGCAGCTGTATTGTTTAATTAGGAGCTCCACGAGCTGTATCGCTGTTCCTGGTGAATCACTGGCTGTCATTGAAGCTGGAGCCACTCACTGTGTTGTGGGAAGGAATGCAATGAGACGTGGGGCTGTGTTAGAGGGTGCCTCAAAAGCTTATTCACGCGAGCCCTGCCGGGTGCATTCACATCTCCTCCCACGCAGTCCCTCATCCTGTCTGCAGTCACTCTCCATCATCTCTTGCAGAGAGATGTGAAAAGATGTGCATCTTTAGTAAGCAGCCTTCTCTTCCAGCCCCGGCAGTGTAAGAAAGCAGAATCCATCCCCAGCTCTCCCTCCCTTTGGATGCTATGGGACCGGGCTCCCGCAGGACAGCCGCTCCCCATCCCGCTGCAGGGAGACGGGGGCACGCTTTGCCATGGGTCACTGCTACAGGAACTGGGCAAGACATCTGTGGGTTCAGCATCCACCCTCATCAGTGAGGTCAGGTCCTTAGCAGCTGGCTCTGTTCTGCGTTGGCGTTTTCTTCAATGGAGGGGTTAATCATCCTTGTGTAATTTTCACTTCTTTTTTTCTTCCTTGGAGATATCTTTTGTTTTCTCTACCAGGCTTCCAGCATCCCATTGTTCCTTCTGAGTGCTCCCTGGGCTTCTTCGCAGCTCCGTGACCCCGATGTCCTCCTCCCCAGCCCCACTGCTTCCCCCCGCCCAGGGATGTGGGGGTTCAGCCCTACAGACCGTGCTCATTCAGATAAAATAAATGAGGGATGCAGTGAGGTACTGTGTTAATGCACTTCCTTACTCAGGCTTTTAAAGAAAGGAAGAAAAAAAAAAAAAAGAAGGCCTTTTGTGAATCATTGATAAGTTGAGCTTCACTCAGGGTCACTTATGCAAAAACCTAATATTGATTTTTCATCTTTGCTTAGAGCAGCTTCCCACGCATCTGCTCAGGATGCAGCAGGGACTCGCTTATCAGTGCATGACTCACCTCCTCCTCTAAGTCTTGCTGTTCTCAAGGATCGAGGGGCACCCAGCCAGCTCACAGAATGCTTGACCTTATCCTGTAGGACCAGAGGTCTCTGCCATGCTGTGAGCTGAGGCTTGAGGCATATCTTCCACGTTTGCTTTGTTCCCGTTAAGCAGGAATATCTTTAACAAGTAAGATAGCTCTCAGAGTCCTTTACAAAGTCATTAAACGTTCATTAGGGAAGCAGTTCTGCAAACCCTTCAGATTCTTATTGATGTCCTTCCAGGGCTCTGACCTAATTCTGGAATTCTCCCAAGGGTTGCATTGCTATTTGGAAAGAAACCAAAACAGGGATATAATACCATTGTTGTGGAATCCCTGCTTGACTGCGCGCACACGTTCTCTTTTTAACACAGTCATTTCTGGAGGTCTCTGAAGCTGGAGCAGGCACCTGCATTCACCTCTGAGCACTGCAGGAGAATCCATTCACAGACAGGCCGGTGCCTTTCTCTGCACACAGTGCTGCTTCTGTCCGTGCAAAATGAGGGCACAGGGCATGCAGCCCCTGCCTGGGGCTCTCTGTGGTGGATCCCAGAGGCTGTGACTCCATGCGGGAGGGCTCAGTGGGGCCGGGCTGTTGCAGGATGCTCCGTTCCCAGGTGACTGTTGCAGTGTCAAACAGGGGATGCCAGGTGGGAAGCACAGATCTGCATTTGAATAGCGGAGGGATGGCTATCAGCAGAAATGATAAAGGAATGGGTAAAATGTTTTGGAGAGAAGTAAGCTCAGTGGCTGGAGTTAGCCTGGTGCACTTCATCGCGATGAAAATGTTCCGTAGGTTTGTGCAAAATGTCAGAGGGTTCTGTATGGTCACAGATCATCCAAGTCTTGATGTTTCTGAAAATTTGTCCTACGTAAATCCCAAATAAGTATAGAAAAAGCCCTCAGCTGTGCCCCATACAACAGAAAGGTGGGACTCAGCCTCTAATTTAAGGCAGTCACTTTGTGGTGCCGGCTCTTAAAGAGCCGTTGCTAAGAGCTTGAATTGCAACTCTGCCTCCTCCATCTTCTGCAGAGGTTGGATATTTGTCATCAGACCTGCAGCAGCAGGGGGCCGGTGGTTTTCCTCATGCCTGGTAATGCCTCCCACTGCTCCAAGGCCCCTGAGTGCAGCGGTCCTGCAGGTGTTCTCTGCACATGGGGGAATTTCGCTGCAGCATCGATGCGTTCCTCCCGGCTCAGTGGCACAAGTTAATCAGTGACAATGAGCAGAGTTAGGAAAGAGGAAGGATTGGATTTTGTGTCCCCCGAGGGCTTCATCTCTTTTTTTGTGCTGTGTTGTTGGAATTGCTGGTATCTTCCTTGCTGTTCTGCACACTTTTCAGTAAACCTTCATCTATTTATGAAGCTGCTTTGGAACAGCTGATTTGATTTTCCACATAGATTGTAGTTCTGCGTAAATTCAGTGGGCTGAAATCACACTTGCTTTCTTTTCTGACCTCCTCTCAGCTGTTCTGCAGGTATTAACATAGCCATCCTTTGTCTCTCTTTGTTCTCCACAGTACATGGGCTGTATTGAAGTGCTGCAGTCAATGAGGTCCCTGGACTTTGGCACACGAACACAAGTCACCAGGTAGGCACTCCTGAATGGGAATTCAGCACAAGAAAGAAAAGCCTGAGCACTTATTTCTGTATAAAGCCACTGCTGCGTGCCAAACCCTCAGACTCTTTTGAATAGAAGTTTGCATGGTTTGCTTTGCTTTTTCCCAAGCGATGACTTGAATTACGTGGTCATTACAATAGGCTGTTTCCATTGTGAAACTGATCGTTTCAGCCACAGGCTGAATTTATTGCCCAGCCCTTGTTTTGGATGCAGAGAGAATCGCCCTGCAGTCGCAGCATGGTACAGGCACACCTGGTGCTTGGTATTGGCAGCTGGGCCAGGAGCCTGGGCTCACCTGGGGCACGAGGTGAACATGCAGGCTGTGCTCACCTGGGGCACGAGGTGAACATGCAGGCTGTGCCACAGCCGTGCTGCTGCTGTGGCCAAGGCACAGCCTGGGCGCTCCAGGCATGTCTTCTGCTGCCTTCTCCCTGCTTCACACTTGATGCAAGGTGCCGTGGGTCCCTCCATGTAGTGAGGTCGTCTCACAATTGATTGTTGGCTGGTCCAGAAGAGAACAATCCGCTTTATTTTTACCTTTAGTCTTGCCCTGTATGCAGAGTCCTTGTGTCTATGAGGAAGCACATGAGTGCCTTTCCAAAGGGGCTGCTGGAATGCACCCGTGGTCCTGCAGCAGAGCTCCCTGCTCTCCGGCCCCAAATGGTCTTTGCAGAGAATTTTTGCCCAGCTGTGTCCATGTTCTCTCCTCCTCAGCCTTTTTTTCTGGCTCGGCTCATGCTGAGGATGCCAGAAGTGTGGTTTAGGGTTCCTGTGGCTGCCCGGCTCTTCCTTCCTGCTGGCAGATGATTTACAGATGCTCTTTTGCTTCTTCAAGTGCTCATATCAAAGAGTTTGGAGGCAGGAAAGGTGCATGATGAGATAAGTGTTAAACGTCTACCTGTTGTCTCCCAGACTTATCAGCTAAAGGGAAGAATCTGCACAACTTGACTCCTTAAATGCTTATATACTGCACTCTAAAGCAGTCAGATTTGTTGTAGATTCAAAGTCAGCAGTTGTTTACATTTAGTCAGCACAAGCACCGTTCCTGAATGGGTATGTGAAGAAGTGCCTGAGATACAAATATAGCTCCACTCCCCTGCCTAATTTCTTACCAACCCAAAGGAGAAACACAGTAGACTGCACAGATAAATCAGTTTGGTAGATTCAGACACATGCATTGTGTTCTTCAACAGCACCAGCCAAGAAGTGAGGTTACCTCCCATTTGCAAGGCCAGGTCTGTGCATGTTGCTACACTGACAGAGCTTTGGTCAGACTATCTGAAAAATACTGAATATGAATTATTACCTAAAGAGAAATTGCCAACTTAAATTTGGCCCAAATGGTGCCAAATTTAAGGTTTTGTTAACCAAGGCTATGTGAGGAGTTAACAATGGAAATAGTTCCACCACCTAAAAAAAACCCCATGCCACTGCTGACCTTGGGAGACTCTTTTGTGTATGAGAAATTCAAAACTTAAGCTGTTTGCAGACTGCCTGTTGAAGGGCTGTGTGTGCATGCTAGCTTTAAAGTTCGGTCGATTACGTCCTGACTGGGTGACAATAACTCTGATTATTCTCCCATTGTTCTCCTAGGCAAGTCACTTTATGGATGCCCTCCACAGCCCAACAGTGAAGGAGTTATTTGAAATGATTCCATTTTAATAATCTGTGTTATTTTTACTGGGGATGAAAACATATTTTTACTCTGACGGCATTTCACTAAACAAAGAGCCATGCTCTGTTTGAAAGTGATGTGGAAGGAAGGTCAGTTTAAGAAAGTCCCTTCTGCACCAGCTGTAGTACAGCATGGGTCATTTGCATTCTGATGAAGCAGTGGGACTAGAGCCCCTGTGCTGTGGAGGTGTCTTCCTGTCCATCCCATGCCTGCCCAGAGCCCAGCATGCCCTCCCCTTGCCGGGGCCCTTCAGTTCTTTTTCTCTTTCCCACCTCCCACTTATGTTAAATCAAGCTCAGTGATTGTATCTAGGCATGTATGGGAAAAGGGATTCTGTATCCCAGGTCCAGGCAATAGCTCTCCAACTTGGGAATGGCCAGGCAACATGGCTGGGGCGAGGGGCATTGCGAAGGACTGGTGGGATGGGTGCTTGAAGAAAGCTGTCTTTGTTTGGAAGATTAATTTCAACTTTGTTGAGACACACAATCCCTTTCTGTTCAATGGTGTAGGCAGAGGCCTCGATGCTTAAAAGCAGATCTCCAGCAGCATGCTTGCTCGCTTACATCAGCCCCTTGCTCTTCTTTTGCTCTCATTTGGGGAAACAATCAACAAAGTGCCTCTCTGTCAGCACCAGTGCCTCCTCTGCGGCAGGGCTTGTTGCAGAGGTGCAGCCCTAGAGGACGAAATCTGAGTTTGAGTATACTGCTGAGATGACCTAAAGGCTCACAGGTGCCAAAAGGGGGCTGTCTTTGTCACCTCTCATTGCCCACCTTGCTGCTGGCTGCTGAGACACCACAACTTCCTTCTGCTCTCCCTGCAGCACCGGCTGGCTGCACGGGGCTCCATGGCTCAGTCCCACAGGTGTGCAGCGCAGGAGCTGACCCAAATCTCTCCCATTCACTATGGAAACAAAAACTGTGTCAGCTGCCAGTGGTCAGTGTGTGTAATTGCATGGACACTGCTGGACTGGCAGGCAGGGACCTCACTTCAAATGGCAGAAGTTGCCGAGTTGTTGAGGGGCAAGATTTGCCTTGAACTAAACCGATTTAAATTCCTCATGGCTTTCCCCATTTAGTTCTGAGGTTCCCAAAGGTGAGAGGAGCTGCTGCAGAGTGCGCCAGTGGAGTTATCTCAGCCTGTGTGATTTAAAGGAAAACAAACAATCCAAAGTGCTTTGCCTTGGGATGTGTGACAAGGAGGAGAGAAAGGAACAACAGCAACATGATTGGAATAATAAGGCCACATTTGCTGCTGCTGCCTCTGGTTGGCAAATGGAAAATGGAGAAGCAAATCCCAGAAGCCACAGAGCTGCATTTTCATCCATAGGTTAACTGTGAGACCTACAAAGGTATTTGCTGTCTGGCAGATCTAGAAGACTTGCCCAAGCGAGTGACTGACAGTGAACGGCTGTAAGAATGAATTAAGAGCGTGCTTCCAGGAAGAAGGCATGGATACAGTAAATCCAATTTCAGTTTATCATGGATATTCCCAGAGTTTCTTTTCTTCCTAATATATGGTGCAGGTTCCACCTGCCCCATGGAAGTGACTGAAAATTAGAGATGTTCAGGTCTATCAGCAAGGTGTTATCAAATGCCTGCTTTTCACCTTTAAAATAATATATGAGAAGGTCTATTAAGTCATCTGGAAAGCCATCGGATAATATGAAGCAAGGAACAGCTGTGAGAAGATGATTTCCCCTAGGAAAGAGAGGAAATAGAAACTTAATTAGAAATGATTTGCCTGTTTTTTGTTCCTGTTTGTTGAACAATTGCATAGCAGAGGGGTGAAGTGGGCAGTCACAAGATGTGCTTGTACCAGAATGGGATCTGCTGCTGACAGCTTTGTCTGCAACTGAGTATTCCATACAGGATGCTTGAAGTGTTGGGGAACTCTTTTGTCACCACAATAGAACACTTCTCTGTTTTTCTAGTTTGTTCAGTTTCTGGTTTTCTTTCTAGGTAGAGCTAGACTTGAAGGCCCCAGGTAGCCTTAATGTCTTGTCTCTGATTTTAATCTCCTTTAATATTGAATGAGAAGATGAGCTTTCATTTTCCAAATAGATCATTGGAATCTGCAAGATCATCCTGCAGGGTGCCATTCCTGTTTCGGTTAGTTTTGCCCTTTCTGCCATCAAAATAATATCACCAAGCTAAACAGGAGAGATGTCAGGATTTCACTTCATATTTTCAGTTGTGCAGGGGAAAGTGCTTGTTTTAAAAAGATAAAAAAAGAGGCTGTGCTTAAAAGGTTGCGTTTGTAAACTGAATCTGATCTATCTCATGCAGTCCACTGCGATGCTGCTCTTCCTCCTGGCTGCTTTCACTCTGATTGCTGTTTGTACACTTGACAGGCTCCAGGTTTCATTTCTCAGGACCTTCTCTGACAGGAAGCCTCCTTTTAACATCAGTGCTGTCCAGTGCTTTAACTACGGGTGCTGGCAGCCCACCTGCTCCAGCCATCCTGCAGCATGGGGCCTACCTGGCCCACTGCCTGCCAGCGTGGCTCAGTGTCTCCAGGACATCCTGCAGGGATAGCACATGGAAAACTTGCCCCAGCAACATCTGTGATTGCTGGGTTATTGAGATAAGACTGTCAGGTCGGATCCTGGAATCCATGGCATGCTGACCTTCCCTCATCTCCAGGATGTCCAGGAATGTTAAGGAAATCTGCTGAACACACCCCAACCCTGTTGGTCACCATTTTTCCACTGGTTTCCAAACAATGACTGTAAGTCAGGGAAAAGTTGATGGCTGCCAATAAAAGATTTTTTCCCAGCTGCTGTGCTAACTGCCCTCAGGACGCCGCTCTGTTTGTGGGAAGCATCACCTGGTTGACCATACATCAGAACTTGCTTTGTTGAAGCCAGGAAAAGAGATGCAGCTTGTAACAGTTACATTCAGTGAGAAATATAGCTGTCTTTGATACAGCCCATCAATGCATTCTGCCTTACATTTCTGCTTTCTGAGGTGAGAAGCATCTATAGAGGTTACTGAGTGGCTGGGATAGGACACCTGATTTGGGAAATAGCTGCTAGAGGTGAACTAGGACCTCTGATTTGCAAAAATGTCGAGAAGCTGAACCTCCTAACCTCCCCTGTGAGCTGTGGCATTACAAAGCACTACGACAGAACCCCTTGCCTAAGAGAAGCAGCTTTGCAATCCAGCTTCAGCTGAGCAAACCGTGCACCTTGAAAAGAGAGAGGAGGTCTGTGCAGCATTCCCAGAGAAAAATCTCCTGCCCAGAGGGATACAGCACTGCTGGCAGCGACACTCAAAGCATTTTCTTTGCTGTGTGTGTAGCTGTCTAACCCGCGGTTTGGCCAAGGATATCACAGCTTGGCAAAGAGACATGCTCTGCACAGCCTAGATATCAAATGCTGGAAGAACTGTCACACCTAGCAAGGGCAGAACTGGGAAATGTTCAATTGTAACTCCCAAACAGCGTAGGCTGGGCAGCAAGAATGTTCTTGTGATATAAATTGTGGGAAATTTGCTGAAGTGCAGGTGAAACATTGCTTCTGTGATTTCTTTTCTTTTCTTTTCTTTTCTTTTCTTTTCTTTTCTTTTCTTTTCTTTTCTTTTCTTTTCTTTTCTTTTCTTTTCTTTTCTTTTCTTTTCTTTTCTTTTCTTTTCTTTTCTTTTCTTTTCTTTTCTTTTCTTTTCTTTTCTTTTCTTTTCTTTTCTTTTCTTTTCTTTTCTTTTCTTTTCTTTTCTTTTCTTTTCTTTTCGAGAACCCTCCCCCCCCCAACAACAGAAAGCCCATAAGGGCACCCAGCTGGGCTCACTCAGCACACCCCTGCTGTTCTAACGAAGATGGATTAAGGCAGGTAGGAATGCTGCCTGCCAGGCTTCCTGAGAGAAAGGACTCGAAGGCACGAGGTCCTTTGAGTTTCATTGTGGTTAGCTGGTTTTATTTATTTATTTAGGAACAAAGAATTGTCATTAGGTGACACTCGTATATTTTATGAAGAAAAGGAATGAATCCAAAGCAGACTGGTGAATTATTGTGTTTCATTAAATAGGTTTTTCTTTTTAACGCTGGGAGGGAGAAAGAAGGAAAAACAACTGTGAAAGACTTTCCAGAAGATTTAAGTGTTTCTAAGTGGAATTACAGCAATAAATCATGAGGTTGCTGGCCCAGTTACAGCTGATGCATGTTAAATGATCCAACAGCTTGTGCTATGTTTTTCTGTTTGTAGGGAAGCAATAAGCCGACTGTGTGAAGCTGTATCAGGTACAAATGGAGCGATAAAAAAGCGGAAGGTAAGTACCACTTCAGCTGAACAATTGCTCTTCTGTATCTGCTTCTGATAAGCTGGATAGAGGTTCGGCCCATGCTGGAGTTAGTGAGCGTCAGTTCACCTGAGCATGCTGCAGAGCTTAGCCTGCTGCGTTCTGGGGGCAGGGCTGTGCAACACCTTCCTCTCTCCAGGGTTAAAGCTCTGCTCCTGCCAACCTCTACAGTGCTCAGCGGTTTCTAAGTTTTAAGGTTCTGATCGCTAAAGTGTAGGAGGCCTTTCGGATAACGAAAGGGAGCTCGTTCGTCAGAAGGCTACCTGGTGGTTATTTGTATTGCAAATAAGGAGAAAAGCTGTTGAATGGGCCTGTCGTTTGCTTAACCGCTGGCGTGCAGAGAGGGGCAGTGGAAGTGGCTGCTGTGGGGCAGTGTTGAGGGGAAGTTATTGGTTTCCTTCAGTAAGTGTGGAGCTCAGAATGAGCAAACACACTCCTGAAGAATGAATACATGAAAAATGTCCTGATTTACTAAGGAACACTTCATCCTCAGAAAATGAAGCAGAGTTCACTGGGAAAATTAGTTGTTCTGAACTCCTTAGCTAGCTATAATATGTAACTTTCTGGGATTTTGTTTCTTTAACACTTCTTTTCCCCATTATTGACGTAAAAAGCATTTAATCAAGTGTGATTCAAAGCTGATGTTTGTCAGAAGGTCTATTTGTCATAATCAAGCCGTTATCCTTGTTCCCATTACATTCTCAATAAGATGCTGTAAAGTTCTACTTGATTCTGATATACTTCTGCTGCTAGCCAAGCCAGCTGACAATGTCTTTCTTTTGTTTCTGTGTTTAAAGCCTCCGGTTAAGTTTCTGTCTTCTGTACTTGGCAAAAGTAACCTTCAGTTTTCTGGTGTGAACATAAAGCTGACCATTTCAACAAACAGCCTCACACTGATTAACACTGACACGCAGCAGGTAGGCTATGTGTAAACCAGGGTCTTTCTATCCTTGCTACCATATTCTCCTCTTTTTGTGACATCTGAAAGATATGCAGGGTGCTTGAGCAGAAAGCAGCACCCAGTGTCTTCCCATGCACACCTGTTGAAGCTGACTTTTAAAACAAGAATATTTTGGGGTAATTCAAGATGTGACATATGCCCTTTTTATTTGTGATGGTGTCTTTTGTATCCAGGGATCTCTGAGCACGTGGCAAAGTGTTTCTCTCTCTGTCATTCTCTGTACAGTGCCTAGTAAACAAGGTGCTAATCTTCACTAGGGTTTCTGACAATCCTAGAGTAAAAAAATATATATATAAATAATGAGTTAGAGCTTAGCTTTGCTATTGTTCAAAGCTACATTACAGCTGGGTAATATATGTGCATCATCTGTTGTACTGTGTAGATTCCCCGGGCTCTGCTGGGGCACAGTCCTGGGAGTCTGGGTCTGCTCTGGAACTGGAGCCTTTTCCTTTGGCAGATGAGTCCAGGAGCTTTGTGCTGCCCACCAAATTCCTCCTTCAGCTCCAGCGTGGTCTCTGCCAGGCCAGCAGTGGGTTTCCTTACAAGCTGCAGCAGGGGAGCAGCAGGGAGGTAGTTCCAGCTCACTGGCTCTGAGGACCTGTTGCACTGACTTGATGCTGTCCTGAGCGCTGGGAAGCTCTTGTGGCTTTCCTGGGCTGGGAGGGCCTATGGCTTGAGGTCTCCCTTCCTTTCAGCTGCAGCAAGCAGCAAAGGGCTTCTCTATACTGGAGGAAGCTTTGGGAGCTGGCAGCTGAAGTCTGGCCCTCTCAGCTCTTCCTTTTCTGCTACAGGACTAAAATCTGGACAGACAGATCTTTTTCCAAGTGTACTGACGTGTCCTGTTAGCATGCACACAGGTGTTCGGAGAACTGTCTTGAAATTCTTCTAGGTCTTTCGTTACTAGGCCTTTCCAAGCTGAAAAATCCCGTTTGTTCCATTCCTGCACTGCCACCATGTTTCATTGTATTCCCACTTGCATAATCTTTTGCACTTGATTTTATAATAAAAAACAGCCCGTCTCCAGAGATGAGGGAGTGTTTTAAACAAAGTTTGTGCTTGATCTGGCTAGCAAAGGTCCTGTCACATAACAGTGTGGTGCTAGTGCTGGGAGAGAAGATGGTCCGAGCATCAGTGGGCACTGTTTGTAAAAATGCCACTGTTATATATGCTGTGCATTTAAATAAGACTAACTACTGGTCATTTTGAACTGAATTAATTTCTCAAGAATTTATGAATGCATTTAGTATCTTCCATTATTCTCCTATGAAACTCTCATGTAGGCAGCTGTGTATTCACAAGGTTAGAAACGGTGTCTGAACTCATTCCAAAAACCCTTTCAGGATCCAGATATTATCGAACATGAATGGATAGTCTCCAAAAATATTCCTATTTTAAGCTTTTTCCTTCACAAATGATACGCTATGGTTTATTAATAGATGGGGTTGTCATGAACTGAATTGCTTGCTCTGCTGTTTTCTAAATGCACGTGAGCATGTTTAACTAATTTGTCATGCTTTTCAGATTATTGCCAACCATCACATGCAGTCCATCTCATTTGCTTCTGGAGGTGACCCAGTAAGTATTGATTTGTAAGACTTCTGCAGGTATATGAAATTATTATGAGAATAGAAATACCTGCAAATACTTTACTTCATTAAGCACTAACAGAGTATGCCATGCTTCTGCATCATGACCAGGAGTCTAAAATAGGCAGGGAGTCTGGGACAGGAGTTTTTGAATGGAGGTTCAGTGGGGATTTGATAGTTAGGTAGAGTTATTGTTCCCACCGCCCATCAGTGAGACTAGGGTCACTCACAAGACCACAGACTTGGGAACCTGAAAATAAGAATATATGAACGTGGGAGTTGCATCAGTTCTGAGGTCCCTGTAATCCAATGCCGTGTTACAGAAGAGGTCAGCATCAGCCTCTCTAAATTTTAGATGAATTTCAGATAAACAAAGCTCCTATAAGATGGACATGACATTATTTTTCTTGCAGATATGGGGTTTTCTCCCACTGTAATAGTTATGAACTCACTGATGTTATCATGCAAGAAGTTTTCTTTCCTCTTCCAAATCTTTCATTGAAATTATTGTGAGGAATTTGTCATTCATAAACATGTCCTATTCCCTTCTCCAGTGTCAGCAAGTTCCCAGCGTTCTGAATTTCACACTCTATGTGTTATGAAAACTGTATTTTTTTTAATCAGTTTGGAATTTTCTGCCTTTCAGTTTTGATAAATGTCTCCTTGTTCTTGTGTTATGAAACAAAGGAGTAGAAGCCAGATCTAGCTTTGACTGGAAAATGACAGATTTGCCTCTTTGGATTTATGACCAGGCAAGGGAAAATAGCTGAGAATCAGCCCTGTGTGATGGGTGGAGAGCCATGGGGTGATGTAAGGAGCCCAGCTGCTGGTGAGGTTTTGCCCGAGCTGCTTGAGAGCAGGAGCTTCCTGGAGCTGGGGAGCGAAGCAGGGATGTGGGGATGGAACATTGTGCAGGCTCTGCGCTGCCAGTCCTGCGCCCAGCGGGGAGGCACTGCATGGAGCTGGTGCCAAAGAATTAGATCCTTAAGGATCCCGCTAACAACCAAGGCGTTTTGAGAGGTCTGACTTTCACCATGAGGTGCTCATGCTACCCTAACACACTGCACTGCGCATTACAGTCCTTTGGCTTTGCAGACCCTTCCTGGTAGCTCCAAGTGCTGCCGTGCTGTCGTGCTGAGCATCACAAAGCTTCATTTCAAAGTCCAGTTTTCTTGATAGTTAAATAGTTTATATATATATATATCCTTGAACTGTCCTATCTCTGAAGTATGTACCGTGCCCTAGAAGCTGGCTGTCTTGAGTCTGTCTTTACGTCACGTCTCAGCATAATTCAGGCAGGGATATATTTCCAGCTGTATTTTCCATAGGACATGTCTCTCCAACTGTCCCTACTTTCAAGGTCTGAGCACAGTTCTGTGTTGCTCTGCACTGTTAAGGAATGGCAGGATTCTGTTCTGGATGGGGCTTTGTTTTAAAGCAAAGTCATCCATGCAGACACTTAAGTGTTGTAAAGGTATAAAAATAGCAGGTACTGCTCCAGTTGCTTCAGTTTTCCAGTTACAGTCAAGACCTAATTTATTTTAAAAGTAAAATATCATAAAATATTTATAAACCTTAAGAAAAACCTGGGAGGAAAAGAAAGGAAATTGAGTTTTCTAAGTGCAAGAGAAATGTTTAGCTTTCTTTGCTTTAATGATATTACCTTGGGAGATTTTTTCTTTTTGAATGATCTAGGACAAGATCTGCTGACCCTAAGATGTGCCTCCTGTGTCATTCATTGTGAATTATTAAATGGATGTTCTTGTGCATATTGCAAATGGGGCCTTTGTTTCCTGCCAGCTGACTGCATCTTTCCCCAAGAGAGCCGTGCCTTTAAGCTGCCAATTGTGTTTTCCCCATCCCCATAAAGATCCAAAATAACAAAATGCATCTTTAATAATTAAAAGAATGTTATTCATTACCTCACCGTTGTTACTATAATGTTGAATTATCAAGCGACTCTTTGCTTTTGCAATATGACTAGAAATGTTCATCTGTCTATTTCAGATCCCGTTTCAGTTTCACAGGAGAAAGTGATTACTATTTCGGCACTAGCTGTGAAGAGAATCTGTAACAGACAACTCATCATACTGAGGTTGTCTGATCTCAGCAGTGGCCTTCAGATCCGGAGTAGTTTAACCTGATGTTAACCACACTGACATAGGCAGCAGTGGTTGAGATGGAATCCCTCTTGCCTTCTGTGATATTTTAAATATCATCTTTTCTCTAAGATGCCTTTGGAAGTCAATCTCAATGCCACAAATGGTGAAAATTCTTACTTGGTCTCTGCAGCCTTTTCACACTTTCAAGTGTTCCATGGACAACAGTGAGGGCTGTTCCAGCTAAAAGATGTGGCTGGAAGTCACGTTGCCCTGATGTGTCCGATGAGGCACCAGCTGAGTTTCTTCTTCCTTGCAGAGTATGAAAACACAGTTTACTGGAAACCCAAAGAACATGAAATGGTCTCCTGCATTTATCACAAGAACAAGCATTTCTGCACAGTTACTGTGTCAATATCCACCACTGCATCGCTGATCTTTCCCTTACCCCCTTGTGCAGCACCTCCACACTTTCTGAAACCTATTTTTAAAGCTAAGAATATCTCTCTGTGTACTAAGTTGCTTTGTTATGGTGATAAGGTCGTTCATAATGATAACTTTAAAAACATTTGTTTTCTTCTTTGCTGAAGGATACAACGGACTATGTTGCATATGTAGCAAAAGATCCTGTTAATCAGAGAGGTATGGAAGAAATTTTCAAATCATTATGTATGTCTTTACGATTGCTTTATCTGTTCCAAGGACTTGCTTGAGTTTTGTGATGAGACTTACTGAGCAGCTCAAGATTCTATACAATTTCTAACTTTGCTGTGTGGATAGGGGTGACAGTTTGCATGCAGGCTGTGGCTCTAAATTCTTTGTACCATTAAGTGGGGATCTGTAGGTCAGACTAAACTTGTGCCAGCTGCTGGCTCTGCACTGGGACAGGGTCTTTCCCAGCACAGACAAAAGGGGTTCTACCTTGCCTGAGGAGGAGATACAGGGGTGTTCTGTGCAGGAACCATAAATGGAGTTTCTTTCATTGAGTTGATATCATGCCTTAAATGTATTCAGAGCAACATCCTTTGCATGTCAAAAAATCTCAGTCCTGACTAATGCCCTAAGGCTGCCTAGATAGTCTCATGCTCAACTTTTCTGCTCTAAAGAATAGAGATTGATTTTTTTTTTTTTTTTTTTTTTTTTTTTTTTTTTTTTTTTCCTTTTTTAATATAAAGGACATTTACCTAATTAAAGCAAGGTGTCTCTTTGCAGCATGCCACATACTGGAGTGTCCCAATGGGATGGCACAGGAGGTGATAAACACCATAGGGCAGGCTTTTGAGCTCCGGTTCAAACAGTACCTGAAGAACCCATCCAGCCTGGTGACTTCTAATGAAAGGTCAGCATGTTCTCAGTCACTGACTTCACTGACAGTTTTCTTCTATTCAGTACTTCTCAGAGAACAATTGTACTCCAAAGAATGATCCATAAATAAGATGTCTAGGTGATGCATTCTGAATGTATGCTGACTGTAATACATGCTCTGTGTACATAGAGTAGTAGAGTAACATCAGCTTATTCCAGTGAATGGCACTGTTTCCAGTGACATTTGTACAGGTGCTTAGTTAAAACTGTTGTATTTCAAGTGATGCAAGGAAATGGGACAAATGTTCAAATTATCCTGTCCTTACTTGGGCAGGGTAAATGAAGTGGAGAAGTTTTGCCCTATAAATATGGTGCATGCTGAGCTCAGTCCTGAGCTGTGCCAAATTTAAGCTTACTGCAGCTGTGGGAAGTCTGTGCTGGGGATGCAAGCAGTTGTAATTCACCTCTCTGCTCTTCTGCTCGTGACCTGGCAGAGACCTGCAGTTCCACCTGCTGCGAGTTGAGTCAGCCTCGTATGCTGAAATCAACCCAGCCACCACCAGCATTTTAAAGTATGAAGTCTTGTCTTCAGCCCATTGCTCATACTGTGGGACTTAGGTTAACTTTCAGATTGCAGTTCCCCATTTCCAGTGCACTGGACACAGTTCTTGGTCTGACATATGGCTCTCTCTAAGGAGCCATATTTTTCCTTTATTGATGCAGAATTTGATCCCTTGCTACCTCTCAGAAACAGATAAAGCTGTAAAAGATAAACCACCTAGCTGCTTCCTGAAAACCAGAATCAGTGTGCAGGCAGTGTCACTGGTACAGTGCCTGAAACAATGCAGTAAAATTGGTTTTATTCCTTGGCAGCAGTACCACCTCCAGGTTATATTTATTTTGTCATATAGTGTTTCTTGGCATTCCACTGCTAATACTCAGTTTACCCTGGAGACAATAGCCGCAGGAAGAGTCTTTGCTATGAAACTCTGAGAAGTTATGCCAGGAGTAAATCACAGAAAGGAGAAATGGAAGATGCTAATTAAATTCCCTCCTTGAGCTGAAACCACAGCCAGTCTTGGAGAATGGTCCTCAGACAGAACTCGGATATTGCTGTGTGAATGAGTCACCCACCTCCAACTACTATGAATCACATAATCAAATACTTGCACTGCATATCACGTAATCAACTACTTGAACTTTATCTCTTTCCTGCTCGAGGTCTTTTATCCAATTATATTCTTGTTAAACAGAGAAGTAAGATTTGAGATGAGCTTTTTATTTCGGGACCGGAGACAGTACAGGAAGCACCTAGTTATTTTGCAGTGTATCAGCTGTACATTTAAGCTATCATGATTCTGTTCTAGCTCAAGAAAAACATTGGGTACCATCCTTCGTGTCATTCACTGTTTTCTTCAAGCTGAAACTGAATAGTCGTATTGTTTCTGATTATTAAAATCAGAGTGCATTCCATTTAGGATGACTACATTTTTTTGTAGCAATGTTTGTTTTTCTCAAACAGTTGCAGGCTTGTCTTCCTAAATGCCACATGAGGTTTTAATTTTCTTTTGTAAGTCATGTCACCCCCGACTCCTGCCCGCATCCCTAGATTTATATAGTTGAGACGAGAAGCCAGAAGAATCATTCTTATGGTCGACATTTTGGATACCTTTGTGAACAGCACATTGGTATCCCAGGGATCTGGGCTGTCTAGTGCCAAGACAATCCCCCTGAAGCCTGAACCATGGTGATTCCATTTTCAATTTGGAGAGAATTAAAGTAAACAATTCTGACAGTTGAGGCCCAATCTCTGTTACGACCTTTGTATGGCTGATCTGTGCACTGTGTGATGCATGAACACTTGGGATGTTTGCCTACACTAGAAAGCAGTCGATAACATCAGTTGCTTTTATTTCCACATTTGTTTCAGTGAGGCAGTGAGTGCTGATGGATCAGCTGGGAATTTACAGGAGAGGGAGGATCATGAATATTACAATGAAATTCCAGGGAAAGAGCCTCCCACTGGTGGAGTATTAGACATGCGAATGAAAGTGCCAACAGACCAAAGGTCTGGCTGTTTTATACAGTGCAAAAAGCAGCACTGCTTGGTAAGTATATCTTCTGATAGAACTATTCACTGCCTGTTATGGGAATGAATAATAAAGTGTTACTGTGGTGTAAAGCATTGGTGTTAACATCAGAACCAGGTTCTGACTATGCTGGGAAAGGGTTTTTTTTTAGGCGAGATTTAATCATGCTTAGTACATAATTGAGTCCCAAAGCACTTTCAGAAGATTAACTGGTTTGTCCTTAGAGTACTTTTAGGAGATGGAGTAATATATCCCCTTGTTAACTTGTTAGCTGTGAGAAGGAAATAGATACAGACCTGAATGGCTTGTCTAGGAGAACATTTACAAAATCTGGGACTTCCTGACTCTCAGTTCTATGATCCAGTAAATATTTCCTCCCATCTATTGTGCTCTACAACCTATACATATGATATTAGCTGACTGCAGTGTATATGCAGCACTAGTTATGTCTGGAATTTTTGATGAGACTCCGTTGAGCTGCAGTAGCTACAAAAAAATGGTAGGAAAAAGAAAAAAAGGCTTTTGCTCGAGGTAGTCAGGAATAGAAAACCATTAGGAGTAAAACCAGCAGAGTTCAGACTTGCTGTACAGACTTCAAAGTCCGCTCTGTCTGTTCTTGGAAACACCAGCATTTCCCCATTCAGTGAAGCAGGCACCATCTTTGCTTACAGGGTGCACGTTCAAACAGGCCTCCTGGCAGCTGGTAGGTGTTGCTCAGGAGGCTGCTGTTCCCAGGTGTGGTTTGTCTCTGGAGGCAGCTATTGCCAGGCTCTGTCCTGTGCTCCATCTGTTTTCCAGTGTTATCTTAAATCCTTGCTGTAGGCCTGGTAGTCTCCACAACCCTGAGTTTGTTTCTACAGCTCTCCAGTCACAGGGAATTATCCTGCAACATGTAATTGCACTTGCCTTCTTTCCATGGGGTAAAATGTTGTCTTAGGAGATGGGAAAGTTTTTTGGTCTTTTTATGAAGAATTCAGTTACCCGGATCCCAGTTAACTGGTGCACAGATGTTATAACATTATGTGAGGTTTCCAAGAAACTATTGTATGTGACCATTTTTACAATTTCTTTGCAGACAGGCAGCCCGACATCCATCAACGTATATGAAAATTGCCCAGAAGAAAACAAAACCATGGGTATGTGCTCTGTTTTCTTTCACATGCATATGCATGAAGTAACCAAAGCAGTCTGGCTGTAAGGGATGCCCCTTTGCTTTCAATACAGTGTTGAAAAGTGGTCACTGAGTAGGTCACTTCTGGTTTCCTAGATGAAGGGCAGACAAGAAGGCCTTACAGATTTTCAGAAGGGCACTAATCCGTTGTCGTGTCTGCTGGCAGAATTACTCATTTTACTTGCCATGACACTGTACAGTAGCTGTTGTTTAATTCTCTTTCATATGCCTTGAAGAAGGAGGATATTTCTTTGCTTTAACAGTCTCTGAAAATATCCCTTCCCCCTACAAATACTGAATTTCTGTTCCAATGGAGTCTGTGGCCTGGATTCCAGTCTGGGTTGTCTGTTTAACTGTGCCCATCCCTCTCCTTGGGGAGCTCTGTGGCCTGTATCAGTCCCACTTTGGAGAAACCTGCTCTCTGGTGCCCCAGGGGATCACTACCCTCCATCCCCTTCTGGCCTTTACTTGCTACATCCAATGCCCTGAGTGTATTTCCCCAACTCATCTCTTCTACTGCTTGGTGACATTCTTCTTGAATACCCACCTGCACTGCAATAAAGAGACAGGTTACACTGTTGAAGGAGGATGGTTCAATTCCTTGTGTTATTGCTGATTTAAGGAAAGGAGAACCAAATGATTCTTGCAACGAGAGGGTGAACAAATAAAAGAATAAATGAATAGATCTCTGACTAAAATGTTTGCTAAAGAGCAAAAATATGTGTGCTATTTGGCTAGCTGAAGTGGCATTATTTTCATATCCTGCAGGGAATATTCTGTTAACTTGTTTCTAGGCTGGGATTCTAACCTGACAGATGTGGCTTTGGCTCTCCATGCAGTGCCACAAAAGCACTGACTTCCCCATTCTCTCTGCTCCACCAGAATAGCAAGAGAGAATTGTTCAGTTTCCCACAAAGCTTGTGGTACAGAGGGGAAGGAAGGGGCTTTGCAACAAACAATGCATACAGCTTGTGTCTCTGTAGAGTCATATGTATTAATTTCTTTTCAATCAGCAGGGGATTTAGTGCTGACATTAACTGAAGCAGAACTGAGCCAGTGTGGAACATCTTTGAAAATTTCATTCTAACTTTGAATAGTGTACCTTGTGCCATAGGAAAAAAACAATTCATCTGCCAATTTTTGTTTTCCTTACAAAGGACTTTCATGGGATATATAAGAACAGCAACATTCATATTCCATTTTTTTGCAGTTATTTTAACTTGAGTTTAGAAATAATAATAAACAAAAAGGCATCTGTGCAGACTATACACTAATTGCAGGTTCTTGTGGTGAAAGATCACAGAAGACAAAGAAAGATGCAACATTACTGAAGTCTGCCTACAGAACAGATCTTTTTGATGATCCGTGTTACATCAACACGCAGGCCCTGCAATCTGCAGTCTGTACAGCCCGGGGTACAGCAGCAACGCAGATCCCTGGCAGCCCACTGGGTCACACAAGTAGGTTCTTCTTGTGATACTGCGTCTTTCTAAGCTTTGAAAAGAGGGGACTTGGCAGCCATGTGCATGGAGAAAGAGTTTGGTTTCCTCATAAGAAATATAGGAAGTAGGGGTGCAGTCCTTCCTAGTGGGTTTTGTTTGTTGTTTTTTTGTTTGTTTGTTTCTTAAATTCAAGACAAAGGAGGTTGAAGGTGAAAAGTACAGACAATGAGTATGTGGAATAATCTTCCATCTGTAATAGTCTTGATTGGTGACAGTGAATAGTATCACATTTTCCTCAGCTGGTAATGAACAAGACTCTAAGATAACTTGGGATTATACTGTGCTCAAGGAAGAGGGCTCTCATGTACACTCATATCTCACCCACTCTAAGCTGGAAATGACCTCAAATACTTTTGCTTCACAGGCAATAAGCATGCAAGGTCAAAGCAGGAACATGAGGACCGCCTTTTCCCAATTCTTGCACAAGTGATCTGACCACTGAATCTCATCCAGCAGCATCTAAAGCAGATTGTTTGATCAGTACTATCTATTTAATGTATGACCAATTAAGTCTTGATTTAAAGACTGCAAGAGGTGGATATCCATTAGGTGGCTATGTAGTTGCTGCTGATTATCCTCATTATTGGAAATACTTTATTTAATCACATCTTATGGTTTCCTACTGAGTGTTTTCTGTCATTGTTGGCTCCACACACAAACGAGGGGGCTGAGGGCTGGATCATATCCACTGTAAAGGAAATCTGTAACCATTGAGACATTTCTAACCCAGGCATGCATTATGCTCTAAAAGGAACTGACTATATCCTGAGGACCCTTGAGTTGCACAATTTCATTGAAGAAGTGGTATCCTTTTTATTTTCCTTAGAAAAATGTTGCTTGTGAATCATTTGCAGTCTGACTGGCTATATCCCAAACCACCCAGTTTTGTTAGTACATTCAGTAATTGTTCGTTTTTTCACAGCAGATGCATCACGCTGTAATCCTTCTGGCTACATTGGCCATGTTGTCTTACATTCCTGCACATAGCTGGAGCCACTCAACATGATTCTCCCAATGAGCCTTGACAACCTCTTCAGAGCTTGTTAAGGAAGAAGGAAAGACTAGATCTTAAAGGCTAAAAAGAACAGATTGATTTTATTATTTTTTTTTAACAGGGAAGATTTTACTTTAATAGAACCAAAGAAATACAAAACCAAAACAGTGGAGCATCAGAAAAATGCATGTTTTCCAAACCCTGTTGCCTAGCAACCCAATGTTTATCCATCTAAAATATGGGAGGAGATCATATGGTAATTTTACCGAATGCTCTTGAGGATTGTGTGCATTCATGTTTGAATACTATTGCAGTCTGCAAGGTTGGTTTGATCACAGCTTCAAGACTGAATCATTAGATTTTTTTAAAAGCTATAGAAATAGTCTCCCTCTTCCTTTTAGGATAAAGTTCTAGGAGAAGTGTTCAGTATGTTCCCTTTCATTTCAGAGTTACCAGAAACTGTGCAGCAGAGTGCCACAAGCAACACAGCTGGTCTCTGTATTCTGCCACAAATAAAACAACAGCTAAGGAATGAAGATTGTTACCATGGCAAATTAAACAGGAAAGCAGCAGAGAGCCTCTTAGTCAACGATGGGGATTTTTTGGTGCGAGAGAGCACATCATCACCTGGTCAGTATGTCCTCAGTGGACTTCAGGGAGGGCAAGCAAAGCATCTTCTCTTGGTGGATCCTGAGGGCAAGGTATGAACATTTCATATATGGAAACCTGAGAGCTGCTCAGCGATTTCACTGCAAAATTATTTCCTGGACATGGAATTAATCTGATTCCCTTCAAGTTAATTTAAATTGAGCCAGTGGGTGACTTCAGTAGCTTTTAAAGTTCAAGAACTTATAAGCGCTGAAGCACCATGGAAATAGAAGTGAGGTACTTAAATATTGCTGTAGTCCAGGTGCTGATAATTAGTGCACACTTAACTTATCCTTTGAGTCATCAGTATATTGCTAGAAAAATAACCCTAACATTAAATAATGAAGTTGGTTAGTAATGTACTTCTAGATACAGACAATATAGAGCTGGCTTGATGTCAGCTGAACTCTGCTTTTTTCTGCTTGGATCTAAAAGAGCACTATTAAGTGAAAATCCTCAAATGAGGCATAAATCAAAAAATAAATTCTTAGTAGGAATTAGGGAAAAATGTCTCCTTCCTGTGGAGGAAAAAAAAAAAAGGTTTATTTTGTTCCCTTTAGCAGAATCAGCCCAGTTCTATACATTCAGTCTCTTGATAAGTCAGAGGATAGGTCTGAATTGCTGTCTACAGCCTAATGATGCTGCTCCATTGAGTTCAGTGGCTTAAATGCATTTTGACTTCAATGGAATAGGCTTGCATCCAACCACTTACAGGCACAGTATAACCTTAAATACAATCTTTTGCTTCTTTCATCAGGTGAGAACCAAAGACCATATATTTGATAGCGTGGGTCACCTTATTCAATATCACATGGAAAATAATTTGCCAATCATCTCTTCTGGAAGTGAAGTGAGCTTGAAGCAGCCTGTAAGGAAAGAGAGTAATATGGGACACTTGCATTATCACAAATAATCCCTTGGATCTCACAAACCCCAAGACAATTTGTATCTGGAAACTTCATTGACTATTATAAAACTTCATATTACGAAGACAATTCAAAAGGAATAGACTGCACTTTCTACTGCTGTTCCAGAAGATATCCTTTTGTGTGTGTGTATATATGAATATATGTATATGTGTATATCTATGTAGATCTATAGAGATCAATAAGCATAGTTATATAGATATATATAATCTTAACAAAATTACACCTTCAGAGTGTGAGATTCATTTGTGAGAGGATATTTTAGACATGCACAGATGTCACTTTCAAGGTCATACTGAATCAGTAACTATTTAAAAGCACAATCAAACCTCTACATGTAAAAGCTCACTTGAATGAACCACTGGAACATTAGTACGTGCCTTTTAGGTTAGAGTTATTGGAAACCAATATTATTTATACTGAGTTAGTTTTGGATGGTTAAACAAACATGTCTAACCTTTTCGCTATTTGCCAAAACAAATGCAATTTGAATATTGCTAAAATATCACCTGCTTTCGATAGACACTAACAATCTCATTTTGCTTGTAACAGCACTTTACTAGCAAGTAATGTTTGAAATGAATGGTGTTCACAATACAAAAAGATTGTATGGTTTCTTGATTATTTTTTATCACTGACAACTCAAAGACTGAGATTATGCAATATTTACAAAGTTGAAATTGATACATGTAATATAATTTTGGAATAGAACTTACTAAGGGGCAAGCATGCTAGATCCTAATATTTTTGTCTTGCATAAAATTTTACTATTATTACCAATTAATACCGGAATAATCTCTTTTTAAAAGTAGGCTAAATATATTTTCATTGATTACATAGCTGTTTACAAGCTAGAAAAGCTGAACAAAACTAATGATACATTTTGAGAGAAAACTATTTAAAAGATTGTTTGAACTGTGCATGTGCCCTTATTCAGTATTCTTTCCAAAACAATATATGATTTTCTCTTTATTCACGTAGAGTCCAATTGTTCCTAAAGTCTTTTAAAGGAAAATTATCTATTGTTTGGTCACAATAAATAATCTAAATACAAACACTCATATATTCCCAGTTCACAGAAGTTTCTTGGGCTTCCTGTTGAAGAAACTGATTTAGTAGGTAACTGAAAAAAAGGGAAGAAAGATCTGGGAAATTAGACTGAAAGTCCAGGTAATAGCCTGAGAAAGTTGTACATTTAAGATAAGTAATGTCTTCTGGCACTGGCAGGGACATTCTCTGTCTCCTAGCCTACCAACATAGTTCTGTCAGGTAGACAGTTTTTGACCAATTAGCAGAAGAAAATATTTGACTATTAAGAAAAAGTTATCTTCATGTTAAATGGGACAGTATAGTAAGAGCTCTGTCCTCTGGAAAACAAAAGGAGTCCTTTGGACTAAAAAAAAAAAATTGAGGACATAAGCTTTCTTAGAGAATATGATGTAAAGAGCCACATTTAGAGCAGTCCATAATCAGCTTTACTCTTCCTCAGCTAAACAGGCACAAAATATGCTTCATTCCTTGAGAACAACATGATATTACATATAACTGAAGAGGTGAGAAGCTTTAAAATATTGGTGCCTGATCTCCTTGGATAATACTCTGGCATTAAGAAAAAAAAAAAAAGAGAAAAAAAAAAAGGTCCCTAACAGAAATTCTTGCTAAAGTTTTGTACCAGCGCAAGGTCAGATGGACAGAAACTCTAAGTTTGGGATAGTAAATGCCTGCATAGTTTCCTTCCTATTCTTAGGTCTTACCGAACTTCATACAGTGTAAAATGCTTGATGTGAGTTCACTGATCAAACTGAAGTAAAAATAGCTACTTCTGTGGTATGCCAAGGGGACAGGAAGACCTGCATAAGGTGACTTTGATGTTTTCATCAAAGGTGAATTTTCTGACAAGTCATAGAAAGCAAATATGCTGAACTCTGTTTTATAACAAAAATCACAGCTACTGGTGACTAGAATAATACTGTTTTGAGTTGGGATAGCTTGAGTTCAAAGCTGTATTAATTTGGCATTCAAAATACTGACTTAAGAACTTTTTCACTCCATCAATTTTCACTTTACCAGTGCAAAAACATCCAGAGTGTGTATGTGACATTTGGAACACTGTGTAACAAAGTCTTGCTCTATGAATACCACAAACTGAAACAAAAGTAAGACCAGAATCTTTATTTTGTTGCTCCTGAATCTTTTGTGTATGAAGTAAAACTATGAAGGAAAAGGGAAAGAAGTGTGAATTAACTGGGCAGTGTTGCAACAGTGTAGTGATTGATTTAATACTGATCACAGCTAAGTACCCCTCCTTAACAGAATGGGAGAGTGAAATATATGATAGAGAAAGGGTTTGTGGGTTGAGATAAGGACAGGGAGATCACTCACCTATTACTATAGTGGGCAAAACAGACTCAGCGTAAGGGCAATTGATGCAATCTGTTGTCTGTTAATAACAGACTGTAGAAGCGAGAACTAAAATCAAGGCAAAAACACCATCCACCCCTTCTACCCTCCTTCTTCCTGAATGGCACAGAGGAACAGGGGTGGTGATAAGCCCGTAACACTTTGTCTTTGCTGCTCTTTCTTCCCCGCTCTCTGCCCCTGTTGTAGCATGAGGTCTCTCCTGTGGGATGCAGTCCTTCCTGAACTAATCCCACATGGGCTCCCCATGGGCTGCAGCCTCCTTCAGGCCACATCCACTGCTGCACTGTGGGTTCCTCCGTGGGTTGCATCCGTTTTTTCTGGAGTGGAACCAGGAATTTGGTTTTCAGTTTCTAACACCTATGTGCCTCTACTTGCTTATTAACGCTGCTTATCTCCTCTGTGGATCGCCTCCTGTAAATTATGCCATCTCCCATGCAGTTATGCCAAATTAAAAAATATCTGAATTGTGGAAACTTTTCCAAAACATCCATCTTGAGAAGGTTACTCTGAACTTTTGGCACACACAGACTTCTTTTTAAAATAACTTCATTTAGACTTCATTTAAAACTACTAGTGGAAATACTGAGGAAATTGCAAGCATTGGTTAATCTCTGCTGTAATGGTTACTAGCACCCTTGGGAAAAACAGCTAATGTTGCCTATAAAGCCCCATTTACAAGGCTTAGCATGTTAATTCCATTTCAAAGTGTCTATAAATTTCACTGAAACACATTAATACGCGTATCTGCTTGCTTCCATCAATAAAAATACTACAAAAAATGACTGAGATGCCTCTCCCCAAACCCAGCTTCCATTTTCAGCTGTTGGACTTTTCACAGCTCAGGCTGAGTGTCACCAGATGGAGCTATTACATATTTTCCTCATTGCTGAACAAAGCGGTCATTGTTTGAAAAAAGTGGTTTTTTTTTTTTTTAATTTATTTTGGATGTTTGCTGCAGGCTATTCTGCATAAGGAGTTTGTGAGCTCACAGAAACTTGTTTTTTTTAGATAGATTGTGGCCAGGCCCGGAGGCCATGTGACTCCATGTGACACGGCCCCCTGAGCGCAGCCACTTTATGGCTGTGCCCCTCCGGGGCTTCAGGTGACAATGCGGACATCTTGTGCTATTGCCACCCTGCCAGCACAGCACAGCAAAGGGAACAAAGGGTCAGCATGTGGCAGCTGTGTGACGAGTGGGGTGACAGCAGCCCCTCAAAACACAACCTACGGTGAGAAATGCTTATGCTCTGCCGCCAGCTCGCACCATGACGTGGTCGCCATCATGGAACGTCGCGCCGTCGGGCTGTGACGTCACGAGGGCACCGCTCTGATGACGCCACCGCGCTGTTGCCGGGCAACGGCCACGTCCCGCTGCGAAATGGCGCCGCTGTCCGCCCGCCTGCCGTGCGCGCGCACTCCCCCATCTCCGGAAAAAGCCCGCCCCTCCGCAAACAGACCGCAGCCAATTGGTCGGTCGCTTAGCCAATCAGCGCGCCAGACCCTTTCCCGCGGCCACGCGCGCCTGCTTTCAAACAATCAGACCGGCGGGTCTGCAGCGCAGCCGAGCGCGGCTGGGGCGGGGCGAGGCGGGGCGAGGCGGGGCGCGGAGGCCGCTCGTCTCTTCCTGCGCCGCGATCCGGCGCTGCTCCGGCTGCTGGTTGGCGCGCGCGGCTGTCTGTCAGAGCGGCGGGCGCACGTTCGGTTGTCATGCGGAAAAGCGGCGGGGCCGCTGTCGTTGTGTCGGAGGGGAGGCGGACGGTCGTCTCTCCCCGCGCCTCAGGTGAGTGGCGGCGGCCGGGTCCGCTGTTCGGCCTCTTTCGCTTCTCCTGGAGGCCGGCAGGGAGGTTCTTCCCGCTGCGCGTGGCTGCGGGGCGCCGGCGCCGCGCTGAGGGAGAGCCGGGCCTCGAGATGAGGCCGGCCTGCGGGGCGGAACAGCGCCTCGGGGCCCGAGCCACTGCGGAGTGATGCTGAGGTTGCTGGGTCTCGCCGCGAAGCGCTTTCGCCTGGAGCCAGCCCGGTCCTTCGCCGAGCTGTAGTGTGCTTCACCTTCGCCGAGCTGTAGTGTGCTTCTGCTTGGAGCAGAGCGCGATCCGTGTCTAGGAATAAGCAAAGCTAGAGTATCTTAATTATAGTAACTTCGTGATAAAAGCGCTCGGGTTCAAATTAAACTATTTAATTGGCTTTAAATAGTGAATTCTTAGAAATAAGTATCGCTCATACTGGAAAACAAATTCAAGTGAATGATACATCTAACATGCAGCGTAACTTTCAGAAAGACATTTGTCTGTTTGGCTCCTTAATTCAGGAGCTTTTTGGAATATATTTATTTCCTTTTCATCACGTGTGATACTTTCCTGTTTTATGATAGGTTTCCCTGGGTACTGGACAATACTGTTAGAGCACAATGTCCCTCGACTTTGACAGTGGGGCTCTACAGACTCAGCATGAAGATGAAGACTATGACCAAGAGGACTATGCAAGAGAGCAAGAGGTTAGAAAAAAGTTGATCTGAAGGCTTGTGTAACTAGTATCCCACCGTTTATTGTCCTTTTTATTAATTTACGTTTTACTCTTATGAAGAGAACGTAGAACAGCGTGGGCTGTGTTTTGCAAGAGCGATGTAAAAATTGAAGAGATAAGAAGGTGATGCACCTAATGAACTCTGTAATGTTACATGTAGAGGCTGGAAGGCCTTGATCATCTCTTGCCCGGGCAGTAGATAGGATGCTAAAAGCTGCTGCCACCTACTTTTTGCATTGTTCGTAGCTTTTTCATGCATTGTAATTACTTGGCAACAGCTGTAATCTGATAATCTAAGAAAAGAAATGAAGAACCACTTCCTCATTCCTTATTTGCCACATCTACATGGTGGCCTTTCACTTACCTCTTGTTAGGAAAAGTCTGCACCAAAAAATTTGCTAGAATGATCACTAGGTTAATCAGTAGTCTGTGAAGCCTTGTGGGGTGTAAGTCTGTGAATTCCTGTGCTGTGAACGAGTGACTTCTTTTCAATGAAGGAAAAAAACCAGGATTTTGTGCTAGCAGCTTATTTAATATATGTCTGCCAAATTTTAGTTGAATGTATGTTGGTTTGTTCTGTTTCAGTTGCAACAGCTGTTGACAGACCTTCCCCATGATATGCTGGATGACAGTGGAGACCAGCTCTCCAGCTATTCGGACTCTAGCATTCATGAGACTGAGGAGCAGTAAGGCTTTTTGTACTACATTGTTTTAATTATTTTTTAAGTCGTGCTTTTGAGAATAGAACCAAATCTCAGCTGATCGTAGAATCCTTAGAGATGGAAAGGCCCTTTAAAAATCATCTAGTGCAACTGTCCTACAATGAATGGGGGCATGCACAGCTAGATTAGTTTGGTCTCTCCAGGGATGGGACATCCACAACATCTACAGCCAACCTGTTGCAGTGCCTCACCAATCTCACTGTAAAAGACTTTTTCCTTATATCCAACGTTAATCTACCCTCTTTGAACTTGAAGCTATTTCCACTTGTTCTATCAGCATACACCCTACTAAAGGAGGTGTACAGAAAGCAATTTAAGTAAAAGGCCTGGTGTACTGCAGTATGGTTGGGGCACCTCTTAATTTAATGAAGTGAGCTTTTGTTGTTGTTGTGTTTGTGTTTCTTTTCTTTCTTTGTTTTTTTTTAAGTACCATAACTAAGCTTTTTGTCTCTTTCTAGGTCACAGGAAGCTCGAAAGCCAGATGGAAGGTGGAATGATCATCTATTGATAACTGATGCTCAAAATGTAAGTTTGTGTAAACTGTGATATAATGAATAGAGACTACTTGTGGATGATTACATACTAAATATTCTTTAAATTCACTAGAGAAGTAGTTCTACCATAGGCAGCATGCTCTGCTTTTCATTTGAAATAGTTCTCCCTTGAGAGTTGGTAAGAAAAAATTTGAGTTTTCAGAGAGCAAATGTTAATTCTCTTATTCATTTATAGGGTTATGAGCAAGGACAAAATCTGTACCCTGACCAATTCTTGTGTGACCAGCAAAATGACCATGTTGAAAAACATGCCAAGAATTGGAATGGCTTACATAGCAGCGATCAGATGAAACATTTATACGATGTGAAAGAAGATTACTCTGGACAGAACAGTCAAGAAGATCCAGATGATGTCTATCTTGATAGAGATGGATTTAATGCTCCAGGTTGCTACCAGCAGAGCAATTTATATCATCTTCCTGAGAACTTCAGACCATACACTAATGGCCATAATCCAGAATTTAACAGTCAACAGAATCAAGTAATAAACTTTCCCGATGCTCCAAAGGAACATCTTAAGGTATTTTAGAAGCTGATGTATTTTTCTGACTTGGTGAAAATTTTCATAGGCTTTAGCTGCTGATAATAATATTTCCAGATGCTTTTGATCTGTTATTATCAGTTGAAACAATGACATAAGGTTTCTGTAATCAATTTTGCATATTAAAACAGGAAAGTGTTAAACATCAAAGTTTTCATATATCCATGTTACAATTTCTTCCTCATTATTGGCTAGCCAGAAATCCATGAGGAGGAATGAATGCGGTGCACTGAAGCATGTGTTTACTCAGTTGAAATTGAAGGCTAAAGCAGAAGCCTCTGTTACGGTTTCTATCACAGTTGAATGATATCCTGTATAGGATCCTGTAAATGAGAAGAGGAGATACTAAACCTCTTCTTGATATCAACCAGTAAAACAAAAAGGAAAATTATTTTAATTGAGGAATCTACATTTGTAGCTCTCATTTCTTTATTCTTATATATTGTCACAGCAGCCGTTTGTTACATCTGAAGTTGTTAGTGGCCAGTCAGCAGAATCTTACAAAGTGATGTATAAACCTTACCAAAATGACGTTCATAAAAAAATTCCAGTAACCCAAGAAGGAATGAGAAGAAACGAAGTGTATGAAGATGTGCAGCATGAGTTCTCAGGCAATGAAGAAAGTAAGCAGTTTTTATGTAGACTTGAAACAGAATTGAAGCTTGTGTTAAAAGTCCACTGGAAATCAACAGCAGGTTATACATATCAGATGTTGATCATAAAAATGTTTTATTTTGCTCTGAGCAATGGAGTTCAAAACCAACAGAGCTATTTGAGTAATGTGACTCAAACATGGATAGAAAATAATGCACTTCTCTGAACTAACAATGAATTTGGCTCTTTATGGAAAAGCTATATATTGTGTCAAGAATTGCTTATGATCCCAACCTGTTTAATTGACTGCACTAACTTGTCGGTACGCTCTGTTTGAAATTCTGGCAGATCCTTCAGAGAATATGCAGATTCTTCAACTTAAAGCTCTAAATAAAGCAAGAGAGAGACGAGTGGAAGAACTTAATGAAAAGCTAGAAAAGAGTGCACAGCAGATTAGGTATCTGAGCCATCAGCTTTCAATGGTCACAGGTAAAATATTGTACTGATATCAGATTTTAGATTTTATCCATATCTAACAACTTGTTTGTTCTGATGCTTTGACTTAGTATCACGCAATTATTGTTCTTCTCTCTCAAGGTGAAAAGGATGGTTTGGCTGTTAGTCTTCATGAATCTCAAAAACTCTATCAGAATGGAAAAGAACGGGAAGTGTATCTTGAAGGCCAAATAAAGGCGCTTGAAACTCAAATTCAGACTCTTACTACCAATGAGGAGCAGGTACTGTACACATTATTAAACTGTTTATTGTGAAAGATCTTTACAGAATATTTGTAGTGCAGTCACATTAAAAGTAAGTGCCAGTCTCCTGGCACGCAGTGCGTGATGATTGCAGGTGAATCAGTGGGGTGTATTGGTGGAAAAATAGTTTGTATTAAAATCCAGGCAGCAACAAGAATTTTAGCAACTCTTGCACAAAAGAACTGAATTGACACACAGAATATTGGAGCAAAGGTAAAATGTTTGTGAGCTACTCTAATACTATTCCTACAGATATTGAAGCAATCCAGGGTGGCAGAAGTAGCCATGGAAAGCATGCAGAAGCAGCTGTTAGAACTTCAGCGATCAGACACTCTTCAGCGAGCCAGAGAACAGCACGATGCTGTTGTTACAGCACTCAAGCAGAAGCATGAGAAGCAAGTACTATCATTAGAGCAGAAACTTGATACTACAAAATCTGCACTACAAGAGCAGGTGAGAAATTATTATAGGGTACTGAGTACTCTTCTGAATGCTCTGGACTTATAATCTGAAGAGCTCCATATGGAAGGTATTAGCTAAAGAGGAAGAAAATACTGTGCAAGTCTCAGCGTTATGAAGCCTGTGTGATCTGTGTTTATAAACATCGCTAAACAGTTAGAAGTTATAATGGCCTATATAACAGATGCAAAGAAGGTTGCTTTACCAGAGGAGGCAAGAGTTCATTGTCTTAATGTCCCTCCTGAACGTTATTCCTATGCATAGTCTTTTCTTGAGTTGAGTACCTGGGAAATCTGGGAAAGAGAAGCACTACTTAGACTGGGTTTTATAATCATGCAACATGTGGTTATCTGATACACAGTAACAGTCTGTTATGCCATGAAATGCACAGGTTGCTCTGAAAGTAATGTCTCCTGCTTATTTCCATAGAAACTAGAGCAGATACAAAGAGCACAACAACACTTTGATAGAGCAAATTCTCAGCTACCAAATGCTATTTTTCAGCATAGTTACCACCATTAGCTATGCATTTTTGCAGGTGATGAACTGCCTGCAAATACATGTTGTGCTTGTAAAAATCTGTTCCAATGAAGGTGACTCACTGTTTCACAGATGCTATGATGGCATCATTGCTAGGAAAATGTTACCCACGTAGTCCTTCATTGGCCTGACCATATGGAAGCTGGAAGGTGCCAAGCCCAGATTATGTGGTGAGTGTGGTAGGACAGTGTAGCCAAGATTGGCAATGTGCTCAACCAACTTCAAACTTGAATGGGCTCTCCTGTTATCATGTTGCAAGGGAAAGTTTTTCTTCTTTTTCCTCTGTGTGGCTTCAGCTTACTCAGTGCTATGATTTTTGATCTGATTTGGTGCTTTGTCCAGATTCTGAGAAATCCAGAATGATTACCCTTTTCCTATCTCAAAAGAGAGTGTGTATTACTTAACCTGCTAAGTGCTGCAACTCAGACCTTTTCTTTGATGGGGAATTCAGATCTCCCCCAGCCATGGACTGCTGTTTTGAGTCTAGCTTGCAGTGGTGACACCATGTATGTATCATCACTGGTAATGATGTCACCTTCAGCTTCATATTGATTCAGTAGGTCTTGACAAACTTGCATATTGTGTTTTTTTTTCTGTTCCTGTGTGAGCATTCACAGGATCTTCCTGGCACAAACTGCAGTATTCTAATGTTGCCACCTTTGATTCCAGTGCATTTGTTCACTTCTGTTTACAGTACCCTGTTGTAAACCACTGTCTTGTGCTGATGATCTGATGGAGATACTCCTTGTTTTGTGATGTGACAGCTACGCGTGGCCATCCAAATCATGGCTTGTCTTTCATGTCACTGTTGCTACTGCTGAAATGCAGCACTCACTGATCTCACATCCACTGTTTGTTCTCCATAAATGTTAAGCAAGTGTCAGTGAATGTCATTGGCTGTGATTTTTTATTTTATTTTATTTTATTTTTTTCCTACATGGAGAAACTCAGTGACACACCTTTGCTTTGTATGTTCTTCCACATCAGATGCCATTTTGCCATGCTGCCCCTCAGCTGCCATCTGTCACATGATAACAAAATGTAATGGAATACTGGCAGGGAGTTTCAACCTCAGCTGCCATATCACCAACATCTGCCTCTGCTGTAAGCCAGCATAATAAAATAGGTATTACTGCCCTTGTGTATTCAAACAATGCACTCTAGTCGGACATTGATAAATTGTCTTCTTTCGTATAAAGAAAATAGAATTAAAGAACTTTCATTCTATGCCTGTAGTTTTGAATCTTAACATAAAAATGCATGAAAATGGGCTGTGCATTTGGAAAGTTAACTATCTTATTTTGCATAAGAGAAAGCACTGCTTATAGTGAGCTCCTGGTTTTAAAAAAAGATAAGTTGAAAGGAGGTACAATACCTCATCTTTACACCTAGCTAAGTGTTGCCATATGGAGGACTTCCTATCACATGAAAAACTACATTTCTTGTTTTACACTGCATTGAAACTTACTGGCTTGGCTTAAGCTCTGTTGACTTAAGCTTGGGCTGAGAACTAAGTACATGTCACTAATCACAGGGCCTATCTGACATGCTAAGAACACACTGCTCTAGGAAGCACAGGACAGTTTGCATCCATGTTTGTTCTTACATGGGTATACTTACTGTTTCTTTGTGGAAACTTAGTTGCTCTGAGAGGTCACTCGTCACTTATTTTGGATGGTTCAGTGTTTGTTGCATGAATAAAAACAATTCTTCTTCCTAGAAAGAGCTTTGCCAAAATCTAGGAGAGCGTGTTAAGGAACTTGAAAAAATGCTGGAAGAAACCAAATGTGAAAAAACTGAAATAATAAATCGATTGACAAGAAGTCTTGAGGAAAGCCAGAAGCAGTGTGCAAACTTACTGCAAACAGGTCAGTCTTTTCCTCACACCATATCTTCCGTACACAAACAACTAAAGCGTGCCGTTGCAAGTCGGTGCTCAACATCAAGCTGAATGTATAGTGGACTACTAAACAAATGTTATGCTACCACAGATGCTTTCTTCATTTAAAAGTATTTTAAGAATACTTTAGTGTTATCTGGCATGAATTGGTCAATAGTAGCTGATCTGTCAGCATGTGCCTGGCAATTTCAGCCTTTACATGCTTAGTACCTTGTACTGTCAAGCACATTTAAAACATATCCGCTATTAAATCAGTGGAAGCTTGGGTAGATGTTATTTTGTGCTGTTAAAATCTATTTATTCATTTTTCTTACGTGCCTTTTCAAGTTTCATTTGGCATAGATGTCTATTCACAAATTCTGTAGTTGAAATAAATAAAAGCTGGTGTAAAAAAAAAATAGTAGTTGCAGAACAAAGCTTTTAATTCTTGGGAAGTTTCAGTATGAGCAGCCATGCTCATGGTTTTCACTAGTTAGGTCTTTATGAAGCAGAGCTTTACTGTTGTACAATAAAAAACTCAGTATGAATTGCTATGCTAAATGCAAATGTTTAAGAAGTTTTCTTGCAGCTGGAGACTGCTTCTGGACAATTTCTATCAGTAGGAACAGTGTATAGAATTTTCTGCTCATTATGTGTATGTCTTGTGGCTCCCATTAGATATGGAAGTGTTTTAATAGTTGTTTGCTTTCTAGGAAAGGACAACATAACTTACTGAAATGCCTTTCTTACCAGATCCTGGATTTAAGTGTATGTTCTGCTTGAGAACTGTGGTAATCTGGAAGAAAAGTCTGTCCAGAGAGAGCATGGTGGTGAGGATGGAGGAGGAGAAAAAACCTATTAGCTGTGTATAATGTAGAAACTGTATAAACGATTTTTAAGAGTTTAACTGCCAGCTGGAATACCATCATGACTTTTTCCTCCATGCCTTATTCATCAAAAGCCTTACACCAATAATAAATTGGCAAACTCTTAGAACAAAATTCCTTATCTCTGGAGGAGCCAAAAGTTTTCCAACGCTGTCCTGTTCCTGCTCACTTTGCACAGTTTTGTGTGTTTGTTTTTTTGTTTTTTTTTTTAATTCTAATTTGCTACACAGAGAGCAAACCTTTGGCACATCTTGCTTCTCATGGTATTTGTTTTACAGCTACAGTAAAAATTGAAAAAATTAAGTCAGCATAGTTCCCAAAGTTGAATTCAAATTGTCACTTAAATTGGAGATCAGTAGTAGCCCAAGTTCACCTGTTTGGTGCAGTGAGTATTCTTGCCGTTGTTCTTCGTGGGTTTTTTTTTGTTTGTGTTTTGCTTTATTTAGATCACATGGTCTTTCTTGCATATTTATGCTTTGCTGTTTTTCTGTTTGTTTTTCTTTTCTTCCCTGCAATAGGCTCCATACAGGAGGCAAATCAGTTACGGTTTCAGTTGCAGCAAGCTCAGTCTGCGCACATGATAAGCAATAACCTGAACAAGGCTTTGCAGGTTAATTTCTTTTATTAAATATTTCACATTTAATTAGGTTTTGATTTCAGAGGGGTGAGCATTGTAGCTGACAGGCTGTTGGTTTGGTACATATACCTGTGTGTATGTAGGTACAAGTCTGACATCGTGCGTCTGACCCGCTTGTGGAAAAGGAAGCACATAAATTCAGTGTGTTGGGAATGTCATAAGTTGGCCTGTAGGAAAGATTGTGGGTTTTATTTTCTGAATTTTTTTGATGTGCCATCAAGAAGAAATACTAAGGAGTCCTCTTAAATACCACTGGGCGTCTGTGTTTCCAGTTCAGTAAGTGATCTCTTTAGATCTGTCATCTTAAAGCAAGGAACCCTAACAGGTACTAGAGTATGAACTGTGTATGCTCTTTGTATAGTAAAATGAACAACGGGGCATCACAAGGAAAGAAGTAGTAATATTTAATTTCATGTATGAACTGTAAGATCAATAGAATATACTGAGCAACAGAAAATATTAACTGATTAATTTGTAGTTGTTGTGTGTTATGCTTTGCTATCAAAATGGTGGGTGTTAAAAAGGAAAAAAAAAATAGAACGCTCAAGAAAATACAACTGGTGTATAGAAGGAATAACTCCATGTATTTGTTTTCTTTGTAAGAATCATAGTCTTGATACGTTTACTTAGAGTTTCTCTGCTCTATTATTTTTTCGTCTGTTCTTTTAAGGATGAATTAATGGAACTGAAGGAAGAAATAACTTTGTATGAATCTGCTGCCAAACTTGGAATATTTTTGAGTGATGCAGGTGGAGAGCTGCAAGCGAACCTCAGTGATTCCTGTGTAGATTTGGGGATTAAAAAAGTCACCATGAATAACTCAAGGTTCTGCAGGTACTGAGTAATTCTTATTGGAAAAAAAAATCTAAAATCTTCCATAACTTACACAAGCAATGTGTAAATTCAATTTTTTACTTCCTATTTTTATTTGTGATAGATACTGCTTGTATCCCCAGGTAACCGGGGAAATAGGAATTTGAATTCAAAGTGTATGTTGAATGCCTCATCATTGCTTAATGCATACTTAGGTTTCATAAGGACTACGTTATTGTTCCTTGAGTGTGATTCCTTTTTGGTGTTTCTGGAGTGATTTTTTTTTTTTTTTTTTTTTTAATCAATTGCCATGAGAGTTCAGCAGAAAGCGTTTAACATGTGCAACAAAGTAAGGAGTGTTTTCACTTGTGATGCTTAAGAAGCAGTCTGTTGCATGGCATGGGAGACTGGCCTTGTGTTCTTCAGGACTTGAACTCTGCTTCATTAAATCTTCTTGTAAAATCTGAAATATGTCGTAGGGAATGTAGCAATATACTTGAGTAACTGAGCTGCATACGGAGTGCCACTGAATTTCTCGACAGCAGGCAGACATATCTTTAAAAAGTGGAAAAATTCTGTTTTCCTGCTTGCATTATGCTCGCTGATAACTGTTTTACCAATTGTATGGATTGTGTGCATGGTTTTACTCAAAGATTTCATGTGACTACTTCATGCTCATGCTTTCTCTATAGCAAGTCATCCTGAAGTACTTTGTGTCATGTGAGAATGGATCTTCTGGGAGAAACAGCAGAATGAAGGAGTTTTGTATATGTTAATTGCAGCTTAATGAAAAAGCAAGAGGCTTTTGTGTTCATGTTCTCACATCCTTTTTACTCTTATCCCTTAGAGCTGAACTTCTGTATTTGTGGTAGTATCATTTGCTCTTCTTGCTAAGACTGACTTCTGGATAAGTGTTTTGTCTTCTGAATACTGAACTGGTTATGTTCTCCCAAATAGTATAATACAGAACAGAGACATGGATAAAGAACTCTCTAAAGATGAAATTATTGTAGAATTAAAAGCTGAACTGGAACGCTTATTGAGCAGTAATAAAATGAAGAGAAACCAGATTACTCAATTACAAAATGATCTTAAAGATTGCCAGAAGAAGTTAGAAGAATTCAAGCAGTTGTTGAAAGCAGAAAAAGCATCAAAAGATTTGGAGGTTTGTTCTTTCACATATTTTTCAAGTGCTTGTAATTTGTACTGTGGTTTAATAAATCAAAGCAACATTAAAATTTCTTATGAAAACGAGACAAAAAAATAATGAAAGTTATGTAGCAATTCATAGTAATTAAGTAGATTTGCCTTTAATCTTAAGGGAAATATTGTTGTTTTGGTGATACCTTGTTTTGTATCTGTGGTGAGAAAGAAAGAAACTGAATAGCATAACTTGGGCAGAATATGTCTTTTTAAGTGAGTTCTGATACAATAATTTACTTGCCTGATAGTGGTGGTATAATTGATGGGATGTCAAACAAATTGCTTTCTCATAGCATTCGCTCTCTAATTTGATCAGCCCTTTCATGGGCTGCATAAAAGGAGGCACGGCCAGCCGGCTGAGGAAAGGTGATTGTTCCCAATCTACTTTACCATTGTAAGTCCCCACCTTCAGTGTTGCATCCAGCTATGGGACCTGGAGCACAAGAAAGGCATAGACCTGTTAGAGTGGGCCACAGAAGTGTTCAGAGCTGGAGGACTTGTGTCTGGAGCTTCTCTTTAAAAAAAGGGCTGAGAGAGCTGGGGTTAAGTCTACAGAAAAGAAGGCTCCAAGGAGACTTTGTTGCAGCCTCTCAGTACGTAAGTGTTGCATATAAGAAAGGTGAAGAGATTTTTGCAAGGACACGTAGTGATGGGATAATGGATAATGTTTTGAGTTGAGAAAATAATAGATTTAAGTTACATATAAGGAAAAAGATTCTTTGCTTTATGATGGTTGCAAGGCACTGGAACAAGTTGCTCAAAAGTTGGGGGTGCCTCGTTGCTGGAAGTATTCAAGGTCAGGTTAGATGGGGCTGATTTTGTGGGAAGTATCCTTGTCTATGGCAGGGATTGGACTAGATCTTTAAAGGCTCTTTCCAACTCAGGCAAATCTGTGATCCGTGAAAAATCTCTTTAATGTTGTGTCTCTTGACCACGTGATTAACTTCAAATTGTGATGTGATTGGAGTTGTAACATGCACTTTTGTAATCTGTGTGTTCTGACCTGGATGTGGGACGGAAATATAGTTTGCTTCAGGGGTGTAGTCTCTCAGCTGGATAACAGCAGTCAGCTAACAAACACAATGTCGAGTACCTACTTTTAGGAATAGCATTATGAAACTTCTAAAGAGTAACAGTGATACCGTTATTGCACTGCTGTACTGCCCTTGCTTGGTTTTGCTTTCTGTAAGTAAAATACAGTTGTAACTCTGTAACTCTTTTTAAGGAATCTGTTTCTAGAGTGTGCACCTTTGAAAGTTATCATCTTAATTTTATTTTTTAGCCAGTGACAAATCAAAACGATGCTTTGGTGGCCAGTCTGTTAGATTCTGATAATCTTAAGGAAGAAGTTTTGAGACTCAGAAAGGCAAATGAAACTTTGCTTAGAGAAGTTCAGGTGAGACAAAAATGCTTTGCATTCCTATTTAAAAACAAAAAACAAACAAACAAAAAAAAAACCCCAAAACCTGCAATTATAGAAGATGCCTTAAAGCTCACCTGCTACTTGACTCCTTTTTGTGCAGAGCCATGCTTTGACTATTGAAGAACTGAAAGAAAATGAGGAAAAACTGAAAAGCTCAAACCAGGATCTCTGCTGTCAGATGAGAAAGATGGTTCAAGAATTTGATGAGGATAAACAAGAAGCCATTGACAGGTTAAGTCCATTAACACTGTTTAGTTTCTTTTGTGAACTTTGATCCTGCGTGTGTTCGTGAGGAGAGTCTACTTTGGAAATGTAGCTTCTTTGTTCTGAAACAAAAGCTGAACCCCATTTTGAAGAGGATTCCTCACATAGGCAGTGTTTTCCTTTCTTGAAATCATAGGTGTGAAAGAACATATCAGCAACACCATGAGGATACAAAAGCCCAGTTTGAGAAAGACATGATGCAGAGGTATGCTGCAGAAAAACAGCAGCTTATTCAAAGTTATGAAGAGACAGTCTCGAAGCTGAAGTAAGCATTTTCAGTTTTTTCAATGCTGTGAAACATTTGTGCTTCATGTCTGGCCCTTTGTGCTTTTTGAAATGCTCTTTCAAAGCAGTTATATCCTGTGAGTTTAAAAATGGATTGCTAATGTGTGATTTGTACTGTGAAGGGCTACCATAGAGGAGCTGAACAGAGAGATGACCACAGTGAAGGAATGTTACATAGCAGTCTGTGGTGAGAAGGACACCTTGGAAACTACTTTAAGACAAATGTTTGCACGTGAGCAGCAGATGAAAGAAGATAAGGTATTATTGCATCATATCATATTAAAGTATTTTTAAGATAAATCCACTATTATGTATTCCAACTTTGTGAGGGTTCAGGGCAGAGACTTGGTTTAAAATACAGTACTGGTAACTCTTCCTGCAGCTACTCCTTTTCATGTAGTTGTCCTTCCCCAAAATATTGGCTCCTAAAGACAGATTGTTCACAGGTGAAGGCTTGCTTTAACTGTTCTATTTTATTATTATTGTTATTAATTACTGGTGGTTTTTGTCCTAGCTCAAGAAACAGCTTTTAGAAGAAAAAGAAGAATCACTTAGAATTCTGAGAAGTGAGCTTGAGGAGAGATACAGTAATTCTATTGCTGAAGCAAAGAGGCAGTGGCAGAAAGAAAAAGAAATGCAGATTGAGAAGGAAGTTGCATTTGCCAAAGTGCACTGGGAACAGGAAGAAAAAGAGGTGAGAAGCTTATACTGGAATTCCTGTTTTTTGTTGATTTAACTGGATAAATTTCTTTATTTTTTGGAGAAAGAGTATATGTATATGTGGTAGTCCTATGTATTGCTCTTCTGGCGTTTGAAGTGGTTGATGAGGAGCTGTTGTTTCAGAAGCCTCTGAAGTCAGTAGGTTTTACAGCTGATTGTGATCTTTGGAAAATTAGGCTTTATGAAGTAACACTGCAGCATGTAATCACAGCTGTAACATACTGGAGTTTTCTACCCTAATCTGAGGGTCAAAAGTTCAGCTTTCTGTTCTGTTGGGCTCAGTCCTCCTATGGAAGTCTGTTACACGTCTTTCTCCATGGAGGCTAGGTAGAAGAAGGAAGAAAAATAAACAACTCCTGTACCAAATGCACAGTGGAGGTGTAATTTGGAGGGCGCAGGGGAAAGGGGGGGGATGAGGGGTCCACCTAAGGTGCCCTTCTGAGGGTTTAGGTTTTGATGCTCTTCAGCAATGCTGTATTTGTTAAATATTATTGAAATTCTATTTATATGATGGGGAAGAATGTCTTAAATCTATCTGTCTACATATATATGTAATTTTTTTTTTCTTAGAAGAAGGAAGACGTCATTGCGAAGATAGAAAGAGAATGGCAAAGTAGGCTGGAAGAAGTTAAAAAAACTGTGTTTGAATGTAAGGACTGCAGCAGTCAAACAGATAGAGTAACATGTGTGAATGATGCTTCAACTGACGAGTTAGCAAGGATTGTTGAGGATCAGAAGCTGCAGATCCAGAAGGCTCTGAAAGAAAAAAAGGCCTCTGAAGAGGCCTTGAAAGAACTTGAAATAAAACTCGAAAGTAAATACCGTAAACGTCTTGCCAGCCAGGTAACAAATGACTGTCCTGTTTGCCTGGAGTTTGTGTAACTCTCAGGTGCCAATATGCGGAATGGGTCTAGTTGTATGTGCCACTGGGTCACCTCAAATTTTACTTTTCATTTTTTTAGAAAATAAGCTTTTCCTCTGATTTTTTTTCAAGCTCAGTAGTTGATACTTATTATATTAGAAATAATAATTAGAATCATTTAGCTTTTTCTCTATCTCTAATTTTTTACGTATCACTTGACCACAGCTGGTTGAGCTTTGCAGGAATTTTGAACATAACTGAGGAAAGCTAAATTTTGTTTACACCGTTTTAATGGAAAGAAGTTTAATCCTCATCATTTTGGTATCTTCTTTTGCATCTGGAAATCCATTAGATGCAGCTGGTCTGATTGTATTACTTTCTTTAAACATAAGCAGTCCCAACTGAACTCTTGTTTTTAATCTTTTTATAGGTTGAGGCAGCTTTAACCCAAGCACGTGCCAGATCGCTGCAGGAATTAACAGACCTCAAAGAGTACAAGGTAAATCTAGAGACAGAACAAGAAAGCAAAAAAGGGAACAGACAGAAACTGCAGCAAAGCTGGTAGCAGAAAATTAGTAGTTCTGAACAGGATTTCCAAATCTTGTATAGAATGGATGAATGCATGTATGTAGGGAATCACTAAGGAATGATGTTTCTAGTATAGTACTGCCTTGATATTTTTTTCTATTTTTGCATTAATAATGATGTTTTTATTAAAGGCTGTAGGAACTTTTCAGTGAACTATATATGTTCTGTGTATTTTATATATGTGTGGGTGTGTGTAGCTATATAATATATATATATATGCCATATATATATTTATAATGACTCTATTTTACTTGTTAACTAGTTGGCTTTGGCTTTCTCTCCTGATGAAGAAAAATGGAAGAATGAGCGTGAGGATCCAGAAAAATCTGGATCAATAGTTAGAGAACTTGAGGAAAAAGTAGTTTCTCTCAAGAAAGAATTAGAGCTAAAGGAAGAAGAAATCCCTGTGACTATCAAAGCAGCAGTGGCGAAAGCCCGTGCTCAGTGGAACAAAGAAAAGCAAGAAGAAATTGCACAAATACAAGAGCAAAATGAGAGAGACTACCGATCATTCTTAGATGACCACAGAAACAAGATTAAAGAGGTACTTGCAACAACAAAGGAGGATTTTGCAAAGCAGGTGAATGATCTCTCTGCTCAGAAGGAGGCAGAAATGAAGATGTTACTGGACCAAAAGCAGCGAGACTGGGAGGCTCATGAAACAAAAAGACTTCAGGATGAAATTAATCGGTACGAGGAGAAGACTCTGCTTGAGCTTGAGTGTTTGTTGAGAGAAGTCCATGAAGAGCTAGTTAAAAGCACCTGTAGTCAGCATTCCTGGGAGGAGAGGATTTCTGATGCTCCTGTTGAATTAAATCATCATTGCAAGGACAAACTGAAGGCATGCTTACAAAAGGCCTACAGAAGGACAGTTTACAAAATTCTGGAAAAGCATGAGCAAGAGTGGAAAGAGGTAATATTGCAGGGAATTAAATAAATAATAGCTGGAGAAGAGATGTGAGAAAACAGATGAGTGATTTGTACCCGTTTTCCCTCACTATGTAAAATCCACCTGATCCAGAGAATTGGGGAATCCATCGTTTGCGGTCATTTGTAACAAGTTCTTTAGAACTCTGAGAGAGGGCTAAATCTATGGCCAGCAACTTAAGGGATATGATAAGGTATGGTTGTGAGACTCTCAGTGTTTGTAGTAGAAGACAACCAGATTAGGAGTGTGATTTTTTTTATTTTTTTTAATGCCCACGTTGATCAGTTAAGGGCATACATCCACACTCTTAAGTTAAGAGCATCTTAAAAAACTCATAGTGGTTTCTTAGGTTTATAGTACTGTGATTCAGGAATTTCTTACTGTATGTCAGAGCGGACAGGCAAATAAATGGAGGCATTCCTCTACAGTTCAGTGGAACCCACAACTGTACAGTAGCGATGGGTTATCACGTTTCTACTCATTAACTCATCTTCAGGGATGCAGTGGCATGCTTTTGGCTAGTGTTTTTAACTGCCCTCGGGGAAAGTCAAGCTAATATAAACATAAACCAAATTTAAAAGTGTACATCTCATCTGATGCAGAATGTTCAGAGCCCTGTCTGTACTTTTTAGCTTCCTGAAAAGATATCCACTGCTTATGCCTTCTGTAGACTCTTTAATATTCTGTTCTGACTCAACTGCTGTTCCAAAGTCAAACTCTGGGTGTTATCAGGTACTGCTATTGCAGGGAATTACACTTAGTAACCATTCTCTATGCAGGAGTACCTGTTTCCATCGCTATTCAAGCTGCTCTCTTCAGTTCTAGTTCAAGACTAATACAGCTGGGATGCAAGAATCAGAGCTAGTACAGTCCTTTGGGTTGCTTGTTCATCTTCATCCTAGCTTTAATAAGTAGTATGTTGTGGAACGCATTGTTTGGCTTTTTGTTGGATTTTCAGGCAGTGTTCTTTCGATTGCAGAAAAATGAAAAGGTACTGAATAATGCAAATAAAGAAGCCTGCTCCTGCATGCAAGGAGGTGATGGAGAAACTGGGAACATTGCAAGATCCCCTTTTTACAACGTTGGACAGCAAGCAGAAACACAAAGAAGGCTGAAGAGACGGCATAAAAGTGGGACAGATGGAGGTATTGAATTTGTTTTTTCACTCTGACAGAGCTGTATGTTATCCAGCTAGGCTTGAACTTGTGAATATTTGGATGGTAGAGGGAGATACAGTTGGTCTGATATTAAGGTTGTAGATAGAGGAACAACTTCACCTTTGATGCTTAAAAGTTTGTTTGCAAGCCAGCGCTGAGCCTGGTGAGCAGGATGTGGAGCAAATGGTATCTTAGAGCAGGTAGGTATTAAGGCAGAGCTTTGAAGCCCAAAATCTACAGCTGTCAGGCAATACAAGGAATTGTGCCTTTGCATCAAGGGCACTGTTGTGTCAGGAATGATTCTTCAGCTGGCAAGGTAATTTCTCCAGTTCTCTTGAGGAAGGGTTTAGTTGCTGAGGAAATGTGAATCCCCTAGGTGATGCTTCTCTCCTCCTCCTCCCTGCTCCCATCTCCCTCCCAGCCCTTGAAACATGCTGATAGTTGAGCACTGTGGCTTTTCCCAAAGCTGTCCCGTGCACTATGGCAGGACCGGGGGCTGCGTAGCTGGGGAAGAACTTCATGGGAGGCACAGCAATGTCTCTGGGGCTTTCAGTTTATTTGAGTTGTTGTGCAACAAAAAACATAAAGGGAGAAAGCCCAAGAGAGTCCTTGGCTTTGTGCCTATAACGCGGCTTGAATTCCTTCACCACCAAAATAACAAACCATCTATTAAATGCAAAACAATGCAGGCAGCACAGCCCTTCTGCCTCTCGAGCTCCCTGTGCTGGCTGTAGAAAGCAGCCGTTGCTCCCCTGGAAGTAGCCCAGTCTTTGTAAATTTCTGAACTTAACTCAATGCAGCCGCGTGTGAGCCTTCCCAGCTGGGCGAGTTTCCTTCAGCTGACTCCAGCAGGCCCAGTTTGGCTGTTGGCTTTAAAAATAAATAAGTAAGGGGAGAGATAAGTGGCAGTTCAGCCTCCCAGTGCCGTGTTGCTGCCTGTTTTGAGACCTCTGCGTCTGATTGTTGATGGGAGCGTGCTGAGGCTGGGAAGGCTGTGTGATTTGACTGGAGCTGCTGCAGGTTCTGTACCAGGCTGCTGTGATTACTTAAATTGGACTCATACACGGTATGCTTCCTTAGCGTAGAGTGGAAATAGCAAGGTTGAATATGATTCATTTGGGACCCTTGAGTGATGGGTGACTTCTAGTATTTGTTGTTTCAGATCAGCAAGGAGCAAGGAAGAACCTTTGGTCTCAGGAAGTGTTGTGCTGTAAACACTGCAGCCAGGAGCTGGAAAAGAAAGAGGCTGTGTGCCAGGACTTGAAAAGAGAGTTGGAGACTGCTCACAAACGTCTTCATCTCTCTGTAAGGAAGCAGAGAGCAATGTCAGAGCAGGTCCAAGGTAAGGATGCTGAGTCAGAATAGAAAGCTGTGAATGTCTTGGCCTGACTGACCGCATTTACCTCCTTTCTTGCTCAATACAGTTTTCAGTGGATGTAATGGTGTATGCATGCATGCATGCTTTAACAAAATGAAGTGGAAACCATTGCTCTCATGGCTGTAAATGGAGTCTTTGCTTTGGGCCTTGCATGTTGATGTTTTGCTCAGGCTAAGTCCAGTGTGTTCATTTACTTAGACTTCTGCAAAATGTGCTGTGTTTGATTCCTGCATGCTTGTCTCTGGTGCAGCTGATTGTTTACTGGTGATGCTTGTTGACATTTGGGTCTTCTACATTAAGGCAGCAGTTTGTGATGTTTTATGTTGAACTCTGCTTGAATGTGGGGAAGTACATTGTTTTATGGTTCATTACTGGCTTTTCTAGAAAACGAGAAGCTTGTGGAATCTCTAATTGCAGAAAACACTGAGATGAAGGCTAAACTGAAAGACATGGGCACATCTCCAAGGTATTTCAAAAAGCAATGTGGACAAAGTGATATTTGTAAGGTCTAGGCTGCTCTTAGGCTGTGTGACTTGTACTATTTTCAGGTTGCTATCCAAGGGAAGTGTCTCAAAAGCCTGTTCATCCTGTGGCTCTGTGAAAGGGCTGGAAGAAATGCGTGCACAGTACATTAAATCTGTGAGCAAGATAAAGAGTAAGTACAAGAGGTTCAGTTAAAAGGTTGGGAGACCAAAATCATTTACTTGGTACTTTTTCCTCCTTCTATTAACTCAGCCTGGGAATCTGACAGCCAGGTCCCCTAAGAACGCCCAGTTGATTTCTTACTGGGGGGAATGTTGCAATAGTCTTAGACAAGCTTCATTGTGTGGTATGAAGCCTTGTTATGCTGTCCCTGCCTTGTTGCATTAATTTCTGTTTCTCAGATGGTACGAGCCTTGGATGTACCAACCAGCATTCATCTCAAACCCCTGCGCTTTGTGTTTTCCATGAGCTAAATGCTGATGGAGGTGCAGGGTGAGCCAATTAGGTTGTTGTGTCTGATGCTTTGTAGAGGCTGGCTCTGGGTCTTTAAGCAGTGTGGAGCCTATGTATCACAGCAGCTTGTGGATTTGGGTGGGAGGTTGGCTGGTAAACGTGGGCCCTTGCTTCAGGTCTACTCCGCAGTCCTTTTGGTGGTATTTTTCTGTCTCTCCCCTCTGTGGCAGAGCTGTCCCTTATGAAATATGTTTCTGTAGGTGATATGCTGTGTTACATCCGTGAAAGTAAGGAGAGAGCTGCTGCAATGATTAAGTCAGAGGTTCTCAGAGAGCGCCAGGAGACGGCACGGAAAATGCGGAAGTACTACTTGACATGTCTTCAACAGCTTCTTACTGATAATGGCAAACAGGAAGGGTAAGCTCCAGCATGACTGGATATCTTTTGGTTTTGAAAGAGTTCTGTCAACTTGAGTATAGCATTGTTTGTCCAGTAGCATTGTTCATCCCATGTTGGCACAAGTGTTAGTCTGGCCTGATCTGATGAGACGGGTGTGGAGTCGCTGCTGATCTTGCTGGCAGAGAATTGCTGAGCTGTCTGACACCTTGTCTTCTCACTGTTCTTCAACTTCTGCTGGCGTTACTTTTATGTAAAATGCAGAGTCTGGATATCTTTATTTTTTTTCATGTTCTCTGGTTATCGTTAGAGCTGAAAAGAAAATAATGAATGCTGCCAGCAAGCTTGTTACAATGGCTAAAGGACTTGAAACACCTCTTCGACACACATTGCAGTGCAAAACTACCTGCTCAGGTATGTTGGGTTATTTATTTATTTTCTTCTTCACCACATAGGTGTAATGCACATAGTAATCAAAATCAGGTGCTTAGGGAGGTACTGAGTATTTACGAGCTTGTGAATGGATGTGTAAACATAGGCTGCTTATTTTGAGAATCTGTTTGACCTATATTTTAAAAGGGCCAATACCCCCTCCCTCATTTATTGTTTTCTTTAATCTTTCGTTGTTAATTTTCTTTTATCTGATCCGTTTTCTTCTCTACTCTTCTAGCTCTGCTGTTAAATTCTGACCTGCCTACTGGAGTAGAATTCTCAAAAAGAGATTGCCTGTCTCAAACTAGGCCAAACCATATGGAAAGCAAATCTTGTGGCAAAAATACACCTGAAGAAGCTAATGATAAAGTTGTTCAGAAATACATACCACGTGACTTGAGACGACAATTTGATGCAAGACAAACTGAGGCACAACATATGCTTCATGAAACAGATACTTCACATATTCAGAATAGGAATATCTATAAACATCTTGTTAATTCTGGAAGAGATGGACTGTCAAAGATTCTTCCAAAGGTAGATGGAAGAGAAGAAAAATACAGCCACGTTGTAAACGTAGACAAAGAACTCTTGTGTGCAACTAGCAATTTTGCAAATCCAAACGTCCCTTCATTTGTTTGTCAAGGACAGTTAGAAAATGTAGATGCGGTTAGACTTGAAAATGGCCCTGCCATCTCAGGGTCAGCTCATCACATGCTTAAGAGTAAAAATGAAAGAACAACCTTGAAAGATGATAAATGTGTCCTCTCACATGGGACCTGGCAAACTGCATATGAAAGAATTCAGGACTTTGATTTTCCCAGAACTCCTGAGAGGGATGAAGGAAGCTGCAGTGAATGGAGTTCTGCGAGTGGAAGTTTGCATCTGGGCGGTTCTGATAAGTCTGCAGTGTATCCTGAAGAAAAGCCCACTACCAATGAACAGAGGCAGAGTGCGTGCTGTGAAGGACGTGAAAATTTTGGTGGTACTTGGAAAGAACTCACTAATGGCAATGTCAAGAATCTCAACTAAAAAACAGCACTATAGTTTACAGTAGAGACCAACTGAGGTCAAACTCAGATCATATTTCATCTCTTGGGTCTGACAAATCAAATTCTGCTAACACACAAACTAATATGCTGCCAGTCTGAAATACAGAAAAATGCTGCAACAATACTTTGAAAAGAATGGCATGGGATCCCCAGTCTCTTCAGCAAAGCTCTGATTCTGATAGCCCACTTAAAATAAAAAAAACCCAACTTGAACCAATATCAGTGATAACACATTTTTTTCCCTTTCAAGTGAGTGTAAATGTGAGTGTGAAGAAAGGAAATGACCCTGTTTTACTGGGTCCATTTCATGACCAATGTTACAGTTTAGACTGTTGCATGAAGAAATTCTATGCAATCACTTGAAATATTAACGTAGACTTTTGTTTACCTCTGTAACAGTGCTTTCATAGCTGTTTATAGTGTATTATGTACTTTTATTAAAAATAATATATTTTTATATTAAATTAAGTGTACAGTGTTTATATAAAACAAACCTACTGTTGCTTGTAGTAATCATTTGAAACGGTTATGAATATTCCTTCAGAGCTCAATGAGAGGTGTTGTTTGAAATGAGTTTTTCAATTGACTAACCTATTTTGAAGGACACCCTCTAGACCTGTGTATGTCTTCATAATAAGTATAAATACTTATATTATCAGAAATGAAATTTCAAGTACTTTTTTTTGAATGCAGCAAAAAACATTGTACTGGGCAGAGGAAGATACAGATGAAGGTAACCACATGTTGCAGATGTTCCTTAAATAGCTACAAATTTTAAATGGAAGTGTTGTAATTCTTTTCTTGATGGTTTAAAAGCTTGGCTTTAGGAGCCTGTTTGAATTTAAGAGCACCATGAAATGCACTGTTTTTCTTGGGGTACAATTTTAATTTCCAGGGATACTGTAATGAAAAACAAGCATTATATTGTTTGCTTTATTGGCTTCATTTGTGTTGCTTGCCTAGTGTAGTTAATGCTTGTTGCAATTAATTGCCTGGTTTTTGGTCAGCAATTCACATCAACAGTAATACAGAACACAGTAAAAAAAAAACCAAGATGGTCTACTTGGCCTGTCGTTATTCTGTGATGTCAGCAGCAGTAGAAAAGGGCTGAATATTTTCCTCATAAGAGGTGTGTATACATTTCACGTGTAGCAGCGTTTAGCTGTTGTAAGAATGCTCTTATTTGATCTCTCACAGTCAAAGAGCACTGCCTAATCTCAGAATCTTGTCAGTGTTTGAGTGCGAGATCCAGGAGGAATCTTAGGGAGAAAAATGTGTTTAGCTTCCTTTACAAAAATGTGCTGCTTGTATTTCAGGCCAGCTGGCCTGAAATGGCGGAATGCGTTATGGTTCTTGGTCGGCAGGACTGTTTTGTGACTGGAGGCTTGGTCAGGTGGTCAAATGAGAGCTCTAAATTTCTTGGTGACCTTTAATGTTGCCCATAAATGCAGCCCCACTTCCCCTTTGGTGAAGGAGGGGTTTGTCATCGTCAGTGGGAGCGAAATGAGGCCATGAGGGATGGCTTGTGCCTACACAAACATGAGCTGTGGTTGTTTGAGGTCCAAATTCCCATCTCTAAGCTGAGGAAATAACTGTGGCCTTGCGTGCAGGGTGAAAGTTTTTTCTGGTTGTCCTTTAAACCTATGGGGAGGTTCTTTTTTCAATACTGAGTGGCTTTTTTGGTTTGCTTAAACATTTCCCCCAAATAGCACAAGATTTATTAACAACAAAGAAACTCCTAAAAAAACCAAAATGCTTAAACTCTGCTTAAGTGGTGCTTGAACAGGTGTTTAAACCACTTTATCAGATTAACCCATTCCTTGGGCTAGTCCAGAAACCTTTGCTGGGTGAAGAAAGTATGCATCTGCAAAAAAACCATGCTCCTTGCTAACCTAATGTTTGTTGTATCCTTTGTTGCACTGACAGCTTCAGAGAGCTCTGAATCTGCTGAGATGTTTTTCCACATGTGTTTTTTTTTTTTTTTTTTTTTAAGTATTATCATTATCAAAGCATCAACTGTCTTTCATTTGAAAATCTATTTATTTTATTTTATAAAAGAATGAGGCCCCCTTCTTGAATTCAGATTATAAATTGCATATGTTTAATATCTAGAAGAATATAGTGTGGCTTTTTAAGAAGAAATTCCTTCTATTTCTGTTTCTTATAGGGAATTTGCAAAAGTGTGTTTAATGTGAATGTACAGAGTTGTTTCTTATGGGTTGATATTCATGCTAGGTAACCTCCCCGAGCTCTAAGGAATTGATTAAGGTGATTAAGGAATCACTTTCTAGAGATTAATGTAAAGACAAATATTTACAGAAATGCATGGTAGATCACTGACTGTACAACTTGTAAACATGCTATTGCAAATGTGTGGGGGATCTAGTATCAGTTCCAGAAGTTTCTTCTCTGATGAAAACTTTGTGCTTTTATTCACAATGGAGGACAAGCAATGAAATAACTGTAGTGAAATAATTATTGTGCAGAGAGATCATGCCCACATGTGTGTGGAAGTAGGGTTATAAGTGTAGGGAGCTGAGAACTGCATCTCTTTGGTGATGAAAATCTGGGAAGTGGGCCGCTTAACCTGGAGAGGAGAAGGCTCAAGGATCATTTCATCAGTGTATGTAAAGGGAGGATGGAAAGAAGACTGAGCCAGGCTCCTCTTAGGCCTAATGGTGTGACAAGAGGCAATGGGTGTATACCAAAACATTCCATATTGTGGAACTGAAACCTTTGGTGACTGCTGGAGGAGGTGTTGGAGTGCTGGGGATGGCAGGAGATGACCCTCTGCTGGCACCAGAGGGGCCTTTTGTGTCTTAATTGTGTACAATTAAGTTGTGTTGAAACTGAAAAAGTATTTAACATGAGCAGCTGATGTTTTTGCTCCAATGAACACGTGCTTTGACAGGATAGAGAAGAATGGGACTGGGGTACCAGTGCTGCAAGTAATAACTGAATACACTGTGTAGTTCTTGAGTCGTCAAATAGAGAAGCCAGAAAGGACTACTGGGATGTACAAGAAGCTGTGCATGTGGCCACATATCAAAGCCTCTCTGAAAATTTGAGAGAAGAGCTGCATTCTGTATGGGAATTGGTACAAGTCAGTTGATAAGTCATCTTTATTTATTTATTTTGGTTACTGTTGTTCTCTTTGTTTCTTAAAATAACTTCTGTAGACAAAAAGAACTGACTAACTTTTTGAAGGGCAGGTTAAACTGCTCTGGAACACAGTGTATGTCAGCAAACTGAAGATGTTGGTTTTTTGTTCCTTTTATAGCTTTGCTTCTTGATCCTGAATAAATGATACCTCCAAAGTGCTCCCGTTGTCTCAAAGACGGCAACTATTTCAGAACAAATGAAGTCATCTTATTTTGGTGCAGTGATTCAGATGTGCTCCTGACAGTTTCAAAGCACTGTATAAGTTTCTATCAGCCCTGAAAATCTCTATAAAGCACAAAAGCTGTGAGTTCTCAGCAGTTAATGTTCTTTGGGTTCCCACTGGGAAGGCGGGGGAGTGAGCGGAGGACTGTGGTGCTTTAGCCACCTGCTGGGTTAAACCACAACAGTCTGCTATATGTTTTCATAAGAAAATTAAATTCCTTAATTTAAGTTGTTAATTCCTTAAGTTTATGTTGTTAATTTATTGAATTGAAATTGTTTATTGATTTGCCACTGTACATATTGCCTATGAAGTCCATATGAACTAGTAAGTGCAATCAAGCAGTCTGAGACAGTTGTTTTTGCCCTCAGCAAAGTTCGAAACATAGTTCCAAGCCAAGGAGTTGTTATATAACATGACCTGCTTGTTTCTTACACACCAGTGAACACTGGACAGATTTTCTGCTCAGGTGCACCTAACACATATTTCATGCTTAGCTGCTTTCTTTCTGTGGAATGGCGTATTTGACCTGAAAGAGATTGGTGTTGCCAAAAGCAGTATATTAAATGTTCGTTCTTTCTTTCTAAGTCATCTCCCTTGGGAGATCTACTTAATGTGCTTCACTCCTGCCATCTGTAAGAACAAGTGAGATGGGGGCACTGATGCAGAATATCCCCTTTGTAACTACAGTTCTTAGAGTATGTATTTTTTGCTTGCAATACCAACTTCACTCTATCCATGTATGTACAATAATCTTGAATGCTGGTTATCTTGCTTTGGGGCTGGTGAACTGGAAGTGGTAGCATTATTCTCTGTTTGGGTCCAGTTGCTTGATGACTTTCCTGAACACAGACAATGAATCATTTAGGTGATGACTTCTGTGTAGTAAAACAGAGTTGTGTGTTCTCATCTGGGTTTTAATGCAGATTCTTGAGAGCAGGTTTTGAATGTTCAGTACCTTTCTTGCATGCTATTTAGGGAGGAATCTCAGCATAGTAAGTTTGCAGATTATTCTTGCAAAGCTGTCCACCCTATGACACATCTATCTGGGTAATTTTCCCTTACTTCTTTCTGGTGTGGTTCATTTCCTAAAAAGAGGCTGCCAGGAAAAATTGTTTAGGTTAGTAACTGTAGTCTTATAAGCATTATGTGGTGTAAATCTCTTCAGTGAATTCCAGTGTTGTAAATGATGTCTTTTCAGTGCAGAAATAAAACCATGATTTTTGTGCAGGCAGTCTGTTTTATCTGTGCCTGCCTGTCTTTGAAGGAAGTAGTATGCACTCATTTGCAAAGCAGGTAACACCTTGTTCTATTTCAGTTGCAGCAGCCCTTGGAGGACAGCGAAGACCAGCTCTCTAAGCATTCAGACTAGCATTCATGAGACTGAAAAGCAGTAAGGCTTTTTGCTCGATTAGTGCTTAAGTTGTGCTTTTGAGAATGGAACCAAATCTCAGCTAGTTGGGCGTATGAGAGCAATCTAAGTAAAAGGGGTGCTGTACTGCCACTAGCAGTGTGTTTGGGGCTTCTTGAGAGACAAAGCAGATACTACTTAGTTCAATGAAGTGGGCTTCAGTAGGTTTTTTTTGTTTTTGTTTTTTTAACCTAAGTACCATAACTAAACTTCTTGTTTCTCTCTAGATCACACTGGCTTTGGAAGCCAGATGGAAAATAGAATGATCATCTTATGATAACTGATAGTCAAAATGTAAGTCTGTGTAAGCAGTTATGTACGAGTAAGAACTGTTCATTGTACCACATAATTTCAAGTTTTTTATTGACTTAATTTGATTAATTTATTTATTTTCAGGAGAATTTGTATGTATGCATATATGGTAGGTTTATGCACATATACACTTCCAATTATTATCCTTTTCTTAAAAACAAATTTAAAAGAATCTATTATTATTATTCATTTTTGCCTGCCACGATGATGAGCTTCTAGAAGACAAGGAAGATTATCTTAACCTTCTGAGGAGTGAGCCTAAGGAGAAATGCAGCAATTCTATTACCAAAATAATAAAAAGAGGCAACTGCAGCAAGAAAACAAAGAGCAGGCTGAAAAGGAAGTTTCATTATCCAAAGTCCACTGGGAGAAGGAACAAGAGGAATCAGATTATCACAGGGAATTCCAAGTTTTCCATTGATTTAATTTGATGAATTTATTTATTTTCAGGAGGAGGACTTAAATGTATGATAAACTTATGCAGACATTCATTTTAATTAATCTTTTTCAAAAAAAACATTATCTACCTCAATCTGAGGGTGAATGGTTCTGCTTTCTATACTGTTTGGTTCAGTCATCTCACAAAAGCCTGTTCTGTATGCTTCCCAATGGAGGCAAGCCAGAAGGAGGAAGAAAAATAAATTCCTTTAATAAAAGCATAGAGGGAGGTGTAATTTGGAGGGTGCAGGGGAGTGAAGGGGTGTCAGGGATGCTAAGATGTGTCTCGAGGGGTTTAGGTTGTGGTGCTCTTCAGCAGTGTAGAGCCCTGTCTTGCAAGGAAGAAACTCTTTGCTCACAGGGTGTGGTTTTGGTGTTCAGCTGTGAGGCAAGATTATTGGTCTAAGCTATTTTTTGTTATTGTTATTAAATGCCAGTGAAATTCTATTTATGTTCAGTCAATGAGGAGGTTGTCCTAAATCATTTTTTCTTTTCTTTGGTAGAAAGAACAAGTCACTGCAAAGATAGAAAGAGAATGGCGAAGTAGGCTTGAACAAATAAAAAAAAAGAACAACCTGTGGTTGAACATAAGGACTGCAGTGGTTATACAAACAGAGTAACATGCGTGAGTGGTATTTCAACTGATATTTTCACCTCCCTCCCAGCCCTTGAAACATGCTGATAGTTGAGCACTGTGGCTTTTCCCAAAGCTGTCCCGTGCACTATGGCAGGACCGGGGGCTGCGTAGCTGGGGAAGAACTTCATGGGAGGCACAGCAATGTCTCTGGGGCTTTCAGTTTATTTGAGTTGTTGTGCAACAAAAAACATAAAGGGAGAAAGCCCAAGAGAGTCCTTGGCTTTGTGCCTATAACGCGGCTTGAATTCCTTCACCACCAAAATAACAAACCATCTATTAAATGCAAAACAATGCAGGCAGCACAGCCCTTCTGCCTCTCGAGCTCCCTGTGCTGGCTGTAGAAAGCAGCCGTTGCTCCCCTGGAAGTAGCCCAGTCTTTGTAAATTTCTGAACTTAACTCAATGCAGCCGCGTGTGAGCCTTCCCAGCTGGGCGAGTTTCCTTCAGCTGACTCCAGCAGGCCCAGTTTGGCTGTTGGCTTTAAAAATAAATAAGTAAGGGGAGAGATAAGTGGCAGTTCAGCCTCCCAGTGCCGTGTTGCTGCCTGTTTTGAGACCTCTGCGTCTGATTGTTGATGGGAGCGTGCTGAGGCTGGGAAGGCTGTGTGATTTGACTGGAGCTGCTGCAGGTTCTGTACCAGGCTGCTGTGATTACTTAAATTGGACTCATACACGGTATGCTTCCTTAGCGTAGAGTGGAAATAGCAAGGTTGAATATGATTCATTTGGGACCCTTGAGTGATGGGTGACTTCTAGTATTTGTTGTTTCAGATCAGCAAGGAGCAAGGAAGAACCTTTGGTCTCAGGAAGTGTTGTGCTGTAAACACTGCAGCCAGGAGCTGGAAAAGAAAGAGGCTGTGTGCCAGGACTTGTACAGTCTAGGCTGCTCTTTCACTGTGTTACTAGTATGCTTTTCAGGTCACTATCCAAGGGAAGTGTCTCAAAAGCATGTAGATCCTATTGCTCTGTGAAAGGAGCAACTCTGGGAGAAGTGTGTTTTCAGTGCATTAAAGCTGTGAACAAGACAATGAATAAGTACAGGAGGTTCAGTTAAAGGTTAGGAGAGCAATGTCATTTACTTAGTACTTCTTCCTCCTTCAATTAACTTACCTGGGAATCTGACAGCCAGGTCCCCTAAGAACGCCCAGTTGATTTCTTACTGGGGGGAATGTTGCAATAGTCTTAGACAAGCTTCATTGTGTGGTATGAAGCCTTGTTATGCTGTCCCTGCCTTGTTGCATTAATTTCTGTTTCTCAGATGGTACGAGCCTTGGATGTACCAACCAGCATTCATCTCAAACCCCTGCGCTTTGTGTTTTCCATGAGCTAAATGCTGATGGAGGTGCAGGGTGAGCCAATTAGGTTGTTGTGTCTGATGCTTTTGTAGAGGCTGGCTCTGGGTCTTTCAGCAGTGTGGAGCCTGTGTATCACAGCAGCTTGTGGATTTGGGCGAGGTTGGCTGCTGATCTTGCTGGCAGAGAATTGCTGAGTTGTCTGACACCTTGTCTTCTCAGTATTCTTTGACTTTTGCTGTCATTACTTTAATGTAAAATTCAGAATCTGGACATCTTTAATTTTTTTCATGTTCTGTGGTTATCAGTAGAGCTGAAAAGAAAATAATGAATGCTGCCAGCAAACTTGCATGGCTTCACCAATGGCAAGTCCGGCCTGGTCAACTTAGTGGCCTTCTGTGATGGCATAACTGCATCAGTGGTCAAGGAAAAAGTCACTGATACCATCTACCTTCACTGAGGCCTTGAACACTGTCCCTCACAATGTCCTTTCCAAATTGGAAAGATAAGGATTTGGTGGCTGGACTGCTCAATGAACATGAAACTAGTTGCAAAATTGCACCCAGAAAGTGATGACTAATGGCTCAGTGTCTGGATTGAGATCAGTGATGAGTCCTTCATGGGGTCAGTACTGAGACCAGTGCTGTTAATATTTTCATCAGTGACGCTGACAGTAGGATTGAATGCTCCCTCAGCTAGTTTGTGGATGACATTGTGCTGTGTGGTGCAGCCAACATGCCTGAGGAATGGGATGCCATCCAGAGAGACTTAGACAGTCTTGAGCAGTGGGCCCAAGGTGAGTGTCATGAAATTCAACAAATCAAAGTGCAAATATGGTTGCAGCAACTCCCTCTATCAATACAAGGGATGAAAAGATTGAGACAGCCCTAAGGAAAAGGACTTACAGGTACTGGTGGATGGTAAGCTAGATATGAGCCAGCAACATAACCTCACAGCCCAGAAAACTAAACATATCCTGGACTGCATCAAAAGAAGTGTGGCCAGCTGGTTAAGGATGGTGATTCTGCCCCTCTACTTTGCACTGGTGAGACCATATCTGGAGTACTGCATCTGGATGTGGAGTCCTCAGTACAGGAGAAGTGTGGGCCTGTTAAAGGGCATCAGGAGGAGGGCCACAAAAATGATCCTAAAGATGGTACACCTCCTGTGTGAGGACAGGCTGAGAGAGCCGAGGCTGTTCAGCCTGGAGAAAAGACAATTCTTGGTGGACCTGATAGCAGCCTTTTAGTATCAACAGGGGAGGACATAAGAAAGAAAGGGACAGGCTCTTTAGCTGGGTCTGTTGTGATAGAACAAGGAGAAATGGCTTCAAACTGAAAGAGAGGTTTAGACTGTGTATAAGGAACAAGTTATTTTACAGTAAGGGTAATGAAGCACCGAAACAGGTTGTCCTGAGAGGTGATGGTTCCCCATGCTTGGAGACACTCAGGGTCAGACGGGACTGGACTCCGAGCACCTGATCTAGCTGTGGGTGCACCTTTTCATTGTGGGGGAGTTGGACTAGCTGGTCTTTAAAAGTTCTTTCCAGCTCAGGTGATTCTGTGATGAAAATGCAGGTTATTATTTAAAAAAGCTCAAGCTGCATCTGCTTTTATTTTTTTCTTCCATTGTTAACATTTCCTTCATTCCTTCTGTTTCCTTCCCTCCTTTTCTAGCTCTGCTGTTAAATTCTGACCTGCCTACTAGAGAAGAGTACTGACAAAATGATTGTCTGTCTCAAACTAGGGCAAACCATATGGAAAGCAAATCTTGTGGTGAAAATATTACTGGAGAAACTAATGATGAATGATGTTCAGAAATGTGTACCATGTGACTTGAAACAATAATTTGATACAATGCAGACTGAAACAGAAACTTCAAATATTCGTATTAGGAATAAAAATTCAGGAGATTTTTGTAGTGATGCATACTTTGCAGAGCATGCTTACATAGAGTCCTTTTGTACTGTAGACAACATTGTTATTCCATGGAGATAATTTATCAAAGGCAATGGAAATATCTTCAATACAAAAAGAGCTACAGCTGCTAACAACCAAGAGCATATTTCATCAGCAGTTCCTGGTTTAAAAGGAGTAAAATACTAAAACTAAAAGAAATGGAGAAAAACTGTTTTATTGAGTCCATTACATGACCAATGTCACTCGATGACACTGCTGCATGACTCATGTGTGCTCAACTGATAGATTTCTGTTTACTTTTTCCTTTAAGAGGAAAAGAGTGTAAGATCCAGGAGAAATCTTAGGGAGAAAAATGTGTTTAGCTTCCTTTACAAAAATGTGCTGCTTGTATTTCAGGCCAGCTGGCCTGAAATGGCAGAATGCGTTATGGTTCTTGGTCGGCAAGACTGTTTTGTGACTGGAGGCTTGGTCAGGTGGTCAAATGAGAGCTCTAAATTTCTTGGTGACCTTTAATGTTGCCCATAAATGCAGCCCCACTTCCCCTTTGGTGAAGGAGGGGTTTGTCATCGTCAGTGGGAGCGAAATGAGGCCATGAGGGATGGCTTGTGCCTACACAAACATGAGCTGTGGTTGTTTGAGGTCCAAATTCCCATCTCTAAGCTGAGGAAATAACTGTGGCCTTGCGTGCAGGGTGAAAGTTTTTTCTGGTTGTCCTTTAAACCTATGGGGAGGTTCTTTTTTCAATACTGAGTGGCTTTTTTGGTTTGTTCAAACATTTCCCCCGCACAAGCAGAAGGCAAAAAAAGAAGTATGTTTATTCCCGTTTAAGTGGTACTTGAACAGGTGTTTAAGTCAATTAATCATAGTAACCTATTCCTTGGGCTAGTTCAGAAATGTTTGCTGGATGAAGAAAGTATGCATCTGTAGAAGTAAACATGTCCTGTGATTTTAGAGCCGGACAAAATACTTGGTGACCCCATTCGCACTAAAGGTTTGAGCACTTAATATTTTGTACATGTTTCTCTTGGGAGCTGAGGTCCCACAGTGATGGGAACAGATCTGTGTTACTGACTGCTCTGGAGAAAGATGAAGGTGCAGCAAGTCCCAGCCACCAGGAGGAAAGCAGGTGGTGGTTTCTTCAGGATGCTCCTTAATGTGTTGTAAGGAAAGGTTCTCCTACCTGTGTTCGTTCTTCTTGTGGGACCGGGTAGAAGACGTTAAGCAGATTGATGAAAGAGGAAGGAGGGGAAAGAAAAATTGTTCTAATCACTGCTACTAAGAGGGTAATGTTTAAGTCTAGATGGTTGCTGTTTTATTTTTATCACATCCTAGCTCCGTGCCACATGCATGACCTAAACATCAATGGATGTGTGAGAATACAGATGTAGATTACAACAATCAGTTAAAACCTTGCTCAACTTGTATTTGCTGTGTATCTCCAGAGCATTTTGAGGCTGCTGATGGAATTTTAATTTTTCCATAACGAAAATCAACTCCAGAGGCCTGAAGTGAAGCTCCATACTCCAGCAGCACCAATCATTCCCTGGTGAGTAATGTTGCAGGAACAAGGAGATATTTAGCCTAAGAATCAGCGTTGCTTGGTCCTTCTCCTGACATCCATAGGAAAAAAGAAGCAACGGCAAGTTAGCATAGGATGTGACAACTCCTGAATTTGAACAGCATACAGCTTTAGGACTGGGAGATGTACCATTGTGTAATATATGTGGTAGCACTTGTTACTTCTGGCTCAATTATGCATAGCCACAAAATATCTTAAAATAAATTGGCTGTATGTTTTCACAAAATGACTCTGAAATGACTTATCTGTTTTGTTCAAGAATGTGCTGTTATGCCTTTTTCGTTCAGATGGCTCCTTGTTTTAATACTGCATATATTGTATGGTAGCCAGAGTTCTGGTTTTGTTCCAGTGATGTTGCAGTTCAGCTCTATTTTCCTCAAGCCCTGTTTAATATTTTCATCCCCAAAGTGGCATGGTGCAGTGGTACTTTGTTCGTGCTGCTGTGTTTGTGTTCTTTGTATTTTCTTGAGGTGATTTATCTAGCAGTTGTAGTATGTTTGTACATTCTTTCTTAGAATAACCTATTTGTAAATATGTCACTCAACTTCATACTAAAATACCAGATGAATAGCTATTTCCAAGATGCATTTTTTCATACTCAATTTAGATGCTAATTAGAATCCATCTTTTATATAAATCTTGCTCATCTTTTGTGTGGTTAAGTGTGCTTCCTGAAATAACTGCCCCCTGCTTTCCTCCTGGTGGCTGGGACCTGCTTCACCACTGCCTTTCTCTAGAGCTGTCAGCTATGCAGTTCTCATTGCCGTGGGATCTCACTCCAAAATCAAATACAAGAAAAAAGTATTTATGTGATATTTATAACAAGGATGCTGGATAACTGCATTTGTCTGTAACTCATACATATTCAGTGCTTTATCTCATCTCTACAGGGGCATCTTTGAGCAACATCTGTAGCTATTAATGAAAATGCTTCAGAATAGGTTTAGCAATAACAAGACTTGAATTCCCACGTCCTTTGTTTTTTGTGGTCATATGTGCACATTTGAAACCTTGTCTCCCACCACAGCAAGTTCCTGTGCAGAAGAGTAGTCATGAGCTGGAACTGAGGCTGCTGTGAGAGGTGAGGTAGATTTTTAAGTAAATTCAGAAGCCTGGAATGTAAAAACAGGTCTCTTAAATTGTAGGACTGAGCTTTAACTCTAAGTTACTTTTCTTTTAAATACTTGATGACTTTACTATGCTTTTACAGTTCTTTCATTTGTGATCTGTTCTAGTCTAATTTATCCCCTTGTCCTTTCTTAAAAAAAAAAAAAAAAAAAAAAGTCTATCATTACATTGGCCTGTTTTATTTGCCTTTGCACTCAGCCTCTTTTTTTTTTTCTTCATCAATTTTAATCTTAGCTACTGTTTCCCTTTGGCTCTGCATGGACTCTTTTTTTCTCTGCTTGAAGATCATGTTGTTTTTAAGAATGTTTTCCCCTGTGTCCTGTTGTTCCACCAGTGAGGGAATATTTATTTGTCATCAACTTCTTCACCAGAGTGACAGATACTATTTTTCTTATCTGATTCATATGTGATATTCATGAATTACTATTATGTAATACCACAGATCTTCTCTACCTTTAGCTTTCTAAAGAAGACGTGCCATTCTTTTTCCTGCCACAGTGCAGTCAGCTCTGCTTATGTCAGTCCTAATGGTTGTTTGTCCATTATGTTGTGCAAGAACTCCAGTGATGGAGACTGTACAGCTACCCAGACGAATCCTTTTCAGTATCTCATTATTCTTAATGCTTGAAATCTGATTCTCCACTCCCTCTGTGTCTTACCTGAGCTCTTCTTCTTTACTTTAAGCCCGTTACTACTTCTGCAGCGTACCATGGATGTGGAATAGGGATTTCTTTTATCTGCATGTTTAAAAAACAGTTAAATGAAAGAAAATTGAGGAGACTGATAACAAACACTGCTTCTATTAATCTTTCTGGTATAAGATGTCTTTTAAGATATATAGGTCTGTTATTGCATGTTTATGTAGGAGGAGTCTGAAGGACCACAAATTGTAAATGGGGAAAAATGTTGGACTCAGTGTTGGCCCAACCATGCTTGACAGTTTTCAGACTGGTTCAACTCTTGGTCAGCTCCTCTGCAGAGTTACTACAGTGTTTGTAGAACACCCATCTGTGATTATGGATGTATTCTCAGATTGCTATGATTAAGTCGACGTTCAATAAGTGAAATCTGTGGATATCCCACAAAGGAAAACTATGGCTTGTGTTTCCAGGCTCTCTTTAGCACCTTTGGAATTTTATATCTCATTACAGCCCTCATCTCTTTTTTTACTTTTCAGTTGGTAAGCTGGTACTTCCCCCTGAAGCTTGGAGATCTACTTACTACCATATAGTGCCTCTTTTCCCATAAAATCTCAAGCTGGGTATACTTCCCAGAAGTATTCAGATACACAGACACATATATATGTTTCAGTCATTCATCCTTAAAATATGCTGTCAAAGCCATTCTTCTACTCTTGGAACTCTGTTCTCATGTTTCCTTTTGTTCTGTGGGAGTTGCTAAGATTTCCCATTGAAATTTATTTTAAATGTTTGTTCTTTTGTGCAGATTCACTGCACAGTCTTGTCTCCCACAGTGTAGATGGGTTACAATGGAGACGATGGTAACCTGGCAGTGATACAGGAGCACATTACTTGCAGCTGCAGTGAGATTTCACCCAGCATTCTGTTGCAGAGTACTTCAACTTCCAAATTAATCATAGTTTTCTCTCTGTTCTCATTGCTTGGGCAAATATTTCTGTGTTGTGTAGAGTTGGAGCAGTGATCTATGTGAGAACAAAGAATCTTGTTTTCCTGCCTCTTGTATATGCTTACCTACCAAGCAAGCTTTTTAACACTTGATAAAATAAGTCTGTTTCCATCATGTAATGATACGTTTTTGTAAATCTGAATACAAGTAAAGAAATTCATGTTTGTTGCCAAATGTTCTGGCTGGATGCCATCCCTGGTGTTCTGGCTTCATCCAGATGATGAATGTTCCCTGTCAAGCCTGCAGCCTAGTGAGAGAAGACAATGGTACAGAAGTACTGTAATTATCTAATCAACTTTGCTTTAGAATGTTAAGCAAATGCAATTCTTTAATACTCTAGTTTCACTATAGCTGTTAATTAGCATGTGCAAATGCAATTTATACAGCAAAACTGAATAGAGGAAATATTCACTTTTAAATTACTTTACTCCCCTCTAGTGGTCTTATACCATATATACTTTATATAACACCTAATCACAATAGATTTAAGGATGATGTTAATAATCTATTAAAAAAAAAAAAGTCTACTGTTAACTACTCATTACTCTGCTCGTTATCTCTTCCTGCAGTGAAACCAGGCACTTGCCAATGCAACTCTCTAAACTAAACTGTTCTTTTTATGTTGACTCTATTAAAACCCCGTCTGCACCCACAGCTTTAAAATCAACATGCATTAAAAAATCTTAAAGCTGTGTACTAAGCCATTTTTTTCCACATGCCTTCAAAACTGCTTCAAAGGGACTTTAGTTTCAACGTTAGTGACTCAAACTGCAACCAAGGATGTAGAAACATCAGCAGACACTAATCAATCTGTAGAGCTCTATTTTTGTTCTGTGAGATATCTCAGTTTTATTGTGCACCTAGTGTCAGTTGAGCCTCTGCAAGCTGTGGGACATACAGAGGCTGTTGAATGACTGGGATCTGCCTTTTAAGCTTGCCAATTGGCCACTTTGTGTAGGATGCAGCTTCACTAGCTGGGAAACAGATGAGAACGTGCAGGATCAGAATGGAAACTGCTACTTTTCAATAATCCCCCTGGCTCTTTGCTCATATTACTGATTTTGTAATCAACAGTACGGAGGTATGCAGCATGGGCTTCGTTAAGCAGCAGTTACATTTTTGCCAAATTTGTCTTTGTGTTCTAGGGTCTATGTTTTAAAGGCTTGGAAATGAGTTGCTAATACAGTATGCTTGGAGAACAAAAGATGCTTGACTCCTTTCTCCTTTTTCTGCTCAGAAATTTATTAAGAAAAATGTACATAGAGAATTTGCTTTTCAGAAGCTAGCTGCTCTTTTCAAACGATCTGTTTGGAACTCTTTTTTCTTGAAATATGATTTGGAAGAAAAGAAAGGGAAACAAGAAGGGCATAGAGTCGATAAAGAAAAGGTTGAGTATTTACAAGTAGAAAATAAAGTTATCTTAAAATACATCACAAATCTGTATTTGTCTTCGTACTTAGCTAGTAAAAAAAAAACAACAGAAGCATTCCAAGCACGAACACATTTTACTACTATGTGAGTGAAACTTCTTGTTTTAAATCAGTCTTGTAAAATTTACAACTTCAAAAAAGACAAATTCAAAATGATACAGTACAGGAGATACAAACCTGGCTTTCTTTTTAAAATTTTCCTCCAGGATTTTTCTTTTGTGGAAAACTTAAATATCTCAGTTTCCTTCCAAGCTGGAAGGAAACCAAATCTGAAAAGTAAAATCCGTCATAAAAATTAACTTTTGTCTTCCTGCTCCGTGCTTGCAAGAGATGCTTTGCCTGTCAGTGACGCGTGTTGTAACAACCAATAGCTGGGGAAACTATTTCCTATATTTCTCAACGTTGTTCCCTTTTAGGTCATTAACAGATAGTTCTAATAAACAGGAACTGAGCCAGTGGAGGCTTTGACTCTACTTATCATTTTGTATGTCTGAGCAATCCCTTTGATCAGTTCATCAGCCAAAGAGTTTAACTTGTTCTCAACTCTCCTCTTGAACAGCAGAGTCAACAGTCAAACGAGATCAAAATCAATCACATGTACACATGTGGAAGCAGGTAAGATATGTATTGTGTCTAAGTCATCTCTTTAGCTGTAGAAACCACACAGCAGGCAGCTGATGGAGGGTTTTTTTTTTTTACTCAGAAGAGCTATCAGGCTCTGCCTAGGGATCTTCATAGGCCTGCATAGAGATCCACTGCCACTTGGGGTGTCCTGTCTGACACTTGGCAATCCTATGGGGCTTAAGGGGGCACGTCCCAGCTGTGTCACCAACACTGCAATGTGGGCAATGAGGGTGATCAATGGGCTTGATAGTTGGTGTTGATTTTACTCTTCTCTGCAGCTCTGCATCAAATCCATGCAGGAGTTCCATAGGCTTTCAACTTCAGGAATGTGTATGCCCCAGTTACCCTCCTGCAAAAAGCAAATGTGGTCATTTAAGAGCTCTGCAACTTAGTATGTGAGTCTAAGTAGAACTTTGTGTCTCTGTGCTTAGGGGGAAGTGGGATCTTGGTCGGTGTGGATTCAGATTCAAAGACTCCAGGTCTCCAAAGGAGAGAAAATCTACTGTGCCATAGTAGAAGTATCAAAGAAGAAATGGTTGGAAGAAATTCATTATTCCTATAACCCTACTTGTCAGATCGCAGAATGATTGAGTTTGTGTGGTAGATCTGGAGGTCGTCTGGTCCAACCTCTGCTCAAGCAGGACCAGCCAGAGTCAGTTTTACAGGGTTTTGAATATCTCCAAGGGAAGAGACTCCACAGCCTATCCATGTAACCTGTTCTAGTGCTCAGTTACCTTCTCCAAATCTCTTTAGCAGTTCAAGAAGGTCTCATCTTGGCTAAGAATCCACTTGTCAGGTAGATGTTGAGGTAAAGTGGGTTCCTATTTATTTTGGGCAGACTTAGATTTAGTAACTGAGTTGCTACCAGATTCACAGAATGTTTGAGTTTGGAAGGGACATCTATAAAACATCCAACCCCCAGTGGTTCATGCCCCCTTCCTATAGATTATGCCTTTTAGGTCAGTGTGCTTTTTACTCCTGAATTAATGCATTGTTGTAGTTCCTAGCACCTGCCTGGGCTCAATCCCGCCTGCATTCAACACAAGTGGAAGATGTTACTTAGGTTTTCTTCCTACTCTGTTAGAGTTAAGAGAACACAGAAATAGGCCCAGATATGCCAGAAGAGCTGTCTTCTGCAGAACGTTACTTGGTTAAGGATAGAGCTAATCTTTTTCATGCTATGGGATTCAGTCATCAATTGTAGTCCTTTCTTGAAAATATTTCAGATGCTGAGATTCCCTTGGAAAAACAAGTTTTGCCAGCCTCCCATGGAGAATGATCTTCATCAGCACATATGCATGTCAGGGTTCCATTGAACTGATACAACAGCGCAGTTGTTTTTATAACACATAAAGCTCTGAATTTGTTACTGTTGAACGTGTGTATTAGAGCATGATACGTATGTGAATTCTGAAGACTTGGTTTTTATGAGTTGGAGTAAATTCAAAAAGTGTTGATTTATTGTTTCACACAACGTTGCAAAGATTTATTTTCATCATGCATTATCTGAATATTTAGCCAGCAATACTGCAAGAACTTGTTGCTCTTTCACTATTAGTGACAAAAACTCAGCCACATAAGTTAAAAGCCTCATCTATAAGCCAAATAATGGTAATGACTGCATGTTCTGAAAAGGAGGAAAGGCATCATAGCCAACTGTATGAAAGGAACTGTTTCCAGTTCTCCGTAATGCATCAGAATCCATGTAATGCTGTTGTCAGGAACTCCATTGCTTTATCTAAGTTTAACTGATGGAATAGCACTCATGACACTGCAGTAAGGGCATGTTCTGAAGTCCACTGAAATAAATGAAGGAGAAAAAAATGATCTCAGGCTTTGGACTAAGCTTGTACTGCCAAATGAAGCTTCTCCGGTTCACTGCAGTGCAGAGAAACTCTGTTTTCCCAATAGTTTATCATAATATGCGTCCAGACTGGAGTCTCTGGAAGATTAACTTATCTTGAAAAGGCAGCTTGAATCTCCTTATTTACACCACCCACCGTTTTATCCATAAAATTAGACTTCCTTCCTTTTAGTGACAAACTGGAATGGGAAAAGTCAGCCTTACCATGTATCCATGTATCTATAGATGGATAGATATAGGCCCCCATTTTCCCAAGCACCTCCCACCCATAAGTACTTTTCCTTGGCTCTCCCTTATGGGTGTCAGATGACATTTCCTCTACTTGACTGTGTGCCTGTGTGACTTCTGTTCTTGTTTTTCTGAAGTTATGTGGTGTTTTTGTTGGTGTGGGAAGGATTTCACATCGCTAGAAATGATTTTCAGCATTTTTATTTAAAACTTCCAATGTCAGAAACCTGTCCCTCTAAAAAAATAAATAAATAAATAAATAAAGCAGTAGTGCAGTCTCTTCTGAAATCCTCTCTGTCCTCCACAGTAATACTGATTTTCAGAGGACAAACAAAATAAGGTCTAAATGTATTTGTTGTTAGAAGCTCTTCTTCTACTTATGTCTGAGTAATTTATACTAGAAACACAAGTACAATTCATTCACAATTCAGGAGTTCTAAAAAATGAATTTTAAATTATCCATATATTTTAATCCTACGGGTTTTTGAAACCCTAAAAGGGGTTTCAAAAGCATGCAAATGTTTCCTCCTGTGTCCCATCTTGTTCCCAATTAGAGCTGCAGTATTTGGAATCTATTGCAACTACCTACTCAAATGGTTTCCTTAACTTTATTTGGTTCATTGTAAAAATTATATGGTTTTGACTTAACTGCAATGACTGTTTCCTATGTTTCCTTAAAATGAAATGCAACCTGATTTATTTGCTTTATATGCTTTGTAGCTACTTGTTTTAGAACACAATCAGCTTGTTGCAGCTGAGCGAGTACATAAATGGGAATGGACTAGTAGCAAGATGAAATAGTTTTAAAGGTAATAGGAAGTTTCATATTGACTTCTGTGGGATGAATGTAGCCGTGTAACAGTACTGCAGCTTGATGCGCAGTACATTCAGGAAGTACGTGCTAATAATTGGATTATGTTCTATCCAGTGTGGTGTATAAAGAACCTTGCAGCTGACAGGCATTTTGAGACAATGAGGGCCGCCTGCTGATGCTTTATGAGCCTGGTAAAACAGCCCCCGCGCTGAGTGTCGGTAAGTAAGTTTTAGCACTGTAGACAGACCGGATGGAGGAAAAAATGTCCCAGAATAATTTTATGTCCAGTAAGAAGTCCCAGACTCCAGATGAGGTTGTCTCACTGAGTTGACTGGTATCTAGAAAAGCTGAGGAAATGAAGTCAGCCTTTGGAAAGTTACTGAACAAAGGAAAGAGCAGAGCAGAGCTGTACTGAACTTTTCACTGGCTGGAGACTAATCACTATCATACGTGAGTCAGCAGTGTGCCCTTGCAGTGAAGACCAACTGCAGACAGGAGTGTTAGCAGGAACCAGGCAGTGGAGAGAAGTGATTTTTTCCCCTCTTGGCATTTGGGAGACGGATGGTTAGGAGCTAAAGAAGTGACCTCTGGGGGCAGGTTAAGGAGGATGTCAGTGCAGTTTTCAGAGGAGAAAGAGCTCGACTCTTCTAAGTGGTAAGCAGTGAGAAGATAAGAAACATCAGGCAGAAGTTTTAACAATAGAAACTCCTATTGAGCACTGGGAAAAATTCACAACAATGAGAGTCCTCAAAAACTGCAATACGTTGTCCCAGAGAGGCTGAGGAATTGCCTGAGGAATCTGTTGGGTTAGGCCTGAACACACTGCTCATACGTTGGTACCGGATGAGCTCCACAACATAAATTTGTGTTTGATTCTGCACAGAGTCCATATGCAATGCTATCATAGCATTATTTCTCAAATATGACATGTGGTGGGTTCGGACTCTAATCCCTGGTCTCCTATTACCTATTTTATTATTTCAACTGCATCACGGGGAAACTCCCTATCAACTGAGACATCTCATAGCTAGAGGAACACTGGGATGGAAAACAGAGGCAGAGACACCCAATCCCTTGCTGACACAATGTCTGAAGGAATGTAGGGCCTGATTCAGCTGTCTTTGTTTGAGTCAGTAGGGAGTTCTGAATAAATGAGATCTACAAGAAGAGGCTAGTTACTGATTTCCACCCACTTGGAATGAACTAATTCTCATAAAAAGTTGTATCCGTTTTCTCAATGCCTTAGCCTGGAAAATCACCCAGCAGTTGACATTTCATGCTAAGCCATGAAATTTCTTTCACTTCACTTCTGTGCTTACAGGTGGGATTTAAAAGGTCACCTGGGACAAATGTAAGATTGAGGGAAGCAGTCTTGCAACTGTTACTCTGGCAAAATTCCCATTAAATTTGACAGAGTTATAGCTGACAGAACAAGAACGTATATTTCCTCTGCTTGCACTAAGGCTGTTACATATTTAAATCAAAGAAACAATTGCTATTTAAAATTTCTATGTGTAGAATTGAATGTATGTCAGTGTGCGCTGTATTGAGCCAAGATTTTTTTTTAATTATATTTTTTCCTCTGTATTTCAGTTGTATTTCTATTCAGCACTAGTCTTACAAAACCAGATTGTGCTTCCCCTTCCTGGAAGACAGAATAGGAATTGTAGGTTTTCTTCCAGTTCACTTAGCTTTTTTTCAGGGCACGTGAATAGCTGTTAATGTGATCTCGTATGTCTTCAGTATAAGGACTTGTAGTATAACAGGGTCGCTCTTATTAGGTGAAGGTTGATTTAAAATGCGGTTTTAGAAAGAAAATATCTATGAATGTGTACCGAAAATTCCTTAAAGCAGTACTGAGAAAAAAGTGTGTGTGCATTAGGGCATTTCTGGTCTCCCTGTGATTTCTTTGTCACTGATACTTAAAAATCCCGGTGTTTTAGCAGAGTAAGGTCATCCATTTCCTTCAGAGCTTTGTGGGGGCAAGTCCACTCATTCTTTGAATTCTCCAAATTTTGGTGGGGTTATACCAAGTGTGCCTTGCTCTTGTAAATCAAATGCATTTTTTTCTTTAAGATGATGATTTCTGTACTAAAACTGTTCCGCACACATAAATAGGAGAGAGATGTACCAAACCTGTATGAAATTAGTAGCTTTACGCTTACCTGAGATACAGCTGAGGTAAAAAGCCAGAATTTCTCCAGTGGTACACAGACCCCCAATGTCTGCACTAAAAGTGCCTTTCCTTCAGTTCTCATAGTACTGCTGAGATGTTATCCCAGCACCTCACACAGTCTATCAAATTATGAGTTTACATTCTGACGTGGGATTGGATTTACTCCTCCATTATGAACTAAGTTAACAGAGTAAACCTCTTACTTATTTATTTTGTAAAAATAAAAGTCTTGAGTGAAATTCTCACCCCCCCCAGAGCTATCATTAATGGATTTCACAGCTAATTAGCACAGCTAATCAAACCAAGAAGCATTAAGAAAAATGGCCGATAATTTATTTTGTCACTTTTTTTTATAATTTAGATTTAAACCAGTTAATTGGTCTCAACTTTTGTCTGGATGTAATCCAGACAACTCTTTGTGCTTGTAATGTACCTTAAAAAAAAAAAATGCACACCACAATTTTCCCACAGTATTTGTTTGCATTGGCTTAATCAAGGCTTTCTTTATTAAGAAATATGTACAATGGACATTACTTACTTTTCCTCATGTGGGTAAGTTTACAGATCTAAAAAATACTCCAAGAATTCATAGAATTGAAATAAATTCCCAACCCTACCATAGTACTTCCATGCAGTAAGATATATACATATATGTATACATATATTTTGCAAACGTTCAAACCAATATAAATGTCTAATGAATATGTAAATTCTTATAAGCATCCTATAGAAGGAGAGGGAGGAATGTTTGCTTGACATGAAAAGGACCAGCTCACTGAAGGGCAGGAAAGGGGAAGGATGGTGTTTCACAGCACTGCTGCTGGACACAGAAAACTGGCACCAAAAACTTCAATTCTCTGGTTTTATGAAGATAGAATAGCAGGATGAACAGGTACATCTGTGAATAATTCAGTCACTGTACGGAATGAAGTGTTTCTATCCATGATGCTGATAAGCATGAGGCAGTGCCCTGTGGCATGGCTTGCTATGTATCTTTTATTAGAGGCATGCACCTGATTTGTTTTAAAGGGCGTGTGTGTGTTCAGGGGGGTGGGGGGGAGTTGCTATGTAAATATTTTGGATCACTGCAGTTGGGTATCAGCTGGGATACAAAGATGGTCTGTCTTCATTCCCTGATATAATTCATATAACTATGATTATTCTCCCCTGCTTTTGGGCTCTGGTCGTAATCCATACCACCCTCAACCTCCAAGAAATGCTATCAGATCCTCTGGGACTGTAACTGACAATCAGCTGGAAGAATCGGCGTTTCGAATAAGCAGTTGATTATGTGTGATGTCAAATCCCTCTAGGCACGTAACCATAATGCTGTATGCTTTGTTCTCAGCATCTCTCAGTTCTGGATTCGGTCCCAGTCAATCTAAGCGTTCAGCTTTTTGCCATTAGGGCCAGTGATCAACTGGATCATCAGAATGACTGCTTTGTTTTCTTGAATGAAACTTGTGAGTGTACAAGTACTTTGGAGGCTGAATAGAAATCCATTTGTGTGGATGTTCTTCAAAGTCCAAAATGTTTGAAAATACTCAAGTGCTTGTAGGAAAGTGTGTGGATAACCCTTATTCATAACTCTGCTTAGCAGCAAAGGGCAGAAGCTGCTGTAAATCTTTTGCCTGTGACAGTGTATTTTTCTAGTGGTTGAAGAACCCAGGTTGGCACTACTTTAAAGCTGTGAATAATTTAAATACTTCTAGTATATAAACATATTATTTAAAATGACACATCACAAGTTGATGATGTGCTGCATATTTCACTAGATTAATTAACGGACAGCCCACATATCATGTAACATTACTTCATATAGTGTAATCCATATTTCTGCAGCCATGCAAGATACCAAATAATACATCATTAACTGTCCTCGAAGATATGAGATAATCATCCCCTTAGCCTGGTGTATAGGGTAGGCATTTTTTCTTTCTTCATCTAGAAAATTGAAGTTGTTGTAACTGAGCATGCTGCAAACAAAAGAACGTTAGAATAGATAATAAACCAAAATTCCTGTTATAACTTACACTTGCCTACAGGTACATTCTATAAACATAACTGGTAAATATCGAACAGCATTTTATTTTTTGCAGTGGTGTGGTTTGAAGATATTGACCTTCTGTCTTCATGAAGTAGATGGTCAGATTTCATTGTACATGCAGGTAGGTGAAGGAAGAGAACTGCATGTCAATGTTCTGCACCTCTGAGATTTCTGAACTGCAGCAAGAGCTCCTAACGCCTGGTCTCTCCTATTTTAAATGAATTTTACTTTCTACTGCTAAAGAAATGCAAAATCCTTTGCACAGTGTTACACTGTCACTTTAATAAGGTTGGCTTGAAAATATCTGCTCTATGAAATCCTTTTGTGGTAGGCTGACATGAAAAAAAGCATGAAACGTCAAATTCCTATTTATCCATATTGATTGTAGCAGCAAAATGAACGTGTGAGATTTACTGAACTCCCTCACATCTCTGTGATGCAGACTACAAATCAGTAATATTCTGTACAGGCTACAAAACAGTGGTGCAGGGTTTGGGTTGTTCCTGTCTCGGGCCTGTTCAGACACACTGAACAGCTATGCTCTGAGCAGCATTACTTCTTTCTTTTGTCAGTATCTCCTATTATGTCACCGCGTGTCTATACTGTACCTGTGTTTTCCTGTTACCACGTTAATCAGTGATACCAGAATGGCCAAAATCAAATGACTGCCAATGTCCTTTATGATAAAAATCAGCCAGAATGCTTTGAATGTTGTTACAGTGCCAAGCACGTGCAGCTACAGCACTTCCTGTAGTAGCTTATATGCTTCTGTGAATGTTTAGAAGGATATTGCACGTGTGCTGTATATATATGTAAAACAAATAATACTATAAAAGGAGATTTAAACATCTTATTTAAAATAGCATCTGTCATTTTATTTCCTCGTCATACTTAAGCTGCAAACAGCCTCGTACCAGCGAGTCTGACATGGGCCTTTTTTCCCTAAGACATTGCACCAGTAGCACACTCAGCATTACCTTTGGCAGTGGCTTGGCAGGTGTGCTGTTGCTGAGCTATATCTGCCGAAATACTAGTTAGTGAAGAGCAGCTGAATGCATAAATATCAGTTATTCTCAGTCCACGATGGTTGCTTTTGCTGGTTTTGTCTTTTCTCTATATGTTGGAAGAGCTTAGTTCTGAAATGTATCTACTCACCTGGAGAACTAACCTGGGACTGAGTTCTGACTATTAACCAACACCCCCCGAACGTTTCATTCAGAATTGCAGTTTCTTACATTCCATGGTGGCGGTGGGTTTGTTGAGATTTCTAAGTCAGCCTCAGCAGAGCATGCCAGCGACAAAACAAACATCCCCAGAAGCACAAACTGCAGGATGTGTTTTCTTTCCTTGATAAGGACGAGGCATGCAGTCGTTCCGGAGCTGTCTGTGCAGAATTAGGAGCATGTACGATGTGCTCTCTTGCCCTGAGAAAGCTACAGATATGTTAGTGATTAGGGCTGGGTCACAGCTTGAGTTTTTTGGTTTTGTAAGTACTGAGCTGAAGTCTGCTGATCGAGCTGTGGCTGTCCCTGTTCAGCACAGGGGAGTTGGACTGGAGGGCCTTTAAAAGTCCCTTCCAATTCACAGTTCTGTGAGTTGGAGAAGAGCTTTCATTGACATCAGTAAATTCAGGGCCACAGCATGGTTAGCAACTCCCCATTAGCGTCAGGAGCTGAGTGCAATTTTGAAAGCAGAAAAACATCTCTTGTGGAATTCTGGAAGTTAATTTATGGAGTTTTCTTGTTACCCCTTCCATCCTGTTAGTGTTTTATTTCCAATGGGCATCCCTTGGTGCAGACTCATCATTCCTCTGGCTCTGTGCTAACAGTTCAGATTCTATGGGTTGTGTTGATTCTAGCATGGGCCACATTGAATGTGTTTGTTTTCCACCACTGACAGTTGATCCATGTCATCCTTGTATGCGAATTGCCTCTGCCAGGGGTGGAGAGTGCAACTTCCACTTTGAGGAGTTCATCTTTCATTTTGCTGAAGAACAACTGCTGCAGACTAAGAATCAAGAAATGCAATGTTGTAAGATGCACAATGATTCACAAAAGTATTCACTGTGCTTCTCTTGCCCTTAACTCAGCTTTCCTATAAAGCAGTGTCAGAACTGCCCTACTGCTCCTGGGCATAGATGATAATGCTAATAAAATCTATCAAAGTCACTGCTTCTACGAGTGGAATAAAGCAACACCGGATCTATAGCATTAAGATTTTCCACTTAGTTTTTGTTTCTGTCATTTAAATGGAGCCACTCTGTTAGTGTACTGACACACGAGCGCCAAACTTGGACTCTTGCTCTTTCCCGCTTTTGCCCCAGGGCTTTCAAAGCAATGGGTCCCTACCCCTGCCATGCTAAGTAAAAGACAGTGCATTGTCAGCTATGCAGGATCCTCGAAGGTGAAGATCCCCTCGCTGCTGTTTTTCCTTATAAGGGAAGTAGAGATGCTATGTTTTACTTTTTGAACGCTGCTGACTGGCTGCATAACGCTGTACCTTTAGGACTTGTCTCTATTTTAGACGGAGCTGCAGCAGTCCCCCTCATCTCTGTAGGCAGATTAATGTGACCGAGCTCCCGCTGCTGCCTCCCTCTCTCGGGACCGGTGGGGTGACGGCAGCGGGCAGCGGCCGAGCCCCGGCTCCGGGCAGCACCGCCTGCGGGCTGGAGTCCGTCGGGGCGCAGGTGCCCTCCTGCCAGGGGCTCTCCTGCCGCCGGCGCACGGCGCGGCCGCCTCCCAGCCCCGGAGCCCCTGGGGTGGCGGTTCGGGGGTGGGGGGACATTTTTATTCACCTCTCTCTCGCGAGAAAGCGGTGCGCGGGCGATACTTGAAGAGGAGGGGGGAGAGAGAGGAGGGGAAAAAGGAGGAGGAGGGAGGGAGGGAGGGGGCAGCTGGAGCCGCAGCTGGAGTAGCGGTGGGTGCAGCGGCCGCAGCTGGAACAGCAGCGGGAACGGCAGCCGGCGGCGGCGGCTCGAGCGGGTGCGCGCCCCTCGCAGCGGGCTCTCTCGGGGCGGGCGGGCTGGGCGCGGGGCTCCGTGACCGCGGGGCTCCCTGTCCTAGCCGGGCACCGCGCTCCCGGCTCGCCGCGGTGCCCGGCGGGCGCTTCTACCCCGGAGCGGCTTCGAGAGCGACGGCGGCGGCCGCGGGCGGTCCGCGGCGAGTGCGGGAGCCCCGAGACCGCCGTCCGTCGAGGGAGGGCGGAGGGAGCGCGGCCGCGAGCGGCCCCTCGCCATCCCGCGCGTCCGCCGCCTCCCGCGGGCGGGCAGCGCCGGGCTGGCCGGGGGCCGGCGGGGGCGGGGGGCTCGGGGCGGCCGTGCCCGCTCCCCCCCTGACGTCCCTTCGTCCCTTTTCTCCACGCAGCTCACTTCGGGGGAGCTCGGCGGAGGCGGCGCGGCGGGAACCGGCGGACTTGGGCGGCGGAGAGGAGGAGGCGGCGGCCGCTCGGAGCCCGGGGGCTCGGGGGACGCGATGTGGCGGGGGCGGCTGCTGGGGATCGCCCTGGGAGTTGCCGTGCTGTGGGCGTCCCAGGCGGGCGCCGCCGCCGCCGCCGGGCACTCCGAGGGGACGAGCGCCAAGGAGCTGCGGGCCAGCCGGGCCAAGAGGAGAGGGCAGGGCGGCGGCGGGCACGACGCGCTCAAAGGGTAGGTGCGGGGTGTTCCTGTGCGGGGATGGGGCTGCCGGGGGCCCCCGGGCTGCGGGGCGGCTCGGGCGGGGGGCGTCGGGCACCGTCCGCGGCATCCCCGGGGAGCGGAGCCTCTCCCTCTTGCAGGCTGCGCGGCGTCCCGGGCCGGAGAGCCGCCGCAGAGCGGGGCCGCTGAGGCGGCCGCCGGGAGGGGCGCGGGCGGCACGCTGCGGGCTCGCGCATTCCTCCCGCGTCCCCCGTCCCTCTATGCAAAGGAGCGGAGCCGCGCGGAGGCCCGCGTGCTCGTCCCCTCAGCTGTCGGCCCCCACCGCCGCCTTCAGGCTTCTGCCTGCGCGTCGCCCCGTTGCTCGGCGGGCTCCGCTTATCTGCCGCTATTCGTGACCTGAGGAGAGGCGGAGCGGGGACGGCTCGCGGCGGAGCTGTCTGGTGCCTGCTCCGAGGGAGCCTGCGTTCGTTAGAGCCTGAGAGCACCGTGAGGCACTGTGGTGCGCGCCTAGCGCGGCGCTCTCAGGACGAGCAAAGCTGCGTCAGGCAGAATACTTTCTGATTCCTAACGGAGCACCTTTCTGATGCGAAAATAATCGTTCGGTCAGCTGAAAGGTATCGCGTGTGCGTGCAGCTGATAACTGAGTTTGCTGCGAGGTTGAAAGCCTCGCAGCAGTGGAAGGGAAAATAAAAGAGAGGTTTGGTTCCTCGAGTGCTCTGATGGAGCTCCTCAGCCCGCAGCCAGATGGCTCCTGGTCAGGCAGAGGGCAGATGTGACACGGAGGGTACAGAGGTAGCTGTGCCATGGTAAGGATGCAAAGGATTTTCTCAGTTTTCTTGGCTTCCCCAGAAGGAGTTGTTAGAACTTTATTTTTTTAGAGGCCTTGATGAGAATGCCTTAATTTCTTCCTTGTGTTGTAATTTTATTTATATGCAGTTTTGAAATCTTGGCTTTTTTTTCCTACCGGGAAGGGTTGGTGTTTTGGTGTTTCTTCCACAGCAACGTGTGCAAGCTGTAGGCATTGCTTTTCAGGGATCTGTGGTAGGGTTGGGCTCATTTCATTTCCTCATACCTTGTCACCAGAGGAGCAGCTGGACAAAGCAGATCTTCTCTTCGACAAAGGATGTTCTTGAAGTTAAGGGCTATTATAGCAAAGTTTTTCAGGCTAACTGCAAGTAATAAAAATTTGTAAGGAAATACGTTTACCAGAAAGAACCTTTTTTTCCCAAGGTGTTTTAGTAAACTTCCTCATTTTAGAACTCTGAGTCAATATCAGACTGACAAACACCATTTTCTGACCTCTGGGACAAAGTATGCCACGCAACTCATGGGCACTGCCCAGATGGCCTTAGTGGGAGATGGAGGCACATAGCAGAGGATACGTGTCTTTGTTGAATTGCTGTGCTGTTCAGACAGTGATAAAGATATATAATAAAACAGATGGTATTTCACTGTTAATTATTTTGGGAAGCTAAAATGGGTTAGGGTGAGTATTCAGTCTTATGGCTCCTGTGTTTGCTGAAGCCTCCACTTACTGTGTGCTTTGCAACAGTTCTTCATTTTAATGTGAGTTACACATCAGCTTGGTAATCCACAATGCTGGCGATAACAGTGTATCAAATTCAGGTATTCTGCATCTTGGAATAATACAGTTCTGAGCGAGTGCCCTTGGGAGGGCAGATTCTTATGTAGCGTAATTTCGAGATCTGAGATACAGGAATGACAAAGCAAGCTGTTAGTTTGGTTGATAGGCCTTTTTCGTAAGTCTCATTTGAGGCTGAGAGTGCCCAGGCTGCTTGGAGGAGGTGGAAATCCTTTGTTAACACACAGTCCTCTATCTTTGTGGGGAGAATCCCACATGACATGGCCCATTTGGAAACGGCGAGCATTTCCTTAGGTGTGGTAGCGTGCTGTACGGAATGAATAAAGAGAATTGTCATTTTAACAGACAAGGTTGGAGCTAATTCTTTGGAAATCCAGATGGAAAACATATTTTGAATGGACAGGAACTGCATATACATTAGACAGGGAGAATTCATTATTGAATGGACTAGAACACTAAAAATACAATTTTGCAAGGAGGTTCTTTAACGTGTTCATCAGCACAAATACATTTGGGAATCTGAGAGTTGTAATACAAGTCATAACAGCTGCTGGGAAACTGTATTTGATGTTATTGTAGATGACTAAGACTTTATTTTGTTTTTGTTTTTTTTTTTTTCTTGAAGTGAACTCTTGCTCTCATGCTAAGAGCACGAGGATACATTCTTAGATAAATCCTTAAAGTTTAGACATCGTAGGTGTTTGATTATAATGACTACTGGAAGTGTCTTAGCATTAAAAAAAACATTAAAAAAAAAGTGGGGGAGGTCTCTGTGAATATTGGATCTTTTTTGCAATAGCGAAGAAGCCTGAGGTCTGCTGGTTTGTTTCTAGGAATTTATCATCATCTTTTACTGCAGGCTGTTGATTGCAGATGTTTGCTGTCTTTCCTGTGACCTTTGTCTTATGGTTGATGCCAGCGTGTTCTCCAATCACATACTGCGGTTCTATAAGTATGTTTTAGCTGTAATGATTATAAATGCAGTGGGAAAGCTTGCTGACTTAAAGCTTGCTGCTCATGTAGTTAGAATTGATCTGGCTGTGAGGACATCAGCAAGGAAGTCTTTGTAATGCCGTGTGTTTGCATGTGGTGCCTGTTGCCTCTGAGTGATCGCAAAGCACTCAGAATAAAGATAGTAATTATCTCAGCACATGACGAAATTCATCATCTTCATATTCCCCCTTCACAGAAACGTAGCTGGAATCTGTCGTGGTTCAGCAAGTTAAAATAATAAGCATCTTATCGAGACACTTTCATCTTCAGATCCCTAAGGCTTTAGCACAAAGGCATCGAGCCTTTATCCTTCTACTTCTTAAGCATTGAAATGTATAGCACTGATTTTTTGAATAAAAACTACAAAACTGGGCCGTGAATGGGGAGGTCTTCCTAAACAGTGTGTACTTGAAGAAAACCATTTATATGACTCAATCGTTGGAATAGAAAATCAAAGATAAATTACAGGCAGTTTGATTGGTACTTGGCGGAATACAGGAAGTACTGCGCTTCAAGATCCGAGCATTAATTAAGATTTCCCATTTGCTGATGATGCCAGACAAGGACCTCAAGTTCAGTGAGGATCAGTCAGTTCTTAGTAAGTTTTTAAATAACGTTTTTCAGCCTCTCATCAGTATAATGGCCAAAGAAAGCAATTATTTGCCTAACAAGTAACTCAGCAGAAATTTTGAAAGAACTAAAACTTCTTCAAGATACCTGAATTGTGGCATGCATGTAGTTCAGATGCTCCTTAAATACATTTGTGCAGGAGTGGTTTAATTTCATGGTCATTACTAAGGGGAAATGATAGTGAATATTGCAGAACGTAATAGTTAGCTCCACTGCAATTCATAAACTCACAGATTAAAGCTATTCAACAGGCAGTTGGTCTTCTTGGAGCAATCTCTATTGGTTGTACTATAACAATGAAATTCACAGGTTTTCTGATAGGCTTCCTTGAGTAAACTCAGTTGGATTTGACCCTTTTTGTGCATCACCACTCAGAAATAAAACAGATCTTATAAACCTATAACATAATTCCAGTATTCAAGTATATAATTAAGGCTTCTGGTTTTCCTTTTAAACCTATATTTACCACTAAAAGCTTGCTGAAGAAAAGCAGACTTTCCGTACCGGTAAATATTGGTTTATACTGAAAAACCTCAAACATTTTTCATACCACTTTTGGCCTGCACACCTCTGGCTGCTGGTGCCACGCTTTGCCAGCATCCCTCTGTGAGCAGGAGGGAGGCCGGGATCCTACTTTTGCTATTATTCTTATAGTATTATTCTGTACATAAATGGCAATCTAATAAGGAGAGAAGTGAGTTCGTCGGTGTTGGCATCGCGTCCTGTCTGCCTGATCGCTTGCTCCCAGGGTGTGGTTTGGTGTCGGTGTGACTTTCCCTGGGGAGCAGGATGCAGGGCACTGGCTGTTATCAGAGCTTGCTGAAGGGCTCATGCTGAAAGGGGTGACATATTATTTTCCATTTTAATCATGATAGATGTCCTCCTCATTGCCATGATGTGGTTTAGTTATGTTTTTGAATATACTAGTTAAGCACTGTATGTAAATTTTAAATGCATTTAATGAGAGCTGTCTGGCAGTAGTGTGCCCTGTGTTTCTTTATCCAGAGCTAGGAGCAGTGCAGGAGCTCCCATGATGGCATTCGTCTTGTAGCTCCACGTTGTTCTTGAGCCTGAAGGCAGACATTAAAAAGTAAATAAATCTCCAGGCCTACGTAATCCTAGTGCTCTCCACTAAGATTTCCAAATCCTGTCATTTGGACACCATCTCTTTAAAATGGCCTTAATCCAGTCTATAATCTATGGGGTTGGACTCTAAGGCCTGTATGGATTGTAGCTCAGAATTAGGACGCAATGCATTTTGGGCATGCCCATGAAAAGCCATCCTATGGTGTAAACTTTTGGTGAGTACTGTCCCAGGTTGCCTTTCACAAGTGACACACGTGCATCTGTTACCAGCCTCTCAGCCTGTCTTCCCCCGTGAGCTTTTCTCGTATCATACTGCAGCTGGACTGAAGTAGTTTTGATCTGTTCTGCATCTGTTATTTGAAATCTGAATCAGATCCCCTCCCTCCCAAGTACATCAGAAAAATACTTCTGAATTATTTGGTGTTTATTTTCCATTGACGATAATAAGTCACAACAAGAGCAAACAGAAGAAAAGGGCTACGATAAGCAGTGCAGCAATCTTCTTGACATACTCTGTGAAACGTGGTTGCGTTGGAAATATTGTAGTATTGGCTCAGGGGCCAAGACAACATGCTGATGATCAGGAGTTTGATGTAGTTCCTTTCCTTTCTTCCCTTCTTTCACTTACTTAATTTATGTATTTATTTAGTTACTTTGCCCCAGGTTGCTCTTACTTGTATCAGGTTGGCCTGCTGCCCTCACCCAGGTGCTGCTAAATGGATCTCAGCTGGCCTGCCATCACTTTGTACTTAGTCTCCAGGTGGAGAATTTCATTTTGGGTTTGCCACTTTGTGTCCATTGTAGGAAGGAACATTATTGTTCTCCATCCAGGATGTGTCCTTTGAAAGCTGTGGCTATGAATAGCTGGCTGGCAAGTCAGAATGAGAGTTACGCTACATTTCTTGCTCCAAAAATAAGAGATGTGGATTACGCTGTTTCTTTCCACGTTTTCCAGGTAATCATTTTCTTCTTTGGATACATGATGGGTCTCATCTTGTGCAGGGTTGTCTGCCCAGACCCTTTCTGCTCTCAGTTTGTGGAAATTTTGTTGAACTTTTCTCGAGCGGCAGATAGTGTTAGCTCTGCAGGATGTGTAAAAGATTGAGGGGAAGAACAGCACCTGTGGAGGGGGCATCTGGAATGTAGAGAATTACCTATGGTTACAGTGCAGGTTTGCAGGGAGAATTGTTTACAGGAGACTGAAGAAGCCAAATCATGGTTCTGAAAATATATTCCTCAATGAAGGGCTAGTTTAAGATTTGCAAAAGTAAACTTCTCCTTTGTTGACAGCCAATACAACTTCATTTTGTGTTCAGTGGTCATCCAGTCTGATCTAGATATGCTTGCTGTATTACCTGACTGAGCTGCTCTACGTGACAGCATTTGGGACTGCAGTGGGCTTGAGGCTACTGACTTTGAAGCATGGGGCTGCCCTCAAGTCTTTGGAACCAATAGGAGAATTGCTGGGCAAAGGTTTGGCAGGAATGGGCTGGCTGTCTAATACATTTACAGTGACTCTTATTGAATGAAATTGCAGCTTCTGTTTTCCTAATGCCTATTTTCCTTTCCTGCAATGTGTCGTTCAGCTGTGCTGCTCACTTCAAACAGTCTTGTTTGTCATCATTTATCTTCCATCCTGCAAATGTGAATGCTTTCTGTATAAACTTCAGTGCAAGTTTTGACAAGGGCCACTTTAAACACATACATGGATTTAGCAGCCTGGATATTAAAACAGTAGTATACGAACTATTTAGCTGCAGGGATCACCAGAACTTCCTCTTGATGTAAGCACGTTGGCCAGTCAGAAGCCATCTCTCCTTAAACAAGACTTCAGGAGTTAGGGATATTTGAATGTATACATATGGAAGTAGTCAGAAATTAATCATGAACTTTTTCTCTCGCAGTACGATCACCTTCCATCTTGTTAGTCTTCATTTCCATCCTGAATCCTAAAGACAAAGAAGACATCGATGCATCTATGTCACTTTGGTCTTACTCCCCAGACTCAGTAAATATTTTTGTAAAATGGAACAATTGTGGCCTGGAGTGTTTCTGATTATCCATTGCACTCCGCTGGAAAATATATTCTAGCTCTTCAGTCTTGTATTGTGGATGTCTCTTTTGATTGTTTTCTCCTCAATTCTGATTTTCCCACTTCAGTTTAATTTTTATTTTATTTTATTTTTTTTTAGAATTTCAGACCTACAGAAACGCCTCATTTATGCTAAGGTTGATGTGTAGATTGATTCTTCCTGTGTCTCTATTTCTTTTTTTTATCGCAGCTCTTTAAAGTTTGAGCTTTTCTCTGGAAGGTACCCTGGAAGGCAAAACGGAGCTATTAAATTAAAACCTGTGCTTTCTGCGTTTGCGTGTCCATAGTCACTGAAGTATGAAGGATTTCCAGCTTTTATCTGGAAGAATATTTTGAATGTTGACTTGCTGGAGAATCTTTTGTTTTCCTTTTTACTTTTCATTTTATGAAATGATTCATGACCATTAAAGCCTCAAAAATACCGAAAGAAAGCCGCAGTTCTTTTGTCTACAGGCTTAATCATTTTCATCCTCTTCTTCAAGCTTCCCTCTTTCTCGTGTTTTGCTGGAGGACATCAGAATATCCAGTGATGTTCAGCTGAGGTTTCAAAATAGAATTTGTTTCCTTTCAGGAACGCTATTTTTCTGCCTCTTTTCCCTTTCTTTGTTTTTCCCTTTCTTTGTTTTTCCCTTTCTTTGTTTTTCCCTTTCTTTGTTTTTCCCTCTGATTTTTTCCTCTTCCCTCTGTATACAAAGTAAACTACCAGTGACTGCTGGGGACAAGGTGAACTGGAACTTGGGATCACCAGCAGGGTGTTCCCGTTGCACGATAGCTAATATACAGTTAACTGACCTTTCAAAACCACAGCATTGCTATCCCAGCTTGGAGAGAGTCAGAGGGTAGGAGACAGAGTGTGGTGGAGGGAGGAGGAGGAAAGCTTCTGTCTTAGCAAGAATAAATCTTCCAGTAGCCTACGAGAGAGCATTTTAAAGTACGAGTTAGAGGAGCTGCTTAACACCCAAGGGCATTTGCTGACAAGCATTGATACAGCTGTCAGGTTTATGAGACTCTCTCTGTGAGCTCTTGGATGCCCTCCGAGGAGGGATGGCATAGCACCAGCCCATCCCAGCCTCCCACATGCCACACACAGTTCCTGTGCTGCTGGCCCATCAGTGCACGGCACAGGCTGGCAAATCCTGTGCTAGCTGGTAGCCTGGAAGATTGTTAGAGGTCCACCTGCATTGATATCAGCAGTTGCAAAGCGAGTGCTGGAAGCGGTGCGGGAGCTGCAACCTCACCTCTTCCTGCACCCCCAAAGGAAGTGATGGCTGGAGGGCTGAGCACTGCCCTAGAGCCACAGCTACTGCTTTTTCCTGTGGGGTGCTGTGTAGGGACACCAGGGTAGAAAGACTCCGATTTCTTTGGCTCTGAATGCACTTTGTAATAATGATATTTTGTTCTAATTATTAAATATTTTATTATCATTATAGTTATTATTCTTTTATTTTTAATGTGACTTAAGGGAGTACCTGCTGGATCCCAGCTATGCTCGTCTTGTCCAGCAGACAGTGTTTGTGGCAGCATACTTTTTTTATTTACATGCCCTGTACAGCCATGTAAATTGGGTGTCACTCTGGACCCACTGACATTCTCATGTGGAACAATGAGGGAATACGTGCCAAAAAAGCGTCTGTCCCTGGCTGTGAATGGGAACAAAGCCTGGCTGTCAGGTTAGATGAGTCTGTCCGTGGAAAAGACACAGGCAGATTTTCAGAGCAAGCGCGGAAGAATTCATTTAATGTCAAATACTGCTGTGGGATTGCTGTATTTAGCTGTCACAGTGTGATGGAAGTTAGGGTTAGAAAAGTGTTCAGTCTTGCTGCAGGAAACTTGCGTGTCATTCTGAACTCTTGACTTGTACATAGGCCGGAGCCAAAGACACCCGTAGAGCTGCTCAGCATGTTATTTTTCTAGTTGAACTGAGCCAGGATTCTGGGACAGCGGTATCCTTACTGTCAGGGTGAGAAATAGTTATCGTATTAGGCTCTCTGCATGGCACAAACATCCAGGCTCACTTATTGCTTGGCAAAAATAAGTATATCAAAAGCAATCCCTTGTGTGTAAAACATGTATTTTGCTTAAAAATGTGTACTTTGTGGGATAACAGGAACTCAGTTTCTTTTGTTTGTTCTGAGTCTAGCATTGTTTCTGAGATTTTCCTTTTACGTGATTGAAATTTGGCTCAGCCCCTGCTCAGGGCAGGTGAACTTAGGTTGGGTTGCTTCCAGCTCTGCCCAGTCACTCTGAGCATCTTGAAGGATGGAAGTTCTTGAATCTGTGGGAAAGTTGAGTAAAGCTGCAGCACAGTCAACAGGTCGGGGCCAATCTTTGCTTTTAGCATTTGCTCTGAGGTGCTGAGGAGTTTGAGAAAGTATGTAAAGCTGTTTTACAGCAAAAGGTAGAGATACGATTATGTGTCTCTGGAAAAAAAGAGTGAAAGTTGCTCCTTTTCACGTTCCAGAGCTACTGTTTCTTAGTGTGTTGGTTAGAGTCTGACTTAAAGAGACACATTTTTAAGTGCAGAATACCATTTTTTTCAATGCAGTTTGTCATTCTTTTTAACTCTCTGTGCAAGCAAGGAAGCCCCACTCAAATTCTAGCTGGAAAGGATCAGCAAATAATTTTGTTGTCAGTTTTAGCAAGTACGGGTCCTATGCTCACAAGAAGAAAAGTAGGCAACTGCTTCTCTAAAAATAACTGTTGGCTGACAGTACTGCTTTAAATTGCCTCTCTTCTGCCAGAAAGCTGTGTCTCTACATTATGTTAAACATAGGCCAGCTGCTGCAGCCAAGGAGTTAATCGAAATTGTTCATTAGGCCATGAGGAATCCTCGTGTGTGTGCACAGGGAGCAAAGTGGGACGTGGGAGTGAAGAGAAACCTTGCCCAGCGCCCTGGCTCAGGTCTGTCTGGAGTTCAGCCGTCCCCTGCCCACTCTGTCTGGTCTCTCCGTCTCATTTACCCCAGACCCACGCTTTGGGCTTGATTCAACCTGGGTTACACCAGTGTTGGCCGGCGCATGGCAGTGCTGCTGTCCGGCTGTCTGCCCGAAGCCTCACACGCAGCACTGCCAGAAGCTCTTCCTGCCTTGGGAGCGGCTGATGGGCGATGCTGTTTTCAGGAGAGGGGTCCTGGGCAGGGCGAACGGGGACATGCAGCAACAGGATGCCCCTGGATGGGCTGCAGGGCCCAGGGAGGACGCAGCGATGCTGCGGGTACCTGCTCCTGTGCTGGATGGTCCCTTCTCAGCGGGGATGGAGCTTCCCTGCGGTTATTCCTAAAGAAATCTGCTGGTTTGGTGCATGCAGATCTTGTCAGCCAAGCTTGTCGTTTTCAAACATTAATTATTGGAATTTCCAGATGCATGTTTTTCTCTCTGCTATTTTTTAGTGGATGACTAATGTCTTTTGATAATTATTCAACTCGCTTTGCTACTGAATTCGTACTTATGTATCATCAAAGACATAATTTCTTGTTTATTTTGGATGTCTTTGATGAAACTCTGGATATCAGTCAGTGTCTCTCAGCACTGCACCATTACATAAATCCTTAATGATTTACAAGTTTAGAAGTGAGTAAAATAAAGTGAAAGTCTTTCCTCTGAATCTTCCCTTTCTTCCTGCAAGAAAAGCCTCCAGAAATTCCCCCCCCAAACCATCCATGAAATTAAGAGCATAAATTGTTGATCTGGGAAAGGAGGTCATTATTTTATCCAGTTTATAGTCCAAAACAAGGGGGGGGGGGCTGGGAAGATCAGTTGGTTTTTTTTTTTTTTTAACCATTTCAGACATAGTTCATTCTTTACAAGGCTGCAGGAGCTGTTGAACCTTTGTTTTTCAGTGAGTTGTCTCCTTGGCTCCTGACACTACTACATTGGCTGGGACCGCAAGAGCTTTCAAAAGCATGACTTGCTCTGCAGATATGGGATTGTCTGTCCCTGCCATCTTTGTCTCCATGCTGGGCTTTGTGGCGAGAGTGCTGAGTTATAGGAAATAGGTTCCTACTTAGCGAGAGGGGTGAGGTTGTGCTTTAAGAGGGCTGTGTAGGTGCATTTTCTCCTGCTTTCCCATTACAATTCAGGTTTTATTACTAAACTCGGTAGTGCTGTTTGTGAGAACAGTTTTATAAGAATATAAAATGCTTCTTTAGTATTCATAGCCTATAATATCAGCGGGAAAATGCATTCTATTAAATGCAGTAGTGCTTAACTACTTAAATTAAATACCACGATAGAGCCTTTGAAATTTGATAGATGGTGTCCGTGATTTAGCATGAAGTAAATTGTTATCCCCTTAAATGCTTTATTTATTGACAGGCACTTACTGGCCTAGTGTCTGATCACCTCATAAATATCAATGAAAGTAACTTTCAAACTTAACTCCTTTTAAAGATTTTACAAATAGGCACAAGGAGAAAACACCTCCTCCCTCTGAAAGAAGGCTACAGTAGAGCTCAGAATTTAATACAGGTTTCTTTTATAAGCTAGACAGCAGCTTTCTGACGAAAAAGTGTTCCACTGGAAAATACACTTGTCAGACTCAGACTGTTCCATGCAAGTACAGTTTGATGACTTTTTTTCTTCTTCTTTTTTCTCTTCTGAAAGCTAAGCAAGCTGCCTCAGAGTTGGAGCTTTTGGGTGTATGGCGTAGTCTACCATGCGGACAGCCTCAAGGCTCTCAGGGTCTCTGACTTCACGATTGCTGGCACATCTAGGTTTTCCAGAGCCCCATTTTGGAAGCAGATTTTAAAAATCGGGTTTCCCCGTGACTCAAAAGTCTGCTCCTGGCTCTTAACTTGGACCAGATGGTCCCCAAAACCAAGTACTTGCTGAGACTGAAATTTAACAGAGCATCTGCATGTCACTTTATGATCAGCTGGTTACAGATATTAACAACCTGGATCAGAAATGGGTGGTTTATGCCTGTAGTTGTAGCAGGTAGCAACAAATCCATTCTGTCTGTCTTAGTAAGTTCCATTATTTCTTCTGAACGGAGAAGGTGAAAAGCAATCTCACTTGTCTGCTTGCCAGTCTTACTTGGCAGATGATCATGGAGCAACATTTGGCATTGATGAACAGGGAACTCTAGGAAAGTTACATGGTTATAGCCCTGCAGGGAAGTAGCTGACATTACTAAAACTGAATACATCGGAATTATATGAATAAGAAGACTGCAGGAAGGGAAAAGGTCCCTGCAACATGCCCAGTTGTGTTGCTCACAGTCTCAGTTACCACTTTGTAATTACAGAAGATCAGTGGAAGATAATGGTAATGTTTGCATTGACTTAAATGTTTCTGAGCAAGCACTTAGTGAAAATATTAGGTGTCACCAAAGTTGGGGTAATCAGGGTACTTGAAATTGTATTAACAGTGCAAATCCCTAAATAAATATAGTAAAAAATCTTGTTATGTAGAAAATGTGCATAAATGAATGTTTGTATATACTAAGATTGTTTTTCTTAAGTTGCCTCACCATATGAGGTAACTGCTGTTTACTTACTTTGCAATACCAGAGATGAAGAATTTTGTGAAAGAGAAAGGGCAAAATCATAATGAAGAAACCTTTCCTGAAACAATAAGCACTTTAAATCTGTCTCTAATCTGTATATAACATTTTAAAATAGCAGTTTCTGGGAAGGAAGTACTAGTTTATAGCTAGCTTTAGTTCCGCTAATCTATTGAGTAATTCCTCAGAATAGTTATACAGGTTGTAAAATTTTCCTTAAGATTATGAAACACAGCAAAAGGAGGCAGTTTTTTCTTTTTCAGAGGTGTGCCTTACTGGCTTTATATACACGGAGAGTTGCATTAAATGAATGCGACTTAGATTTTACAGAAGTGATTACTGTGTGGCATAGAACAGTTTCCATTTTTCTGTTTTCACCAATGAAATCATGGGAGGGCTGGTGTCACGTCCCTTCAGCTTTCGATAGAGACTCTTCTGAGATCCTTATTTGAAAGAGCAAATATTGATGAGGGGGATAAGATGGAAAAAAAAATCATGTGGATCCATCATTTGAGAAGTTCAATAAGTTCTCATTGCAGTAGGCCCTTCACCTGCATTTCACATGAACCCTGTCTGTCTACATGCACATCCTTGATTTTTTTATAGCAACTCATTTTTGTTATGCATAACTGGGCTCATTTATTTGGCTTATGTCATGATTGGCATGATTTCACTCATACATACATGCAAAGTGCTGCTCGGAGACAAAGCAGGGAACAGTAATAATGCTACAAAGTGAAAAAATGAAAACAATACAAAGCTTAGAAGTTATGCAAAATGTTCCTCCGTGTTCACTAATAGATTTTGTATTTAAAGGGTTGTTTTGCTACAAAACCCTGTGAGGTATTTTTTTTGGATATGGCTTGATAGGAGACAATTTTGTCCATTCTCTTCCTGTTGTTCACATGGTACTGATTTGATTTTTTATTTTATGTCATCTTTAATTTATAAAAGTATGTGTCACCTAAAAAACCTAATGATCATAGGCATACGGTTCTGCTAAAAACATACCACACTTCAAGGTTTAATTATTGAAATGTATTTTGCAGTGATTTACTTTTTCCATCTTTATGATTCTACTTTTAAAACACTTTTCTGAGCAAAAATAAGAAATCGTCTTTTTTTTTTTTTCCAGACCAAATGTGTGTGGATCACGTTACAATGCTTACTGTTGCCCTGGATGGAAAACTTTACCTGGTGGAAACCAATGCATAGTCCGTAAGTAAATCTAGTTGTATGTTATGACTGAGGTTTATCTTTGTCCCTGTATGTCAGGGTATTTTTAATTGTATTCCAGAGCTGAAATGTGCTTCTGTATGGTTTCAATAGCAGCTACACATCATTTCTTTACTGTTTTAAATATTTTAAGCTAATATACAAAGTTTTGTGGGCTACAATATAGTGATGTGATACCAGTATTTAACAAAGGATTAATCTCATCCACATGTTCTGTTTAAGTCTGTGGTAAAGCGATCCAAGGAGTGTGTGGACTCTCAGGAGCGAGTAGCTGTGGAATATGTTAATCTATTTAAGTAAATGGAAAGAGGCAGGGCCAGCAAGTACATTTACTCTGCTTGTTTGGACCATCTCCCTGAAATGTATACGTAGGGACATCAGTGTATACATATGTTCATCATGTTGCTGTATGTGTAGTCACACATAATGGTATGTTGTACCGTAAGCAGTTCCCGAAGGCTGATAAGATCCTCTTCAGAGATACTGAGGCAGTTTGCTCTCATGGGAATTGTTACACTGCTGTATCTGTGGTGCAGAAATAAAGGGAGCGTTGTAATGCTGCATCTAAGGCATCCTTCCTCCGGGAGGGCTTTGGGAAAATGCACCGCACTTTCCCTTTTCTAAGGAAACCTGCCTATGTATTTAATGCAGTCTGTGATATGTTCCTATCGTAAGAGACTACAATCCCAGGTGTTAGCTGTCCGTTACAGAGACGAAGATGAATGGAAGGAACCTTCTTGGAATCCGTTGTATGCAATTTAATGAGTTTACATGTGTTTTTGTCGTGGTGCTAAATACATATTTTCTGTCAGGTGGTTGGGTTTTTTAAATGTGTTCTGGGGTTTTTAAAGCAAGTTTTAAAGGTATTTGTTTTATTTGTAGCAATTTGCAGACATTCCTGTGGGGATGGATTTTGCTCTAGACCAAACATGTGCACATGCCCAAATGGTCAGATAGCCCCCTCCTGTGGTTCAAAATCAAGTAAGTATTTCTTCTTTGTCTTTTATATTGCTCTTTTGAGCCCATCAGGCTGGTAAGGTGCATAAGATACTTCAGTGCTCAGCATTTAAGACAAATGGCATCTGAGTCACCAGGCATACATCAACACAGGAAAGACAGTGAGCGTAGCCTTCTGTGATGAAACTGAAGAACGACTCAGAAGCTACCTATTGAAGATGCTTTTTGTTGGCTGTTAGTTTTATTATAAGTTATGTTTATTTGTCAGTTTGTAATACTAAATCCCAGTCTTAGTTTGCTTTCTGGAAAATGTCATATCTCTCTTCAACATTAGAGGTGTACAGATATGCCGTTGTAATGAGAGAGAGAGATCTCTGCTGGCAGTTGGCTGAATTTATCCTGCTTTGTAATTCTGCTATCACTGTAGCCAGACACTATTCTATTGCTTACACATGTAGGCCTACTGATTTGCAGCAAATTAATCAAGTGCTATAGGACTTCCTTGTCAGACTTGGTACATACCTACTGGATCTAATGCGGCTGACCTCATTAGAGTGACACTTCTGTAGATGCTGGAGGTACAGAACAGGTCAAAGTTTTTAAATGAAACAGCTTTTCATCTGAAAAATTCAGATGCTTTGGAAACAAAAATTTTCAGAGATGACTTTTCTAGAAATGTTTGGATTTCAGTTATTCAAGGAATGTTTCCCAGACCCAGAATAAAATGGGTAAAGTGAAATTCATACAGTGAGCAAACCAGCTCAGTGGTTAATCTTGAACATCTGATTATGAAGTAGGATCATGCTTAGGATAGTCTCTCCATTCATATATGAGATGCCAGCTTTAATCTCCACTGTACTCTCATCTGAATATGGTGTTTATCTCTTTGAATATAGTTGGGGGAAACTTTTCCACACAAATGCCTATAACGATCTGAACAACATATTAACTGAAGTCAGTGGGGAAGTCTGTAACGTTAAGCAAAACTATAATTCTTTTCATTTTGAATATCTCCCTGATCTTAATGTGTGGCCTGCTTGCCCCTATATTCTACCTTGCTGTTTTCCTGCTTTCCCAGCTGAAAAGTTTTCCCACATAACCGACCACTTCAGTTTGTGGCTTTAGCATCCTTTTCATGCAGTAACAGTGGAAAAACAATAACAACTGTGGAATGTAATGGAATGGCATGTACTAAAATGGTAAATATTGTTCTTCATAGTTCAACCCCTCTCTCGTGCTCCTGCAATGCCTGTTAGGAGAGGCTGGAGTGAGGAGAGTTTGGAGCTGTGGAGCTCCAGAGAGTACTGGGAGGAGAAAGAGTGCAAAATCTGCACAAGTGTCTGTGTACATCCCTGCCTGGGTTTGCAGCTACTGTTTTACCAGGTGCATCTGCCTTGATCCTGTAAGCTAGTAAAGAAAAGCACGACCTTCTCCCAAGTCCTTGCCAGAGTACAGAAGGAGAAGTACATCCCTACATCTGTTACGTGTCTTGGCACCTTTGTAAAAGACGGGAATGAGTGGGCTTTAGTATTACCTCATTTTTTCTTAGGCCACACTGAAGTGCTTTATGAGTCAAGACTTAGAAGCAAAATAGAGTATGAGTAAAGTTACAGTTGTTCCTGTGGTTTTTTTCTTATAAATTGTACCATTTGTCTCCATAGTTTTAACCTTCATTGGAGTTGCATGCACAGATAAATGGTCCACAGAGCACTTTACTACTGTTGGTATTCAAGAAGCTTTTAACGCCTATACCAGTTAGCTATTTTGGTTACTTTCTCTAAGTATGTATGTTCTACCAATTTTAAGCTTTAATCAGTGCTGACATCCTCTTCTTTACACTGCTGTATGTGTCTATAAGGCTCACATTAAAATTGCTTTTCTGTAAACTGTACCAAAACATTTAGCAGTGGAGTAAAAACATATAAACATATTGTTTATATCTTCCTTAATTAGTGCAATAGTTTCAGATACTTTTTTATGTGTGTGTTTTCGCATCACCTCTACTTAGTAAAGCAAACCAATCCTAAGTGGAAAAGTGTCTTGAGTAGTTGTAGAGAGAAATTACTGCTTCTGTGCACTCTTGTGTAATAACTTTTATGACCCAGCACCTCATTAGGACTTACAGAACATACAATTTCTGAAAGTCATTTGCTCTGTTGGCACTGCAGACAAAGCCCATGAATGCATATTTACACAATAGACCACAGTGGCTTAGATCTGCTATTAGGAAACAAAGGAAACATAAACATAAAAAATACCATTTGACATCAAAGGGTTACTGTCAACTCACATTGGCTACAATTAATATTTTGTCAGTATATGCATCCATAAACCGATCTATTAATCACACTTTAACAAATGAGAATAAATTCTACTCAAGTAATACAAGAAAATCAGAAGTGGATGATGTCCAATCAATATGCTGGTGTAATTACCATGCTGACTGAGTCATATCAAATGATCTGTCAATTCATTTTATACTGTGTAAAAATCTAGTTAATGCCAAAAGTCAGAGTATTGCAGGAGTGCTAAGTTAGGTGCCTTGCCCTGAATGCTGGCAGGTAGATAAATAGCAGTTGTCTTTTTCTGTATATGTAGATGTTGCTTTACATCTCAGGTTTAAACAAGTTTGTTATATTTAAAGTACAAATAACAGATAGAAGGTAAAAATACCAGGACTTCACACAATTAAAAATATGGGCCCTGATACATGAGATGTGCTTGAGTCTTCCTTTGAATATTTTAAGCTATATCTGTGTTTAGTACTTAAGAAATCAGTAGTGATTACAGGTTTTAATTTGTGCACAACCGTAGTCAGAAACCTAACTCAGAATAGCTCTGCCAGGCTTCTTGTCTGCTGGACTCAAATAGTGCAGACTGAAAAGCAAAACATAGCCTCTGACTTTGATTCTTACGCAGGTCACTTGTTGGGACTTTTCTGGTTACGAATCAGCTTTAGGAATCTGATTCGTGGTTGAAAAGATCAACTGGTGGTTTTCTCAGCAGGGATTTTCATGACATCAGTGAACTTGCTGGCTGAGTAGTGGTTGTTTCTCAGTAATTCTTGAATTTTTGGGGTTTGTTTACAGTAGGCTTGGAGATAGCATTGCCACATACGGAGGCATCCCTCAACCTGCTGCACGTGAGTCTGACGCTGCAGTGCGTAGGGTGGGGAAGGCAGTCTGCCCTTTTGGGCTGGCTGAGGCAGAAAGGCTTTAACTGATGGGGTGCTTCTGAAGGGAGATCCGTGGGTGCTGAGGGAGCAGCTGAGGGGAGGGGTGCCTGCCGCTCCCAGCAGGCTGGTACACTGCCCAAGCTCAACACGGGGCCTGGTCCGCTCCCCCTGCCGCTGGCTCAGCTGAGCACAGAGCTGGTCAGTCAGTCAGTGTGTGCTGTCACAGCCATCCTTCTGAGGTTTCCTCTGAGATTGGGTGGGAAGCCTTGAGGCTCTCAGGTCTGCACCTCGGAGGCTGCTCCCTGAGGCGGTGTGGGAGATGTCTGCTCAGCCAGAGCTCAGCCCCTTGATTTATTCTGCTGCTGTCAGAGGTGGTGAAAAGCCTCGATTTTTGAAAGTTTCCGAAGTTTTTGAGGCTGCTGTGGGTTTTCTCAGGCAGCTGCTGCCTCGCGTGGATGCAGCCCTGCATCCCGGCCTGGTGCTGGCTGCCATCTCCTGACTCAGTCACTCGACAGAGAAAGCATGCTGAGCATCTGGGATGCAGTGAGGCCATCATTCCTTGTTTACAGCTCCTGGCAGGCAAAGCCCTGCGTCATGCACAGCCAGGCTGGGAGCGTTTCCTCAGCAGTGGCATGGAGAGATGAGACAGCTTCTCCCGTGGAGTGCCCCGGGCTCCAGGCACCAGGTTCTGCTCCTCAGGTTTTTCACCCCCATATTTTTAGCTGATACTGCTGAGCTGATGGTGTGGGTGTGTTACCTTCTGGCTGCTTAGTGATCCCCTGAATGTTTTGGGAGCAGTTGTAATGCGGTGGTGTACTCTGTATGGATGAAGTTTTTGCTCAGATTTGCTTGGAATTTACTAAGACAGTCAGAAACTGTGATGTTTAAATGCGCAGTATGTCGTTTCTCTTTGGTAATCAGTACAAACATTGCCCACACACAGTGTGCATGGATGTACTTGATCTTGCCGTCTCTTTTGCAGGTTTATAAAGCTGCATTCCTGCCGTTGCCTCTGTTTTGATTTGAGAAATTTCCATTGCAGACTGTTTACAAAACGAACCTGAAAGAGAATGATAATTTATTAAGAGCAATAACTTGTTAATGTTAGCAAGAAAAGGCAAAGCTGTAAGAATAGACTTACCATCCTTACAGTAATTCCTGTGCTTTTTCCTCTAGTCTCAGTCAATGCAGTACCTTGGGACAGGTTATTTCATTTAGTGGAATATCTCTACTGACACAGATGGAGTTGTTGATATAGCTGAGGCTCTGGACCTGCAGTAGTATGCTACTTTTCAAAAATGCAGCCTTAAAATCGTCATCTAAGCTCCAGACAGACTTTTGCATGTTTTTCTATAAACTTTTGGAAGGGTAATATTTCAGAATAGTCAGTATTATTTTGGAAATACTGTTTTCAACATTCCTGTAAAAGACAACAGAAAATTATTAGTTTACTGACTTGATGTCACTGATTTCATTGCATAGTAATAAGAGGGAAAGATCACTGATTAGAATAGCTCATTTTAGTAATTACGATGGGTTGTCCCAGCATTCTCTTCTGTAATGATTTTAGTTTAAAAAGGAGGAAGAAATATTTTACCTTGGAAAAGTTCCTTTGAGAAGCAGTAAGACAAATTATGGAAACTTTTGTGTGTGTGTGTGTGTGTGCGTTATGTGTAAAACCACTCCTTATCCCAAAATGGGGAAATATACTTTACTGTTACTTGAACAAATAATACGAAAATCATCATATAAGCTACTGTTAACCTTTTTATCTCAAATGTAGTTCAAACTATTTAAATGTCTTTGGTCTTCATGTGGGAATGGAAATTAGCTCTTGGCATAGCTTGCTCTAATTGAAATCAGTTTGTGGTTTTTAAGTTCCTTCCCTGCTTGACAGATGATATCATTTCCTATGCTTTTTGTAATCCCCTCTGTTTTTCTAAGATTGTATAAAGCTAAGTTGAACTACACATTTTAAAGAAACTATACACCTTTTTCTGACCTACTTAGGACATTGTCCAAAAATCTTCACCAGATGCTCACCCTGTATTTGCAGACAATTTCTCTTTTTGTTGAGGAATGTTAGCACATTTTTGTTGCCTGAAGTACATCCAAAGATGTATCGTAAATATTAGACACAAAAGAAATGTGAGGTAGAGTGCTTACCTTTATAATTGAAGAATTAAGTGTACCGGTGTTTCAAATGCTAGATTATTTTAAATCCTTTTTTTATTTGCATGTTTAACTTGTATTCTGTGGATTCATATCTCTGTAGATGGCAATACAGTTAGAATTATTAATTCTGCTTTTAAAAAGAAAGATTCCATTCACATACTTTCAAATTGTAAAAAGCCAAACAATGCTTAAGGGCTTTGTGCAACAGGAAAAATTCAGTGGTTGGCATGGCACCTGTTAGCAGCAGGCTTTGGCAGTACATGCAATTTGTATTTTTCTGACCTGAGCATTTCAGACAGCATGGGGTAGGTATCCAGTGCTCCATCACAGCCCACTAAAATGCTGATCTCCCGTAATCCTATCTGGGGAGGAGCCTTTCATGTGGTTCCTGTTAAGAGGGAAAGCATTTCCCGGCTGCGTACTTGTGTGCCTGCCCCTGTTAGCAGCTGTGTCAGGCAGTGGGAGCTGTGAGGAGGACTTTGCCGAGAGGCCTGCCTGCTGCTCTGTGCCTGATGAAAAGCTTTAAGTTGTTCCTGACCTCTAGTTAAAAAGCATATTTGTCCTTATTATTAGAAAAACGCAGCACATGCTTTTATGCTTTACTGGCGTCGGACTTGGCCCGCATGCTAATCGTTACAAATGGTGGGGCTGCTGCTGAGGAGAGCAGGCTGTGCTACTCCCCGGCCTCTGCTCCTGGCAGGAAAGGTCTTTGGCTCTGGGGAAGTGCTGTCTGTGAGCTCTGCAGGCACAGGAGCTAGCAGCAGCTTTATGGAGCGGTGGTGTGAGCCCATAGAATTACCCTGTAACTTTACCTTCTTGTACGAGAAGTCCTACCTCGGCAGATCAACTTCTGATACTGTGTGTTCTGGCAGAGCCAGGCTGTCCTCAGGAGCTTTCTTATTTCTTTCCCTTTAATGCTTCCTTTTCCCATTGCCCGTATGATAACACTGTTACTCCTTGGTGCTATCTAGCAGAAGTTCAGTACTTCAGTACTCTTTTCAGTGGTGAGTGGAGACAGGACAAGGGGAAACGGCCGGAAACTGCAGCTTAGGAAGTTCCGCACAAATGTGCACAGGAACTTCTTGACAGTGAGGTGACGGAGCACTGGAACAGGCTGCCCAGGGAGGTGGTGGAGTCTCCTTCTCTGGAGATGTTCAAGACCTGCCTGGACGCCTACCTGTGCGACCTGCTGTAGGGAACCTGCTTTGGCAGGGGGGTTGGACTCGATGATCTCTGGAGGTCCCTTCCAACCCCTACGATTCTGTGATTCTGTGATACTTTCCCCTAACTGATGATCTCTTTGCACCACTGGGAGCTAGGAGATGAATTCTGCAGATTCATGCTTTGTAGGAAGTGCTGCTGACTTCAGTGAGTGAAGGTAGTGTCAAATTCTTGCACTTGCAGCTTAGCTCCTGTAGTTCTTAGGAACTGTAGATCAGTGTTGTTTTCTGTACTGCTATTTTAAATACATCTTAAAATATGCATCTTCTATTTCTAGTACTGCTTTCTAGTTCATATAATCAGTCCCTGAAGAAATCCCCTAGCAGATAGTTGTATGTTTCTGCTTGGCTTGGTTTAACTCAGGAAAATCTTTTTTCCTTTCAAGTACAACACTGTAACATCCGGTGCATGAATGGAGGTAGCTGTAGTGATGACCACTGCCTCTGTCAGAAGGGATATACAGGAACGCATTGTGGACAGCGTAAGTACATTTTATTAGTAGAGATACTGTGTAGTAATTACTGTGTAGTAATTCTAAGGTATGTGAACTGGATGCCTTTAACACTAAATTTCAGCTGGTATTGAGCTTGTTTTTGATCAGGTACAGTGGAATTTTACAGGAAAACACATGACTTTGTAATGAGTGCCGAGTGAATTCTTTCTGATCGGTGCTATTAAAATAAACATCATGTGAATTCATAATAATTGGATATAACTTGATCCTGCAGTTCTCACACTGCCATAATTCCTGTTGACCTCCAGGGCTTTACACTCACTAGAGCAAGAGGCCATAAATAGAGAATTTACATGGGATTCAATTTTCATCTTAGATAACATTGAGCTTTTTAATAAAAGCCTCTTTTTTATTTTAGGGATTTATCTAAGAGTTGGTTCTTACACTCTACAAGTTTTACTTATTTTGATATTGTCTCGATACAGTCGATCGACATAGTTTTTGTTTCCTCAATCAATTCTGAGCCAACAACATTCCTGGATTTGCTGCTTGAAGCCTCTCCCAAACTGATTATGGTGGTCCCTTGCTGCTCTTGGCTACAGTGCTGTGAAGAAACTCAAATAAGGATGTACATGCTGCTTTTAACCAAGGCTGTCGTGTTGCTATCTAGTGAACTATTGGTCTGACAGAGAAAATGTGTTTAGCTTATTTAATGAAAACCTTTTGTGCTCTGTCAAAGTCAATGGCACACTTTACATGAACTTCAGTGAGACCAGGAATTTACTCTAATAATCTGGAAGAGGATCACATGGTGAAAGGATTAAGAATTATATTTCTGCCTTCTCTGTGAAATATCAAGTGGATAAAAGAGGATAAATGGAAACGTTCCTTCTACTGCAGTGAACGTGAACGGAACAAAGAATAACATTACTCAATGAGCATCAAATTGTACTTAAAAACCCTTTTTTCATGTGAATGTTACATTTTCTGATTATTTTTGAAGGAAATTGCTTTTGGAGTTTATTATGAGGAAAACTGGGCTCTAGTGACTGTGTAGTTCAGGGAATCATGGATTAACTAAATCAGAATAGACACTGATTGCATATTGCTCTCCTGTTTGGTATCATGGATTATTAAACACCAGTAACAAGCCTTTTAAAACAGAATTTTTATTTTTATTTTTTTAAATGATGGCAGAGTAGTGAATGCACGGCTAAATGTGCTTGAATATCAGGAACACGAATTTGAAGGTGCATTTTTCACCTGCACCTTCTATGAGCAATCTCTACTATTTCTGTGCTTCTTTGTTGAGAGTTTGAAAGAGACGTTATTTCAAAGTTGTGGAATTGTCAGGTCATCAAAGAGGCTCTGAGAGGTCAGAGGAACTGTGGTTATTAGCATGTTTACATTATACCTCCTTGAAAAGATGAATTCATTATACTAATGAGGCCAGGAAATAGCAAAGGATTCTAGAAAAAACATGTCCTGTTTTTTACTAGTTTACCTGAGCTGGTTAGGCATGTAGTTTCCTATTTTTCTGGGAATAATATAGTAAAGACTACTTTTACCTTCCCTTTGATACAGCTGTCTGTGAAAATGGATGTCTTAACGGAGGAAGATGCGTTGCCCCAAACCGCTGTGCATGCACATATGGATTTACTGGACCCCAGTGTGAAAGAGGTATGTGGAAAAGCTGACAAATGAAAAATACTGATGGTTGCTTTTACCCAAGCTTTGATTTAGTTATTAAGTCATCAGAAGAGCTGTTTGCATCTCTTTGATATGTTTGCTTACCAGTAATAAGTAGCACCTTGCCTCTGTGTTTTGTGTGTTATATTATGGCAGAGGTTATTCAGTTCTGCTTCCCATCTTGCACAGCTGTATTGTTATCCAACTGCCAACTGCCTCATCTGGTATATGCTTTTTGTTTCATGATATTCAACCAATTTAGTTGTTCATTTGAGAGAGATACAGCAAGGAATACTGAGGCATAAGCCTCCTGTTAAATTTTATAATCTTTAAAATAATACATTTTCATTTGATAGAGTTAGCAGTTGATCTATTTCATTGAAAGTCTCATTCTTCAGCAAGAAGAATGGAAAATGTTGTCTTTGGTTAAAAGCTTGGAGTCTGGAAAAATAAAACCATGACATTAGGTTATGGTTGTTTTGAGTATTTCTACAAATCTGTTGAATTTCAAGCAGTTACTGTTTGTTTGTTCTCCATGGGTGAAGGTTTGAGCCTTCAGTCTGGAGCTGTGCAAGTTCTGAACGGGGTTATTCAATGCTGCTTTTATGTTGCCTAATCTGCAGTGGCCAGTTTGACTCCACCTGATTGGGCTGAAGCCTGCTAACAGCTTCAGTCAGTCCCTCAGGGCTCCTTCCTAGTGTCGGGTGGAGTGTGAAACTGGTGACACAAAGCCATTTGAGCCAAGTCATACTGTCATGGAATCCCTTACATGTCTTTGAGCACAATTGAAGTGGAAAGCTGTAGTCTGTATGTGCCATCCATGAGCAGTTTTTACTTAGAACATGCGCTTGATCCTGTAGTTATCAGTAAAAGAGAACATACACATTAATACGGTGCAGTATTTCTAGTGAAAGATGACTGCAGTACTGAGGCCAAGTGATAGTCATATCTTCCCAGAAAACCTCTGACAGTTGGCTTCTTTCACAGGGATTCTCTCCAGCCTCTCTACCTAGCTGAGCTAATATGTTCCCCTCCTCTAAAAAAGGGTGTGGTGTTTTTTTGGTCCCAGAATCACATTATCCCATCAGAAAAATGTTTTCTGAAGATAACTTTTCAAGTATAAGCTCATGCTGATCTTAGTAGGCTTGCATTGTTCAGCACGTGCACCTGTGTGGTCATTAGGGACTTGTCTGGCTGCATATGATTTTACACATCTGTCAACTAAGAAAGAGATCCATATTTTGGATCTTGTTCTGGAATGTTATGTGGATTTGTGATGTTCCCTAGTGGGCTTCTGATGTATATGCGTGGATGGCCATTTTCCAGTAAATAAATTGACAAGTTTCATGCCTTGCAAAGAGAGATTTCTTTTTTTTTTTTTTTTTTTTTTTTTTAAATAACCAAAGCTTGGAGGGGGAAAAAATGGGAAATTACTCAAGAGAAATAGTCTCTGAACCTATCCCATTTCTGGGAGAAGTAGGAGAGGCAGATTGTTGTGAAAATACCATTTCTCAATATAAATGTGATGTGAAGTGCTACAGTTTTGTGACATGCATATTTTCCATGTGTTTGGCTGTGGTTTGAGTTCTAGGATATGCCATGCCACAGGCTAACAGTGATGTAGGTAATTTACCACTGCATATCACACAGTGCTTTTCTCTGCAAGCACTGGCTAACAGTAAGAGTGGCAGAGTGTTTGTGGCGTGTATGTCACAGAGCCAGGTGTACTCCAGCCATTGCTGCGTGTGTCGTAGCTTAGAACTGTCTTGAATAAAAAGTGTTGAGGCAACCAGATCTAGGGAGGTTGTTCTAATAACCAGATATGGAAAGCAATGAAAATGTTCCTGGTGTTTGAGCCAGTTTCTGAAGTTCAGCAGCACATTGCTTTGTTTTATGTCTGATGTTTTAATTTTCCATACATTTGGCCCGTATTTGTAAGACTAATTAGCTTGGTTGGTAGTACCTCAGTAAATGCTGACCATATGATTGTTAATGAATATTTACAAGACTTCTTTGTCAATGCTTTCAAATACATGCATAATGAAAGAGCTTATCTGGTAAAAGACCTACTGTTTCACAGTGCAGCAAATTCCATCACACCTGTGGCATCAGCAGTTTTATGTATTTATTTTTTCAGGGAGAAGCACTGAAGAGTTTCAGCCCACAAATTACTTTTTGTGTGGCTTAGAAGTGTTAATGTTGGTATACAGCTCCACAAAATATGATCGAAAGGAGTTTTTACAGTCACTACTATCAGTGGAGTTCCTCTTCATGTTCTGGGAGAGTGCATATCATGTCACCAGTGAGAAATGCATTGTGAGGGCTGGACTGATAACTGCGATGCGGCCGAGTCCGTCACATGTATCATTAGCTTCTAAGCTGTGTCTGTGTGCTTGGTGCCCTTCCAGAGCAGGGGGAGCCTCCTGAGCACACTGACAAGTGTATGCAGGTGTATCATAAACACAGTGGAGCTGCTTTTCCTTTGAGATAATGTTCATCAAAAAGGTGAACTTGACACAAGCTGAACAGTAAAAAACTGGTGGAGTAGGGAAATGCTTCCTACAGCAATTTAAGATATGTTTAATATACATAGTCCAGAAAGGAAAATATTTCATGCATATTGACTCAGTTAAAATTTGAACTTTAACCATTCATTCTGGAAGGTGCTGAGTTCTCTGGCTGTGATCCGGTGATGGGCTTTGACGTGCATTTAAATGCAAACTTGAGATGTCAATATGCATAATGTTATTCAAATGCTTAAGGGTCTTGCTGGATTATGGCCAAAGCTTTCAGAGTCAGTCCTGAGTTCTGAGAGGTATGCCTGAGATGTGTACTCAGCTTGAAGCATATCATTTAGTCATATTGCTGACAAAAATAAATCACAGGCTATAGAAAAGTTAAGGTGCAAGCAAACCTAAATTTCTTCTGCTGGTTAAGAAATGGATGCCACCTTTACACCGTTTAACTTTCAATAATGAATGAGGTACAGATTTTGCAGTTCCTTTAAGAGTCACTGAAGAGACTGAGTCAGAGATTTAGCTTAGTTTTCCCTGAGGATGATTCAGAACATCACCAGCTCTTTTTGTTGTCTGTAAATAGAGCCTGGGGAATTGAGCTAGCTGCATTAGATGCCCACTTTGGAATCGTTTGAAAACATCCCTCTCTCATGCATTTGATGAAAGTCCAGAGTGATGTCCAAAAGAGATGTTACAGACTCAGAGAGATCAGACATCCCAATCAGATTTGATAGAACGACGTCCTCCAAATTAATGCATAATAGCAATCTTGACCTCTTTGAATCTCTTTTCCTTTGGACGTTTGGATAGTTGCAGAGTCACTTCCATAGAATATAAAATCGTATATTGTTGTTATTCTGCTATTGAAAAAAGTGCAGTGAAATGTCCTTTTCTTTTTCTGTCTGGATCCAGTTAGAGGAACACAGTGGAAGCTTAGAATGTGTTACAGCCCTGTTTGTTTATTTGAATGCTTATGACAACATCAGGGGCTCAGTCCTGCTGCATCTTGGAGTTCTGCCACTCGCTTCACATAGGAGCTGAGTAGGGCCTGATGTAGTTCAAATATTAAAAATGTACCACGTGTGTTTTGTGTTTTTCTGGACTCAGAATATGAGCAAATGATTGCTTTTTCTTCAGACAGAGTTGTTTCTGTACTGCTCGCTCCATGGCAGGAATTTTTGCCTAATTTTTAATTATATTTGGCCATTATTAAAAGTTCCCAGAATTAATGCCATATGTAAAAATATCTTTCCCAGAGCCTCTCTATGAAACTGCAGCCGCTGAAAGTGGTCGAGAGTAGTGTAGTGCCGTGTGTGTTTTCTGCTTTCTAAATATTACAACGAGCAGAATGTTTTCACAAAGAGGACACTGCACCCCTTAGTGTGCCCCGTCTCTGGTATTTAGTCTAAACGGAAAGTAAATAACAAAGTGTAGATAGCAGTAAAAGTATGTTCCCAAAGCCTTATGTTGCATTTAAAGTAGTATTGCAGCATATGGTAGCTGGCAAACATTTGAATAAACTTGATTTTTGTAGCTGTCTTCCAAGAAACACATCTGTTGACATAGACGTGTAGTTTCTTCAGCCCTGCAACATGAATACAGTGTGTACAGTATTATAGCAGCAAACTAAAGGATGGCTAAGCTTGAAGGCCTGGAGTAAGTATTCTAATGCACCATTTTCCCCTGAATCTATAAATTATGAAAGATTGCTTCAAGCTGACATCAAATATATTTAGTCACGGACTGATGTTTTACTTTCTTTATTAGAATTTTCATTCATGTTGCCATCCTTAGTATCTTTCAGTTTTAAAACAGGAATTCATTATCGGCAGCTAAGAATATCTTTGTGAAAAAAGTTGAGTTGAATGGATGAGGAGCTCTTACATTTTTTTAAACCAAAGCCGCAGCTTAACGCTGAGGAAGTAAGTCTATACAGAATTAGGATGTGTGATTTAAGACCATTTAGAATACTTAGCAATATAATCAATAGATCTTTGGACCAGGACTCGGTGCTAAGCTCAGTTTGTTTTTGAATGCCAAAAAGCGTTTTTAGGGTCTTTTGTATGTGAAAGCTTTTATCCATTGTTCTGCTTCTTGTGAATACACTATCCAGCTATTGTTTGTTGCTTGCTCTATACATAAAGCATCTGAAAATACCACATAACGTGTTTTAAAATGTTCTTTAAAATATATGCTTAAACCTTAATCAAGATCCATAAATGATTCAGTACATATGGGCTTAGGTCTCTTGTGAGATGTAAGGACTCCAACTTTTGTACATGAAGCTGAACATTTACATTTTGTTCCAAATTGAGTTTTGGTTTCAGTCAAACAAATCCAGAGTTTTCATTCAGCTATTTGGCAGCCCTCTCTGTATTTCCATGCCTTCCTGATTGGCTGCTAAGGGCACTGACCTTTAGATGTGCAGCAAGGTATTGCTTGGCCTGCCTTTGTATTTTGCTTTGACTCGGTTTTAGTTGTGACAGTGGAGTTGCATACAAAATGAGGAGCCCGTGCTTTGGTCAAGGTAGAAACACTTATTAAGTGGTAATGGCACGTGTTAATACATTTAATTACCGCACAAACATTTGAATGAAATTGTTGTGTTGTTCTAATTGGTGTGATTTGATTCTTGCACGGAGGTCACGAAGGGACTCACAGGAGGGTCACTGAGATCATTCTCCTGTACTGCAGACAGCTGTGTTGCTGCACCCGACGCCTACCTCCAGGTGTGCTGGCAGCCTCTGGGCATGCCTTTGCTCCACACGATACTCATTCCTGCTTTCTGCAGTCAGGGGCTGAACCTTGCGCTGGCTTTGTTTACGTGGTCTGCTTGGTCAGGCCTTAGGAAATAAAGAATGGACCCTGTGCTTTCATCAGAAGGGTTTGTTGAAGTTACCTTCACAAAGAGATGTCCATGTTTGGTTATAGGATGTTACATTAACATGGATGTGACTTTTCTGTACACAGTAGAGGTGGTTGAAAGATAAAACTTCCTGAGTGGCCTGCACTGCTGGATTTGTGCTCTGCAGAGCTCCGGGGAGAACTGGGAAGAATTTGTCTGATGATGTTGTATCACAAAAGTCAGATTTTCTGTGTGTGCTGAGAGGCTGAGTCAGCTCTTGTTGATTTTAGTTGTCGTTGCAGCACAGCATTGCATTCGAGGCCTTCAGGGTAAATGTCTTCGAACCACTCTTGCCCTCTTAGTACTATCACAATATTCTCCTTTTTCAAATGTCAGCTGTCTCCCCATTTGTAGGTCCCTATGAATTAAGAGTGTTAAGTAGCTCAGTTACAGCAGAAAAAATGAAAATATTGGTACATATGATTCCTCTTCAGGTTTGGTCACACGTTTTGTTGGTGCTGTTTGTTTTGAAGTGATTAAGAGCTTAGGTGTTTTTAAGACTGGTATTTTCTAAGATGGTATTTTCTAACAAAGAAAAGAGAATTCTTTTAAAATCTCGTAGGTCTTACCTAATGCAAGGATAAACTCACAAGGGCATTTCCAAGAAAAACAATTCTTCTATGTAGGTCAGCTAGGAAACACTAATGAAAATACATCTTAAGGAAAGGTGCTCAAAATGGTCAGTGTTACTGTTATGTCATATATAAGTTGTCTTGCAACATTTGTAACAGAGTTGAAGAAATCTGTTACATTTAGAAAAATAGCTCATATCCTACTTCAGCGTAGAAGTGGCAAAAAGTTATAGGAAATAACTGCCTAAGAGTGGTTGTAAGGACAGTCACTTCTGCGTTTCCAACTGGCCTCAAGAAGTTCAGGAATAATGACTGAGTGGTTTTTATAATTTTTTTCAGTGACAGCTTGTACGGTTTGGCACTCTGGAGAAATGCTGTAGGAAAAGAAAAGAGGCCTAAATAAGGTCTAAAATGAAAGAAGCCTTAAGAGAAAGATCACTTTCCAAACTCTGCTATGCTGTAAAACAGTCTGGCTTTGCACTCCTTATCCAGAAAGAAAAAAAAAAGAGTCTCTTTTGGAAAAAGAGGGAATTTCCTTATGTAAAGAAACCAAGACTCATTTTTTTTTCTTTGTAAAAAGACATGTAAAAGCTAGAGATAAGGAATTAAAAAACAAAACAAAACCAACAACAAAAGGAAAATCTTGAAAGTTAGTGAAGTGTGTGGGTGTACACACAGATACGCAAGCACACACTTACGTGTTTTAAAACAGAAATAAGAAAGCACCTGGTTCTGGATTGTGATCTTACACATTTACCATGTGTCTGCTGCTGGTATTGCCCATGCTGTGCTAACACAGGTAGGCTAGCATAATTGCAGCCTCAACTTCAGGTTGCTGAGCCGTGGCCTTAATTTTCTTTTCCAGTGGTATAATTCAGGTTCCAGGCCTCATTTGGAAGGGGTGGATTCTGCACTGCTTTTTTTCATGAATGTTTAGTATAGCATGTGACTTTTAACTTGACAAACACTAGCTTACTGGGTGATGCTGGGACTGTGTTACAGTGGCTCTGTCCTCATCAGTTAGTGTTGCGAAGTTTACCAGGTGATCTCCAGGAGTCTCGGTAGGGTCCTTACCTCTTCACTCCTTGGGATGTGACTCTCTAACACTTCTTTTTCCTAGACAGAGGTGCTGACAGCCATAGGGGAAAGGGAGATTAGGAGAATGCTTGCAGTTTTGTCCTTGGGGAAGTGGTTGCTGGGGCTTTCTGTCTATGTCACTGTGTGTGAACATGGGACAGAGCCCCTGCTCTGCTGTGCTGAGACAGAAGGACCTCACTGACATTGCAGCAGTGGTAATAAATTTAGTGATATTTGATTAGATTCACTGTATTGTTGTGTTGTTTTTTTTTTTCTTTTGTATAGATAGTGATTTCTTAGCTCTCCTTAGTCTTGAGATTAAGCCATTGCTTTTGTAAGATGAGATGCTTATATTGCATATGTTGTTCCCACTGCTCGTGATAGCCCTATTGAATCTACTGTAAGATAAGTTTTCAGCGATACTGGGGAGATCGGTCACTCAGTGGAGTGACTCCAACATACCAAAGAAGCTATTCCCTTTTTTTGTTTGTTTGATTTTAATAAAGCCGTAAGAATTACAGAAGAGAGAGGGGATACTTTCTAAGTTTTTCATCTTACAGAATCACTCTGGGCTGGAAGAAACTTCCTCCTGTTTGAGCAGAACCAGAGCAGGTTGTCTAGGACTCTGTCCAGTCACCTCCCAGAAAATGTGTGAAATGTAGTTTAGTCTGTGATTTGTTGCAGCACATCCAATTCAAGCCTGTTAGCCATTGAAGGAAGATTCAGAGCTAACTCTATCAGGACATTCATAATCATGGATGTTTTGTTTGTTGATAGTAGTGGTGTGTGTTTGTGTGTGTGCTTGGGGGGTGGTTATTTATTTGTTTTTATTTGTGCTTTATATTGTCTGAAGTGTATTTGACAATGATTCGTTGAGGCTGTGAAATGAAAGCATATATTATTGCCTAATAAAATTCTGAAAATTGAGCAATTTGTTTAAAAATATGAAATGAGCTGACAAACTTACGCTGCTCTGTGGGATGTGGGATAGGGAATGGTTTTAACTCCTAACAACGTCAGTACTACACTGCAGACAAAGTAGCAGGTGATGTTTTCTGCTTGCACTTGACAGTGGCTGTACTTCTGTTACTTGAAATAAAAATATCAGGAGACCAATTTGCTACAGAGTCCCATGTATAATCAGACCTCTGTAAGGCTACATATTGGGGTTGCTGGTGCACGCTCTGTGACTGGGTATTGACAAGCTTGATTGTGAGGGGAGAAAGGAGGGCAAATTTGTAGTAGAATTCAGGGTAATTGGCAAAATTATGGACATGTTCTTCCAGTGAATGTGAACAATCTATGCACTTCAAATCCACAGGTAATTTACTGGGCTGTAGTACTCGTTCATGCTCATCACATTATGCCTGCTATGCTGGTGTGTCACAGCATCACATTGTTCTTAGTGCCGTGTTTCTGTGATTCACTGTTTCTGTTTGATTTTCACTATGAGATTTTAGCTTGAAAATACTCTGTATTGTAATTGGTACAGTTAAGGAGCATGCAAATAAGCAAAATCATAGACATGCTTTGAGATTTTTTCCGCTGTCTTGACTGTTAATTTCATCTGATTTAGAAGGAAACCAGGTCCCTAAGTCAAGTGGGATTTTAAGCTCACAAAAACTCCTGTGTCTGCTTCAGTTTCTGAGAACTAGGACAAGAAACAAAGCAAGAAGCATTTGCTGTGAAAAGCATGCTGTATAATTCCTTTAAAGTGCAATTAGGATGAGTCTTACAGTGAGACACTTCGAAATGCTCCTCGAGAGCCATTGGACGTGTCTCTGTGCTGGAATAGTATGTCCAGACATTTCAGCTCAGCTGAGCAGTATAAGTTACAGAATACTACTTAAGCCTGAAATGTTTATAAGAGGTAATAGTAAAACCAGCAAGCAATGAATTATAATTGTCCTGCTGAGATATGATGAAAGCCTTTATGAGAATCTCCATGTCCCGGTGGGACAGTATGGGTGGTAACTTGGAGAGATCCGCAAAATGGTAGTATGACAGCTTTACAGTCGGATTAATACAAGCTTCAAAAGAAACCACAGGGTCAAAAATGACTTCCAGACTGCAGGCTTGAAAGGCAAAAAGATCTGCCATTGAAATGGTCAGTTAAAAAAGGGAGAAGTGTTACGTGCTGTGAAAGGAGAGTCAGTGCTAGATCAGTGACTCCTTTAAGGTATAGTTTATTGATGCAGATACTATGTGTAGAATAGAATTTTGTGACACAGTGTTACTTATCCCAGGGACTTGATTCTTGAGAAATAAGAGGACAGTTTGTTGGTGCCAGCTTCTTGAGGGGTTAAAGTAAGGAAAGATATGTTTTGTTATACAGAAAGTCACAAAGGAAAAACAAAAGAAGCAGGTGAGGTAGGGTGATAGAAAGATGGCAGAGGGCATCTAGCCTAGTACTTTCATGCATCTCACAGGAATAGAGCATTGGAAGCAGGTTGAGAAGTTTAGACTGCTTCTTAGGCCGGTAAAACCAGCAGAGATGTGCATTCCATCCATCTGAATGGCTCTTCTAGTAAAAACATGGCTAGACGTGAGCACGGTCCAGGAATGGCAAATGATGAATGACTTAGCAAGCTACCTTGCTGGGTATTTAATCTGTGTGGTTATCTAAATAATTTGAAATGCTTCTCTTGGCCTGCATCAGTTCTGGGCAAAATGAAGTGCCATGCATTAAACCTTGTGCTATTTCAGCTCTAAGGTCCCAGCAGGAACCCAACAAGATATGGCTTCATGAAAGGTGATACTATATTAAACTAACAGTACAAGTTGTATCAAACTCAGTTCCAAATTCAATACAAAAAGTCATGTTTTTAGAAGGCATTTTGAATCTAGCACTAGCACTTCAGTCACTTGCTGATGTAAGTATTAAAAAAATGCTTTGTACAGCTGCTGACTACAAGGAAGATGAGAGGTTAAATTGGGTTAGCGGAAATGAAAGGCATGCAGTGGAAGAAATATTAGTTTCAGAATGTTTATGGAATTTGTCATTAAATAACAGAAGTGTTTAAATTGGAGGGCCAATTTAAAGCATTCATTTTAAAAAAAAAAAAAGGTTTTTTTTCCCTTTTTTGTTAAACTGAAATTATTTACTGAGGCATAAAATGAAACATCGATTTTCTTCCCTCTCTCTTTAAAAATAAAAATAAGTAGAGGTGATGGCAAATCACTCTCAGTCTCTTACTCTTCAAACTTTCCTGAGCTAGGGCCTGAGCCACCAACATGTATTAGAATAGCTCTGCTATTCTTACTACGGTTGATTACAGTTCTCTGTTATAAAGGGTGGAGGCACTTGGTTGTTCTCCAAAGAAAGTGAGTAATAATTGACCTAATGTACAGAGCACATGAATAACATATTCTTTTGGTAAGAAATTTATGTTTTACAGGGTGTGCTAGAGTTCACATCCCTTTTTCACATCTTCCAAAAGATTTTAAAATACTCAGCTGCTCTATTAAATTTCTAATTCAACAAATACTCAAATACGAAGTATGCATTAGATAAAGCTCTTGAGTTGAATCCAAACGTTGAAAAATCTTTTAATCTGTCTTGAAAACAGCTGTTCAGAATTTTGAATAGAAATAACAACTTCCTTCAGCCTATATCGTCGATGTCTGCTTCAGTCTCAAGCAGGAAGGAATTTCTTTCTGTTACTGTGATGCAAAGTCTTGCTGCAGTTCCAAGGATTCAGCTATCCCCAAAACATACCAGAATTGGTATTCTGCCCTCATTGAAATCAGTAGAAATGCTTCATTTGAATTCAGTGTGATAGAGGACAGACTAAGAGACGAGTTAGTTTTGAATCGTTAATGTTAGTTGTCTGGAGTGTGGCTGCACAAGGCCCTGTTGACATCTGCCACTGTTTAGAGACTGCTATTGTTCTTAGTGTATGTTTGCTGAAGGAATTCTTGATATGAGAGGTGTGTTTTTCAGTGTCTGAGATCATTCAAACAAATTGGATAAATGTATGTTCTGCATATCCACGTGCACATTCACTTTCGTTCTTTGTTCATAATACTTGGGTAATCTTATAAAACATTACGTCATGACTCCTCACTGAAGAGTACAAGTGAAATTTCTAGGCAGCTGCTCATTGTATCCAATGAAATACCAGAAACATTCAAGATGGTTAATGTTACACTGAGCATCAAACCCAGTAATTATTTGCCACTTATTGTAAGCTATTGCCAAAACCCTGCGGGCAGTGACTTACGTTTGTTCCATGTCTTTGCTTGGCTATGACCAGAAGGTGGATTACGCGTACATTTCATGCACAACAACAGCTACAAGAAACTCATATTGCTTGTACAGACCAATACCATCTCCAATACCAGTTGTACATACCAATACCAATAGCATCAGTTCAAACTCAGATGGTGGAAGTCCTGTAGTGTTCAGGGGAATGAAGCCTGGATGAAACCTCCTAGGAAGGAAGTACGGAGGTGATTGAAACCCTAGTGAAGTCAGAGAAAGGAATGCCCTGGGACTTGGGTGGGCTTTGAATCAGACCTCAGAGTTGATGCAGACAGACTATTTTCTGCCAGATTTTAAGAAGGTACACGAGATTAATGAGAAAGCTCTGTGCTGTAGTACCATGCATTAATGTCAGCTAGTAATTCTGGATAAAAGCTCACAGACATAAGCCAGAAATACGAACAAGCTCTAACAACTCTAGAAGGCTGCTATTTCTGGCTCTAAGGTACAGAAATACTGCTACTTGTAATGGTGTTCATTTAACAGCAATTTGGGGTTTCAAGATGATGAATAAGATATTCTAACAGAATAAACAGCAAGCGAAACACTTACTGTCTCTTTCCCTTTTATGATATAGTGTTCCTTTTCTTTTGGGCTTATGTGCTGCTTACACAATCTGTCTGATATTCTCGTTTCTAAAATGTTTCTTGAACGCAGATATGCTAATATACATTGGTTAAAGCATAGAAAAGTGTGTATGTGTCCTCCAATAGCTTTTTTTAAATCCAAAGGCCCTTATCATGCACTTCAATTGGATTCATGTTATACCCAAATTTGAGCACATGGACTGGAGTTTTGGGCCATCCTTTTCCCATGAGGTGATGTCCTGCGCAGATGGAATGCTCAGCATGCCTATGACTTTCTGCACCTCATTCAAAGCAGGGGGGCAGCCTGATGCTCACGTGAAAAATAAATAAGATCACATTTATGAGCAGGGCTTTTAATCAGCTATTTAAAATATGCTGATCCCATTTCCAATTCCTAATTAAATGAGGGAAGGAAGGAGATCAGAATGCTGCCAGGCAGGAGTTCCATCCAGTGGTTATCTCATTTCAAACATGTGGGCTAAATTACATTATCTTTCTAATTTAGGCTTACAGTATATTCACACAATATAATGCTGGTGTGTAAGGGCAGTTTAACCACTGCAAGCGTATTTTATTTTATAAGACTACGCTATTTGATGATTTTAAAACATTTTTCTAATTTGAATTTTATTTATCACAGGCATAGTTGAAGCCTGAAGCTTAATTACTGAAAGAGGTATTTCCTTACAGGAATGGTGTAGATAAAATATGTTATTTCTGGGAACAGTCTTACTTACCTTTTGGATATAGTGCTCAATACCTCTGATGATCAGGAGGAAGCGTCTTAAATTATGAGCTTTCTACTGTTTTATGGGAATTTTTTTAAAGCCACCTAAAAGTTTTCCCACAGCGCTGGTTTACAACCAGCTGAAACCTTAGACATCACTAAAAACAGACACCGTCTGTTGTTCCATTAGCATTGCTTAGAGTGATGCATGTGTGTATCAGTGACCAATTCTTAAAGGTACCCATCTATTAAAAAGAAAAGAAGATATTTCCTATATTTTTAAGTACAAGTTTAAATTGTCACTGTAATTACTAAACCTTGCAGTTTAGATAGGTTCCTCAGGTTCCACTGAGGAACTCTGAACTGCTTTATACTGTTTTCTGTACACTTACCCGTCTTAATTCTTAACTCCCAGCAGTAGATAGAAGCTGCATCCTGCTTACCACCTCCATTCTCTCTTACCAGTTGTGGGAAATCCTGGGCTGCTGTCCATTGTGTGCCACGCTCTTATGCTCAATTCCAACAAGAATTTGACTTCCTAACATTTAACATACTCTTTGTCTCAGGCGCAAATCTGCTTTTGGCCTGAGAGCTCAGGGAATCACTGGGTTCCTAGCAGTTTAATACTGAAGTTAAAGCCCATTGAAATCAAAAGGGAAAAGATACTCAAGGATTTCAGTAGTGTATCTGAGATTCTATATCCAGAAGGGTAAGAGAAGCTTTCCTAGGTATGGATTCCCTCACTTCTTTTCCTTCCGTTAATCCTGACGTATTGATGGAAGCATCTTCACATCAGTACATGCTTCAACACTGCTGAGTTACAACAGGAAGATATGTGGGAGAGAGAAAAATGAATGGGATGTGCTTAACAATCTGGAAACTGCAAATGGAACATGCTTTTCTAGCAAACAGTTTTAAACTACATCTTTTACTGCTCATTAATTTTATTCTAGTTTTGAAAGATGCCTTAAGATGGGGACAAAATTAAGCCTTGATGTGGTTTACTCAGCTCCAATTCATTTATTCAATTGTTGTTCTTTCAGGGTTAGAAATATTTCAAAAGACATCAGAAGTACTGGCAATCCATTAGCTACAGTGCTCGGTTTTGTCTCAGTTTTACTTTTTTGAGGTGGATAGATAGCAATTGCCTAATTTGACAGATAAGCAGTATGTTGTCAGTGCAGTTGAATCAGGCCATCCTTCATTTCTGAGTCTTTTTTTTTTTTTTTTTTTTTTGTCTAATGTAATTTATCACTGCTACACAAATAATATTTTGTACCTTATCAGCTTGAAAATATCGAAATTGAAAAAATATGGAAGTCAACTCCACAGATGGGGAGAGTAGGGGAGGAGGGGAAAGCCTTCCTGGAAAATACAAGGTTAATGTCTGTGATTTCTGCAATCACTGCTTATTCTTGTGGTCACCTGAGTGCTTGCTAGTATGTAATATTTCAGAGTGCATATTCAGATGGAATACTGAGGTCTGTTGCATCAGTGGTAAGCTCATTGCATCGCTGTGAAGTTCTCGGGCATCTTTGTGCTTCTCAGCATGTGAAGGTGAGCACTGTTGGCTGCTCCTGTTCTGCTTGATGTGCTGATTGCTCTCCTGGATGTTTTCTCCTGGCTGGCTGCTCCTCACTAGTTGGCTCTCCAGGCCTCCCTTTTCACTAGTTAGTAGGCCAGCCTGTCCTGGCAATAATCCCTCTCCTTACTGGCTAGTGAAACTCTCAGGCTGTCCTTTTCCTACCCTTCTTTCTCAGCCCTTCTCACATGATGCCTGCTGGTTCCCAGTGTTTGTCTCTCCATGTTTTTGTGCTTCTACTTGTGTTGGATTTGCTTTCATCCAACCTGTCTTTGCTGCCTTTGTGTTTTTCTTCCCTCTTCTTTTTGCTGTCTTGGCTTGTTGGATCCTTGGAGAGATCCGCTCTCTGTATTTGCCACAGAGGACATTGTATGGTTACTAATAGAAAACTGAAGAAATGCTGTAGGTTGGAGTGATGGTTGTTTATCACTTTTTATTTACTATAGGATTTTTAAGTTCACTTATGAAGCAGTCTGTGCTTACATAGAAATGCCTATGGTAAAGCCTTAACTGAAGTGTCTTGTGCTTCTGTGACATCTTTCCCATAATCGTGAATTATAAGGTGTATGTCTAAAACTGCCTGCCATTTCCCTTAGGACTTAGAAATGTGTCAATTCACTCTTCTGATTCAGACATCACAATTATAACTGTAGTCTCACAAATGCTTCTCTTTGTTCATGTGGGAGAATCGTTTTCAGGTGATCACAGCAATGGGAAAGGCAGTGAGGCAGAATTCATCGCAGATAAAGATCTAGTGCAGAAGATGCTGTGAGAAAAAAAATTCTGTGGCCCTTCTTCAACTTGTTTCAAACTTTGTTCTGCAGTCAGTTCAAGTAACAGTTCATGCTAATGTTACTTGAAGTTTTGTCTGAGTTAGGAGTAGACAAGTACATCTCCGTTGTTAGATTCTATAGCCTCATGTCATCTCTGCTCAAGAACTGCATTAAGTATCCGTGGTTTTGTCCCTGTTTCAATCAAGTCTATTTTTAAGTGCTTTTGCTTTTTTCGTATGTGCCAGTTTTCTTTCTTCCTGATTATGGGATAAATGTCAAGTCAGTCGCTAGTGGTAAATACACAGCCTTGTCCATTGGAAAATACTCTTCCCTTCCCTTCCCCCTTCCCCCCCCATGTGCTTTTTCCTCTCACATCAGAAATTTGAATCCCACGTGAGAAGGCATTGTTCCCATGTAGCAGCCCATTCCCTTCAAGTGAATATCATCTGTCCTTCTCCTCTATGATTTTTAAAGTTTTTGGATTGCTTTTACACATGTGTGTCCAGTATAGATATATTTCTGTATAAAAAATAGTTCATAGCATCTATTGAGTTGGAAAATTAATTAGACGACCTAATTGATTGTGCATGAGTTCTTCTGTGGAATGTGTTCTGCTGCTGTGTTGCACTTGCCCAGCACAGAGCTAATTCTTTTGGTCATTTATTACAAACAGACAATTAATTGAATTTAAAAAAAGACTTGAAGATTCAAAACACAAAAAACATTATGCAAAAAATCTTTTCTCCTTTTATTGCAATAATGCCAAGAGGACAGAATTCAGCTCAGAGCTTCCTTTATCATTCACAGAACGCACAAATCTGTGTCCCGAAGGCTGTGTAGTCTGAAGAGGAAAAAACCTTACAGCGTCCAGAAGTATTGGCAGCCCTACGTTACATACAGAGAGATTAAGTCACTTGTGTAAGGGTATACAGGGAGTCTGTAGTGGAGTCTGAAACTGAACCCAGGTCATCTCAGTCCCAGCCAAGTGTCTCAACCACAAGACTATCCCTCCTCTTCAGTATGTCAGTGTAGAAAGTAGGCCAAAAAGTAGTTTCCATCCTCTTCTACACAGCATTTTGTAAGGCTGTGAAGTATTATGTATTAGACAGGCATCTGGATCAACAGCAGTTTCTACAGATTCTTTTATCTGTAAACAGCAGCAAAGCCTGTTAGTGTTTTGTACATTTCATATAAATTATTATTTTATCTATATTTTATCTATATTTTATATAGTTAAATCTGTACATAGCAAACTTAATTACAAAGCATTTTGATGATTTTTAAGAATGGAAAATGTATGGAAAAAGTATTTAAAGGACTCTGCGTTCTGCGGCGCTCTTCATTTTCATGTGTTTTAGGTTCCACTCCTGTTTGTTTATCTGATTAGGCAGCAGTGATGTGCTATACCAGGCTATGTAGTACACAACAAATACTGAAAAAGGGAGGCTTGGATGGCGTAACAGGCTAATTCACCCGTGTTACCTGAAGGTTAAGTACTCCTATGTGGGGAGCTAGTGATGCTAGTGGTTTCCTGTCTTTGAGAGATTCCTATTCTATTGAGTACTTTCTTGTCTTCTCTGTATATCCAGTATTAGAAAACTTGTGCTGAAACATTCTGTGCTTCAAATGGAAGTGTAAGTATGTGAGGAGGGAATACCATGGGTATCCATCATTTTCATTCAATTAGGAGATTCTTGTATGAAATCAGCATTACTTTGTTGAAGTGCACATGTTTTCAGGAGTCTGATGCTATTCCCCATGAGGGTATAATGAATTAAATACAATTGGTGTGTGTCACTTTCAGTTGAGCTGGTATGGGCTAGCTTTTGGAAAGAGGCCTCTGATGCAGAATGGGTCTCTCCCTTATCTTTATCCCCTTAGTGGCTGTTTCTTTGTGTGGCAGTTTGTGCATGCACAGTCACAAGAAATGAGCTTCCCCACAGAATCACAGAATGGTTGAGGTTGGAAGGGTCCAGTGATGGTTATCTGGTTCAGTCCCCAGCTCAAGCAGGGACGCTTCCAGCAGGTTGCCAGGACTATGTCTAGGCAACTTTTGTGAGTATATTCCATTAGGAATGTATTCCCAAGAATGTATATTGCTATAATCACTTCCTGGGAAACAGTTTTGATTTAATTTTGGCAGGCTGTTTAATTGAGAATTGTCAGGAACGGTTTCTCTAATCCTTAGAAACCCTTAAATCCTGAGAATCCCTTAAAAACGTGATATATGCAGAAAATCCTCAGACATTTGAAGCCGTTCATTCTTTGATATCCACCTCTTAGTGCTATGCAAGGACACACGTTCAACTAAGCTGTCAGTGAAGACAGGAATGACAGAACATCTTGAAGAAATAATATGCCTTGCTTTCATTAAATGATAATGTAGCTGATGTTCGTTGGCGCTCTCCAATAAATATAGAAGTCTAGAAGCTCTCTGAATAACTTAGATTTTCTGCAGCTTGTTCATGATGAACAGCTTAATGCTTCAGTAAATATTAGAAAGAAAGTAATTATGAAGAGAGAGCCCTAGGCTCGCTGAAAACATGTAAAATCCAAAGATCAGAAGAATGCTAACTGAGAAGTAGTCTGTAGCAGTATCTACTGGATCATACAAAACAAAACACGCAAATAAAAAAGTCCCAGTGATTAAATACACGAGTATTAGTATCTCATGTAAGTATGTGAGGAGGGTACACCATGGGTAGCCATCATTTTCATTCAACTAGGAGATCCTGTTCTTGTATGAAATCAGCATTGAAAGTATTTGTCAGTTGAGCTGGTAGGGGCTGGCTTGAAATACTTGAAAGTATTTGTCAGTCAAGATCAGATTGTTTCCCTTCATGAAGAGAGATGTTTCCTACTTCTGGCAGTGGCTATTAATTGCATGAAATAATTGCAGTTATGGTGTGTGTTCCATAACATTTCAACAGAGATACCATCAAACTTACACAGAGTTAACTAGTGCATGCCATTATTGTGTTTATATTTGGATCACTATATTAGTGCAGATCTCGTATGCGTAGTTATGCAAAATGAGCCAGGTGCTGATCATGATTGCATTGGTGTAAACACAGAGTGATGACACAGTTTCACTGAGGAAGGATCTTCCAAAACAAGAGTGGCATGGTGTTTCAAGTTGATGCATTTCACTGTAGAGTTAGAGATGAGACATTACTGCCTGAAGTAATTTTTTGTACATTATCAGTTTAGATTTGTAACACTTTATGAGATACGGGGAGAGCATAGTGCAATCACTGCTAAAGTATTTATGTGCAAATGTATATAATGCACTGAATATTATCATTGTTTTTCTGATATATTTTTAATGCATTTAGCTGGCTATTTACAAGGTTAAACTGTGTGTTCAAAATTTACCCAAAAAAAGAACAGTATTAGTTATTAAAAGGAAAATAAATGAGTATTGACATCATGTCAAATCTGTCATCACTAAAGTCATCACTAAAAAATGTGTATATGAGAAGTACAGAGAATGCATTAACCCAGACAAGTGCCTGGTTGAAGAGATTTGGTCAGGGAGCTGGCTGCCATTTGAAGAAGAGTGTCTTTACAGGAATATGATCTACATGCCCCTTGCTTTTCCACTTCCATAATTCCTCAGGAGTGCTGGTCCTTTTTAGTTCTGGAAAAGGGGGAGCTTTCTTAGGGCAAGCCAGACAATTCCTGGCAGCTGTTGGGAAGGAGTAAGAAGAAACTGTTGACTGCTCTAATTACCTTGTTAAGGAGCTGCCAAGACCTTAGAAGTTTTGCATTCGTTAGGACCACAAACATTTGTCCGTGTGTCATTATGATAATATATACTTACCAACACCCCAAACACCATAATAACGTTTACTGCCTTCCCTTTAAGTTATCCACACTGAAAGAAAGTCGACTTCTTGCTGTTCCTGCTGTATGTTTACTCTTCGTATTTCACTTAGCTTGAATGGTGAAATTGGCTTTCCTCCATTCTCTCACCTCCCTTTTTTATTTATAACCCATTTTCAGTCCTGGGCTGAGTTTGATTCCAATGATCTGCAATTGTATTTTGTTTCATGACACTGCAGAGAAACATTTATATACTATTCCCCCCTTCCTCTCCCCCACAGTTCTTTCTAATGCATTTATACCGCTCCTTCTTTTAAAATATGAGCAGTATGTCTTTAAGTCCTGAGTGTTGCATTGTCTGAAAGCATTTTCCCTTTCTTTGGATGTCGGTCTATTTAATATACTGTAACTCATTAGGGTCTATTTTTCTTACACAGTTTGCACTACTTTTGGATGGTCTCAGCTATTTTACAGTCAGTGTCTTCTGGAGCCAAAGAAAAAAAGCAGAGCCTGTCTACTAGCTTTGTCCTTACCTTGCTATTTAATAGTTAATACTTTGTGGTATGTTAAGACTGTTTCTATAACGTGGCACTTCTTAAGAACTCTACTTTTTAAAAAGTAGTAATAAACTTCAGCCAACTTAGTCTTTTTAAGTGAAACTTCCAGAGTTCTTCAATTGAATCTATTCTTCTGAACAATCACCCGGTCTTCACAATAAATGTGTCACCAATGTTAGTTACTTTTTCTGCAAAAAAAGAGGCATTTCTTTTTAGCCTGTGAAAGAAACTGGAAAAATTAAAATCTGTAAAGAAGTGTTGTTTTGTATCTCACACAGCAAAGTAGAGTGGGTCAGAGTTTGTCAGGTAACTGTTTATTCAGAAATGAGAGGTTGTTCTGCATTTAGCTGCATTGCTTACTGTTTTCTTCATCACGGAAAAGGATAAAATGTGGTAACAATTTTCTGTATTTGGACTGCAGCCGTACATAATTGGGAACAACAGAGCTACAGCCTTGATTTTGGTGAAATGCTTAGTCTGCGTGTTGGATTAAAATGTGTGCAACAAATCACTCCAATTCTGTAATAATTTTTTGAACATTATTTTTTTATTTTATTATGGTAATGTTATTACTTTTCAGTTACAGACTTCAAGAACTGGGTCAAGAATAAAATTGGCATGAAAGTAGTTGTATATTTGTTCTTGAAAATGGATTGCCAAAATACTCTTTTAAATGGCCAGCCTGAATTGTTCTGTACACCCACTGCTGCTGATAACGTTAGGCTTATGTGGTTAGTAAGCAGTTATTTAAAAGCCCTGTTCTTTAACCAGTATCCGAGGAAGACTAGATAATATTTGTTAGATAGAAATGTTAAACAGATCGTCTGTGCAAAAAGGCATTTGTGAAGAAGCTTACAGAATGGAAAATAAATCTAGGCTGAAGCGTGCCAGCAAGTCAATATATGAGAACAATTTGCGACAAGCAAAGGTGAGGAAGACGTGCAGAAATGGGGTCGTCAGATTCATGAATTAGAGGATAATATTCGTAGGTCTGGGATACATAAGGCAGGAACTAATTTTTGTGGTTAACTAATACAGAACAAAAAATTATGATACCGGTGGAAGTTATTTATTGCAGGTTTGGATATGCCTCCATGGATGTTTTTTCTCTTGTTAAATTAACGAGAGGCAACTTGGAGCAGTGATCTGTCCACAGCACAGCTGTGGTATTTTGAGCCATTTCTACTGCCAGATTCATACCTCTGCCTTACAGCACTGACCAGGTGCACTGGTTCCCCAGTTCCAGTGATATCCTAGCAGTAAACAGTGTTAAATCTTAACAATTTGAGCTCTGTGCTGAACTGTGCACTGGTGCAGCTGAGAGGTGGCCTTGTTAATATGTGAAGCCACCTCTGGCACTGGAAAGCAGCAGACAGAAGTGACATGGGAATACTTTCTTCACATACCACAACTAAATCCACCAAGCCTCATTGGTAAGAAGCTTGGGCACTGTAGGACATAAGGTTTAAAATACTTACAAAGTTTTTTCTTTCTTTCTGAACACTCTCTAATATCTTTGCCATGTACTTTCCAGCGATGACACATTCAGATCTGACTAGGATGAGTAATGGTGTCTGGCTCAGGGGAGGAGGGGACAGAGGAGAGCTTAACAGTGAGTAATTATTTGAGGAAATGGCCCATGTGGAAATAAGTGTTGGGATTGGATGCATTTATCAACTGGCATTTCAGTGTCACCTGCAAGTGGAGACTTACCGTGTCTGACTTTTGAAATGGTTGGAAGTCGGTGCACTGAGCAGACACAGGGCAGTTGTGTTGTGGGTCTCTCTTGATTCAGCCTGTGAGGTGAGGTGTGTGATCCTCCCCTACTAAGCAAGGTGGAAGTAAATAGTTGTTATCCCATGGATTCCTGACCGCGATCATTCACTTTTCTGCCCAGTGCTTAAAAGCCATGAAGTCCTGTGTAAAAGTAAAAGGTGATTTCCAGATAACCTAGGAACAACTGAAAGGGTGCACATTATAAGTGAAAATGGAGCACAAGCGCATCAGCCTTTCCCATTCCTCTGGCAAGGTGTCATGCTAGTTTGCGTTAGTTTCTTGGGAAATGTACGCCTGTAAAACATTGTCTGTTCCCTTTGTCCTTATCAGGAGATGTTTTCCTGACTGAAGGTACATAAAACCACTTTGACAGACATTTGGAAATTTAACCTGAAATGCTCAGCCTTTAAAACTCAATGTGCTGTGGAGGTGCTTACTGCTGCAGCTTGGTTATGTTGTCTTACTGTAATTCTTGGCATTTTACTGAAAAAAAACCCTCATTTCGAGCACAGCTTCCTGATATGTGGTGTGGTGTTTATTTTCATCATCTTTAAATGCATTGCTCCTTTTCTAAAGAGAGTAAGATGACTGAAGTATAGTGAAAGCTGTATTTTTCTATTATCAGTGTGGTTGTTTGTGTAACAAAGGGAAAGAGTTGTATGGTTTCCAACCCAGGTAAGAAACAAGGCTTTCTCAAAGAACTAAGATGTAAGCTTCTCGTTGTATCTATGCTGCTGTTTGTTTCAGATGTTATATCAGATCACTTGATCTACATTTATTTCATTCCGAGCTTTTAAGCTTGGGAAAAATGACAGACATTTTGTTTGCACAAGTATAGCCAGGTCAATTTAGAATCTCTGCAGCAGGTAAATATGATGATGTATGCAGGCTTCTCTTCTCCTCCATGAATTTTTGCTGTAATTCAAATGACCAGCCATTGGACATTTATGGAAACTCCTTTGGAAATCTTGTCATCTGCTTTTGTACTCCTAATCTAATTTTTCTAATCTAAAATTTGTTCTTCTCTCTTGTACTTTAAGAATGCCACTGGAAAACAGAATCACTTTAAAATACTTTTTTTTTTTTCCATTAGAAATACACATTTTTTATGGTTAAGAAAAAAATAAAGCAGAAATTTCCCTCTTAAATAGCTGAAGATTTTCCCTCCAGTTGTTTTTCCTTTTGCCCTCTTCTGTATGTTCAGTCTGCTTTATTTCACAGAGGGTTTTTAGTGGCACCATTGTACATGAGTCTGTAGGTTTGTTACATTGCTTACTGAATTGGGTAATAATAGAAACTGTTCACAGCCTGGGTTACAAAAAGCATTGTTAGATAAATTCTTATTTAGATTTGCTTTTCCTTTGGGAAAGTTTGTTTGATGATCTGGTGGGCAATTGCTTTTGGCCAGCCTTACTTCAGAAGTTTCACTCCTGCTTCATTTTCTCTTTTTCCTTTTGTGCAATACAGCACTGTGCAGGTTATATTATAAACAAAGCTTCTCTCTGTCTTTCCCAATAGATTGTAGCAAAACCTTACTTATAGTCTGTCCATTTCGTTAGACTGAACAATTTAGTTTCCTTTGTTATTAAAATATGAGGATAATTTCCCAAATGTTATACTTGAGCACAGAAGCACAAATTTGCGCACTGGGATCCCTGACTCTGGAGACACCTGGAACTGTACTTACCTATAAAGTTGTGCACTGTGTTAAAAGGATACTGCTTCTTGAAACTTAGACTGGCAACCTTGTGAACATTGTTCTTTGACTGTGTGAGATCAAGTTCCTAATGAGCGTTTTCAGGTACAATTACTTGCAGTTCTCTTTTCCAACTGCAGACCAAGCAGAGGCATGGACTGTCAAGTGGATTTCACTTGGGTTACGTTGTGACCAGTGCACAGTTCTGAGCAGGCTATGAAGAGTTGTGTGTTCCTGCATTGTAGTTCTGTCTCACTTCCAATCATCTCCTCACAAAATACTAGAAACAAAAACACTACTAAGTGGGAAAGTAAGTTCTAATAAAGATGAGATCTACAGCACTTTGACTTAGAACCCCTTCTTACCTTTTCTTATTCTGTGCGTGATAATGGAATATTATTTTTATTCCTTTTTTTTCCCTGTACTGAATAAAAGGAAAGTTGTCCATTTGCATTGCCGAGTGGTTTCAGTTGCACAGTAGTCTCGGCTGGATTTTGGGGTTCATGCAGAGTTTACCCATATGGAGTGGTAGCAGCTAACAGGAACGCTTCCTTCCTCCAAGCAACCTCCTGGGTTTGTTGCTCAGACAGTGCTGTAGCACGTGGGACTGCATGAGCTGTGTGTGCTGTGTGCTGAGAACCAGCAAAGCAGCACTCATTTTGTCATCATCCACGATGGCAAGAAGTGGTGTTTTGCTGTTTTGAATAATATAATCCTGATTATGGTAAGATGATTGGTGGCTTGCTAGCATCTCATTCTGTGATCAGTTTATTTTAACAGGGCTGGAAGAATCTGTCAACCTCACCAACAGGTGATTAAGTTTGTAAAATAAGGCTGTAAATTTGAACCATCAAGTATTCTGTATAGAAGGTTTATGGGATGAATATTGGAGGAGACTGAGCAGAGTTTCATTCAGCATCCTTGCACTGGCATAACTGCTTAATATTGGTTCTGTTTGCTCAAAATCGTATTTAAACATTATTTTTACACGAAATAGGATATTGTTCTTGAAAACAAACTGCAGTTAACATGAAATGAGAGCTTGAGAGCTTTCTGAGTTGAGAACTTAAGAAGTGTATCTGATATTGAAAGTCTTGCACTATCCTGGTGTTTCAGTCTCATTGGTGCTGTCCAGCTTTAACTGGAACAGTTACTGGTATTTATTGCTCCGCTTTGTTTTGATCAAAGTCTGACAGAGTTACATTTTTCAGTCACCTCTCTGATGGCTTTAGGAACTTGAAAGATCTTCTGTGAGGATAACAAAAATTGTCTGCTGATTATGGCTAAAACAGGAACAAGGTAGATCAAAATGCAGCTTGATTCTTTCCCTTAGACTTAACAAACTGGATTCTCACATGATGTACACTACCCTCATTCCATTGCCCTCTTGCTCTTTCTGACACAGGTGAACTTAAAGTGCTTTTAGAGTTTCAGCTGTCTTCTCAGTTGTCTGAGGTTTCTTTATAGAAATAGCTAAAAAATATGTGAAGAGGCAGATGAAATTGTTAGACAACCATGGCTGCTGCCTTACTGAATGTTACTTGCATATGCTGAAGTTTGCATTAGAAATATAATCAAATATTGGAATTATCAGCTGTACATCTTTAACATGTAATTTTACTAAAATATTGTCAAGTCTCAATATTTTTCATTTAAAATCCTATTATCTCTTGGGGGAAAAAAAGGGAAGTATTCCCCCCCCTCCCCCTCCTCTTTTCAATTCCTTATTGATAACTTGGAACCTTGTATTTGAGCTTTACTCATAAGGTAGTTTGAGTAATTGCAGATTAATTGCAGTCATAAATACATAAGGGAATTTCATTGTGACAAAGTAAAGATTAGGATTTTAAGTTCATATCCCATGTTAGTGCCTTGTAGCACTGGCTATGTAAGTTTTACAACATCTTCTGAAATCAGCATAATTCATAATTTAAAAAAAATTAAAGGGAGATGATGTAGCTCAAGGAAACTTCTTTACTTGTTATACTACTACCTTCTCATTCTGTCACTGTTTTAGTGGAATTCCATTTCCTTTTTGTATGGCTTACGCTTGTAACATGTAAAAAAATCTTCAACTCGATAGTAAGAGTGCTTTAATTTTAGAGCTCTTTTGATTAAACCTCTATAAAAACATTGGAATTCAAGTGAATGTGGATTTCCCTGTGCTTATAGGTCAGTAAGTACGTACAAATGATCTTCTTGCCCCTTTTTTGGCCTTTAGAATTTCCCATTCAGAACCCAAAAGAAAATCCTACTTGTTAAGATTGTGGAAGATTGTATTTGAGAAAATAGGAGGAAAGTTGTACTCAACAGAAAACTGAGTATTAAGAACAAAATTTATCAAGGGAAAGGATTAGGTTAAAAGAGATTTAATAATTCTCTATACTGAAATGCTATGAACTTAGATAATAACAATTAGAAGCTGGAATAGCTTGGTTTCAAGTGCATATTTAGCCTATTTCTTGTCACTGAAACCTTGAGGAAAGATTTGCAATTATTTGGAAAAAAAAAATGATAAAAAATTATAAAAAAACTTCATATTTCGAAGTCATATTAGCCATTGTTAGGTCATTTATAGTTTGAAAGCAAACAATGGTAAATGCTGATCCATTCATATTCCAACATAAAATACAAGATGGGCTATTCATTGCTGTCCGATGTGTGCTTCCACAGAGAACAAAATGCCTCCTCTTTTAACCGTCTATATTTAAACTGTATGGGGACAATCTACAATAAAGGATTTCATTCTTAGGAGGTACGCTGGAGTTTTCACATTGGCAACACCAAACTGTGGTGTTTCTAAAGAATTATCATCTGTTGTTTTAATATTAGAAGTTTTAACGTTAGGATTTTTGCATTCAGTGAAGAGATATCTCTCTTAGACCTTGTTTTGTTCAAAATTAGATGAGACTTGATCTATTTGAGGGCAGGAAGCTCTGCAGAGAGATCTGGGTAGGCTTGGTCAGCCATGTCCAGCCTGCGGGCTGCATGCAGCTTGGAGCAGCTTGCACTGCAGCTGCCCTGCCCCACGCCATCATGGTCTGCTCTTCCCGCCAAGCAGCCCGGTGAATCCCCTCAGCACAACCAACGGCTGTGCTATGAGCGCCATCCGGGCTGAAACCAGGGCACAGGGTGCGGTGCAATTAAAAAATGGATCATGCCTCTTTATCAGACTTCTGTGAGACCTCTCTTAGCAGAGAGAAATACCCCTCACTTCACAATCGTGCCTTATTTGTGTCATCGCTTTTTGGCACTACGTATGTTCGTGAACAACTACTTGGAAGGATGAAGTACAGGAAAAGTAAAATTTCATCGAAAATTGCTGACAAACACCTTGAGAATTCACTGAGAATTGCAGCCACTGCCATCAAACCAGACTAATGCATTAGTTTCACAAAAACAAGATCAAATATCCTTTTTTATTTTCTGTTGCTCTCTTATTTATGTATTTTAATACAAATCATTTATAATTAAACTAAGCTGTTACTTATATGCATTAACTATATTATATATTTAATGATGACTGCTCCAAAAGTATTATGTTGGTCCACAATATCAGGGATGACTGTTGGTGGCATTCAGGGCTACTGTAAGCCAGTTTACTTATTATGTCAAAGAGTGACTTGATTAGTCAACAGAATTATTGTATATCCACATGGTGTCCTTGGAATGGAATAAAGATCAGCTGAATGATTGTTTTCAAGGCGCCCCTGGATTGGGAAGCAATCCTGGTGTCATTGTCTAACAAGAGACCTGTGGGCAGAAGAGAAAGATGTCCAGTCTTTAACACTTAATACCAATGGTTTAATGGGAACATGTTACAGCTAACAAAATTTGGAAGTGGCATGAAAATTGAAGGAATTCATGATGTCATCACTACAAGGCAGTGTGAATTGCTTAGTGACCTTGGCTTAGGCAGCTGGTAACTATTTCAGTACAGACAAACATCAGGTTTATAATTTGCTGGCTGTGCTGACAGGACATTGGAATCTGTCTGGGTGCTGTGTAACAGAAAAACATTTTAGGGTCACTCACAAAGAATTAACTGTAGTGTGCACCCCGGATGTGCAGGAGACAGCAGGAGTTGGCAGTACCACTATTTGGTTGTTGCCCTTGGAGAGTGGAACAAAATAAAGTCTACTAGTATTTTATTAACATCTTAGTTTAATTCTTTCTGTTGGATAAGTGGCCTGTCCTACCATAAACAAATCAAAGCAGATGTGTTCCACATGCCCTCCTTTCAGCTGTAGGCAAAGCTTACCCACATATCTGGTACAGCATATGCCTGAATAACAGTGAAAACTGTCCTCAAAAAACTTTCTGCAATCTATATTCATATCCCTTGAGACTCATTTGAGAATAACTTGTGGAAATAAACTCATCCTAACCTTTTTATCTGTATTATTTTAATTAATGTGCTGAATGTTTAAAACAAACTAGCATAAAGACTGCCCAGATAGTGTTACTAGGTATTAAACCAAGCTGCAAAGAGGTTGTGGAGAATCTTAAACATATAATACCACTGGTAAAATAGTCACAGTGTATTGACAGAGCTGCTTATTTTCCACGGATCTGATTGAGAAGTAGATCTGAGAAAAACCTTTAGCAGAGCACAACTGAGTAAAAATGCTGGGGTACTCAGAAATTTATGTGCAAAAGACTTGCTTGAATCTTGTTGCTTTGCTTTATTACAAATTTTTATTGTGGTGCTCATTATGTTCCCTATCTTTGAAACAGATTACAGGACCGGCCCTTGCTTCACTTTGGTAACGAACCAGATGTGCCAGGGACAGCTCAGTGGAATAGTCTGCACAAAAACCCTTTGCTGTGCAACGGTTGGGAGAGCATGGGGCCACCCCTGTGAAATGTGTCCTGCACAGCCACATCCCTGTCGACGAGGCTTCATTCCAAACATTCGAACTGGGGCCTGTCAAGGTAAGTTAACAGCAGAGCTTCCCCAAAAGCTGCTGAAATTGTTACTGGATTAATCTTAATTGAGTTACACTGCTGTGAATAACCTGTCCTAAGCCATTCTTGGCTATATGTGTGAAGTATGGAAAAACATTGTCAAATGCATTACTTCATGATTCAGTGAGTGCCTGATGTTCAAGTGAGTACATTAGTAACTTAGGTCATGTGAGAGCAGCCAGCATCTTAATGAATTTCTCACTGCCAGCAGCCTTTTCCCTTGGTTCTCTAACGGTGTTTTTCAGAGTTTACCTATCAGCCATTCCATGGAGGAATGTATTCAGTTTCAGAACTCACTCAAAACATGAATCAATCCATGGCAATGCTGTTCTATTTATCTGGTGTGGGATTTTTTTGTTGTTGTTTTTTAGCTAAAATTTGTTGGTTTTGGATTTGTTTGGGTATCTTGCCTCTCAAGCTACACTGTTTCAGCATGGAGGAAAGTGTGTGCTGTGCCATTTAAAATGCCTTACTTTACTTACTATATATTTTATACAATTTTGGAAATGTATTTGCATTTGTTTCAAATCGTAAAATCCACCCAGATGTTGCTTACTTCTTTCTGAGCATGCCTTACCACAGAAAGTCCTTACACTGCTTTTGGCTTTTATTCTAATACTTCCAGCTGTATAAATTCTTTTATTGTCTGGATGTCTGGCAGGAAACAGGAGAAAGTTAACAGGGGCAGCTATGTATTAAACTGATGTGGATTATAAATTCCCAGGACCGTATCTTTGGGACTAGTTTATTTCGATCTGTATAACATTTTCTAATAAGTTGCAGTATTTTTTTTTTAAAACAGAGGAGATAAAGATTACAAATCTACTAGTAATTTGATTTAATCATGAAACTCCTGTGAAAGGACTTCAAGGCATTCCATTGTATTAAAAAATGTAGATATCTGTCACAGGCCACGTCCTGTTTGATGCCTGCAGATAGGCTTGATGGACTTCAAGATGGGCATGTTTGCGTATGCCACGTAACTTGCACATATGTTGACCTCGGCCATTCTGTTCCCTCTCTCACTAAAGGTCAGAACTAAATTGTGTCAAAATCTGTAAATTGATGTTTTGAGATCTTATGTGCATAAATAGGTGACCACACCCCTGACCTCGTGCCACACCTACTGATATCCCTCTTATTTGTGCCATGGAAAAGTTGCAGTGACCTCTCCTCTGGTTTGGTGTGGTTCACAATAAGGCTACCTCTGCTTGCTACGCATTTCTTTGCATTCAGATGCATTTATGCTAATTCATTCACAGTGCCAACACAGTTTTGGCCCTGTTTGTTTGACCGGTACTTTCCACTTTTCTCTTCTCTTGTAATGTGTTCATAATTTCAACAGATCTGCTATAGAGCCACATATTAGCTTTATTTTTCATGCAATTGTACTAAATCCAGTCCTTTTGAAATCAGATAACATCCATTCAGACTGATGACATTTCAGACTTTCACATCCATATTCAATCTAACTGAAGAAAAACAGGTTAAATAAAATCTCTGCGTAGAAAAGAAACCATTATTATTGCGTGGAGAAATCAGAAGAAATAAAATGGAGGGGAGGACAAGTTTGTTATAAAAAGTAAATAGAGCATCACTGCCCAAAGCTTGACTTTGTCTGGCTGGCTGAAAGTTAAATTAATATTACAGCTGAGATTTCTTAAAGATACACACTACAAAAGCGAAAGCCAAAAGGTGGGACCTTGAAACAGACATCATGACTCAGGAGCATGAGTTCTACTTTTTTCATTTAAATTCAATACAGTGCCATGAAGTCTGGCCTGACTGCTGTTATTAAAGAGCCCCATACTGCTTTAGCTTGAGTCCCTGCAGCAGTGTTTCTGTCAGTGGGTGCCAAAGCTGTGCTGACTGTCTGTGCTTCCCAGCACAGTGGGTAATGCAGGCATGGCGGTGCTCTGACTCTGCTGTGCTTCCCGACCTGGTTCAGACAGCCCAGGGATCTTTACATAATGCTCTGCAATGTGGTACAGATATGCCCCTTGGCGTTTCTGAAACTTCCTACTTGTGGCTCCCAGGGAAATTGCTTCTTGGCCTTTTGTACAGACATAATACTTTGCTTTTCAGGCTGGAAGACACATTACAGCTGTCTCTCTGTGAATTATACAGGGAGGTTTAAAGGCATCACCTCCTTCAGCTTCTCTCCTGTGTAGAAACTTACCCTAGCATGAAGCCCAAGAATTCAATAAATCGGATTTTGCCAGCAGTGGCTAGTAACCCCTGGGGAAATATGGAAAGCACAGCCATTTGGGTTGGAGAGTGGTGAGTGCTCTGTTTGCTCCCAAAAGATTAGGGAGCAGCAGGCACAAGGCTGCCCTCAGGGGAGTGTGAGCCAGACCTCTGCTGTCTCCTGCTGCAGTGTCACTCCTCCTCCTTTAGTCTTTTTTTTTGTGGCTATTACTAAGCCATAGCAACACTTTCACAGCTTAGTGATGACACATATGTTGTTGTGCTAAAATAGCTGTCAGGCCAGAAACTTGAAAATGTTTTTCTTGTGCTTCCTACCTACCCTGTAATATCATCTTTGTCATTTCATTATCTTAAGTGAAAATTAAAAGCAAAGAGAGAGAAATAAAGGGAAAAATTAGAAAGAAAAAAACCAACAGTTATGAATGTCTAAATAAATCATCAATAATGCCTCTTGATATTATTAATTATGGCTGTGAAACTCTTTGAGTCAAATCCTAACCACAACTTAAAGTCATGATGCTGTTCTTACTGGAGTGAAGAGTTAATCATTTCCATCAATAACGACTGTGAAGTTCCCTGTATGAGGCACTCTTCATGCACGTTACACACTGTTCCTTCACTCATCTGGGGCTCCTGAATCTCAGCACTTGGCTATGCTGTATGGAGCTGCCAAGATTTTCAAAGTGGCAAGTGATTTTGAATGCCCAGCTTCAGATTCTTTAAAGGAACCTGGGTTTAGGAGGCTGTCTTCTCTGCATCACCATTCCCCAGATGTTTTGCAAAAACAAAGCAAGAACAGTTAGATGTTTAATGTCTGTAACAATAATAACCATGTGATTTCTTGCAGAAAATATTTAGAGTACTGCACTTAATCATACTTTGCACAGAGTAATTACAAAATTAGTGTCTGTCTTCACAAGCAAGTATCATAATATTATGATGGGTGAATAATGGATTTAGGCATATTTACTTTAATTTATATGTAGACAAATTATTATGACTGTTCTTGAGAAATGAATTAAATGTGGGTGTTTTTTTTTCCTTTTTTATATGATAGATGTGGATGAATGCCAAGCTATCCCTGGGATCTGTCAAGGGGGAAATTGCATTAATACTGTTGGATCTTTTGAGTGCAAATGCCCAGCTGGACACAAGTTTAATGAAGTGACACAAAAATGCGATGGTAAGAACTTTCAGAACTTTCTTTTGAAAGAAGGAGAGAGAAGCCTTCTTTTCGGGGCCAACTTTGTTTACAAGTTTGTAACAAACTTTCCAGACTGTTTTTCCTTGAATATGCAAATGCATTCTTCACAACAAACATGGGTAATTGTCCTTTCTCCTTCTAAACCAGAGTCTTAAATATTAGCCCTGCAACTTTTCCCAACCTTTTATTCATGTAAATTTTGCAAACTTAAAGGTACATCTGAAACAAATTAAACATTAAAACTAAAAAAAGTTTTTCACTGAAATGTTTCTTAAGAAACATTTGAGGCACTTGTCTATCTTTTAACCAAGAAGTGTATGTGACTGAAAGATTCAACGCATCCCCACATACTCAGTTAAATTGCATTTGATATTAATGAGAGCTGGATACTGCTGAGTGTTGACTGCAGGACTGAACTCTAAACTTGTCCTTATGGTTGCAGATATTTAAGAAGAACAAGCATGTTATCTTTCCTTATTGCTAGTCATCATTTGGAAGAGGAGTGCGTACTACATATTATTGTGAAAATTTTGTCTGCATGATTATAGACTCTCGGAAATTTTTAAGTGTGATTTGTTACAACTTTTTCTTCCCTATAATATAATAATCAGGCATACTTACTGCAATCTTAAACTTGAAGGGTAGAATCTGAGTAATCACTAGTTGGTTAACTCTCCCCATTTTCCATTGCTTTACAAGCATTTAGCACCTTGCAGATTAAACCCTTCAGATAGCAGAAATGATGAACCACCACCACCAGGAGTTGAAGGTGTGCATCCACCACCTTTTCTTGCATCAAGTGTTTTTAAGAAAGTACTAAAAGAAATTTTAGTCAGTTTGGAAGAATTATGACAGTCTTTCAAAAGAAAAATACCCTATTTCAAGGAAAACATTATAGTTTAATTACAGATTAGGGAAAGCAGTTTCAGGAGAGTTCGTTGATAGCATGGCTTTCTTACTGACTGCCAGTGGTTTTGGCAGAAAGAAAGCCAACTCCAGGGTAGAACAACATTGCAAATGTCTCCTTCTGCAGATGAAGTACCAAGAACATGGTGAACAAAAAAGAGCTGAACACGTGCCTTGTTAAGTGTTAATACTTGGAAAACTGAGAACTGTAGGCTTGCATATGCTGCATTGTATAAACATTGCTACAATAGTTTTGATTGCTAAATCATGTAGAAGAGTACCTTCAGAGCTTGCAGTTGGTAACAGTTAAATAATAGTTGACTGAGCCCAAGAACTAGAACTAGGAGCTATCTGCTGAACTAGCAGTACCATTTTATTTTGTGTCCCAGTTCAAGTAGGATCATGATAAAAATCATCAGATACAGAGAGACAATAGAAGAAGATGGGAAAAAGAGATGTGTTGAATGAAGTTCTCTTTATTAGCACAGCTGGTGGAAAATTGGATTTTAGGTGTTGCGCTATTTCACTGCTTCCTATCAGCATTCCTCTTCCAGTTGCATTAAAGCTGAGGTAAATATATTTTTTTTGTGGTGATTGGTGGGACAATTTTTCACAGAATGACATTCATATTTGTGAGTACATCGAGTATACCTGCCTTTATAAAACTTGCATGCTTAATAACGACAATATTGCTTACATGAATGTCAACACTAATATAAACAGTGAAGTACTGTTTGGGTTAGGCTCAACCCTAAAATAAAGAGTGGTGATTTTGCTTTTAAAAAGGTCAGACTATATAAACAGTGGCAAAACTGAGTTTAAGATAAACATTGGTGAATTTGAGTCAGAAGATGCTTGAATATGATCCATTTACAACTGCATTTTTCTCTGTTAATTAAGGGCTCTATTCAGACCAAAATTCAATTTCCACATTTTTTGTCACTGAGACTTTCGGGACTCCTGCAGAGTATATTCCTGGGGCAGAAGCCAGAAGTCTCTTAGCAGTGCTCCCACGGCACTCAGACTCAGGGCTCTGGCAACACCCTTAAAGTAGCACTGAACAAAAAGTCACACCCCTCTTGCACACCCAAGTGAGGAATGCGACCCACATCACGACAACTAGCAAGATGCTGGGGAGGAATGTGTGCTCAGGGGGCCCAGAGCCCGGCACAGCTTAGGATGGGCTGTGAAGTTTGGCTGTCCGTGTGCCATTTCAGTCCTTCTACTTTTCTGCAAAGGTGAGGGGCCACAAAGGTAGTAGAGCTTCCAAGTCTTCACCTAGGGAAAGAAGAATAGGTAACTTTTATATTACAGCCCTCACAGGAGAAGTAGAACAGAGATCCTCTCTACTTGCTTAAAAGCTCATTAATGGGCCTGTGGGACTTCGGGTGTTCCCCCATCTGTTGGGGCCAAATTCCAGTTTAGGCGTTACATTTAAATTCCTACAATCGTTTTTAATGACTACAGTATTATTCATTCCTTGCCTTGGTGCACTGGGTGGTGTTGCACTATTTCATCTCAAAAATTTTTGTGGTTGGTGAAATCATTATTATAGCCATGTGTCTATCTGTTTGTAGATCTCTGGAGATGAGGTTGGATAGAATCCTGTGAAGCTATTATTTCTGGCTTGTCTCTATCAGTAGAGATACTCACTGATCATAGATGGCTGTGACAGGCAGTTGTCATGGATCACTCTAGAAGTAACCTACCTTTCTACCATGGAAAAAAGTGAGCTGTTTTTAAGCTCAGCTGGACTCCAGCTTCCTAGAAGATGAGAGCACTGCTAAGTAGATATAGCTGCATTGTTAAGACAGTCACTGGAAACCAGGGGGAAAGTACACATCACAGGCAGGCTACTGCTGGTAATAAAGGAGCAATTAGGGCTAGCATAGCTTGTTTCTTGCAGGACTTTATGCAACTCAAACTGCAAACTGTGGAAAAAGTCCTTTACTTTCCTTCCATCCATGTATGCAGCTATGACCAGATATTTAGTGTATGGGTCAGAATCTGTTAGTGATGGACACGGTCATGGCCTGGAGTTTTATTTTAAAATTTTTAACAAAATCTGGGTAGAATTCTGGGTATGAATTCTGCCATGCATTCTATGGTGGATATTTCAGTTTCTAGACTAGTTTCTAGTCCAGAAATTTGTTGGAACTTCAGAGCATTGACCTAGTGGAGAGCCTTTTTGTTGCCAAAGGAACAAGTAAAAAACAGAAAAGGTAATTTTTGTTGCTTGCAGTCATCCTACTTTGAGCTATAATCCTGTTAAATTGCATAGCTGGTCAGTGCTTTATTGGGGATTTCCAAGAAAAACCAAGTGCAGTAAGATGGATAGACAGTTCAGAAGGTGCTGTGCTTCCCTTCGAGTCAGCATTGAACCGTTGGCTATCTGGTGCCAGGAGATGCAGTACTGCTGAAGATACCATAACAGTTATATTTCTGATCACTACGGTTGTTACAGGCTCTGTGTAAATTTTCTTAATGTGCAGAATTTGGTTTGAAGAGGTAATGGTTTACTTGCTTTTACTTTCTACAGTTACAGATTTTCATCCATCATTATCAAGCAGTAAAACAAACGTTCTTTCTTTTTGCAATTTACAAATATTTTCTTAGATTTTATTTTGCTTGTGTTTAAGATATGTAATGAAAGATTCTGATCCTGGTTCAAAAGGGGTTCTGACCACATTCTTAGTATGTGAATTAGTAAGGATCTCACACCAGAAAGTTGGGTCATTGATAATAATTATAAAGCACCTATCTGCCCAATATAAATATAATATGACCCTGCTTCTCTCTCTTTTTTTTTTTTTTCTTGAAGATATTGATGAATGCAGCACCATTCCTGGAATCTGTGATGGAGGAGAGTGCTCAAACACAGTCAGTAGTTACTTCTGCAAGTGTCCTCCAGGGTTTTATACAGCTCCTGATGGCTTAAAATGCATAGGTGAGTAGTATATTGTAAATGGTAAGTCAGAAGATGTCACGAGCATTCATGAATATCAGAAATGGGTAATGGTGTATAAGAAACATATTTCAACTTGTCATCTTTAAATCCTTTTGTATAGAAGTCCATCATCTGTCTATATCTGCATTCTGAAATAATTTTTCCATTTGCAATATATTTCCTCTTTCACTCTTTGTTGTAACCTTCTTTTCATAATTCATTTTAGAATTTTTCTGTCATGCCATATTTATTGTGTTAAAGTAGGCAGAACTTAATTAACAGATCTACTTGATATTCATGCTCTAGTGTTTGTCTTTAGTTTAGTCTATGTTAAATTCAGTAGCCATTTAGAAAAGCAAATACACTTCAGAAAGAAGATAGTTCACTCCAAACTGCCTTTTAATTTATTTTTTTCTCATTCTAAAGTGCAGATATTTGTCACTGAAAGAAACAGCATGATAAACTGGGTGTGGGGCACTTGGATCTGTTTTCATAACAGTGATGATGTTGCAGTGCTGTTCTTTCTGGCTTTCACTGTGGTACAGCAGAACCAGTGTTTCAAACATTACACTAGTTATCAAAGGACTGTATGAATTGAATGATTGCCTCTGCAGTGCCAAAGCCATGAAAGAGCCGTGTTAGTGCACTTTCACGTTACTTCTGGGAATCACATAGCATGCTCTGCAGCAGGTCGAGTATCTTGTTACTTTTATTTTTTTCCTTTCTCTCAATTTAATGCAGTAATTACTTTTTTTGACTGCCAGTGGTGAATTCTGAGCAATCATTGTCATTATTTAGGAATCAAATGAAAGACGTATTTCCTTGGTTTTAGCTTGTAAACGTTAAAGGCTCATGCCCAGAGACAGTGCCAGAGTTCAAGAGAGCTTGCTGTATTTAGTACCTGTGGTAGAAAATCGTTTGGGAAAGAGTTGAACAGAAATGACTTCACAGAGGAAAGTACCAAGTGATAATAATTCTCTTCAGAGTTCTGGAAATAATTTGGATTAATTTTGAAACATTCTATTCAAATATATTCTATTGCCATTCTACAGGAATGTAGAATGTTTCTACAGGATGAGAGAAGTGAACTGTATTTCTTCCATTATCAAGGAAAGCATTTTGGTAGATCAGATATGTACTGCTCACTTAAAATGCTGATGGAGCATTGCTTGTATTGCCCCAGATGAACAGCTCTCAAATGGCTGTGGATCATTGATTTCTGCTTGTAGTTAATATTTACAAAGGATATTTATGCAGCTTTTTGAAGCAAAAAAATTCTATGGAGAAGCTCAATTGCTATTTTCTTTTTACTTTTTATACTTACATCTCAGTCAGAACTGCCCAGTATTCACCCCATTCCTGCACTCTTCCAGTCTTTTTACCCACTGCATTTGCAATCTGAAATAGTTTAACTGAAGAATTGGGGATTTAAATGATTACAGGCTTTGTTAAGTAATATGCCAGACTGTGAGCCATCATTAAAATTTTGGCTTTGTGTCCTAGGCAAAACGTGCTAAATGGAAAGCACTATTAATTATCTACAGATATTTTGGAGTAATGTCTAAAAGGCATATCACATACTTGCAATATTAACAGGGATAGAACTTGAATCTGTATTAGAGCTGGGCAAAATGTGTACTCTTGTTTCAATTACAACATGTCTATCTTAAGTGAAAAGCATGAGCTGAGCGTGTCTATTCTGTTACAGAGAAGGAAGTGCTTCTGAGAAATATTTCCCTTATGGGACTCGAATGGAGACAAATATCCAAAGGGGGAACTGGGAGTTCCATTATTATAAACCTTAAGAGATTAGAGTAAACAAAGGAAAGATGGTATCTCCTAGAGCTGGAGAGCAGGAACAGAAGTAGGACATCTTGACCAAATGCATGGAGAACGCTATGAAGAAATCATATAGATCTCAGTCTTACTTTTTTTTAATGTATTTAAAAAGGAAAAAAAGAAGCTTATTTTTCTTGAAAGCTTATATGCATGGTGTTTTTTTATTGTATTTTTTTTTTTACTGAAAAATATTAAAATTGTAAAAGCTGAAAATGATTTCATGTTTCTGAAACACAAGAAAAGTTGTTTTCAGCTGGTCTTGACCTTTTTTGTCTCTTTTCACTTTTGCAACTGAAAATTAAATAAGAAAAAAAAAAAGAACTAAATAAGAAAATCAATAATTAGGAATATGAAAAGATTTGCCATTTTTCCTCTCAAGTTTACCATATTTTCTGAAAATGATCTGGTTTTGGGATAAGCTTTTACACCTGTAGGTAGAAAAAGATATTTGTTCTTTGTTTATTTTTTTTAATGACACGTTTTGCAGATGCAAAGAACCTGTCTGATACTTTTTTTCTGCCCATTACTGCTTTCAATTGTTTCAAAAGTTCATACGGGCCAAAACTGAGAAGGACAGATTACAGGAGATGATGATAGTGTTGTTTAGGTACTCCATTCCTTACAGTGCACCCCAACATCACACCAAGCATTTGAATACACCTCTACTCTGTATAAAGAGAAAAATAACAACAGATGCGATGAGAAACAGTTTGTGTCTGCACTTTCTTTGGTTTTAAAATGGTAAATTAAAGAGTGCACGTGTTCAGCACTTTAGTTGGGTACCAGAAGGCCAGTTACAGAACTGAATAGTTTTTTTTTTCTATTTTAGATTTCCACTATATGATAATAAGGTTGAAGTAACTAAAATTTAGAAACAAAGGCCAACTGACTTTTTTTTTAGCTCTACTGCCAATAACATCTGTGTTCAGGGCTCCACTAATGCAGAACCATCACAGACTCTCCCAGTGTATCACTATATATAAAATTTCCTCAGAATAGTAAGAAACTTCTCTCTTTTATGCATATATATCCACTAGATGATCTAGTAAATTCTGGAAAGCAGAGAGAAGGGCAGATAAATATACTGTGCCCTGTATAACTGAGATGCTGTTTTGTTAGTAAAGGGTGTCTGCCAATGTAGGGTGATATCTGCAACTTTTTCCAGTACACTTTGACAGCAAATGCTCATGTATTTTAGGAACAAAGTTGATTCGGTTTATCATGCAGCATCAAGTCACACTTCAGCTTTTACTGAATTTGACATGATGTGACCTATTGTTAAACAATCGCTCAGAGCTGTATATTTATCACAGGATTATTTTATTTCTATTTTATTTTTTGCTTCCATCCACATTTTCTCTCCCTTCTCTAAGGTAGGGGATCTTCTGTACAATGTTGTTAGAACTAACTGTATGAAGTCTGGGTACGAGATGTTCTTTGTACAGCACGTGCTCACCCTTTTCAGACAGGAAGCCAGCACATCTCCATAAACAATGTGATGGCACTAGTTAAAGCTGCTGCTCTTTCTTGCCTGCAAGCCTATATCTTGTCAAATCATGACATACTTCAGCTGGGAAAGCCATGACTAATGAAAAGTGAATTATTGCTTTGAGAGCTGCAACACTGAGTTTAATGCTGTATATCTGTGTCTTTCAAATCAAAGCATAAACAGCAGTGATCTGGTACTATCTTTAATAGAGATTACACTGGAATTTTTCTCTGGAGACACTGAGGCATATCCATTCTTTTTTCCTTCTCTGATTCATTGACATCTCATGTTTCACTTTGGCGTTCACACAGAAAGCGTTTCACCTGCATTGAACTCCAAGTAGCCAAAATTTTATCAATGTTTTTCTGGTTTTGTGCCTTTTGCTTTTAGTTTTTTTGTGATGTTGCAATTGCTGCGTGATAGATTGTGTAATCAACCAAGTAAAGGAGGGCTTTTCCTTTCTGTTAAAGTCATATTCCTCTTTGGATTGATGGTTACGTATCCATTTCTCTCTCTTTTGGTAGATGTGCGTCCTGGATACTGCTTCTCTACTCTGACCAATGGGCGCTGTGGCAATCAGCTCCCACAGCCTTTGTCCAAAATGCAGTGTTGCTGTGACAGCGGCCGATGCTGGTCTTCTACTGCAGCCAGCGCCCCTGAAATGTGCCCAATCAGATCCACTGGTATGAATCCACCTGTATTTTTATGGCTGTGATCAAGCACTGAATTAGGCAGGCATTTTCTTTCATCAGTAATGTTTTCATTACAGCACTGTACAGAATAATTGTGGCTGGATGGCACCTTGGGAAATCGTTTAGTCTAATCCCACTGCTCAAACAAGAGTCTCTTATGGCAGGTTGCTCAGGACCCCCCAACAGGCTACGGCAAGCAAACATAGTCAAAGGACTTGACCTGTTGCTTACTGATGATTTGTAGCCTGATTTGGTCTTTGTTTTCAACACCCTCTTTAGGCCCAAGTTACTTTCTCCAGAGCCTTCTAATAGAACCCTCTGTAATTTTGTTCTCATTGGACAACTGGGGTTTCCTTTCCCTTATACCTAGCTTTCTGAGATGCTGTACCAGAATTTGACAAAGAACATAATTTCTGTCTGCTACCAAAAAGTGCTGTACTTTATTGCCTTGCTGTGTGTCAGGATCCCCAGATAATATGAGATTAGAATTTAGAGAATATTGTAAAACTAAGTGTGAGGGATTGGAGGAAATATGGTTTTGAATTTGTTTAGGACTGCCTTGGAAAGAAAGAACACAAGAAGCTTAAGGATTGCTAGGGCAAAGCTCATGAGAGGTGCAAGGTTTAGGGAGGAACTGAGGTCATGACAGTACTGCAGTATAGCTCTGAGTAGTCAGAGGTCACATATGGGAGTGTTTGTAATTCTTGGTTTTAATTCTTTGAGTGGAAATATAATGCTGAAGAGGGATCCAAGATCAGAACTCTGGAAGGTCTTTTCCTGGTTCTGACACTATTTTACTAATAGTTTTTAAATATGTCAAATGTCCAATATTGACAAATGATGCCAAGAAAATAGTGTAATCTACTGATACTCATCTGAAACAGGAAGGAGACAGCTCCTCAATCTTAACAGATTGAGACAATCCCTGTTTTCTTTACGTACTTTCTGATTATTGATATCTGACTGCTGAATAAGCTGGGTGGAAAAGTGAAGTAATTCAGCTCACGGTGCTGACTGAGAGATGAATGAGGAAGAGTTAGCATCCAGGACTTGTTGATGCAAAAATCCGTGCGGGGTGTCCCCATGGTTATATTCCACATTTTTGTCCTGACTCGGATTGTGATATAGATAGAGACCAAACTTGCTTGTTTCAACTATATTCTGAAATTATTTGAAATGACTTAAACATGTGCAAGTTATTGCTGTCATTATTTAATCATGTTCACTTATTCCTCAGTATATCCTGAGAAAGCGAGATGAGGAATTTTGATCTGCCTATGAAGTGTCCCAAAGTCTCTAGTTCTGAAATAGGAGTACATAGCAACATGAAGTGGAGCACTAGCTGCATAACATAACCAAGTGGTTGCATTTTCAGCGTGAGCAGCAGATCAGATGGTACTATAAAATAGGTTGTTTATGGCTGGAAATTATACATGGAGATTAAAGTTGCAATAAAAAGGGCTTGCACTGTATTTTTTTGCATAACATGGCAATAATTGTTTATGTGGAATGGCAGTGTTCACCACTGATGCTGTAAATGCTTTAAAAGTGGTGTCTCAGGCATCCACTAATGCATCTGTTCAATTCTCACCTAAACAGCTCCTTCATGTGTGCTAATTCCATTCAGTAAATGGGCAGCCCCGAGGCCATGACTTCTTTTTGTGTGGAGGGCCTCTGCTCCTGGTGAATTGCCTTCGGATAATTGGGCATTACCAGTATAGAGTAGAAAAGAAATACAGTATTGTTTCTTTCACAGACACTGATCAGTGGGTTGTAGAGAATGGATGATTAGAGAATCAACTCTTAAAACCATCATTAGCAAACATTTGCATAGTGCAGTTTGTGTATGCATTTATGCAGATTCTGTTTCTTCTGAATATCCCTCTGTCTATTTTATCACAGATAGACCACTGTCAGAGAACAGATGCAGCTTAGTTATGAATAAGCAAAATAGAATGCTAGAACAAAACAAATAAAATACAATAAATACTTCTTTGAAATGATTTAAAGATTAAAATCACCCTAAGGAACTCTAGAGGGAAATGAATAGACAAATAAACTGATTACCTAGAGCATTAAAATAAACATGATAATAATCAGGGAGGGCAGAATTTTGGGCTACCATGTTTGTTGAAAAAGCCTCTGTGATTCCAGATGAATTTCTAATATGTTTTACAGGTGGAAAAAAAGGTGTGATAAAAGTGTTGAAGGCTGAAATATTCAGCCTTGTTCTCCCAACACTGAACTTGTTTTTCAGTTCTCATTTTATATTGCTTCAGCAATTCATGCATCTCTTCAGCTTTTTGTTTTCATAATTCCCTTCCCCTCTTATGCCATAAACTTTAAAATTTAGAAGTTCCAAGATACTGTCTGCACAAGTAGTAATTTGTGTACACACAAATTGCGGACATGAATCAGGTCAGCTGGAAATGTGATCTTTAATTGTGATACTCTATGTGCATTCTTTGGATCAAATTTTCCAAAACCACACTTCCCGAGGACAAAAGAGTTGGGGGCAGAAGGGAAAGTGGGTTAGTAGGACAGATGCCACTAATAGAGATAATAAAAGAATGTATGACACTCAGTATAGACGTTGTTTACAGCAAAACAGATCATTTTCCCATTAGGGGAAGGAGGAATTTTCTGTGGATCGGACTCCATTTCTCTGTGCTCCTTAGAACGCACCTTGTTTGGTTTCTGCTTTTACTGGCAAACTTTCTTTGGACGGTGAAATAGTGTTAGTGCATTCATTCTCTAATTGGTTTTGCCTCTTGGCTAATATTTATATTTCTTTGTTTTAGGAGACTAACTTTTAAGAAATCCAGTTGAAACTGGGCTTTTTTCCCTGCTCAGTATTTTTCTAACTTTATGGCAAGCTTTGTATTAAATTAACTTGGGATCGTGTCCAAAAGTCCTTCTTTAGGTAAACTTTTCACCGAGTTCGTCAAAGATTTGTTGATTAAAATCAGATTAAAATTAGATTAAGACCAGATCGCAGCCTCACTGTTAAATTTCATATCCAGAATGTCAGTTTTGTTATCTTTTTTTCTAACACTCTTCTGACAAGCAGTATTAATATCCTCCTTTGGATTAATGATTTGATTCGCAGAACAAAGCTCATTGCTATGAAGAAAACTGATATAGGCTCAGGGTTTCCAGATTGTTTAAAATTTGTTATTGCTTATCTGAAATGCTGTGAAAAGGCAGAGAGTTGGATAAAATGGGATATGCTGCAGCAGTCTAACACAGCATCCATGTTTTCACATTTCAGACGAGTATCGCAAATTGTGCGCAGTAGCTGCTCTGCTGCCAGCAAGACCTGACCTTCCTCCAGGCCGTCCTGAAGTCATCCCTCCACCCCTTCTTCCTGGTCCTTACCCTCCCCTAGTCCCTCAGCAGCCAGAAATTGTCTATCCGTCTCGGGCTCCACCACCTCATGGTAAGAAGGAAACATTTACCTTTTGCTACACCATTTGCATTTAGCTTCTGTTTAAAACTACATTTGTCAGGTGCAGTATATTCCCTTCAGCTCATGGTATCTCTTGTTTACTTTATCTGGAACTTAACTGGATATCCTTCTAATCATAGCCTGGTTACCATGTATTTTATGGCAAGTATACCTTATAGGTAGTGTTTTTCTCCTTAAAATAGGATTACAGCATTACATCCTCACTATCTGTACTGAGATGTATATATTATAACAGTTATGTTTGTTTAAGGCTATTGTGAGCTTTGCTGCATGTCAACATTGTGGAACGTGCTCTTAAGTTATGACTGTTACTTACTTTAAAGGGCTTGGCTATAAGAAAGCTGCTTCTTTCAAGTTGTTTTCTTCACTCTTGCTTGGCCAAGTAGGAGATGTACAGATAAAAATATCAGTCTGGTGTGTACTGAAGTGAACCCAATTTGAAGAAGGAACTGTTCTGGTGATACACAGGGTTGGGTAAGATTTCCCTAGAGTGAGGAGGAAGCCAGAGCAGCATAGTGATGCATTCTTTGTTCTGTTCCCTTCTCAGGGAATTTACTAAGTGAACATATAATCTGCTGTAGGCACGTACCACCTGAAAACATTTGGTGTAACCACATAGTCTTTTGCAAATAAGCACAAGTTTGTTTCACCCATGCTCTGTACAGATGCAGGCAGACTCCATTTGCACTGGCACCAGCTGAAGCTATTTAGCCTTGGGTCAGCACCAAGCTGAGCTAATAATCCTGAGAGGCAAAGTATGCTAACTCAGGCCTGACACTACACTGACGTAGCTGCACAGCTTCTAGTCAGCTGGGAGCACGAATAGAGCCAGCTCACATCTGCCTGCCAAAGACCGTATAGGCATACCTTCCAGTGTTATTCCTGCCCTCTTTCAGTGGCTTTCTGTGGAAATAGAGATAACTGAACCATTATTCCAACTCTGCTGATCTGGGGTGCCACTCACCCACTTTTCCCCTAGGTGTGAGTAGATTCCTCTTCCTTTTTTTCTTTTGCAGAATGAAAGGAAAAAACACATCAGGTTTACCACAATGAAAAAGGCAGTGGTTGCTAGCTGTTTTCAGACAGATCTCTTAGAGATGTAGTGCTACTTTCTCTTTTTCAGTGCTGGTTGTAGTATGTAATTCACATTGTGAGGAAAGGTAAATGTTGACTTTTTATGGAAAATGCTGTCCAAGTTGCAGATTACCAAAAATGATTATGACGAGCTATTAAAATATTTTTCTGACTCTGTTGTTTCAGTGATCTTGCCGGTGAACTTCACTGACTATTGCCAGCTGTTCCGGCATCTCTGCCTTAATGGGCATTGTATTCCTACTCCTGGGAGCTACCGCTGCAAGTGCAACAAGGGCTTCCAACTGGACGTTAGAGGGGAATGTATTGGTATGAGATTTTCTACCTTAAATAATGGGGGAAATTTCTAAGCCAACTTTTTATTTTCTACATGATTTCTGAGTTCTTATAGGAAACGAACATTCTCAAAAAGAAAACCCCAAGTAACAGTAAATAGAATTCATATTTAAAATGGTGTCAAAACCATTTTCAACTGCAAATTTACTTCTAGAGTAGCTTTGCCTTTAGGACAGCATTTAACAAATCTGGTAACTTGCCACAGAATTATACAAAAATAAGAATTCCTAATTAACCTGTGACTATGACATGTTCCTTAGTGATTCAAGATAACCGATTCAGAAAGCTACCAGCTCTTTGAGTATGCAAATGAACTATTGTAAAAAAAAATTAAAATAAAAAGCAGTCATGAAATCACACTTAATAAAAGGAACAGATCCTCTTTCATCTGATCTGGAGTATCCTGTTGGACTCTGAAGGCCTTAGATTTTGGAACTCAGACAAAGCCTGATAATAACAGCAAGGATTAGCTGTCTCATACATGGAAGATTTTGCTTCTATCAATAATTTTGTAACTTCTGGGGCTGGAAATGTCTAAGTATGGGATTGAGGCCTTTACTGTAGTATCTTGTCTTGTTGAGTACTCTCAGTGTCTTGCTGAGTTTCCCAGTTCCTATTTAGCTTAGAATGTGATGTCCTGTTAGTGGGAATTCAGTGGTGTCCCCTTTCCTTTTAGATTGCAGTATACTATTTCACAACTATGAAACAATAAAATAACTCTGCAGACCTGACTGCCTTTCAGCCAATGTCTTAATAAAAATATACTGTTTTTTTGCAGATGTTGATGAATGTGAGAAGAATCCATGTATCAGTGGAGACTGTGTGAATACCCAGGGATCCTACATGTGCCAGTGTCGAGTAGGGTATCAGAGCACACCAACTAGAACAGAGTGCCGAGGTAAATCACTGTTTTAGAGCCAAATCTGTTTTATTGTATTCATGCTAGAAGGGAAAAATCATTTTTAAGCAACATTTAACATTTGTTATGTATTATTATTATTATTTTTAACGATCAAATAAGGCAATAAAAGTACTGTTTTGAAATGGTTAATCTGCCAGAGCTGACCTTCTAAGAGCAGGATTATGAAGAAAGACATTTTGTCCTGTGCTGGAAGTATCTTGGCATCATTTGTGGCTATGAACTGAAAGACATTATTATTTTTAACTGTTTAATCATTTTTACTTTTGATACACGAGGATCCTAAGGACGATTACGAATCCAGTTGGAGCTGGAGAAAAGACTGTTAAGAGATCATTGAGAGACTAATAGAGGTGGAAGGAAAAAAAAAAATCTTCCAGTGGATAAAGAGCACAGTGTCCGTGTATTCTTCCTCTCCACTGTAAGAGGAAGAAATCAAAGAACAGTACAACAACGACAGCTTAGATAAAGTATGAGAAAGTAGCAGAGCATGGGAAAAGGCTAGACAGTGAAGCTGTAGACTCCCGGTTTTTGGTATTTTTGAAGAACAGGCTCAGTAACAGTGCTGATTGTCTTCATCCTGCCTTCCTGCAGGAGTGGCATCACTCCTCAGTGATAAGGGTTCTAAGACTCCAAAACTGTCCTGGGGTAGTAATTGAACAGCAAAGGTGGATGCAACATTGTATCACTAAGCCATAATAAGAGACAACATGCAGGAGAATTAATGACTACTTTGATATTCCATAAAAAATGTGGCATCTAAATGAAGCAGGATAAATTTGAATGCTCGAAATCCTAGCTTGTTTTTGCTTTCTGAAGCAGTTTCTAAAGAGCCAAAAGAAAGTTAGCTGCATTAGTGTGTTTTTTCCTTTGTGAATCCAAAATGTATTTGTGGTACAGAAGCTTACTCCAATCCAGGGTGACGCGCAGAGCCAGCACTGCTGCTGCATGTTGCTGGGAGTATTGCTAATTGCTGCCAAACAGCCAAGTTGTAGAAGCATCTTCATAACTCAGCTTGCTAGTGGTGAAGGAGTGCTGAAGTGGAGTCTCAGTGGTGATGAATTTACTTATGAGTCATTTTTGTCACACGCTTTTAATTTGACTGATTCATTACACAAACACATGCTTGTCAGAAGCCCAGTAGCTTAATGGCATTAAAGTGTGGTCACTTAGCAGTTCCTTTGCAATCTATGAGAACTGTGCTTGCTTGACAGGCAGTTCAGAAAGTGCTAAGATGTGCAGAATCTTTGTTTTCTGAAGGTATTTTTAGGACAAGCTTAGGGAAAAGAAAAAGGCTAGTGGGATGCATTTGGCAAAATATGCATATAGCATTGGAGCCTCCCAAAGTCAACATTTGCTGTAAAATTACTTTACATGACTATTTTGTATATTATTTTGTCAAATGTTGTCTTTGCTGATATGCTTTTTACAGCAAATGTACTCCTTACATCCCCTTCTGAAAAATGAAATCTTCTTGATGACTTCTTCTTAAATCTGCCCTCTTTTAGTGTAAGATCTTTATCCATGCAGGAAGGCAAAGATCCTAATGAACCCTAAAAAACTAAAGGGCCAGGAAAATGTTGAGATGATTTAGCATTTCTGCCTACCCTAAGGAAGAAAACTGGCAGAGTAACTAAAGCCACGCTCGGGGACAGCTGAGTGCCATGAAAGTAAGGAAAAGGCACAGAGCACTGAAAAAGCCTCACTTTCTGTGTTACTGGTCAGTTATGCTTGTTTATCAGTTGAGAAAACATTTTTCAAGCCTGTATGCTTTTGCTGGATGTCGAGAGATGCAAGCTGCCACTGCCACTTGAGCAGCTCTTGCCTCTGCTGGCCTGCTTCCTTGCTGGCAAAACACTTATTTTAATGGATTTCTTAGCAGCTTCCCAGAACTACAATGCTGCAAATTGAAGTTCAGGATTTTGAGTGGCATCAGTCCCTCAAATGCCTGTCTAGAGATCAGAAGCACCGTGCTGGAGGATACCTCATCCATTATTCCTTCCTCAAGCACAGCAGTGTCCTGCTGTCAAGAGGGCTTGGAGAAGGGCACCCCCCAAATATTTGTGAAGATGATGTGATTGTACATTAGATGCATTTGCATAGGCTGGTTGAGATCTCTGTGAACGGAGTCCCTTGTGTGCAGGAATCTCTGGGAGATGGTCCAGGCCTTGATGGAGAACACTGAGCAATCTGAAAAATGTCTAGACAGTCTGTCTCAGCATCTCCTCTCCCCTCGTTTGGAGGCGAGGGAGAGCTGCCAGCCTTGTGTGATATCACTATTCAGGTCCTCCAAAGCACTTGCCAAGCACCTCCTGCAGAGAGGGGGAAATGAGGAGCTGATGTTTCAAATATAAAATAAGCAGGAGAAATATCTTCTGAGGTGGGAAAATCTCAATTTTTCTTCCTACCTTACAAAAACAAGCTTCCCCTGTCTTTCCTTCAGTAGTTAGCTATTGTTAAGTTAAATTTCAGTAAAAACATTTTCATGATGAATGAAAATGGAGAAAAAAAAAAAAAGGTTAAAAAGATCTGATTCATGTTTGAGCAAGCTGCAGGGTAATGTTCACTGAAATTCTTTCACAGCAACTTGAAATTTCAAGCTGATGAACATTTTCCCCACCTTTCGCATTTGGTTATGGAAATGAAAATAATTTCTTTCTTAGGTGAATATAGTTTCCATGTGGGGTTAAAAACCATGGGAATGGGGAAATGGGAAAAATTCCTCCCAAGTATAAAAAAGAAAAAAATCCAAACATTATTTTTCTTTCTGTTTGGCTTTCAGACATTGATGAATGCTTACAGAATGGCCGTATCTGCAATAATGGACGATGCATAAATACAGATGGCAGTTTTCACTGTGTGTGCAACGCTGGCTTTCAAGTGGCAGCTGATGGGAAAAACTGTGAAGGTAAGACTTCTCTGGAGCGACTCCGTATCGGTAATTGCAAGAGATTGTTCGTGTCAATAAAAAATAAAAGGACCTTTGGTAGGGGGGGAAGGGAAGGAGCAAGGAATTGAATTTCTAAGTACCTTTCGCTGTATCTGGGAGGGCAAGTAAACTGTCTTTTGCAGCCAGTTCTGGAGCCTTGGCTTGGCAAACCTCAACAGGATGTCTGTCCAGCAGGAGAAATAGCACATACCACTATCGCAAAGTGCAGTTTCTTTGATGGGAGTGGTACATTTTAAAATGGAGCACATTTTAAAACGGAGCACAAGTCACATGCTGCCTGATTTTACTGTGTGTTTAACAGTATGCTGTATGGGATCTAACTGGGTGACTAGAAATGTGTTTCATGCAGATGCAATCTGGTCTGACCTATACAAACCATTTTAGGAAAAATTTGTAAACATAATTGATGTGTTCCTACCTCCTGGACCTTTAGCAAAGAGGGGGGAAAAAAGAAGAATGTTCTTTATCATGCTTCCCAAGGTCCTTGGGAGGGTTCCCAATGATCTATTCATACATTAAAGGAATTTCAAGCACTGTTCTTAGAAACATTTTTGGCAGAATATTATCTCAGTGATTCAGCTCAAAGATTTAATGCCAAAATTCCTGGTTGGGATAGATACACGATTTTTTTTTTTTAATCATAAATTATTTTTGTCTGACAGCCTGTAAGTAAAAAGAAAACACACTATGTCTAGAAGCGTAATTTCTGTCCAAGACAGCTGCAGCATTAAGGAAAATAGCATGATTCTGAATACATTGTAATGTCATTATGATCCAATGATTTTATGTGCTAGTAGTGATTCTGTTAATCCTTAGTAGAGACAGACATTTTAAAACTGTTTTCCCTGACTCTTTTTTAGATATAGTTTAGCACTTTAAGTTAGTTTTTAAGTATCTAATTACAGAACTGTATTGCCTAAATACATTTGAAAATGAATATAATTTGGAAAAAAAAACTTGATTCTGATTTCTTCCTTTCCCACCAAATACCATGTGCTAATAGTAATAAGAACCAGGACATCAGCAGTCTGGTAAAACATTTTTAATTCCATTGCATATGTTGCCAGAATGTCTGTTGCATCCACTTATGAAACAGTTTCATCTCTGGCATTGTAATGCGTTGAGTTTTGTTCTTAGGAACACATCTGCACACAGTAATCAGTAAAGACCACGGGGCCGTGCCATCCCTTAATGTTACTGTGTATAGTCCTTTACATGAAACTAGTAAATAGTGCTGGTTTTCTTGTAGGTAATGTCCAGAATGGATTTGATTTGTGCCAGGATAAAGAGTAAAAGAGTAAAGAGGATGTAATAGCTTACTTAAATCAAGCACAGAATTCTTGTGTGTGTATGACTAACTGGCTGTGCAGGATTCAGAGTAGCACAGTCTGAGACCTCCACCTTTTCCTATTTGAATTCTTCATGCTGTGCCGTTAGGTCAGAGAGTGAATAATGCCAATGTGAAGCAATAATTAGTAAGTACCTTCCTATGTGACCCATTATGCGGAGTCCAGGGAGGAATATGTTTTATTTTAAATGGAAGCAATGATGAAAATGCAACAGAATGCAGAGTGCTTCTGCATGCTTGAATACAGTGTTGGGAGTCTCCCACATCCTAAGTCTTATGCTCATCAAACAGAGGTTACAGAAGTTTTCAGTCCTAACGCAAGTGTTCATTGCCATTCCAAATGCCCTCTGCTTCTAACCTGGCTTCTGTTGACGTTGAGATTGTAGGCGCTGTTCAGTTGTGTACCTTCTCACCTTTTTAAGGTTTTGACCAACCACATAGGAAATTATCTTTTGGATATAATTAGAAGTTCTTGTATGTAAACAGCACTAAGATTATGTTTATTATATGCACTTTCAGATATGGACGAATGCAACATAAGGAATATGTGCCTGAATGGGATGTGCATCAATGAAGATGGCAGTTTTAAATGTATTTGTAAACCGGGGTTCCAGCTGGCATCTGATGGACGCTATTGCAGAGGTGAGCACAATAAGTAAAGGGTTCATGAGAGCTGAATTCTATGGTAGCTTCAAGAGTTGCCTAATTTTGTTACAGTGATCCTTGGGGACAAGAAGTACTGTGCAGAGTTCTCATCAGATTTTTCAATTGGCTGGAATGATTTGTTATTGCACAAAACAGCACTCAGTCTTCTCCACAGTGTTAAGCAATAGCCTTAACTGATCAGTGGGAAATATTCTTTGATCAGGGGCTGTTATATCCAATCTAGTTAAACTCTTTTTTTTTTTCTTTTCCTTTTTCTTTTTCTCTTTTTTTTCTTTTTTTTTGGCCTATGAGGTCTTCTGCAGTTTGATTCCAGTATACCTCAATTTTTTTATTTGTCATTTGAAATTTTCTGCCTTTGACTACCAAACATCCTTGCTCATTGGTTTTCTGGGGTTTGACCCTCATTTCTGCCTGGATGTTCCTACTCAATACAGTATCTTTGAGAAGTGCACAGTAGCCCATGTGTCCGAGATGAAGACATGAGTACCACAGCAAAATTGTATTTCTCATTTCCTGCACTAGTTCAGCAATAGCCCTTGTGGGAGATGCTGCAGTATTCTGGTTGCTAGTTATGTCATCAGATTTCCTGTTCTGTCCCATCAGGAACTGCAAACTTTCTGTCTATAAATCTTCATGTTTCAGCACATTGTACAAATGCAAATCAGAAATCAAAATAAGAAGAAAACAAGTACAAGGCCAAATTATTTAGGATTTTTCTTTTTTGAAAAGTGTGCAGTCTTTCAGCTCTTGGAATCAAGGCAACAAAAGTGCTTGCTTACACTTCAACTGTTTTTTTTTTTTTTTTTTTTTTTTTAAAGTCACACTGGGATACACAGCAGCATCCTGGGAACCAGTAACAACATTTAATGTTTGAATTAATAATTGGATTTTGAGAGTTACTGACATTAAAGGCAGGTTAATTTGGATCTTTTTACTTTTTGAGCACTGTATGGGTCCTAGATCTGAGCTTGCATAGTGTCTAGGCTTAGGTCCAAACAAGACCTATGATTTATTGGTAATACGTCTGGAACTTCTCTTGCATTTGGGTACCTTTTGCACCAAATGTGCAACCTGGTGCTGACCAGATTTCAGGCAGGGGATTCATTTATTTTTAGTGAGAGAAGCCCCCATTCATGCTTTATAATAAGGTTGTTTCAATTGGGAAAATAAACTGTCCTTTAATTTCTCAAATGACAAATGCATGGATCTGTACAAGGGTACTGTTACCATACAAGCTACTGTCTGTGTTGGTTGCAGCTTTAACACGCTTACAGTATCAGCTTTAATTACATTCTTACCTGTTTTCCAAGCCATAGATGTGTGTCTGTGCTTTGTCAAAGATTGTTTTCCTGCTGGTTTGTGTGTGGGAAGACAGTGAGAATTGGTCTCAAACTTGTTAGGGAAAACCTCACTGCCCAGCAGGCTTTGGTTTACCAGCCAGTTGTGTTCTCAAAGACCATTGTGTCATTATCAGGGATGCGACTTTCTCATGCAAGCTCAGCCCAAAAACTTGTCTTGTTTTTATTCCTGAGCATCTTTCTGTGTATTTTTTGTTGTTCTTAAATTTTGTTTGATGGATATATGTATATATTTTTTTTTCCATCACGCTGTTCACTGAAATGACATCCAAGAAAATGGTACATAAATTTCTTCTGACTCTTTCAAAATCAAACCTGAGATACCGGTCTTCACAGCATCTCTTACGTATCTCCTGGCTAAACAAGAGTATGGAGGCAGCCAAAATGGGGTTTCTGGCCCTAGAGAAATGTTTCTTCTGTGCATCAAAGGGAACATATTTGAAAATTATCCAAAATTGCAGGCAACTCAACTGATTCCTACTGAAAGTTGGAACAGATCTTATAGTAAAGTGAGGGATTTCTCCCACTGCTTTTCAACACTTACAGTAAGCTTTGCTCTCTATGAACAAGCATGCAAGCATTCATTATGTGTGAAATTACTATTGGGTCAAAATCAAACCAGGTTTTGGGACCTTGACACCCAAAGTAATTTTATTCTCAACTTTGTATGTCTTCTTTCTTCCACTAACCCAATGGATCATGAAATAATTCCCAGGAATTTAGTGGCTAGAGTGTACACAACTTTCTGGTAAATGTCTCTCGTCACTTGAATGAAAGTTTAAAATCAAACTTCAGTGATTTCTTCTGTACGTTTTAGTGTTTGTTATTGAGTCCTCTTTGTATATAGCATGTGCAGAGTAAATAATTTCAGTCCTGCAGAACATTTAGCCCCTGAAAGACTCATCCTTCACCCTGTATATCCTGTATTGTTTGTGCACTAAATGCATTAAGATCTTACACAAGCTTTAAAGCAGTTGATGCTCATACGAGTTGGGGATGTGTGTATGTACAAACCGACATTTCTGCAGCAGATTGGCTACCTGCCTGAGCAATTTCAGTATGGAATTGAACACGTGTTTTTGCTGAGCGCTTTGGAGGATTAACAAAAGAGTATAAGAATTGCAGCATGAAACGTATCACTCCTATAAACATCTCATTTGATGCACTGTAAGCTGAATTTTGAAATCTTGAGAAGAATTTCTAACCCGAAGTTAGGAATACTGTAATTGACACTTAGTTCCATAAAATTAGAATTTTATTATAAGTACAGGGCATATACTTGGCTGTCTGGTAAAAATTCCATTCAGACTTTATGAAGTAACATGCCAGAAAATAATGTTACACCATAGTCTTGTGTATTCCTTGTAATACAAGACATATTAAACTTTTTCACCATTAGCTTATTTCACTGATGATTTGCGGACAATTTTTCAGAAATACTTACACCAAACAGGCAGAGGTTTAAAGTGTTATAAAAGCTCTTGCAAGGCAACTGGAAGTGGCAGTTTAGTAGTCTGAGTAAATTTTTCCTGGTTAAAATTAGAGGACTTAGAGTACCCAGCTGGCACTGCTGAGCAAGCTAAGCAGAAAAGGCTGAAACCAGTTGGACATGGAGAATGAATGTAATAGGTGGTTTTCCAGAACCAGGTTGAGATATTCTGACCAAATTCAGAAAAGAGTTCCTGACGTTTCCAGAATGGCAACTTCTACCGCTAAGCCATGTCAGGGTTAGGAATTTAGACTGTATGCCTGCATGTGCAGTTGATTTACAGGGTGGAATCCCAGCCTGGTAAAAGCAAAGGGATTTTGCTCTTCTTTACTAGAGTCAGGATTTCAGCTACCTCTGCAATACCGAATGACCAAGTGTACCTCTCCATAAAACACTGATGACAGTATTTTCAGCACATCTGTAAATCACTGCAAAGCAAAATGGATTGCACATTTCAGCCATTATTAGCTTACAAAATCTTTTTTCTTAAATTCAATAGAGAAAAAAACAAAAAACTGTTAACTTTGCCTTTCTGTTTCTGTAAGTAACCTTCAAAAAGGAAAGTGTTTGGTGTTTCTTTTTTTTTTTGAGCATATGTATCTGTCCAAGGAATTCATTGTTTTTAAGCAAAAACTGTCAATACTTTTAAATAACGTGGACACATTTTGATGTCCTGACTCAGTTTTTACTTACATTGAGTAAGAACTAAATTTAAAGAGGGAAAAAGCATTAAAGATTTGTCTGAAGGAGCACAAAAGATTGCAGGGTGAAGTTGAAATTAATTGAGCCCATGTACTTAAATATAATTCTATTTTAAAATGCAGTTTGAAAAAGGAATCTTGGATCATACAAACCATGTTTTATGCCAAACAACACAAACTAAGTAAAACACAGAGGTGTTTCACTCTCAATTTGCCCTTTTAAGGTCAGAAAAAAGGAAATTGTCACACACACGCTGTCTTTTGTATATATTAAGGAGAGTTGTTATGAAGTGATTATTTTATAAAGGTTATACCTACCTTCCAAACAGTATTTTAAACACTTCTTTTCTTAATCACTTATAAAATAATGGTATAATCTGTGACTAGGGAATCTTGCTATTAACAGGATAGGCATCCTATAATTTTATCTCTTTTTACTAATTTGACATCTTTTTATGAAAGTCTGATAATATTATGAGGCTCTATTCTGGTATTTCATTGCTAAGAATCTTATTGTTTAACGTACTGATGTTGGGCAAAGGTGGTAGCTTGTGCTCAGCAATGGCAGTGCACAAATCATTAAGAAATTCCTTTCAAGACTGGAGTGTAGCTTGTCTGTTAAAAGTTTATAGTATGGCCTGTAATGAACATCTGATAGGAAAAAAACAATTATCATGCAGATATCCGGCAAGATGCTATGTACAGGCAGGTCCAACTATGAACAATCAGATATTCTTCCAAAAACTGAATCTGCAGCAGAAGGAAAGGAAATTCTTTGGTGTCCCTGTGAAGGCACCCCATGGAGCGGAACAGGACGGGAGGGTGAAATATTCAATTTGCAATCTGGACTGATTTTTAACAATGCAAACGAACTGTGAACATAGACAGGGAATACCCTGTTACACAATACAGAAGTCCTTTGTCTTAGCAGTCATGGTTTCCTCGTTCCTCCTATACCGTTTTTGCCTGAATGACCCTTATTTTGGAATATGTACCTCCTGAGAACATTTAGGGAAAATGTAGACATTTGAGCTGCAGGAAAATGCTAGGAGAGTCAATTTGTTGGCTGCTTTATTTGTGTGGGTTTTTTTTTTCTCATATTTTTCCTGAATTTTGCATTTTTCTCTTCCTTTTCACGGAATTGTTTAATCATTCTTGATAAGATCTTTATCAGAACTAGTTTCCATTTTCACGTGATATTTTTCTATATAGGATGCACTGAAAGTAAGCAGCGAACGCAAGTTTCAGCTGAAAATAAGTTGCACAAACACAAGTTTCAGCCAGGCATTGAACACTATGTAATTTAATTTAATAAAGCTCATTCTGTTCTCCAACAGACATCGATGAGTGTGAGACAGCTGGAATATGCATGAACGGACGCTGTGTGAACACTGATGGCTCTTTCAGATGTGAATGCTTCCCTGGCCTTGCAGTAGGCCTCGATGGACGTGTGTGTGTTGGTAAGATAAACTCAATGTGAGCAGGTCACTAACAGTGCTGAGGCATTAATGCTAAACTCATGGACAAATCAGTTTGAATGTAGAATTCACCTTTTTTGTTTTTTTTTTAATGGATTGCTGCCTGTTAGGGTAGTGAATTACTACACTAGTAGATATTAATAGCTCTGGGATATTTACTTTGGTGACCTATTTTGCTATTTTTTCTTTCCATTTGTGTTTAAAGGGAAAAAATGTGTGGGCCAAATTACAAAATCATGTAGACTATATAGCACAGTGCTGTTGAGAGTGAGTGAGCAGGTGAGAATCTGCCCCACTTCTGTCAACCTAAAATTATTTTTTTTTCACTGAAGATTTAATTAGTCTTTCTTTAATATGGGTCATATCATTTTTTTCACTTCCCTCTTTTTCTCTATAAATAAAGGAGGTTTGAGTTTCTTTATTTTAAAATTCTAACATGCCTATGTAGTGTACAATTGCTGTCATTAAGGAAACTTCAATTAGCATTCAGAAGCCTTGAAAATAGGGATTTTTCACTAATTTTTGCTTAGGTATGTAATTAATTTACCTCAGTTGACAGAGTTGCTATGGGCAGAAGAGCTATTTTTATTTTAAATGCAAAGGAGAAGGGAATTTAAAGTGTATTATAGGGTCAATAAAAGAATTTTAAGTGAATACATTACACAGTAATTCATTACACGTAAAACATTTGCTGCATATTAAAGCCCACAGTGACAGTTTCTGTAGTTCACTAATGCGGGTTAAGTCCTTAAATGTGGTAACTAGTTTGTATGTCTGAACTCAGTGAAGTTGGAGGAAGAAGAATTTCCCATCCCAAGTATAGCAAACGTATAGGTAGGTGAAAAGCATAGAGAAATGGCAAAAAATGATTTGTTTTGACAGCTGTTTCACAGTGTTTATGACACCAGAGCTAGATTTAAAACTTGAAATTTATGGCATTATAGTTGGTTATAATAGGATTAAGAGGGATTTCTTTTTTCAGATACTCATATGCGAAGCACGTGCTATGGTGGCTACAAGAGAGGACAATGTGTGAGACCATTAACTGGTGCAGTTACAAAATCAGAGTGCTGCTGTGCTAGCACTGACTATGCCTTCGGGGAGCCTTGTCAGCCCTGTCCAGCACAAAATTCAGGTACAGTATAACTATTGGTACATGTTCTAATTTAAGATGTTGCTAAGCTATTTTTAGGAAGTTAAAATACAGCTCTGTATTAACACTGAATCTTAAATCTGAAGGATTAAGTTGTCATACAACAAATGATATATTTTGAGCAATCTGCTATTTTGCATGTTGGAATACTAGAAGAGATTTTTGGGGGGCAACAGTAAATGCCCATATCTGTTCCAGAGTCATTACATACGTGAAAATAGATTGTTACACAACAACCTCTAGAATGATAGATATAAATTACTATAAGTGTAATTTCAATCTCCAATTATTCACGGCAGTGTCTTCAGCAATTCATATATTCAAATACTTTTGTACACCTGCCAGTCAGATATTTGCTATCTGAGTTCTACATCATCCAAGTGTTCTAAATTGTTTATATAGACTTTGGATAGTCAGTGCAAAAATAAAAGCCTGATTAAGACAGTTGAGAATGTTTGAGTCTCTCACCAAAATCCCCACCAAGCGATGTTGTCTGGAACATAACTGCATTTTGGCAAGAGAGGAATCCTAATCATTCTCATGGGTAGAATCTGCTTTTAGGAAAGCATGTCTTCCAAGAAGACTATACTGACACAATCCTTGTCCTAAAGCCAGTAAATAAAAAGACCCTGGTTTTGTGGAGGTGACTGTAAGAGAGTTGATTTGAAGCACTAATTTGAAGTTATTCTTTTCACTCAGCAAATTTGTTGTTACAACAGAATATGCCATTCAATACGTAACTCAAAAACATCTCACGCTGACTTGGTATCTGCTTTGTAGACCAAAATATTTCATTTTCATTTTTTAAATCTCAGTTTCACTGGTGGCTTTAAGTAAAGCATTAGAGAGAGAAGGGCAACTGGAACAGATCAGGCTTGTTGAGTTTATGGGAGCTCTTCAGCAAGAGTTTATTGGCCACCATGTTGTAATGCTCCACGTTATTTAGCATAACAACATGGGAATTCTACCACAGCAAGGAGCCTTTCCAGCAGCCTCTGCTGCTATTGGTGGGCCCTTCATACTATGCAGTAGAGTTGAAATCTTTTGTAAATGTTGGACTCCATATCACTGACTTCTCTTTTATATCTGAATTACTTTAGCAGAACGCTTACACAAGTGGAAGCTATTTTTTATTTTTGTTTTGTCTGCCCTCTCAATTGTGTTTTTTATTTAAAACAACAACAAAAAAACCCCGTCTCCCTCAGACTGAAGTGTAACATTTCTTTGGGCTTTGAGTGGAGGAGTAAAGGAGAAATTTTCTTGCAAAGAAGCATTACATCAGAGAGATTGAAAAGAATCCCTCAAAGGAAGACATTGTCACTCTGCTCCTCAGAAACTCTGCGGAAGTTTGTTCCATTCTAAACTAATCATCTTGTTAATGGATGTCCAGAGTAGGTGTTATTTTGCATTCAGTGGCAGGGATTCAAGCAGCAGGGGATAGGAGGGAAATGGTGTGTATTTATATGAATGGTGAATTCCTTTGAGCTCCATCTTGTCATAGGAGGTTTGCCCAGCGTTAGGTCCTTTCTCTTATAAAGTCCTGTTCTAAGCTGTACAACACAAAACATCTTTGCATCACTTGATTTTGTTTGACAGAAGAATTGATTCCATTTACTTATCCATCCTCATCAGGAGGTAAAATGTTTCACAGGCTCAGAGTATTGAGAGGACATTTATTTTTTTTTTTAGAATTACCAAACAGCATTAAATATTAAATTGGAATAATTAATTGATGTGTTGTAGATGATGAAAGTGAAAGCAGTGAGCTAGGAAAAGTATTCTAGTAAGTTTTTTTGTTTTTGTTTTTTTCCAGCTGAATATCAGGCTCTATGCAGTAGTGGATCTGGTATGACTGCAGGAGGAAATGGTAAGATCACCTTATGTAATTCAAACTATTCACATTCTAACTGAACCTGGATATTCTTGATCTGTTAAATATGCTGGAGGAGGTGATGGCTGGAAAGAGAGGTAGGAAGGCTTATCTAGGTGAATGTAACACGGTAAAATAGATGAACTTAGGATGAAATAAGTGGAACATTCCATTTCATCAGTGTGGCCTATTTTATGCCATTGAAAGTATATGATAGCTGTTATAAAATAGTGTCAAATCTTTGGGCAGTTTTATTACCTATATGACTTAGAAATCACATAAGTTGTATTTGCATTTTTCAATTGAAATGATCCTGAAGAATAAAATCATGCTGAACACTGAGCTTCCTCACTTATTTTCATCTCAGTCGAAAGGCCAGGCCGCAGTGCTTGGTTAATTATTACAAAGCAGGAGCAAGTGATTACTGCAAAAGCTTTGTGCTTGCACCATAAAAATTGCAAACCTTAAGTCAGTCAATGCTCACTAGTAGATTTACTGGCAGTAAAGAAGGAAAAACATTCAGAAAGGAGGGATGTTAGTTATCCTCTTTCATATCTATGATACATGTTCTTTTAAATGTTTTTGGGCTAGAGATGGTCTTAAATCAGAATGAAGGGGATCCTTTGTTTTTTATTCTAGTCTGGAGAATTAAAAGGGGGAATCTGCACAGTCCTGAACAATTGACAGTGGGATTTTTTGTTGTTGTTTTCCTTATTTCTTTATTTTTATTTTTTAACATTTACGTAGACATTAATGAGTGCTTACTGGATCCTGATCTCTGTCCCAATGGAAGGTGTGAGAATCTGCATGGAACATACAAATGTATTTGTAACCCTGGGTATGAAGTGGATTCAACTGGGAAAAATTGCATTGGTATGGAATGTCCACTTTTTTGTTGTGAAGTTTGATATGTGCGTTTATCCTCCTTTGCCTTTTCCTTCAGTATTTCATCATATCCAATAGCTGCTCTTCTGGATGATTTTGCTATTCTTTTGTTATTGTTGTTTAATTTTGGTGCTTTGCAGTGCTTGTGAGGTCCTCCAATGTAAGGATACAAGTGACCATTACTACTGATAATTCAAATCACTGACAGTTTAGGTCAGTTCACAGATGCCTCATGACCTCAGTGTTTCTCAAAATGAAAAGATCTTGCAATTACAGTGTACTATTAGAAAAATCTAAGATCACCAGCATGCTAGGTCCTTCCAGGAGCAACAGTTTTCTTGTTCCACTTCACATTACCATCAAAGGCACTTTACTTTAATCCCTCTAGATTCCTTTCTTCCACTCCTGCATTATTGCATTGTTCCAAATTTTCTTTGTACAACTGATAAGAAATTTCTTCTAGCTTACTCTTAAAATTTGCAACTGTTCATGACCACTTGATGTTGAACTAATATTATCCTTTGATTTAGCACCATCAGCACTTATCCCGGAAGTGTTTATAAAGAATCATCATAACCTTTCTCAAACTCTGTTGCCTAAACTGTCCAAATCCATGCTTTCAGTCTTTTCATAAAAGCAAATGCCACAGCCTTCTCTGGCACAGAACTATCCCAACCATTATACAGTCTTCTGATGACATCCAAGCAGTGTATTCCATTGATCCCAGGAAAATCCTATCTGGATTGATTCTATTAGTGAATGAGTCTTTTCTCAAACACGTGTTGTACTCAGGAATCAGTCAACTTCTACCTGGGAGTTACACTCAGAGCTCTCTGTTCTCAGTTGCCTCCAACTGATGAGTTCTGGTTTATAGCATGTTAGTGTTATCTCCTAACTAAATTTTCAGACCTTGGTGATTGCTTTTTATTTCTCATTCATGTTGTCAAGCTTAATTGAATTATATGATTAAAGAATTGCATGATTCTCTGTGTTGGCAATAATTTCCAGTTTATTGTTGGTTATTGGTTTTGGTCCCATTCATTTTTTATTTCTACATTCAAAAAGATTTTTATAGGACCTTTCCCAAGACTGATCCTTGAAAAGCATTCCTAATATCATCTCTCCATTATGATGACTCTCCTTTTTAATGTACCCTACTGTAATATCTCCTTCAGCTTCATCTGGATCCACCTTAAAGTTTTTAAATTCCTTCCTGTTTTCACCAGCTTTCATGATAATTTTATTTAAGTTCTGTATTCTCTATTTAAACCTATAAAGCTTAAGTCATCTTTGTTATTCCAGTCTAAACTATCCACTATCTTATTTAAAAAAAAATCTGAATTGATCCATCTTTGATAAAAGTCATGATGTAATTTATCCCATTTTCCCATTTCTTCTTTGGCTTTGATTATCCATGTCCCATTTCAGTGTCTGTCTGTAGCTTATGGCATCCCTTCTCTTCTCCCCTTCCATCTGTAACTTTTCCAGCTGCTCCCCAGCCCGCCCTGTTGCAGCCCACATCCATGCTCCATCACAGCTGTTTCCCATTCCTCCATAATGTTCTACCTGGCCCTCTCTCAATTTTTCTGAACTCCTGTGAAGCTTCCCACACGGTCTGCTTTATTCTGCAAATCTCCCTGCCTTTCCTAGTACTTCTGCTGTTCCCAGCTGCTGAGCTGACCCTCTGAGTCTTTCCAACTTCTCTCAATGCTTTCTGAGGCCTCCCTGTCTTAGCCAATTGTTCCTGTCTGCTATTGGGGTCTCTCCTGATCTTCACCTGCCGTTCATGGCCCATTGCCACCTTCTTGGAACTCCTCTCTAATGATCACAGCTCTTCCAAAGATTTCCTAAGGGCTCTTGAAATTTAGCACTGGCATTTCTGTTTAAATTTTTCAACTCTGAAACAAGTGTAGATTCACATTGGCCTTATTAACCACAACATCTAAGACAGTTCAGAGCAGACTTGGCAAAAAATGGTGATATAAAGACCAGAATGACAAGCAAATCTTTCCAAAGCAATCATCTCTTTTCTTTCATGAGTGTAGTGGCTATTGCTCAGGGAATTAGAGACTGCATAGACCTATTCCATAGTAAATGCAAGATGAAAGTGTGATTCTCAGCTTTATTTTAAACAGTGTTATGGCTGCCATATATTATGAAATCAGGTATACACTCTTGTAAAAGCAAAATAGCCTTCTAAATAACAAAGCGCAGGAAAAAAAGCTCAAGAAAAATATATAGGGGTAAAAATTGCATTATTCCATATTTAAAAGCAAAAAGAAAATGATAGTTTTTTGTTAGTAACATTTGTGCAGTTTGAATTCATATAACTTATTGCTTTCATTATTTTAATGAGCTTTCATGAAGAAGGAGGGTGAAGTAAATGGGATCTTCAGTATAGTTTTAGTTTACTTGGAGTGGTCATTTCCATTTGAAATAATTCCAAACCTGTTGTCTGCTCAAAAATCTTGAAATCTATTTAATGCCTTTGATAAACGGTGGAAGACGTGTATAAGTATTCTTTCTCTCTCATCCCTTTGTTTCCTTCTCTCCACACACACAAAACCTAATGAAATGTGGCTATAAATGTGGAAATTTTATTTTAGTTTCTAGTCTAGGAATGTTTTCTATCTTAATAATTCTTAATTTTCATTATAGATATTGATGAATGTGCGCTGAACATGCTGCTTTGTGATAATGGGCAATGCAGAAATACCCCTGGAAGTTTCACTTGCACTTGTCCCAAAGGATTTGTATACACTCCTGACCTAAAAACATGTGAAGGTAATGGATAGCACTTCATTTCATTCTAATTCGATTCATTGGGATTGTTACTGTGTTGTGTCAGATATACTTTGAATTCTGAGATTATTGCATATGGAACATAAAACAAAAAAGAAGGAAGAAAAAAAAAGGGAAAATGTGGGGAAGTAGGAAAAGAGGAGATGCTATACTCAAACATGAAAGTTTTACATTACATGAACTTGTGGAATAGCCTGTGTCGGGTCTGTACTAGCACTCCTTACTGAGGATGCAGTTACCCTGCATTGTGCCAAGAGTGAGAGGAATATGGCAGTTACTAGGCTTTACAAATCTTTTCTCTTTTGTGGATAAGACAGAGCCAGATGGGTCGTTGTCTGAATCCTTTTTGATCCATAGACAGGACGTGTGTCAAATCACTTAAGCAATATGGTATCACCACAAAAGCAGGGCAACAGGTGGATATCACAGAAAAGTGAGATGCTGCTGCTGAGTTCAGTTGTTTAATGTCCTAATATGTTAGAGTGTCTTTAGGGCACATGCATCATTAGCTTGCTGTGAAGAGCTTTGTGAATAAACCAGAATATGAGGAAACCTACTATTAGAAGAGCTTCTTCCAGTTCAACCTCAGCTGATAAAGGCCACGTGTATTTTTGTTAGTGTTTCCTGGCACTAACAGCAATGTGCTTCTCTTACAGATATTGACGAGTGCGAATCTAATCCCTGCGTTAATGGGGTATGCAAAAATACTCCAGGCTCTTTCGCTTGTGAATGTTCTCCTGAAAGTACTTTGGATACAACAAGAACTATCTGCATAGGTATTTATTCTTCTAAAAATATTGCTTTCTGGTTGAAAATGTCCAGTGATGTTCAGTTTAGAAAATACTTTGAAATAACTTCTGTAGTTACGTTCAGTGGAAAATGTTCCAGAAACAATATTTAAGTGTTTATGTACTCATAGTAATGGTGAAAACAAAGTGTGACTAGCACATGGGAGTGATTTCATGTCAGATTTGAAAGAGATAAAAAGTTTTGTAACTCATAGGTAAGAATGATCAGAGCAGTTCTTCAGGACTGGACTCGCCCATTTAAGTCCTCCTGCAAGAGAGGTGGACATGTTCTCCTTGAGATCAGATCTCAGGAAAGGCCAGGTTTTATTTTGAGAAGGAGCATAAATAAGTTGTGTTTGGCTTAGACCAGCTCTGGAGAGCCATGGACAAAGCTGTGACTTCCTCACTACAAGGTGGACTCCTAGGTTCTTCCTTCAGCTCTTCTGGAGTGATGATAATTTATAGATATTGCCTAATTAGAAAAAATTATTGAACTGTAGTTCTGGGAGGTCCTCAGCCATCTCCTGCCTCTGCTTGATGAGAAGATCACATATCCAGACTGGGGGACCTGGTAAGAAAGTGGAAGAGGGATTCATAGCTACCCTGTTCTTCTGTGTGTACCTTAAATCAGAGTAATAAGAAAATTACCACAACTGAAGTCTTGAATGGTGTTGAGATATTCTCTGTTGGGATTAATAAACATAAACTAAGAGTTGGAAGGGCTCCTTGCTGAGGTGACTATAGGCTATAGTCCGTCATAGAAAAAGATGAATTAAGAGGTTTTAAAATAAATTCAGGTCTGATATGTTAAGTTAGGATGAAAGTATGATTCTTTTTATGGTTAAATTCAGATGTATTTTCAAATATTTTCATGTATATCTAACTGTCTGCCTGACAATACCTTTTCTTTTTTCCTGACAGAAACTGTTAAGGGTACCTGTTGGCAGAACATGGTAGATGGAAGATGTGAGATAAATATCAATGGAGCAACTCTGAAGTCTGAGTGCTGTTCAACACTGGGTGCTGCTTGGGGTAGCCCGTGTACGCAGTGTGAACGAGGTAACACTCTCCATTTGTTCGCTTAAAATTTCCATTCACAGCTCCTGTACCTCACAACTGTGGCATTACAAGTCTATCCATCTTACTTAAATGCATGAATAATCTAACACTCCACACAGGGGAATAAGCTTAAGAAGACTAGCTGTTTAAAAGCATCTAGCTATCAAATCCCTGGCAGATACTCACTTTAAAAAACAAAAACAAACAAGAAAACCCAGCTTTTATTCTGAGTTAATCCATAAAGTTGTAGGAGACTGAGGCGCTGTTCTATGTCTTCTTTAGGTTTGCTTTATTGTGATGAAGGTGTCATTGTATAAGATATAACTTATATCCTCAGGAACCTAGGATTTTTCCTCTTGTGAGGCTGGTCCACATATTGTCATAGTTTGGTCACATGCCAGACTAGTAACTTTACTTTTTCTATTGTGCAGCATTAATTCCTTTTTCAGTCTGGGGAAAAAAATAAATAAAAAGAGGTGTCAAAATATTGAGAGGCGGCAAATAGCTCTAACTAGATTTATAGTAAACAGTTTACAAGTTAAATTCTGAAAGGAAAGGACCACGCCTACAGCTTGTAACTTGCTGCATAACTTTAGCATTGTTTATTATAGTCAGTGATCTGGAGCTTTCAAGAAAATGTTTGCAATGAACGGATCTTTTTGGTGTGTTAATGGAGGGAGGAGAGGGAGTAGCCCTTATTATACTCTGTACGTTAACTGATGATCTGGAGAATCATATGGTTGATCAGAGTTGGGGATCTGCATATGCACTTGATAATTAGACTGAACTGTGGGGTGAGCTGGGAACCCGGGATAAGCAGGTGAATGCAGAAATGTGCATGAGATATTACTTATACATGCTAAAAGCTGCTACTTTGTTCAAGTCTTCAGTTCATCTTTGATATCTCAGCAGAATCCATCCTCGTCTATCATTGGTAAATATGTCTGTAATGTGCTGAGACCAAATTAAATGAATGATTTGAACAAAGCAGGAATAATATAACCATATTGGGGTAAGCTAGCTAAGGTGCACTGGAGGCAAAACAGGATAATGGCTGACAGTATGCATAGTTTATGTATGACCCATCTTACCTCTTCATTATTTCAGAAAATACTGAGATATTGTCTAAGCATTCAGACCACTCACAACAATAAACTGTAGATAATTTTTCACATGATCATTTTTGCACAAGAAGCTAATGGTGAGTTTTGGACTATACAGTTCTAAACGGTCATTCTGTTTGTTTTACAGACCGAATATGCCAAAAGGGATTTTCAAGAGTAAGAGGAACAGTATGTGAAGGTATTTATTGTTGCCTTGACAGAAATCAGAGCTCGAAGGAAAAAAAATGCCAATGTTTTGAGTTAGGTGGTTAATTTAGTGTAGAGGAACACTAAGCCAAATTCTTACCTTGTATGATTCTATTGATTTCCTGAAAGTTATGTTAGGGATGAATTTGTTTTCAGTTTGTTTAACATTCCTGCATACGGCTTGTCTCAAAGGATACACTTGAAAATACAGTATTTACCAGCATAAGGAGATGGCTCTCCCTTCAAATACTATTTAATGTGTAACCCATGCAAGCAAATAGTGCATTTTATATATGCATTAAAACTTGGCATTATTGTTACAGTATGCAAAACCATTACTATGCTATAGAAAAGGCATGTTTAAAGAGTACATTTCAAACGAAAGCTTTTTTTCTTAAACTTTGCTTTTTTTCCGTGTAACATTATATTAAATAAGACATGTTCCAAAGCATAGTTATTGTCTTGCAAAAAATGGGCATCAGCACACAGTTAAACTTTGGTTAAAGAAAAGATTGAACGTTTTTTTTCATCAAGCTTTTTGCTTGATGACTCTATAGTATTCTGTGAGAATTGAAGGTCCCACCCTATTTTATCTTCATCTCAATTGATTTGAACCCCTGACAAAGGACTGCATATTTCCATAATATGCAGAAGCTCAGAGTGTCTTGTACTGCTATGGGTCATCCTGACTGACAACATCTGACATGACACTGCAGTTAAAATATTTTTAAAAAATTACTCCCATATGTAGCTTCCATAAAGAAACATTGTTCTTCTCTGTAACAGAAAAATAAAATAAAACAAACAATAACAACGAAAGAAAGAAAGAGGAACACCCTCACACATGTTCTTTGCTTTCCAAATGATGACTGAATACCTTGGCACATCCATGCTGCAGACCCATTGTACATAACTTATTTGACCTCAGCAACACTTTTTGGAGTAAGTGAAAGAAAAAGGAAAAAAAAAGAAAAGAAAAGAAAAAAAAAGTGGCCCCACCTTTCTCTATTCACAGGGAAAGTCTTAGAACATTTTCAACACTGCTGGGATGGAAAATTTATCCTTCCAAGATGTAGACATAACTGTTTTCAGCATTTCCTTTACTAGCACTTTGGATTGCATCTATTATATGCTTTCATCTTTCTGATTTCAATGGGACCTGGATAGCCCCAGATATTTCAGAGTACTTTCCCCTGGTTTTAACATACTGAAGTGGTATTTGGGCTTCAACCAATGTAAGCATTTTTCAAGACAAGGGAAGAGCTCTAGGAAATTTACTGGCAAGTGAGATATAGGACAAGGGAGTAAATTTAGTTCCCAAAAGGTGATACTCAGTTCTCCCATACATAGCCCCTGTAAAATTAGTAATGGAACTTGTGCAAGGAAATAAGCAAACTAAATTGGCAGTCTTCCTCTAGTTTATGGGTGAGCCCTGGAATTGTCAGCTGGAATATTGTTCACAAGCTGTGAACTGTGTTTCAGTGATTTCAAATAGACCCTTGGCTTTACTTCCTGCCTTCCAGTCAAGATGAGCCTTTTATTTATAATATCTAGTAAAGGGCAGAGGCCACCGATGTCCACTTGGACATGTATCTTCCACACTGTTCCGTGCAGTTCAAGTGTTGCAAAGACAGTTCACTCTAGGAGTTTTGTTTGGAAGATCAGTGAATCCAGCCTACCCACTTCTTGATTACTCTCTCTACGTGACTGTTCAGCTGTAGGCCAGTCATTTCTTTCTGACTGCTTGTTCTTATTGTCTGTCTTCAAAATTGTTATGCTTCATCTTGGGTTATATTTAAGCCTGGGGGCTTTTTATGGAGGCAGTTGCAAAGCATATGCTTTTCACAAAGGACACCAGTGGGAGGACCCACCAGTCATAGGTGGCCATAGGATTTGATTTCAAACAGTGTTGTAGTTTCCAGACATTCAGAGGTGTGCCTGAAGAGGCAGAAACAGTAGGAGTGCAAAAATATTAAAAAACATCACAAAATGCAACATAGCTAAACCTTGTCAGAATAACGCATGTTCTCATTGTGCACTTGCCTTTTTCTTTCTTTGCTGATATGAGTTAAACATATGGACTCCAGTGAAAATAAAAATTGGTACTATTTTAATGTTTTGTGAGGAGAAGGATGTTATTTTTGAATTTGATTTCAATATATGTAGGAATAGCAAATAATAATATGTAATATTCATGATCATCAGTTTTTTCTGTAATTAGTTGATTCTGGCTAACTTGCATAGGAAATCATAAATATTTGCAGTTTTTTTAGGTCATATAAACTTCTCTGGTTTTGTATTTTATCTTAAACATTAGAATGTTCGTTTCTTTTTCTGATTTGAGGATGTTTAGCATGGTAGTGATTACTTTTATCACATTTTGATTGGAAATAGATGTAAATGAATGTGAGGTGTTTCCTGGAGTCTGTACCAATGGGCAATGTGTCAATACCCTGGGATCGTTTGTTTGCCAGTGCCCCAGTGGAATGACTTTAGATGCTTCTGGACGGACTTGTCTTGGTAGGTATTTATTCTGTTTACAGATCTAATAGGGAAAAGCAAATCTATGTGGTGAGCAAATAGTTTTTTGCTGCTCGTTTTCTTACAAATAAGGAAGATTACTTTTGTTGATATAAGTCATTTTCAAGTAGAATTGATCAGGGACATGAACTCTGTTCAACTGGAATATGAACGGATTGCATTGGTAAAAGTCAGTTACCATCTGCTGACTATTTTAATGGCGTAGATTTGGTTCAAAATTATCCATCTGACAGATCTGTACAGCTGATCATTGCTCTTCATCATGATCCCCACCAAAGTTGGCAAGGTTGGAACGATGGTGGTGGGACCACCGTGGGCCAGCACCATGGCTTGTGAGGAGCCAGCCACATTGTGTATCGTAATGGCTTGTGCAACAAAATATCCGAGTTTTGTATGCTGTCCATCCAAAGCACTTTTGTCCCTTAATAATAGTAAATGCCTAATGTTTGTCTCAGAATGAGGTATAGCTTGTATTAAAGGGCTTTATATAGTTACAGTAAGCTGGAATGCTTAAAAACAATTTTTTTGATCCAAAACATGCTCCAAGCATTGAGCAATATTCTACACAAAACTTATTTCAGTTGTTGGTTTTCAAGTTTACTGTTAATATTTTGCTGTTAGGAGCTATGCAGTCTCAGCACTCAGTGCCTAAGTCTTCAAAAACATGGAGCAAATTGTCTAGTGAAGGGATTCTGGAAGAAGGATTTCTCTGCAGTGAACTAAATTTTCTCTTTCTCTCTCAACATATTGTTCAATTGCCCAACAGACATTCGCTTGGAGAGTTGCTACCTGCAACATGAAGATGAGCAATGCACTGCACAAATACCAGGCCGACACCGAATGGATGCTTGCTGCTGTTCAGTGGGGGCAGCGTGGGGCTTTGAGTGTGAGGAATGCCCTCTGAAGGGATCACCTGAATTTGAAGCTCTTTGTCCCCGAGGGTCTGGGTTCTCTACAAAGATAGAGATAACTGGGAAACCTTTCTCTAAAGGTATGTGATGTATTTGTGCTTCTTTGCTACTAAATCCTGCTGGCTTTTCCTTTTGATCTTCTGTTGGTAAATTCTTGGAAATTGATAACTAGGCAATTCATTTATCCTGAGGCACACTTTAAAATCCCATTAGGTTTCATGAAAAATAAGGCTAGAATTAAACATGAGATTGTTTAGTCTATGTCAGATCATTAAAAACTGTATGGCATTGCAAAGTACTAAATCTCTGTCTGCTAGCAAAGTTAAATTATGCATGACTTTGCCTCCTGTGATGCATCTAAAGACATCTCTAGCTGATGAAATAGCTTTGAAAACCTGGCACCTCATACTACAAGAAGTGGAACAAACTGCACAGTTAGCTTTGGACATATGGAAAGAGCAGTCTTTCTTACATGTAGTATTTTCAATTCTATTGTGGAGCAAGCAAGGGAGGTTGAATAATTTCGTTAATTTCTAGTGGAGCTACGATGAGAAGTAGAGAAAAATGTTTCCAGCATGATAGCTCAAATCAGCAGAATTGAATTTACTGTAGACTACGTTTTGTTATGATTGCTCTTGTTAAAATTCAGCATTAGTGCAAATCACACAGTGACATCCTGGTGTCATGTTTTAAAAGCCATCTTTCCAGGGTTTCCAGTGGGATTAAGCTGGATGAAGCACAAATGGATGTGAATATACTTAAAGAAAGCCAGTTACCAAAACTTAAACATTTTGAAATTTTAAAGGATGAGAAAATATACGTGAATGACAATTGCTGTTGGTAGTTTCAGTCTTAGTTTTATAAATAGTTGCTAAGTTATTAATTTTAATTATATGACATGTGCTATTAATTACACTCGTATTTTCTGTGACTCATGATAGTCACATTTTTTCTCAGAAACCAGCAGATAGAATAGCTCTTCTGGAAGTTCCCTTTGTAGGTTTGATCTTCTGTCTGCTGAAATCTTATTGTTGACTTTAGTGAGCCGCAATTAGGTTCTGCAGAGCAAAGGAGGAATAAGTAGTGTTTAATAACAGAAATTGGCAGTTTATAACAAGTAGTTATATGTTTGGTAGTTTAATAACAGAATGGCAGTTGCATTGCAGAATGTCTATACAGAAAGCAGTGTGAATTTATGCAGTGCGTCCTACAAGTTTCCCAAAAGGAGGGATCAGTATCATGAGAATGAACGACCTCTGAAGTCAACATTGTTCTTTTGTGTGCTGTTTTCACAAGAAGTGATAATATCATATGTCCTTACCATTAAAGGTGTAGACAGGGAGCTAAAAGGACTGTGAAATGTGGCATTTTAAAGAGAATGTGTTGTTGAGCTCTTGCATGGTCTGTGTCTCCTCTTTCTCAGTCATTCCCTTTCTGAGGTTTCAAGGCTTAAGAAGAAGCAAGAAATCTGTGCAGTGCTAGAATAGGATTGCACTGAACAGAGGTCCTCCTTAGCACCTTTGTTACTTAACAGATGCTATGAGATGAAGACCTTCCTGTAAAGCTCTTCCAAAATCCATTGTTAAAGATGACAATGATATAGTTGCATATGAATGATTGTTGCTATGTTGTGGGAGGTATGTGTAAATTGTAATTGTAATGTCTAAATTGTGATTGGCTCCTTATTGCAGAATTCACATTTTTACTAACCTGTTTTCCTTGGAAAATTTTGGACATTTTGCTAGCTTGCTGTACAGTCAAATGCCTAATATCAATCCATTTCATTTGCAGATATCAATGAATGTAAAATGGTCCCCAGTCTTTGTACTCATGGAAAATGCAGAAACACCATTGGCAGTTTTAAATGCAGATGTGACAGTGGATTTGCCCTTGATTCTGAAGAGAGGAACTGTACAGGTAAACTGCATGGATCTCTCTCTCATAGCTTTGATTTGGAAAAGGCAAAACTGGATTGCTTTGAAAATATTGAGGATGTTATTTTATGTTGCAGATATTGATGAATGCCGCATCTCTCCTGATCTTTGTGGCCAAGGCATCTGTGTCAATACTCCTGGAGACTTTGAATGTGAATGTTTTGAAGGCTATGAAAGTGGATTTATGATGATGAAGAACTGCATGGGTATGTCTTTTTATAGGCACAAATCCTATGTAAGGTTTATTTCTGTGAAGCACTTGGGTTATTTTAAAATCCTGATTGTGCCTCAATTTAAGTCCCTCTTATTTTTGAATCTTATTAAAGCTCACTTGAAAACTTTGACTTGATTTCTACCCTAAACGTGAATTCCCTAGCACTGTAGGATGCCAGAGCATATACGAGCAAGGGTCAGGATTTTAGGAGGTTAAAATTATCCCAGGAGTCCCCAGTGCGGTGAGTGGGATATCAACCAGTCAGGTTAAAGCCGATGAAAATCTAAAAGCAGCCTTATTTTGTTTATTTGTATGTTTATACTGCACTGTGGTTTAAGAGATAGCTAGCTGCAGCAAAGGTTCCAGTCTATCTAGGCTGATGGAGCTGTGAGAGGCAGCAGGCTATAGGGAGAGATTCAGTCAGGACAGAAGAATGTTTCTTCACCTGTAGTAATAGCCTGCCCCAGTGTGTGTAAGTGCAGGGCAGTGGGAAGTGGCATGCAGGGGCTGTGTGAATATGGTGCATGGAGCAGTGCTGTGCCTTGTGTCAGCAGGTGGATTGGACACCTAGGAGGGCAGCAGGGTCGGTACCTGGGAAGGGATTGGTTCAAGAAGTATGCTCACAAGAAGTGCAATGCTGAAGCGTTATCTGGGCTGCTGTGGTGGCAGTGCTGGGTCCTGCAGTGATGTGCCTTCCTTTCTCCCCACAGACATCGATGAGTGTCAGCGCAATCCCCTTCTCTGCCGAGGTGGCACCTGCATCAACACAGAGGGAAGTTTTCGGTGTGATTGTCCTCCAGGCCATCACATATCACCAAATATCTCTGCGTGTATAGGTGAGGCATGGAGACAGTATCAGTATTGTGCACAACTCTTTATACTGATACTGTACTGCCCTGGCATTTATTTTCTTTGCTTGAGTATACTTTCCATGCAGACATAAAAATGTGTTTGTCCTTTTCTTTTGCAACAGACATTAATGAATGTGACCTAAGCACCAATTTGTGCCGAAACGGACATTGCGTCAACCTGATTGGAAAGTATCAGTGTGCTTGCAACCCTGGTTATCAGTCCACACCTGACAAGTTATACTGTGTTGGTAAGGACAAAACCTACCCATAAACTCTATGAATGGGGAAGATAAAACAAATTAATTATTTCTAGTAGTTAAGATATTTTTATCTGTGATTCAAAACTCTAACCATTTCCTGAGAGGAGTAAAATTACGACACTGCTGTAGTTAGCTATCTATATCTTATTTTTTCTAGTAAATCAATCACAGTGCATAAAATTGAATACAGTTTTAAATGGCCTGACACTTCAGGCTTTGATCATGAAGCAAGAATTCTTTGTTAATTCCTGAGTTCTGTATTTTATTAAAAATCTGTGTTCTTGAGAGACCATGAAGTAAATCGTGTGGCTCAATGGAATTTTTCCTACTTTGATCTGCAGTCGTCTCAAATATGAAGCTTTTCCTGTAACTACTTCCCGAAAGCCACATTTTGTAAATAACATTTAGTTTAAATAATCTGTTATGCACTCCTGTATTTGCTTACATTTTAATGTGCAATGGAAATGCATGCAAAAGTCTGCAGGCTTTAATTCTGCCTGGTAGATAATTCTTACAAAAATTTTATTACCTTCATGACACAGTGGTAACCCAACAGTGATGTTTTTATACATAAAGAGATGTTCAGAGCTGTTTGTATATGCAGTCAGATAATCTCGTATTTTTTCCTCTATGGTTTGTCTGACATTCAGCCTCTATTCGTAAGCACTTGAATGTTCAAGGAGCTTGCAAAACTCAAGTGTAGAAGCTGGATTGCTGCTGTTCTGGAAAGCTAGTGCAAGTATGTCCATGAAATGTGCTTTGAAGTAAATAATATTGTGGGTTTTAATTGTGATTTTCTCCATTTTAGATATTGATGAATGCAGCATAATGAATGGTGGCTGTGAGAACTTCTGTACAAACTCAGAGGGCAGCTATGAATGTAGCTGTAAACAAGGATTTGCACTCATGCCAGACCACAGGACATGCACAGGTAAGGAGATTTTGGAGCTTTTCTGTAATGTATCATTTCAGTATTTTTTAAATGGACCTTTTAATTTTTTTTTAATTAAGGCTTTTATTAAAAATACACTGTCAAAATGATGTAATTAATGCATGGAAGGTGAAGGTCTTTTTCTAAAGCAAAGATCTCCAAAGTGTCAAAATTTGACTACTGTAGGCTGAATTGCTTTGAAGGAAATCGGATGTTCATAATATAGATCAAAATCTAAAATGGAAAACATCATTGTGAACATAAATCAAAATGCCATCTTTGTATACTGTATAATTATGTTGGAGGGCTAATTGGCAGAAATGCTATAAAATTGGCTATTTTATCCTGTTCTGTCATTGTGTGTTGCCTGCTCTTAAGCAAGCAAAAATAAGGCCTATTTTTAATCTTTATTTAGCTGAGTGCAAATATCCTGCAATACTTCAAAACTGAATGACTTTCAGACAAACTAAGATTTGAATAGTCCTAAACTTTTGTAGGAAACAGCTCTCTTGCACTCTAAGCAGAATGGATGAGAAAATTGTTAGAGCTCTGTATCTACTTGGTGTTCTTTGGGATTCATAATCCCAGTAAGTGGATTCTGCTTGGTTACAGGAAAGTTACCACACAGGTTAATGGAGCATTTCTTCTCTGCTCTTTTCTTACTTCTTACTGCACGTGCCAGCTGTTTGCCAGTTCTTTGAAGAGCATGAGAAATAAAACAGGTTTAATCCCTTGGAATAGAATCGCCTTTCAAGTTGAACAAATGAGTTTTCTATATAGAATTAGTAGAGTGAGCTCACATTCAGAATTTGTGAATATTTATAAGCCTCTGACCAGGGTCTAATTTACCCTGAGGCCGCTTGCTACCATTGCAAAGGATAAAAGAGCCTTTAAATTATAGTTAAATTCAGTTCACCCCCCCCCCACTGAAAGATTACACTGTCACAATTCTGTAAAGTAGCCAATCTTCAGCAAGCATCCAACCCTTGTTCAGTGAGAAAATTCTAGCAAATTAACTGTTTAAAAACATACAATTCTTAAATTAGAAACAGTTTAATTTAGTGACCAGGGGTAGATCAAGTTTCTAGTAAAGGCAATTCCATGCAAAGAACATCACTGCTGGTGTTTTGGGCACCTTTTCAATGCAGAAAAAAAAACCATTTGATCAAAATCTAAACTTGATAGGACTACGCTGTATGTACATGAGAGGGAAAGGAAGACAGGGAGCAGGGATCTGTGATGCACTTTTCTGTTTTCTTCTTCTTGACTTCACTAGGAAATGAATAACAAAAGTGTATGTTTGGGAAGGGATTTCAAGTCAGCAGGCTACAAACAGTTCTCCTCTCTTTTGCCCTACTTGCCCCTTGTCACCCAGACAAATCTCTAAACCCAAGAAGAGAGTAGATCAGAGTATTTTCCTCCCTATTAGGCTACAGAGTTTGGAATAGGAAATTATAATCTTTTTCTTTTCACAGCTAAAAAGGGAGGCAGAAATTGTCTTTGCTGAGTGGAGAAAATAGGTTCTCAGAGTTTTTGTCACACGTTAACTTGATGTTAAACAAGTCCCTTGAGGTTTATAGTCAGGTCTTACCAGGTAGAAGCATGTTGAAGCATCAGATGGTGTTAATTTTTGCATATTTATATCTTACATGGACCCTGAAAAATCAAATTTCACTTATAGTCTAGCTATTAAAAGCTATGAACTATTCATTTTCATTTTATCCTCTAAGAAAGACTTGAATGCAATTGGCAGTGTATAAGGAGGCTTACGTAATTCTGCTGATTTCTGTAGGCCTGTTTATGTGTTTAACACAAAGTATCATAGTAAGTAGTTGCCTAACACTCCCAACAACTGATTGCATCTCTGGGGAGTACTGATGTCATGCTAGAACAGGTTACTATGCTACAGCAGGATGCTATACCAAATCTAATGGTTATTTTTTATCCCCATTTCTAAAGCCAATTCGTAGTGTTGTAATCCTGTATTTATAGAGAAATAGCAATTTTTCCTGTGTACTTTATTTGGCTTAGGTTTTTTTTTTAAATATGCAAGTTGTGACAATGAAAGAAATTTTAATAAGAGATGCTGCCAATAGTTGGGATTTGTAGGATGAAATACCAGATTTTTGGTATTACTACATATCTTTTTGAGCATGTCCAGAAATGACTGTAGATACAATTAATTGTGGGCACAAATAACGATTATATTTTAGTCAGAGGTTTTTTTCCTACCATTTGTGTAGCCAGGTATCAGCTATCTCTTGAGGTATGTGATATACTGATGGCAGAAATGCCAGACACCTTTGGATGTCAAGTCAAACTCTACTCAAGAAAATACTCAGAGCTGTGAGGCGCCATGTTCATCACTCTTTTAGTATCTAAAAATGCTGCCTTCTTCTCATGAAGAGAAATTGTTTGCATATATAAATATATTGTGAATATTCAGTCTGCATGTTGAAATTTTGGTCTCTACCCAAGGTTAGTTAAAAAAGAAGAAAAAATATTTTTTGCAGCATTTTCTACTTTGCAGAGAATGTCTGATTTTTGTATGTTGTATGTTTGTACACGGTACATGATTTAGGAGCACTGTGACCAGAATATGTGAAATAACCATTTTTACATTTTATGCTTGCACTCTGTGTGAACATGTCTTTTATTTTTAACATCATACAAAGCTAGAAGCCATTACAGAATACATTTCTTAATAATTGAGCTGGTAAGAATGCTGTTCAGTTCAGTAGTAGGTCAGGTTTGAATTGGTGAGGTTATGCATAAATAATCTGCTCAATTAGGAGAAACAACAGGTTCTTTGTCAGATGATTTTCCCCCAACTGTGAAATCAATACAGTGACAGGTTAGTAAATAAAGTTCTTTATTTCTGTCATTATTATCCCCATTTCTAGAGCTTAATTTTGCATGTTAATTCAAATTCCATTCCAAATTAAATTTCCAGGCTAATGTCCATGCTAACATTATTTGCTCTTTAAGATGAACAGGGATGGGTCGGCCTTCTTCCTTGCAGAAGCTGTGTATTCACAAAAACACTAGCTGCTAGAAATATAGAAGCATAATGAACATAATATTTTAAGTTAAAGTGAGTTCATTTTCTGCAGCTGCATAATTACTGCAGTCCACAATAGACCAGACTGATAATGAGTTTCACCCTTTCTCTCAGAGGGGGTTCCTGAATTTTGTGCTTTTTGTGCTGATTTTTTTCCCATGGAATCAGTACACAGTTTCAGATTTTTGTTCTTGCTGGTCTATGTTGGTGCTGACACAGGGAGATTCTAGAAATTTTTACAAGAAGCACTAACATAATCCCAGAGACTTTGAAAGACTCCAGACGCTAGCACGGCTGCATTAATATAATGAAGTGTCTGCTTTTGCGGTTGGCCTCCATCACTGATGGCTACTTTCAAGAACTGAAAAAGCATCTTATATGCTAGCAGATGTAAATATGTGTGTCGGCTGGCCAGTCAACTGAAATGCTAACAAGTAAATAGATGAAATAATTATATATATATACACATTAAAATACCCATTCCCTACCACTTCCCACCAAAACCCCAAACAAACAAACATAAAATCTCTTAGTGAACTAAATATATGTGCTGTACTTATTCCCATCATGGTCTTGACTCCAGTTTGTCCAGTTTTCTAGTTTGTTACCGCTCTCAATACATGAATATAAGACAACATTTTTAAGCTGTGTGAAGTCTGAATTTGACTTCAGAGCTTCCATTGACTTCAGCAGTGATGGATTGTATCTCGGAATCTCCAATTACATGTAGCCATGTTGTGTGACAAAGGTTCTGTTTCTGTTTTGTTTTGTTTTTATTTTGTTTCTCTTAATGACTTCTCTACTGACAAATCTGGTTCCCGCTCCTCTTGGATTCAGAGGGGAATGTTTACCACTGACTTTACCAGGAAGGGGAGATTACTCATCATGAGGATTTTGCAATATACCGCTCAAGTTATTTACAAGGATTCAAGCTTAATTGTGATTACCAGAGCATTAAATGTTTTCTTGCCATGATTAAGACTGGTTGCACTGCATGAAGGTAACCTGTCTAAGACATATTTTAATCTGAATTTTCCCTGCAGATATTGATGAGTGTGAAGATAATCCTAATATCTGCGATGGAGGCCAATGCACAAACATCCCAGGAGAATACAGATGTCTTTGCTATGATGGATTCATGGCATCTGAAGACATGAAGACTTGTGTAGGTAAGTGAAAACACCTCTTTTCCAATCTGCCTTAACTAAGGAAAAAATATTTATTAAGGCACTGTTTCCAAGGAGACATACAATGATACAGAGTATTGTTCTTGTGCTCTAGTTTTGGCCACTGAAAAATAAGAAGAGCTCCAGTGCACAAGCTATGTTTATCACATGCAGGTGCAATGTCTGTATGTTCCTGTAAACTCCCAGACCAAGTTGAAAAGCAAACATTGTGATCTATAATAGCATATCTCTGGGTGCTCTTCCAAAAAGATTTTATGCAGCTAAAATCAAAGAAGGTTTGTAGAGAGGAACTGCAGATGGGTGGCACTGCGGAAATTTTCTAGCAAGCTGAGTTGTCAGCGCTGATTTAAACTAGTCACTTAATCAAACTATGCAAGTTCTGTGCTTTGGTAGAGTAAATTAGAGAACTGGTGAATCCAAACCAAATTTTCATATTTAAATAAAAAATCTGGAGGATATTTTTTGGAAAGGTTTTGTGTAAAACAGGATAATGTATGCATCTGTGTGTGCGCATAAAGATATCTGTAACTGCTCACACAAACGTGCATATACAAAGAAAACATCAATTAACAGTCACAGTCATTCTTTGGACAATAGTGATGACTCTGAGTATTTTCCAATGAATCGTATCTCAGAGATTTTTCTGGTTACTTTCTAAGAATTTTATTTAATAAATATTAAATTATGGGGTTTTTTTAGATGTTAATGAATGTGATCTGCATCCAAACATTTGTCTGAGTGGAACCTGTGAGAACACAAAAGGCTCATTTATCTGCCACTGTGATATGGGATATTCAGGCAAGAAAGGCACAACTGGATGCACAGGTATGTTTTAAAATTAATAGTTAAACTTTAGTTACAGTTGTGATTCTGCAAGGCCTTTTTTTCTCCTCTTTCTGAGATTCTTTTACTTATTTGCTTTAAATACTATAATCTTTATCCAGATGTGCTGAACTTCTCTTCTGAACTTGGGTGGCACAGCATTCTGCCTGATGCACCTTCTGCTGAAATGAATGATAAAATGGCTGCTAGGAGCTCACTACATTGTTGTTGGTTTAATAGAACAGAAAATGCTGCTGGCTGTAACTGAAGACCACAGTGGTTTTAAATTAATTAATTGTATACTATGAGTGCAAATAGCAGGTATCTGTTCCAAGTGTTGTTTTGGCTAACAAAAATGATTTGAAATATGTGCTAAAATATATTTTCAGTTTTTGCAAAGTGGCGACAATACAGCTACCCAACTACATTGTATGAGCAATATCAGAATTTGGATTAGTTAATATATTGCCAACTAACATAAATGAGCTTCAAATACACAGACTTAGAGGGCACGATATAAATAATCCTAGTGCTTGTGTCTCAAGCCAAGGTGTTGAGAGTCTTAAGCTTTGCCCAAAAAATGAATGCAAACATATGTTTAATATAATTTTCAATGTAGACTTGGAGTAAACACATTTCTGGCAATGTTTTTGAGACAAACTTTTATTCTCGGTCTGCTCTTATTGTACAGAGTTAATAATACACTTCTGTAAGTGCCCCAAGTATAGAAGCTGGTTTTTAACAGCTCTCATAGAACAATCCGAGAGCTGAAGTTGTACATTGCTTATTGGATTGTGGATGAATAGTTATGCATTAGTAACAGCTGCCTTTGACTTACATATGAACTGATCTAAATCCAAGAAAACCTAATTGTACCCTGTAGACCAATATTTCATTGTTCTTTGTTTCTACCCTAAATTATGTGGAGCTCTTCAGTTCTCTAGACCTGAAAACCCTCATGCTGATCAGTTACACATGGCGCAACTATCATTCCCAACATAATAAGTGATGGTTAGGAGCAGACAGGGAAGCCGAAGCAACTAGTAGAAGACAAAAGGCAGAGAAAGGTCCTGGAGGCAAGAGAGGAATTTGAGGTATGGCTTCTGAGGAAGTGCCTGGAAATAACCACAATTTTGGCAGCATGTGGCTCTGGGTAGTAGCAAATGTCCCAATAAACACATTTTTTGCTAACAGAAAGGCAGGGAAATCCCTCCCTCCTGGTCCCAGCCAAGCCCTGCCTTCTGGGTGGATTCTATCTGCCATGTGGGTCTTTCCCACTGCCTCCCATGTATTTGCCTGTTCTGTAGCCCATCCTTTGCTTATCCTGGGTAAATGTCAGTGTCCCAGGGGGGATGATACTTTTTATTATGGTACCTTTATTATGGCAGATGCTGTTGAGACTTTCAGTAATTCAAAAGAGGTCTAAGGAAAAAAGGTGAAGTATTAGTTGCACTGGTAAAGTTGAGATGGGACCATACTCGTATCACCAAAATCTTGACTTTTCAGAGAAGGGAGGAAGCAGAGCAGGACCTTCTTAGACTAGTTTCATGCTGAAGAGACTGTGTAGGGACCGAAGCATAGGTTACAAGTACTACTGCAGGATCTGCAGTGTGCAGGTATTCTGATTTTTAAAAGGCATTCTGATTTTTAAATTTTTACTGGTGAAAACCTCTGGATTCCATATGTCATATTTGCATGGCCTTAGTTATCAGAACTGAATTTCCTTCGCTCAGGTGAAGGAGCCCATGAAAACATCTTTCAAGACATCTTTTGGAGTGACCCTACCAACAGCACCTTAACCCCCAGGGCTTGATTCTTGTCTTACAGAGAGATCAAAAGCATTCACAGTTTTTAGGAACTCCCATGAAAAAAAAAATTACAAAAATGTGTTCAATGGGAGGTTCTCTGTTTCGTGAGAACAACTAAATAACATCCTCTGGGTTCCATTACAGTTTTGTCTAAATATTTCATCTCCCTTGTCATTAGTGATTGTTTCCATTTTAACAAATAAACATGTTTTTTTTCCCCAATCATTTAACAGGATTCAGAATCCACCCACTGACTTACATTCCCATCCCACACAGATGTTATTCCCCCCTCCTCCTGGGTTCTCACTAAAAATGTGAACTGAGCTTAGTAACAAATATAAAATTTAAAATATTTTATGCATAATTTATACATTGTAAATGCAGAATTCTGAGGTAAAGTGCTACAGAAGGCTTAATTTCCATTTACAAAGCAAACTGTGACAAGACTGACACAGAGCAGTTCATTTTAGATTTTTCTAGGCAGGCAGTGGTACATAGCCACTAGAGAAAAGATTGCAAGCTTTCCCCTATCCTAGTTCCAGACTGCTGAGCTTCATGACAAATTTCTCTGCTTTTTCTGTTAATAAAGTATTTGTGTGTTTGTGCAGAGATTAAATTCTGTATTGGCACTTGCATTTGCATTTTGTGATTCATCGCCACTCTGGAGCATTGCCTGTAAATTTGCAATATTTCACTGTTGATGCAGAGTCTTAAATTTCCTTGCTCTGATACTTTCACAGAGGAAAATATTTTTCTCTGACTCGCCCCCACCCATCTTTGCCAGTCAGAGTTGTGTGCTCCTAGTGTAGCTCTGTTTGGACACACTTAAGGTCGGGGTGCACAAAGTCAAGCTGAGTGAGTGGAACTTGGGGACCGAAGTTGCCTGAGACATTCATCAAATCAAAACCAGAGATGATCAGATAGTCAGTTGGCCTTCTCCACAGTGTGCCTTTGGGATTGGAGAGCTGGAGCTGGTTGCTGCCCTGATGACTTCATGAGGGCCGTGGTGGTACTGTGTCAGGAAAAGCTGGAAGTGGGTGTATGACCATGGCCTTGGTGAGGTGGCCCTTCGGTGTTTAAAGCTACTTGCTATCACTCAATAATGATAATCATAGAGTGAGTGCACACTATTCAATACTTACATGACTCAAAAGAACATAGCTAAAAAGATAAAGGTACCTGATAAGGTGAAAAGAACAGATAAGCCCTGGCATGTGCCCTCAGAACTAGGTCCATGACACTTGTACAGTGTGCTTACCGCTCTCCCCTCCCTTTGGCTTCTTGCCCTTCATAGTACATTGTGCTTCAGTCTGATGGCACAAGAGAATTCTGATATCAGTGAAACACATACATTTCCCGTTATGAATTTGGGAGCAGGCTGTATCAGGCCAAATACCAAAAAATGATAATGTTAAGATGTTGCCCGCCAAATGGGGGTACTACAGAAGGAGAGTATTGTGAGTAGGCATCTGTCCAGCAACAACATACTGCTCCCCAAGATGGTGATGTAAGGCAAGAACTGATCTGCCCCTTGTGAAATTCCAAGAGGAACTCGTGGTGCAGTGTGCTAAATAAAATCTAAGAGTGATTCCCAAAGAATAAAACAATCTTACAGGCACTGAGCTAGACTAGAGAAATTTTCCATATATATTTCTACTCATTATGTTACAGTGAGCAATAAGCTGAAATTCATGGTCTTCTCCTTTCTGAAAAGTATTCCCCTCTTCATGGCTGCCTTTACTCACCTGATTACATGGGCAGCATCCCAGAAGGAGGAAATGCCTCGTGACTTCCATCAGACAACCAGCCTGGTGGGAATTGGGCCCAGGCCTGGAATACCAGTGGAACGTCAGTGGAATAGAATGCACAGATCTGCAAAGAGTGCCAAAAAAAATTAAAAAGCCAAAAAATGCTTAAGGGATTTGCATAATTCTTGACCAGCAGCGCTAATTTATAGGCAGACACTAAATTCACACTTTGCTGAGAAACGTTATAGGCTATTGAATCCACAGGGAAACTAAACAGCAAATGTACACTAAGTACCTCGATGCCTTCGTGTGCTATGACAGATGTGTGAATTGTCATGGCATGGATTAGTGTTTACTCACACTGTTCAAATACAGAATTTCCTCTGATTTTGGATGTTTCCAGAGAACAAGTGAGAATAAAGTTATTTATTTCTGCGCTACTCCTTGAATGATTTTTAATGATCCACTTGCAGACTGTGTGGGGATTCTCCATGCAGATTCTGTCTGTCTCATGCATTCAATTGCCGTATTTGCAAGCATACTGCCTATACAACAGGTATATATTAAGTGTGCATTTCTGCTGCACATGTATAGCCCTGAAAACTTGGGCCTCTGTGATTAATGGAAGACATGCATTATTAATTGCCGAAGGCTTAAGAGAAAAAATATTTGTCCAGAGAAGAGAACTAAAGAAGCCAACAAAATAGGGTGACTGACATTTTTTTTTTTCCCCATAGTGCTTGGGATTGTTATGATGTCAGATCTGCATATTATTTATCATGCGTATTCTCATCTGTTTTAGGCAGACAACTCCCTTAGTATTAATGGGAGTTGTGCAATTACAAAGCTGAGAACATGTGTGCAGCAGGACTGGGGCACAGTGGGACTGGCTGAGGATGCAGTGTCAGTCTTGGATTGGAATGTCTTTATTTTCTTTGGCTTGTCACAGCCACATACTGGAGGCAGAAGTAGAAGGTTGATATAAATCAGTGACTCATTCTTTTACTCTTAAATGAAAATCCCACTGAAGTCAATAGGAATAGGACATCCTTGTGTTAAACACTGAGTAGCATCCTCGTGTGTGCTCTTTGGGTCTTGATACCTTTGCTCATACTGAGTAATGCCTTACTCTTCAAACAATTGCATGAAAAGAGTTGGAGCTATTTGAAGAGTAGTACTGTTTGTACTGCCATGCAGACAGCACAATCTGGACTCTTGCTCTTATTAAAGATATTTATGTTGTATTAATTTTTCCCCTGCAGAGCTCAACTTCTCCTTTTTCTTTCGTTCTGTGAAGTCATAATTCAATACTTATGGCAACATAAATCCATATTAAGCTCCAGTATAAGCAGGCATAAATTCCATTGATTTTACTGCCCCATTTACACAGGACCATGTTTGGTCTGAGATCTCTTCTGCCTTGGAAATAATTGCAGTGCAATAAATTTAGGCTTAAACTTCAGCTGTGCAATGAAAGGAGAGAATTGGGATTACAGTAAAGTAACGAGTGAGTTAAAAACAGATAGATTTGAAAATAAGTAAAATCTGGGACAAAGCTAGTGATGGTATGTTATATACTTCAATCAGCTTTCATCTAAATATATGAAAGTTTTTTCATGCATCAATGAAATAATCCCTACAACGTACCTCTAAAGGTAGTTGGTATTAGAAAATATATTTGGCATGGCATTCCCCATTTGATCTTTACCCAGGCAAAAAAGCATTGATTTCTTTTTTTTTTTTTTTTTTTTTTTTTTGTGTGTGTGTGGATAAAAGCTAAAAAAGGATCTCAGGATTTTGTTCAAAGCAAGTGGAATGGCATTTCAGTGGGTGATATCTGAGAAAGCTGATCCCATTATTAATACCTCTGTTTGGATATACATTTGTGCTCACAACTTTCATCCCGCAGAAGATTCCAAGCCTTTTAGCCTTTGTGGCAGATAGCTGACACAAAGTGAACAAGAAGGGTGGTGGGGAAGGTGCTCAGCCCATAAGCTGTGAGGAGGTGCAGCAATTTCTTTCTCTTCGACTGGGAGATAATAGTGGAGACTCTTGGGTGCAAGCTGTTAGTGAACCAGTGCAAAATGGGATGGAGACGCTTCATGTAGAGTTGCAAATTGTTTTTAGATTGCCTTAAAATTGAGCCTGAACATGACTTCATTGTGGCGTAGCTGTTGCATGCAAGTTTCTGTTTGCATTTGCTGGCGGTTTAGAAGAATTCTTGGCAGAAGTATCTCGACTGATGATGATTTTTGTTGTTTTGTTGTGCTTCAAAGGGTATAAGGAAGCATGTGATTGTTTCAAAGCATCAAATAATGAAACGCAGAGCAATCACAATGTTAGTTGAGGTTTAACAGTTTGGTTTTAAAAATCACGTAAAGGTTAAAATATAGAGTGTTTGCCTCAGCTTTTTTATGTCAATGTTATACCATAACTGACCTCTAGAAATTCCTTTTAGTCTTTCCCTTCGGTCCAAGCCAAAATGAGTGTTTTGTTTTTTTTCTGACCACCCTGAAGATTTTTAACAGACGCTAGTTTCCTGTTAGGGTGATGTTATCGGCATATGAGTTTCTGCACATGATGAAGGCAAATATGCTCTGAGTTTGTCTGCTCCTGGCACTTCTCTTTTTAAAAGAGTTTTTGAAAGTAAGTGTCCATTTGTATGTTTTCAAGCTTGTTGGTGCAGTCAGCATTCATTAGTAGTAGATTCCAGCTGCCAGACTTAGATCTGTGTCTGGACTTCAATATTCGGATTATGGGAATACTCATGTCTGGAGTTTTGATTCAGCGTCTTGTTTACAAAAAAACTCAGAGGAATAAGATTAGATGCAGTTTCCCTACATAGACTGAAGCAGTCAGTGTGTTCGGGTAATTTCTGGACCTGAGAATTTAATAGTTGGATGAAAGATGTGTTATCTGCTTCTCAGAGCAACATGTAGCTTTTGTGAAAAGACAGAATATATGTGTAGGGCATTAAAAAAGGACATCAAGCCTTACGTCTAAAGAAGGTGGGCAGAAAACCTAAGGGCTATAAAAGAAATGGCTAAGATCTTATCTGGACAGTCTCCCCAGTAGCTCCACTCTTTTGCCCTCCTTAAGGAGCTAATTGCTTTTAGGTACTACGATAGGTGAGTTTTAAGGGTTTGGGGCCCCCAGTGACTGCTAACTGGTTGGTGGCTCATACCCTTTCTTAATTATCTTCCCAATAGGGATCTGAGCTGGATTTTTATGTATGGAATAGTGCGTAGTTAGTGTGATTGTTTTCCCTTTCCATCAGATTTGTACAAAATATCATGCTTTGGCTTACTGCAATAGCAAAGGCATCTGTGAGTGCTAAAAAAATGATAAAAATATGAAGTGATTTGATGTGAATTCTAGATAATTTACATCCTATATATTTGTAAAGCACAGTTATATCTTGGTTATAGAAAGCTCTGTAAAATCCATAGCTCAGATGTGTAAGAAAACTTCTGATGGATTTGTTTTAGTTACCAATAGTAATTTCTGAAAACTTTGCCTTTGAGTTTATACATTCTCCAAGTACTTATACGGGCCATTAATATTGTTTTATGACAAGGAAGAGTGGAGTTCAGTTTAGTTTTTTTTTCTGTCTATAAATTTTGACATTGCCAGAGAATGCCTGAGAATCAAAATAATGTGAAAAAAGCAAATATTCAAGTAGAATGTGCTGGCATGAATGCGTTATATTAAAGCTTGGATTGCTTGCTGCCTGGTATCTCTACGGATGAGGATGTTAACCTTTTTTTCACTGTGTTAATAAACTGCATGCCTAGTAATTTTTGCCTCCATCAGCTATCTCATCAAATACAGTGATAGAGCCCATCCTCCACCTTCCACACAGTATCTGGCAGAGCAGAACCTGGCTTCATTAACTATCTGGGAATAATCCTAGGAGTCTGCAGATGGTAGCCAGCTGGTGTTATCAGCATCCTTGAAGATACCTGTGGGGAACATGGGTGTGCTATGTTTCAGGAGTCTCTGTGCAGTAGTCCCTCTGAGACCATTTAGTAAACGATGCACTGCAGAGCCACCTGAGTCCTTCTCTGTAGACCCCAGGATAGGCAGATGGGAATGCTGTTGTCTTACACACACACACATACACACACTTAGCTCTGCGCTCACAATGTGCCAGTAAATTGTAGTGGTGTCTCTGAGTTGTCAAGGCAGCACAGGTCCTCATGTCATCAGCTCTTAGTCAGCAGGTTTGACCCATAACCTGTGGGAAAGCTGCTTGACAGACATGCATCCCTGGATGCCAAACATCTGCTGTGGTAATCTTTATAGTTCTTAGTCCTCTACTTCCCAAAGACTGTCCACATCTTCTTTGTGAATGCACTGAATGTTATGCTACTTGCTTCCTCCTCAGTTGTAAAAAGCATTGGAGTGGAATGCAGAAACACTGCTTTAAATACCTATCAGAAAAATAGGTGGTAAGCCAGCACATGTGAAACGCACTGCATGCTTCTTTGCTCTTTGTAATTTTACTTTTCCTCTGCATCACTTCTAAATGTCATTTTGTAAAGAAGTGGTGATTTGTGTTCATGTTCTCTTTCCTGAGAAATAACTGTATCAGTAGTCTGTCTATGAGAAAGTTTGATCCATGAGCTCTTCAAACATCTCTGTGTTTACAGATATCAATGAGTGTGAAATTGGAGCCCATAACTGTGATAGACACGCCGTTTGTACAAACACACCAGGAAGTTTTAAATGTAGCTGCAGCAGCGGCTGGATTGGAAATGGTATCAAATGCACAGGTGAGAGTTGTATGCATTTCTATTTATTTGTAAGGTCTGATCAATACCGTAGCTCAGCAACTCTGGAAAAACAGTACCACACCTACAAATTGAGAAGAGAAACTGTTATTCTGCTTTGTTAGGTCAATTTGACATGATCCGTTGTAGGGCAAATTCTCTGCCATGGTAACTGAAATCAACATTATCTCATGTTTGGCTTTTGAAACAGTGGAAGTGGACTGGACCATGGGGAGAGACAGTGTGTCCTTAGGAGCAGCTTGTGGCTCTGCTGTGGATTGAGAGGTCTCTCAGTACTTCCTGTGAATACAAGATATAACCCAGAAGTTCTTAACCTGAGGGTGCCATTTGGCTTCCTCACTCACACTTACCTTGTCAGACTGCTTTGCTGGCCTGCAAATAAGTTCTGCCTGCTTTTCCAATCAGATGGTTCCACAGATATGTAGGTTTTATTATAGACATAATTATTTTAAGTAGAGGTTCTGTCTGCCATATGCTATTTAAAGTGTGTATTTGTGCTGAGTCAGTTTTGTTTTGTTGACTAATGTTGCTTTTTAAAAAATTATTATTATTTTGAAGATCTGGATGAGTGCTCCAATGGAACCCACATGTGTAGCCCACATGCTGACTGCAAGAATACAATGGGCTCTTACCGCTGCCTATGTAAAGAAGGTTATACTGGGGATGGCTTCACTTGTACAGGTGAGCTTTCTTAGCAACAAGAGAAGTACCATGCTTGAATATTCACCTGGCACTTACTTTTATTGGTATTAAAATTTAAGCACAGATATCAGTGAATTAATATTCACAGTGTAAACTGTGATTTTGTACTCATAATTTCCATTCAGCTGGAATATAAAATGCGACTCAGTTCAAGGACTGTGTTGTATTAAGTCTGATGGTCCCAGTATTCAGTTGCTATTTCAGAGGATAGCATTTAAGCTGCAGCAAGTGCCCAAAGAGATTGTAAGATTTCCATCTTTGGAATTACTAGGAACTCAGCTGGGCAAAGCTGTGAGCAATCTGATCTAATTTTAAAATTAATCTTCTCTATGGCAGAGGCTGGACCAGGTGACCTCCAATGGTCCTTTACGACCTAAGTTAGTCTGTGATTCAATGTCAGATTAGAAAAAACAGCCACCTTTTAAAGATTTGAAATTATTGTTGAATGTCATCCTCCACTGTGTTCTAATTCATTTAAGTTGCCAAAACTTGAAAGGTACTGCGTATTATACCTGGCCTAAAGCAGTTGCTTTTTTCTCTTCATAAAATGAAAGTTTTCATTGACCTTTTCTTGCTAGTGGATTGCAAACATTAAAACAGTGCTTGGTCATATAATTTATCCAATTTGTAGACCAGTTCATTGGCTGCCAATATTGATAATTAAGTAGTGGGGCATGTGTATTAAAATAATCGTATAAACTTCCTAAAATGTTTTTCCATAAGGAAGTTTCTATTGTCGGAGCTCTTTACTGCATCACCCTGAAAGGTGGTGTCAAGACACAGTGCTGACATGCTGAAACCTCATTTTATGAACTGTAAATGTTACTGTAAAACACTGCTAGAGAGCTGAGTTTCCCACCCTCACTTACGTCTTCTGCTTTGAAGAACAGTACAGCTCACGTAGACTTGGTCATCAGGAACCCAGCTAACACTAACAAATTCAGTGTTGCTGGTAACGCTATATGGAGAGGGGTCCTGTTCAGTATAAAGCCATGTGATAAGGCATTCGCTGGGCCAGATTTTCAGCTAGTGCAAATCCGCAGCACTTTATGAATGATAGCAGTTTTCATGACATCTGAGAAAATGGCTCCACAGGTTTAAGGCCGAATTTGAATTATTAATTCAGTCTCTATAATTTAGTCCTGAATCTGATTCATCTCCTCAGTGGCCTCCATAACCTGCACACTGCCAGCTGCAACACGTGGGTTGTGATGCATAAAATGTCAGCTAGAAAATAATGGCCACAGTCTATCTGAAGGGTCAGGTAACCCAGTACTACCAAGACGGCTTTTCTCAACTGTTTAATTCCAATTTGATTTTGGTTATATTTTCACCTCAGTGCCACTTTGCTAGTGTTTTATGTTTGGCATAGAGACCATCTATTACTGGACCTGTTTATTTCACAGTAAATCTCTTATCTCCCTTGCTGCCACTAGGCCTTTCTGTAATAGAAGTCATAACAATAATAAAACAGACATGCTTGTTCTGAATCTAAATTTGACCATGTGTACTGCCTCCAGTTTCTGTTAACTGCAGATATGTTAGCAGTCTGTCTCTCTAGCTCAGTTTGTTTTTTGTTAGAAGCTGCATTTTCCTAATGTAGAAAATATACCAAGCTGTTGCATGTAATAGCTTGTAAGCCTAAGTAGACTATAGTTTCTTCTGCATGTGCAGAATTGTTAAAATCCTTGAACACTGCATGCTGTAGCTGAAACAAGTGTTGTGGAGAACACTGTGTTTACTGTAAACCTGCAATTTCTCTTCCTTTTACAGACCTAGATGAATGCTCCGAAAACTTGAATCTCTGTGAAAATGGGCAGTGCCTCAATGCCCCAGGAGGGTATCGCTGTGAATGTGATATGGGATTTTTGCCAAGTCTGGATGGGAAAGCATGTGAAGGTAATTCGCCATAAGCTTTGAACAACATTCAGCAAACTCTGCCTTAATAACACTTTATGTCTGAAAAATCTTGCAATTGGTTGCAGTTATGGTTGCGTTGAGAACTGCCTGAAAATTGTCATTAGTTTTTTGGTTTTTTCATTTATAGTCATTTAAACAGAAAAAGGTTGCTAATATTTATTATGAGCCCTTGTGTCTTCATCAACCTGTTCTATACAGAGAAAAAGTTTTTGGAGACTGTCTTACCACATATTATTTGTGGTGTGATTGGTGATCCAAATGACTTGGTCAACAGCCATTTTATCTTGGTTAGTCTGCAAGCAGTTCTTAATTTTATTCATTAAAATTAAGCAGAAAAAGTTTTATTTTGGCTTTGTGTATGTGAAGCTGAAAAACACTGGTTTTGTAGCTAGCACAGTGAATCCGTTTTGAGAGCTTCTGCCATGTGCAGAATCAGAATTTGAAGCCTTGCAGAAAGTTTTTGTACTATCTTGAAAGTAATCTGTCACTTACCTGTATTTAATTAAGGTCATGTTCTCAGTAGTAACATTTGAAATCCGCAGTTTGTGCGGCACTTATCAGTTCAGTCAGTTAAGAAGCAGCAGCCATATCATCTGACATACTAATAAGAACTGATATTTGATGGAGTTCATAAGTGCACCTCTATAAATAGGATTTTTCCCCTCAGAAGTGTTCTGTGCATTATTTTAAGTAATCTACCAAGAGAAATAATTTATGAGCTTGAATTTTTCTGTAAACTAAAACAATATTAGGTTTCATAGTGTTTCATGCAACAATTTACTTAGAAAGCTTTTAGCTAACTTTAAATAGCTTATATAGAGTTTAATTCCTGTTGCTATAACAGTCTATCCTGGATGTCTTGGATGTGCAGACTAAATGCAGGATTTTAAGGTTCTTTGTAAACACTCTTCTTTTTATCATATCAAATTAGTTGTTCTTTGTGCAGTGCAGCATTCCTTAAATGCTGAATTGGATATCATGATTTGAACAAAGCACACAAAAGTGAGCTCCAGGTGCCAAACTCAAAATCTGTCAAATGCGGGAACCTGAATATTAGTATTGACTTTTGTTGGTTATTTATTTATTTATTGATTTAATTTTGTTTCACTGAAGTCCTGCTTTCTGGAGATGGCTGCTGATTTAGGAAAAACTTCTTGTTTAAAGCTTATCTCCTGCCATGTTTAATTTTGCTAGTTGTCAGGTTAGCCCACTAACAAGCTCAGATTGTTCCTGGCATGGCTTCTAGTGACACTGAAAAGAGCCTTTTGCCCAAAACAAAGGCTATGGATTAGGTTACTTAGGCCTCAAATATTAATCTTGCATGTTTGTTTTTTTTTTTTTCTCTTACCCAATGCTCAGGAGCCGTTGGCTTCCAGATTCATGTTTTCTGAACCTTTTTGTAGTTTCTTGTACCTGTATTAAAAAGTTAAAGGAAATTCATACTTTTCCCCTCCTATTTCTCTGTCAGATATTGATGAGTGCTCACTTCCTAACATCTGTGTCTATGGAACTTGTCATAACCTTCCTGGACTTTTCCGATGCGAGTGTGAAGTGGGCTATGAGTTGGACAGAAGTGGTGGTAATTGCACAGGTAAAGATGATTTTGAACAGCATGCTTTTTAATTTTCTGTTAATGTTATTATCAACTCCAAAGGAAATTCTATTAAAAATCTGTACATATCAGTTTGGATATAAGGAAAATGCACCCTTCCCTACTGTATAGCACAGAAAGAAAAGGCAGCGCGGACTGTACTATGGATACTAGTGGCTTTCTCTACTCTTTCCCATTCTTTGTCAGCCTCCAATATCACACTGCCTTACGTAAAGAAGGAAAGAAATACAAGATAACAGTTCTGCCTGTTCACATCTTCCAGGCAGAGATTTGTTGTGCCCTGTAGTTTCCATTCACCATACTGTATTGTAAGCAGTGAGCTTGCTATCTAGCTTTCCTTTAAGTATTTCTGAATACTGTATGTGAATTCATAGATTATGTTTCCACTTTTTTTCACAGTGCAATGAAGAATTGATTTTAGGCTAGTGTTATACTTCTAGAGTGTGTGTGTACATTTTAAAGCTTCTTGGATATCAGTACTTGAGAGCTAATGGATTTATGGTAGTCAGTGTAGTTGGTATATTGATAGTGTCCATGTGTATTTGCTTACCTCCTGCTGTTTTTTTCTTGCAGATGTTAATGAATGTGCAGATCCCACAACCTGCATTAGTGGTACATGTGTCAATACGGCTGGTAGTTACACCTGTGAGTGCCCTCCAGATTTTGAGCTGAATCCCACCCGCGTTGGCTGTGTTGGTAAGGATTGCATTCATTAACAAGTGAAGTTGCACAGAAAGGCTGTAAGGCTAACTGTTAGGGATAAAGTTCTAGGTCATGGAAGAGGGCTAGAACAAACTCTCACCCCACTGCCCTTGGCTTTAAAAGTTCTAATAGTGCCGTAGAAATATGTCCAGAGTGATGTAGCGTGCCAGCAGGGCCTTATCAGAGCCAACACCTTGGGGCTTGTTATAAGTGTCCAATTTAAAGAAGGCATGAGACAGTTTTAAAATTCAACAACCTTAAACCAACATCCAGTTGGACGCAGGATGGTAGGCAAATGAAGCTGTGGCACAAAGCCACTCATGCTCTTGTAGTATTGAGTGCATCTTGGCTAGATGCAGCTTTCATGACCAATGGAAGAGCTCTTGTATTAGAGTCTAACTGCTTGGTACTCCTCTGATATTTTTTGGCTTTTATTTTAAGTGAGCACAGAGATGCTAAAAAAGTTCAAATGTATTTAAAATTCCTAATGTGTAGATGTTTTCATTCTGGAAAGGATGTACAAATGTGGGTGACAATGTAAATAACAATGAGAAAAGACCTGGCTGAACTTCCCCTGGTATATTGAATAAATTCCCTGCTTTGTGAAAAGTACAACAATGGAGCAAAGGGATGGGGCAGTACTGTCCTATCTAAGAGAGGAAGGCTGGATCCTCATGGACAGCACAAGTTACCTTCTGTGAATGTCCTACAAAAAAGGAGGGCTTTCTAAGAATATGCTTATGATATATTTTTGTTACTTGCTTTCTTCTCTGGTAATGTTTGTTATTATGTGCATTCCAAACAGATACACGATCAGGCAACTGTTACCTGGACATTAAAACTCGTGGAGATAATGGTGGTACCTTCTGCAGCAATGAAATTGGAGTGGGTGTTTCTAAGGCTTCCTGTTGCTGCTCCCTGGGCAGAGCTTGGGGAGTTCCCTGTGAACAGTGCCCATCTGTGAACACAAGTAAGTCAGCTTTCCCTGGTTAGAGTTAACAATGCATCTTTTTTTTGTTTTGTCTTGTTTTTCTCATTTAGCCAGGTAACTCAAGTCCTGGTGTGGTTATTTGTTGTACATGCAGGGAAGAGGTTCCTGGAGAACCTCAGCAACTGTTAATCAAAACTTTTACACGCCTTTCAAAAAAATTATCTATTAAGAATATTATCGTCACTTCTGTGTATGTATTCTATTACATAAAACACTTGGCAATACAAAATGGAATAACAGCTGTAAAACCTAATGTTGATATCTGGTTATCTAGTATCTTTACCTTTAAATTTTCCTGAAATAATTTGACTAATTTTCAAAGGTAATTACGCTGAAAATGTTTCTACTATTGCAGATTCATAATTCTGTTTTGTTTTCAGCTGAGTATAAGGTTCTTTGCCCTGGAGGAGAAGGATTCCGACCGAACCCTATTACAGTTATATTAGAGGGTAATGTTTACATTTTCCTATTTTTATACATCTAAAACTATAAAACTCTTCAGGGAGTGTTATTTTCATGGAAAAGCATGAATGAGATAATGTCTGTGAATTTGTTTGAACAGATATTGATGAATGTCAAGAACTGCCTGGGCTCTGCCAAGGAGGAAAGTGTATTAATACATTTGGTAGCTTCCAGTGTCAGTGTCCATCAGGTTACTATTTGAATGAGGAGACTCGAGTATGTGATGGTACGTAGCATTCACTTAACTATTCTGCTGCTTTTATTTGTATAAAATGATGAAAAATCAACGTGTAGCAGAATTGATCTCTCCTTGAAAATGAACCTTAGGTATTGCTGAATCATTTTTATTTTTGGAAGCATAATGAGAAAATTGCTGTGGCCACTCACTGCCTTTTTGTTCTCTTCTAGATGTGAATGAGTGTGATACACCTGGCATTTGTGGACCTGGCACGTGTTACAATACTGTTGGGAACTACACCTGCATCTGTCCTCCTGATTACATGCAAGTCAATGGAGGGAACAACTGTATGGGTATGTAGGCTTTTTGAAGCTTTATCTTCACGCTTTGGGCCAGGGCTGTAACTGGCACAGATCAGAATTATTCCTCAAATGTAGTTATATGAGAGTTAACTGAACAAAAGATCAAGCTTCTTTCACTAATTTTATTGCGTGAATCATAGTTGATCACTTTTATTAGGTTTTTTAGTATCTCATCATCAGAATTACTCCTTTGATTTGATATTTTCTGTGTTCATTCCTTCCAATTTTCACCTCAGCTTTTCAGTTAAAAGCTTCTGCAGGTAAAACTAAAACTAGAAAAAAATTCTAAAACTAGAAAAAATTTCAAAAACTAGAAATTTTGTAGGAACAGATTTTAATGTAGTATTTTACAGTGCCACAACATCTACTTGACAGGCATCTAAAAAATACATACATTAGGAGGTAGCTCCTAAGCCCTTCAGTTCATCATCGTCCATAAGAGCTGCTAATGCATTGTCCTTTTGTTTTGTTTTGTCTTTTTCATTTTTACAGATATGAGAAGAAGTCTATGCTACAGAAATTATTATGCTGACAATCAAACCTGTGATGGCGAGCTACTCTTTAATATGACCAAGAAAATGTGCTGTTGTTCGTACAACATTGGACGTGCATGGAATAAGCCTTGTGAACAGTGTCCTATCCCTAGCACTGGTACTTTCTTTTCCTCATTGCAAAGCGATGTCAAAGCTTTAGTAACATGTTTACTGATAGCAGATGCAATCTTGTTAGAGAAAGAGATTACTTTTGGTCAGTGTGGAATCAGCCCTAGTCACAATCAAGGTGTATATTTAAATCCTTTTGGAGTGGTGTGTGTGCCTCTGTGACAGTTTCTCTGTGTGAGAGATTTCACTTGCCTCTTTGCAAATGCCTATTACTCAAGGCATACTGAAGCAGGCACAAAACTGGCATTGCTCCAACAAATATTGTATGTGCCACGCTGTGCCCTGACTGCTGATTGCCACAGGGGGCCTTTCTGTTCACTGTTACAGAAGTACCTCAGTGTCTCCTGAGAATGATCTGTGTCAAACACCTACATATAAGATGTAGCAGTTTCTGGATGTATTGTGTGGGATACAGGAATCCTCCACACTGATTTAGACCTAGTAATTGAGCCTAGGACTTCCCATTCTGTTATGAGTTGGTTTGCTTCAAGAACAGACTTCCTAGACAATTAATTGGATAACTTCCAACTTATGGTTCAGATTTTTTAAAGTCAGATCTGACTTGTACACAGAAAATGTAATGCAAAGATAAGCACACGCACAGGAAAACCAGGATGTGAGCCCAAGTTTTCTGCATCTTTGTATATATGCTGTTCTCAGGGGCCTTTGAATAGAACCTGCATGTGTTCCAGGCACATCACAGTGTGAGCCCTCGAGGTCTGCATACTTCTGTGTGTCCTGCAGGTGCTTAAAAGCAGAATAAGAAAATTCTTAGACAATAGATGTAGTGAATTTTGGACTGCAGGTTAAGGATATAGTGAATTTTTGGCTGTTGATTAACTCAAAATATGCTTTATTTTCTCACTGTTTTGTTTTCCTGTTGCAGATGAGTTTTCTACACTCTGTGGAAGTCAAAGGCCTGGATTCTTCATTGACATTTACACAGGATTACCAGTTGGTGGGTTGTGATTTCTGTTCTGAACTAAACTCTATACTACCTCTGTCCAAGGAAGAGAGGAAGTTTCCTTTCCCAGTTATTTATTTCAAACAGTGTAATGGTGTTGAACCTTCCATCTAGCTCTGAATCTGCAAGCTTTCTGTATAGCTCCTCCTAGCTGGCAGCAATGATTATTGCTGCTTGTTATTAAGGCAAAATAAAGCTCTAAAGAAATTGTCATCAGGCCTACAGCAGGGCACAGATTACCAAGCATACAAGGACTGGGAGTAAGGCCAATCAGCATTTGGTCTGGGTAGAATGAGGAGTCTTTCCTGGGACTAAAGCACGGATTTAATTTGACATTTCACACCATTCCCCAAGTGTATTGGTTTGACACAAAAATCCTTTCTTCTGTTCAACTGGAATTTTTCTCACATGTGTTATTGTGTATAACTTTTGAATGGTGAGTAACAAATTGCAAAACAAAAAGAGGGAGAGGATGAGAAATTCAAAGACAAGGATCTGAGTAAATCCCTACTGGGACTCCATTTTGCTTTTATTCACAGAAGAAGGCAAATAAGAAGCAGATAATGTGACCTTTAACACACTGCGGCACTATATAGAGAGCAATCAGGTGCTTTTGGATTAAGCTGTCGCTGTGATGCAGTGTTCAGCTAGTTAGGTGAAAGTCTTTCTAGTTAAAATAGGAAATGTCTTTTTTAAAGAAGTTACTGAAATATACAGTATTATGATTTATCAGGGGTTTCTTATGAGAAAAGTTTCCACTTCTCATTGTTAGCATTACCCAAATTATTATCAGTTGTTCCATTCATCAACAAAAGGCACTGAGGTTTGACTTGAGCATCGATTCAGAATCATGGGAATTGATGTTCAGCCATATAAACTCAATGGGATATAGCACTGCAGAGGGACCGTGGATCAGCCTAACGTGCACAGAAGTAAAAGTTGCACCTGTAGCAGCGTGTGTGCCAGGAGTGTTGCAGTCAGCTCTCTCCACCCCACCGCACCACAGAGCAGGGCAGGAGCCAACTGAAACAAAAGGGCTATCCCAGAGAGGCCACCAACATGTTCCAGTGCAGCATTAGAGGGGTGAACACACAGCTTTACACCATACAAACCACAGGCTCTTCCTGCTGCTCTGGTGTCTTGGTGGGTGTCACTAGGTTGCAACGTTCATCCTGATGCTTTTGCTTAGCATCTCCTGATGTCCCTTACATCTTCAGGCACCAAGCATGGGAACAAGATAGCACATGCTTTGCAGGGACAGTGTTCTGTGTACCTTGTAATATTTGGTCACAATCTTTACGTGTTACTCGTCTGTTGTTTGGATTGAAGTTCTATATACTTACCCCAGATGGCCGGTTGAGAGAGTAAGGTGGTTTTACTAATTTCTATTTTTAATCAGGAAACTCAAATCTAGTAATAAAAAAATAAAAGAATTTTTTAAAAAAGACATTTTCTGGTTAAAACTCACATTGCCTGCTCATTCCCTACTAATTCTGTCTCGTATCCAACAATGCATGTAGCAATTTTTACTAACAGGAGAGGTTTGGGAGAGTCTGTTTCTTGTTGTCAGAATACTAAACATAATTAACTTAGGAATTCAATAGAGATAATTGAAATAACAGCTGCTTTTTTCTGCCTAAATCAATTACTTAACCCATGTATATAAAGAATACTGGCAAACCCTGGCTGCCTGGCTTAATCAATCTAATTAATAGCACGTTGGCATCACTGCAGATGTTACCTGGCATTGGCACTCCCAAACTGTTAAAGAAATGCATGGTTATTACCCAGATTAACAAGGGTAAAACAGTGCAAATTGAGTTCTGATCAGTGCTTGCATTCAGTTCTCCTCTATTAAAACAAAGGAAGTTGCATTCTTTCAATTCAACTCTTCCCAGTAATTCCATTTCAGCACTCAGAATGAATGAGCAGGTTCATCAGGGCTGTGGGTGGGAGAGATGAGGAAGGATGCATGCTATCTTCTGCCTTCTCATGTAGCAGGATAGAGCTGGCCTACAGTGAAGAGTACTTGAGGAAACAGCGAATTTCTGCATTTCCATGCTCACTGTCCATTGCAGTTGGGAATGTTCTGATGATCACATACATTTGGTAATTTTAGGAAGGATAAATGTAAGATGTATCATGTAACAGAGAATTTCACAAAGTGCCATTTACAAGTATTTATAAAAATTCTTCTTGCAGATATTGATGAATGCAGAGAGATTCCTGGAGTGTGTGAAAATGGAATCTGTATAAACATGGTTGGCAGCTTCCGATGCGAGTGTCCGGTGGGCTTCTTCTACAATGACAAGCTGCTGATCTGTGAAGGTAGGATGCTGATCTCATTCAGAGAAATTTTGTTTCACCAACTGGCAATTCGGGCAGTGGCAAATATGGTCTGTTTGCAAGTCAGTCTTAACAAAGGGAAGTACCAGGATCGGTGTAATAGGTCTGTGTTAATTAAGACTTTCTGAATTCTTTTGCATAGAAAATGCCAGATTTTTCATCAGACATCTCAGGATTGAAGGAGCGTGAATCAGCAGTCATGGGAATAAACACTGTTTTTCACATTTGACAGTAAAGCCAAGAAAAAAAAATAGTTGTCTTGAGTCAGATCATGAGAACAATTATTGTACTCCAAGATATTTTTTCTTATGGAGCAAAGATTTGTGTACATAGTAAAAACACATGATAACTTATTTGCCAATTTAAACACCTTCTAACATTGTTAGTTTCGTGAAGAAACTGAAGATACTAATATGAATTGTTTCATTCCCTGCTGTGGTTTATGACTGCTGACAAAATAGGTACTGCAGAGCATAGTACTGAGGAGCTTCAAATACAAGTATCTTCTGTACGCACCTTCTAACTGAAACAGATTTCTAGGGAAATAAAGTACTCTATTTAATTTGAAAACCCAAGTGAAAATGAGGGTTGTATTGACTGTGATCCGAGGTTGAATCAGCTCAGGGGATATCTGCTGTGCCACCCAGTGCTGAGCATACTGTTTAAGAAGAGTAAAATTGCATTTAAGCACAGTGCTCCACCCTCATTTTTTCCCAGAGAAAGGTTGATTTGTTGCAGTCAATATCTGTTATTAGAACGTGGTTGTGACTCACCTCTCTAACACTGTGTATTTCTCTAAGAAGGTTCTTCTACAGTTATCTCTTGGCTATACCATCTTCTCTATAAAATGCTTCATCTCCCTTTCGGATTTTGGGAACCAGGGAGCTGGCAGCAATCCACCCACAGTAAAACTCCACTTCTGTGAATCTATCTTCAGAACTTATAAACAAATCCAGTTGTAATAATTTATTTTCATTCCTTGTCTTACACTTTGTGAGAATGACTTTTTCCATCAGATTCTTACAGTCTTTCTCTGTCTGGGTCACCAGTGCCTGAAATATTGGTCTCTAAGATCCTACTACTAGCAGAAATAGCATGTGGTGGTACAGCTATCCTGAGTGAGTGTGCTTCCTTGAGCAAGAAGCCATCCACAGGAAAGAAACCAGGGCTGAGCTGACCAAATTGTAAGCACAGACCAATGTCAAAGAAGGATAAGTGTTACTCATATATTCATCTTAAATTTTCCTCAGTAAGGAAAACTGGTTGAATTTCTTTTGTCTGAAATTTGATGTTTACATTGAAAGCTACTACAGTCCACTTTGGATCTCGAGTCTTTGTTACAATCAAGAGAGGTGCTTGTGATATTTACTTAGAGATCTATGCAGGTGTATTCTGATTGCAGTCTAAGACAGTGATCCATCCAAATGAACAATTGCTACAGGCCTTTCCTGTGCATTCTAATTCCTTCAGAAGACCATCGTATCAGTCCTCTAAACAGGATTGAATTTTACAAATGGAGAATGTGGATTTGGGGTCATTTCGGGGGACAAAACTGAATCTGACCAAATGTCTACTTTGGTCAATATATTGATGTTTTCACAGTTCAAAAGAAATTCATATACTTGCTATGACTGTATCCTTTGCATTAAAAACAAAAGGGTTTTGTTGTCATTCTCGTGGATAGCATAGTCATCAAATTCCTTCTTGTATTGACAGATATCGATGAATGCCAAAACGGACCAGTGTGCCAGCAAAATGCAGAATGTGTCAACACAGCTGGGAGCTACCGTTGTGACTGTAAACCTGGCTATAGGTTCACATCAACTGGCCGCTGCACTGGTGAGTACGCCTGGCTTCTTTGGATGAACGTCTGCAGAAAGTAGTAGCTTTTAATAGGAGCATTAACAGCAGTCTCCACTTCAGGAAGATGTATATTTTATTGTACTGGGAGATGATCTGGGCTCCAGGAACCCTCCTCTTAAAGCCCTTTAGGAATTCCCATAAATGTTCTGCTAATTGCCAGAAATCTATTGGGCCTATTCCACAAAGGCATAAGTGATACTCATATGAGTAAGTATTTGCCTTCCACTCTATCCCACAGACTGCAAAGATGTTTCTGTAGTCCAAGTTATTCACTGTTTCTTGACTAGCTATTCTCTGACACTAAGAATTTAGCTACTGTCTGGACAGAGAACATGCAGTATTTTTCCCTTCCTCTGCATTAATTATTTGATTTTCATTTTAATTTTCAGTATTTTATTTGCCAGCTATATTTTCACAAATAAAACACTGCTTGCTGGGGTCTCTTCTGTTAAGGTGGACTTATCTGCTAGGCCATATGCAATAGATAACTTTAAAAGCTTATTGTTAAACTTCCTAACTTTTCTGTGGGTTTAAATGGGCCCCAGAACATTATTTTTAAATACTCCCTGAGTGGGACAGCCCTTCTCTAATCTATTTGCTCTTTCCTTTAAAATCACAGTCCAGAGAGGCATTTGTGTTGATTACTTGAAGAACTGCAGAGATTTTAAAGAGTGCTGGGAGCCAAGCAGCTGTAAATACTATATACATTTCTGAACAAAATAATAATTACAAAGGAAATTGATAACGTTTTGCTCGAGATTTTGCTTGAGTACTTGAGTTTGAGGAAGTACACTTTCCCTGCAGAGTAGTTCTTCATTGTTTTATGAGACTCTTAAGGGAAAAGGGTTTAGGGGCAACCAGAGCCCTACCATGAGAACTGAAACTTTGTTTTGTAAAGCTATGCAGTGGCACATGTAAATATTCAATATATTCTCAATGTAATTGTTTTTATGCATTCATTACAGTAGTACAGGAAGAGCCAGGAAAGGTTCTGATATGGGTTACAATAAACCAGCGTGAATTGGCACAAATAGTAATACTTCCCTGTATTTTGCTCTTATTTTATGTTTAGTGAAAATAAACAATTAGAGTAAAAATAAAAGTGGTTGATAAAGTACTTGATCCAGCAAAGAAAGGAAACTCCTAATGGCTCTGCTGAGAGCAAGGTGCCAAGCACCTTGCAGTACTGAATCAGTCATGCTACTGCATGAAAAAGAACTGCACTCAGTGGCTTGCATCTTGCTGAATCAAAACTAGGGTCTATCATGTTCACTAGGGCCATGAGTACTACATTTGCCTTACTATAAAAATAGCATTCTTCTGGTGATAATTCTGTTGTGATATAATACATAATTTTTCATAGAAACACTTATATTCTGCCTCCCAGTTTCTTTACTGTGAGGGTGGTTGAACAATGGAACAGGCTTCTCAGGGATGGCAGTGTTTGATGCCATATGCCTGTTGGTGTTCAAGAGGCAATTGGGTAATGCCCTCATCAGCATGCTTTAACTTTTAGTTTGCCCTGCAGTGGTCAGGCAGTTGAACTAGATGACCTTTAAAGGACCCTCCTCCCCTCACCCCAAAAAGTTATTTTTGCTTGGGGCTTTAATCCACTGTTTTCAGAGCACTGAAGAAAGTCCAAGTTTTTCTTTCTCCATCACTCTTCTAAGATGAGAGAATTTGGATTTCTGATGTTTTAATGTTGTCCAGCATTGGTTTCCTTCCTGCCTTCTTTGGACTCTATTTAGCAGCAGTATCATTAATAGCATTGGGAGAGCTCAGTCATCAGTGAACCCTCATTCAAAGCCACTGATTTCCCCAGTAGAAGTACAGTAATCCTAAGGACAGGGGTTATTGGGATTCTCCATGCATTTAGTACAGTGTGGAGAACAGGCAGTGGAGGAAGAAAAACAAGATTTAGTACATGCAGTTCTTTGCAATTATGAACAACTTCAGTCTTTGTTTTGCAAAGCACTGGAGCTGGTTTGTTATGACTTTGAATCTGTTCCACTTAAATTGTACATAAAGGAAAATTACAGAACACTAAAATTGATTATAGTATAAGCTTATGAGAGCACCTCAGTTATTGTGTTTTGGAGCTGCAGGCAAAATGCCAAGAAGCATATTGAATCAAACCAGCTTTTGTTGTTGACAGGGTCAAAAAATAGACCTTGTTTGGTTTATGTTTCTGATTTTTTTATGGAAAAGTTGTACTGGACAGCAAACATTTTGTTCTTTGACATTTTGTTTCATTGCTGTTGGTAAAATCCTGGGTTCTGCCTAGAAGCATTCCTAAATGGGGGAAAGAAGACTAAGGGAGGGATCTGATTAATGTTTATAAATACCTAAAGGGAGGTGGGAGGCAAATAGATGAGGCCAGTAATAGGAGAAGGAATAATGGCCTAAAACTTGAAAACAGGAAGTTCCATACAAGCATGCAGAGCTTCTTTGCAGTATGGGTGACAGGGCATTGGATCAGGCTGCCCAAAGAGGTGGTAGGGTCTGCTTCTATGGAGATATCCAGGCTCTGTCTGGACACTGACCTGTGTGACCTGTTGTAGGGAACCTGTTTTAGCAGGGGGTTGGACTCCATGATCTCTTGAGGTCCTTTGCAACCCTTGCAATCCTGTGATTCTGTGATAACAAGAGCAGCAGGAAGCAGTCAGCTGTTATACCAGTGTAATAGATGCCTTGCTATTGTAAGACAGCATATAATGTGTTGGCAGGATAGATTTCCCCATCTTTCTGTACAGAATTATACAGATGAGTGCTTGCTTCTGTTGGCAAAACACTTTCTGGCTTCATACAGCAGCAGTTCTTGTTGTTTGAGCTTATCGTGCCCTATTTGTCTGATTTTCAGGATCATCACTTTGCATGCTACAACACACGTGTATACGAGTACTCATTTTGTCTTTGCATAGAGTGGCTAATATTTTAATGCATCTTTACTTCCTGTAAGCTCACTTAGAAAAGTTGGGGATTCATCTCAATTTTGGTTTTATATTATTTTAGTAAGTCAATCAAGCATATGATCTAATATGGCTAAAAGCAAGTATCTGCTTTCATGAGGATACCAACCGTGATATATGTGAGGCTTTCCATCTGCTGCAAAGTCAATTTAAGCACTCAGACATCTGTCACAATTTTGTGTCATTAGTTCTACTTTTTGAATCCACAGTGACGTCTGCTTTCGAGCAAAAATTTGTTTCATCAGTATTATTTTTACACTCAATTTTTTTCAGCTCCCCAAATGTTGGACTATGTAATTTACAATCAAATAGCCCATTTTCAGAGATTTTCTTTAAAATGCTTTTGTTGTTAATAAATTGAAAATACTTGTTTATATTATAGACATGCACTGGTTTCTAACTCTCCTGGGTGCTGCTACTACATCTTTCCAGCCTTGTATTTTAGAGGTGTTAACTTTGTGTGTCACTTTGTTTTCAGATCGGAATGAATGTCAAGAAATTCCTAATATCTGCAGCCATGGGCAGTGCATCGACACTGTTGGAAGTTTTTACTGCATTTGTCACAATGGATTCAAGACCAACGACGACAGAACGATGTGTATAGGCAAGTATACCAAATTAAGTTGTACTTAATAACTAATGTAATGGAAGTCTTAAGTTGTACTTAATAACTAATGTAATGGAAGTCTAACCTCCCTGCCATAAGGAGTGGCGTTACAAGAACTGATTGTGAACCATCAGCCTCCAGGCAAAGATGCAAAACCACCATAGCTGACAACTGGAGATGATAAGAAAGTGATAATGAAGGAAGAATGTCTCAGTACTGTAGACAGACAGCTTAAATATATATATCCAGTTTTATAAACTGCTAATGCTTTCATTTTTTTTTTCCAGAAAAATAATTATTTCTTCAGAGTTTTCTAAAACTTGTCTCATTCATTCCTTTAGGCAACAAATCTAGTAGATGAATTTTGCAGTGCAACGATTGTATATAGCCTGCTTGTTAACAGAGAAGTGAGGAATAGATTTCCTGCCAAAAAAATGGCCTTTTCAGAAACAGAGACATCTTCATAAAGAAGGAAATTCTGTGTTTAACCCATTCTAAGCTGTTAGTTTAGTGTCTGTTGTCTGAGTAAGACAGGGAGATTTCAGAATGTTTGTGACCAAAGCTTAGAGGTCTTTTGGGAAAGCTGAGCTACAGAAAGATAAGTTATTATTGAATGCTTGATTATTTTTATAAATGTTACTGTCAAATATATAAACCTTTGTAAAATCTTCCTTTTGGAAGACAGGAAAATCTTTTTCACTTGTATTTGGTCTGTGTTGGCTGTAGGTTACTTCTCTTGCCTGTGGGATATCTACAAGTCTTCCTTGCCCCCTCAGAGATGACAATTCTTGCTGCTCTTTTTTTCTCCTTTGTAGATATTAATGAATGTGAGAGAGATGCCTGTGGCAATGGTACCTGTAGAAACACCATTGGCTCTTTCAACTGCCGCTGCAATTTGGGTTTCATCCTCTCACACAACAATGACTGCATAGGTAAGGAGTGCTGAGACCAGTTAAGTGTTTCTAAGCCTTTTTGCTTCTAATGAAATTAACATTAGTACCATCTTCTCTGCATTAAAGGATCACACTTGAATGGTCATTGTTAATAAGAAAAAAAGCCATTTCTTCAGTTTGAGAAGGCCTCCAATTATTTACTTCTTACTTTTCTGCAACCACTTAAATGTTTATGTGTAAAATATCCCATTCCTTTTTTAACTCTTGCTTTGAGAACTTTTTGAATTAGACCAGTAGCAGTACTTTTCTTTCACTTCCTTTTGAAATTGATTATTGATAAAGTATCAGTTACTGTGCTCATACAGTGGAAACAGAAATCTCAGCTATCCGATTTTACTTGGTGCAGGTGTATCTCAATGTTATTTTTTTTAGATGTGGATGAATGTGCAAGTGGAAATGGGATGCTCTGCAGGAACGGTCAGTGTGTGAACACTATTGGATCCTTCCAGTGTCTGTGCAATGACGGCTATGAGGTGGCTCTGGATGGAAGGACTTGTGTTGGTGAGTGCCTTCTTTTAGGGAAGGAAAAAGATGCAGTAGACCTTGAGTAGACAGTGTTCAGTAAAACAGTGAAAGAGATCAGAGAACTGTCAAAAATGCTGTCATTGTACCTAGATGAAGTGGATGAGGACTCTTCTGCTCCTAGGAGGTTCCACTGTTAGTTTGTTGGAATCAAAGGTGTAGCAGCCTCAGTGGCAAATTTATTGAGATAACTTATTTGAGATAATTGCTGTTGCTTTCCTTTTCTTTCAGATGTCAATGAGTGTGCACTGGAGCCTGGAAAATGCGCGCCAGGTACATGCCAGAACTTGGATGGGTCATTCAGATGCATTTGTCCTCCTGGATATGTCCTGCAAAATGACAAATGTGAAGGTGTGTATAGATCAGTCCTTTTGTCCGTTTCCTTACCTATTCGCAGTTGTTACCACTTTCCTCTGCATATAAACATGGATCATATTTATTTTTTGTGTGGCAGTATGCAATTTAGAACTGTAGTCACTGATAAGTTACTTGCTTCTGGTGAGGTCTGGTCAAGTTTTGTTTTGAATCACAACTACCTGATCAGATCCCAAGAGAAAGATCTGATCCTCGACCTGTTGCTGATACATGGCTGGAGGTGTACCCACAGCATGAGGTTTTGAAAAACTAACCCTAGATTTTGTACCTGGATTTCTTGTCCCTCTTTCTGTCTATCTTTTTGTTGACATCTGTATTTTCAGATCTGTAAGGTATCAGCAATGATGTAAAGTTACATTTTATGTAGAACATCTGCCAGTATAGACATTTTTATTTCTCATCTCTGTAATTACTTTTCTTACAGACATTGATGAGTGCGTGGAACAGCCAGAAATTTGTGCCCTGGGCACATGCAGCAACACTCCAGGCAGTTTCAAATGCCTGTGTCCAGAAGGTTTTGTGTTGTCTTCCACAGGAAGGCGGTGCCAAGGTAATCTCATCCTTATTTTTTGGCATTTCAGAATTTGTTTTCTGTTTCATAAAAGCCTTGTTAGCTGCCTGTTTCTAATATACTAAGGAAGCTCTGGACTTGAACAGTATTTTTCACAAGAAAAACATGATAATTCTTTAGTTGTGGCCAGGTTCTGCCTTGCTCTAACATCTGATTGTCATTAAAGAGAACATTGCAATAAAAGGGGTGAAGATTATGTCAAGTGTGCTAAGTGGGGAAATTATGTTGCTCCACAACCCTTTATTGCACTCCTGGAAGAAATGTTGAGACTACCTAAATTCTGTATAGACTGTGACACGTTTGACATGGTGATGAAGCATGAGCACCAAAGACTACTGCAGTGCAGTGCCACAGGCAGCATTTCCAGGAATAAGCCAGTTCTTAGCACTTACCAAATTCTACATAATACTTGTTAAACACTGTTGCTTTCCTCACATGTGTGGGTGGAAAAAAGATAGATGGAAAACATTAGCAAACAGAATAATGTGGACAATAAGCACCCATCTGCAGAAGCTTTTTCAAGATGTAAGGCTTCAAGATTACCACGTACACTGGAGTTTAAATGCTAAAAGCTGAACATCTAGCAATGAAAACCCACAGGTTGGTTAATAATGTGGATAAAGAAAAAGCACAGCAAATTAGGGAATGAGTTATTTTAAAGACTTGGGAAATTATTAAATAGATACATCATTAAATGTCCCATACACAGTGTGCACAGTGGTAACCGCTGATGAGTAAGACCTTTATAAGGACCTCTGTAGTTAGGCTTGGCACAGACTGGTGATACTTGTTGACACTGTAGTGAGTTCTTCACTTCGCAGTGGGCTAAATGAAACTGTGGCTTTGGTTTAAAAAAAAAAAAAAAAAGGGAACCCAACCTGCAGTAAACGTCGATCCAAGTCTCCAAACCACCACGGAGTTTGGCGCAGCTCCTTCCCTTAACTTTGAGAAAGTCACACAGCTGCTTTAGCTGTGCTTTTGTAGCTTGTATGAGATTTCTTTACCCTGAGGGTGTTGTTCTCTCCAGGTAAGGAGAAAACAAAAAAAAAAGCAAAGAAACAAAATCATAATAAAAAATGCAGCTTAATCGTCTGTGTAGAAAACAGACCATGGTTTCACATATAATATCAGAGGAAAATGCATGCTTGTATGTACACAAGAACTGTGTTTCTCCTCATCCTCCCCAGAAGAGGGTTTTGTTCTAGTATCTTGGGCCAAACAAACTTTTGTTTAAAACTTCCTGTTACTTTGCTTTTGTAAAGTCTGGACGTTGCCCAGCATTGATGCAGGGGCCAGAAAACTGGATGAGCAGCTGCTTCCACAACTGGCCCATTGCTGTTCCCCTGCCAGCCCACTGAGCTGCCAGCTCTCTGCCTGCTGGATGCTTGTGGTCTGTGATCTCAGCTCTATTCCAGCATCCTGGTCGCCCAGCTTGAAGGAGTGCCGCAAGGCCAGTTTTCTTTGTTGTGTGTGCCTCAGGAAAGAATGAAGAAGGAAAGTGCTGTTAAAAATTGCTCCTCAGTTTAATACTAAGCAGCATTATCATTGCAAGTTTACTTAAATCTCTTTACTGAAGTGTTTCTTACTACTAACAAAATGTAAATAAATCAGTATTCAGTTTTCACGAAGAGGAGTGAATGTGGGAGGAGGGTGCAGCCCTGACATTTCTGCTGAGCAAAAAGAAAATCTTTTCCTTTTCCCCGACTGAGATAGGACACTCTATCCTGTAGATTTCCTTTACTGGGTTAGAACGTGTCTCCCTCTTCCAGTCTTCTCCAGTCAGAGGCAGTAATTGTCCTTGTTAGTCTCGTATGGAAGCTGGGTGTTTTGTTGGGGCCTGGAGGGTTGGCTTCATGTAATTTGCAATTTACACCTCTAGTTGAAAACTGCATCAAAGTCACTCTAACTGCACATAACAACTGTTTTCTCCATGCAGATCTGCGAGTGAGTTACTGCTTTACCAAATTTGAAGATGGAAAATGTTCTGTGCCAAAGTCCCGAAACCACTCCAAACAAGAATGTTGTTGTGCCCTAAAAGGACAGGGATGGGGAGATCCCTGTGAACTCTGCCCAGAGGAAGCAGACGGTGCGTTGTTGACTTGGTAACCTTGGTGTCGTGACGATCTCTCAGAACTGAAAGAAGACTGGCTTTCTTATAAGAAAGAATTAGGAACAATAATTTTTCATAGCTGTTTAACCGTAACAGTTGTCTTTGCCCTCTTTAACGTAGATGGTTTTGCAGTCTCATAAAGCATCTCTCAACTGCACTCAGTGCTTGCTTATAGGTTTATTAATATGATCAGGAGGTGAATGTTTAGCTGTGGAAGTGTCACATACTGCAGTAGAAAGGTAATAGGCTCTATGAGGAAACACCTGCAAGATGCAAATAGAGTTAGTCCAAGTGTAGGAAGAGGTGCCATAAAAATAAAACCCAAGTGTGTTTTTATTTTACAAACAATAGAACTAGATCTACACCTTAATCACTTTGTTGCATTTTGTGACTAAAATTTATTACTTCTTAAAAAAAATCTGACTTGCAGTCTTTTCAGTGTGAATGGCTTGCAAAAATAACGGGGAATGACAAAACAGAGGCCTTTATGAGGGGAAGAATCCATGGGCTGTTACTAAAGAAATACTTTCCTTTGTTAGTATCCTCTGTAAGACTGCAACTAAGCATCAAACAAGTCAACAGGCCTTTGTACCATTGTAGTGCAATTTGCTGAACACACTTTAATTCATACTGACAGATGTGGTTAACAGCATTACTGGTTTCAGCAATACATTAATACAGCTCATTTCACTAATATGTCATGTAGATGTTTTGCAGACAGTCCACACAAAAACAAGGGGAGAAAAGAGAAATCAGATGTGCCAGCTGCAATATTCCTTCTGGGCATATTGCCTGTGTGAGTCATTCATTTGCCCTTGGAGCATTTGAACCAATCAGCTGGAAAACTGTAACACATATCACAGCATTTTGTGGATTTGAAAACAGAACGGCAACTTCAGTCTAAGCTGAACCCCAAAATTATACTCTCATCGTACCTGTATTAAAGTTATTTCAACTAACTAGTGACTACAGATGAGATTGTATTTTCTTCAGAAAATCTAAGAGCTCTTTAGTTTATAGTAGAAAAGAATGCAGTCACTGGTACTGATACTTTTAAGATGGAAATTTTGCATTTGTTTGATCCTTGAAGCAAGTTACATAATGCTCATTGTTCACAGCCTTTTACATTTGCACGCAGAGGATATCAGATGAAAAGTACAGTTAGTTCATGGCTGTAAGACCAAAGTAAATTCTGTACATTATGTACTATATTTCTGGATCTGAACACGAGAAGGATGAATTGCTGTCTGATTGCAAAGTTTATGGATAATGCTCACCTCCACAATAGAATTTTACTTATGCTTTGAACTTTTTTTTTTCTTTTTTTTTTTAAACAGAGGCATTCAGACAAATTTGTCCATTTGGAATTGGCATCCTTGTTGGACCTGGTGATGCAAGACTGGGTAAGTGCATGAAGTACACAATTGCCAATGCTGTTGTTGCACCATTTTTTATCCACAGACCATTGTGCCTTTCAACTGAGAATCAATATTTTCAAAAGACATAACTTTTGGAAACTTCTCTACTTATTTTTCAACTATTTAAACCAATTTTAAAAATAAATCTCAATGTCTCATATATCAGAAATTAATTTAGCATTTTTAATTTAAGCTTCTCAGACTTTCTAAGAAACTTGTGTAGGACCCAGAGCATGGATCACAGTGTTTCACGGCTTTCCTTGTGTAATATATGTAACCTGTTTCCAAGCTCCAAAAGTGCAAACCACAGTTTGCCACATCCCTTCAGTACATTCTGCTCTCATCCAAGGCAGATATCATTTCAGCTATATCATTTAATCAAGGAGCACTAAATGGCTGCTATTTTTCTTATCTGCCTCTCTCCTTGTGGCATCACTCAGATTTTTATATGACATTTAGAATCAGTTTCTTTTTTTGAGTTCTGAAAGCTTGCCTGTAAGCCAAATTTTGTGCCCACGACCTAATCTGTCAAAACTCAAATAATACCATTTTTGTTGTTTGGTTAGGAATGTTTCTTGCTAGGACAACACTTGTTCTTTGAGAGAAGTCTAAAACCATGTGAAATAAATTACACTTAATGTGTTGTTTGTATTTCTTGTGTTGTTCAGATGTGGATGAGTGCCTTGATCCAGATAACTGTAAATTTGGCCAGTGTATCAACACGGATGGATCTTTCCGCTGTGAATGTCCATATGGTTACATCCTACAAGAAACTCAATGTGTGGGTAGGTACAGCTGCTTCATCTTCCATTTTAAAAGAACTCCCGAATTGCTAAGTATGACATTAAGGATGTTATGGAGATATGTTATTCTAACATAGTCTACATCCATGCCAGTGATCAAAACCTGAGTAGGCAGGGCTTGAGCAACCTGTTCTAGGTCAGTCTTCCTTTGGCTGGGAGTTTGCCCAAGAAAACCACCAGTGATCTCAAGTGACTGTAATTCAGTAGCTTAAATGAGTTCTTGTGTTTTGTTGTTGTTGCTTATTAGAGTTTTGTACCTTTTAGTTGAGAATAACTGTCTTAGTCTTGCCTTGATTTATTTGCTTGCAGATACTGATGAATGTGCTGTTGGAAATCCATGTGGAAATGGAACTTGCAGGAATGTGGTGGGAGGTTTTGAATGTACCTGTGTTGATGGGTTTGAGCCTGGACCAATGATGACCTGTGAAGGTGAGACTCCCACATGTTAAGGACAGCCACTGCCGTTGTGTGCTGAAACAGCTTCCTCGTTTCAGAAAACAGTCAAGGAGAGTAAAGCAGCTTAAAAAGTCTGTGGAAGATTTCTGAAATGCTAAGCAAAGGTGAAAGTAGGAAGTGGACTACTTGGGTTTGATATGAAAGAAACAGAACAAACAGACACTGTTAGCACAGCACTATAAAATTACTGTGGTACCCCTATGCTGAATGTTTTTCATGCTTCGGTCTCTTATTTCAGAAATTAAAAAGTGAAAGTGTACAAAGAAGGGAGCAATAAGGAAGATCAGAGTTTTAGAAGAAGCACACAGAAAATTAATTAGAGTAGAATCTTTTCAGTGTGGTAAATGTGGTTGAAGAGATATATGATTTAAATTTATAAAGCCACAAGTGGGGAGGGTACCAGAACTAGGGGGAACATGTTAGACAAACCAAAGCAAACATTTTTATATGTATAGTGCTTACTTAAGTAGTGAAACTCTTTGCTGCAGAACATTAGAGAGGCCACAAATACAAATTGATCCAGAAGGAGTTTGCACAAATTTGTGTGGGAATCCATCACTGGAAATTAAGCTTGATAGTTTGGATGTGGCTTTTGGCTATGGAAGTCCTTAAACTGAGAGGCTGTATCAGGGGAAAGATCTCTGCATACATGGTGCGTTTTTTTAAATACTTTTCCCTTAAGTTATAGCCAGAGAGAGGAGAATGTCCTAGGACATTCTGACATCTTATCTGACCTGACACAGCTGTTCTTCAATTATCTGCCACAATCTAGTTTGCAAAGCCATACAAAAGAATGGTTCTATTTTTGCATCAGCTCACATTAGTTTTATATACAGTTAGAACTTCACTTACTTCAGTGTGGAATTTGGTCAAAAGCTCAAATTGCAGAGGAGTTAGCAGAGTGTAAACATCATTATATGACAGTAATTATTCAAGTAACCCAGAGTGTATGTAAATGCACCTTCTAGTAAGAGCAATGTTTTAAGGAATTCAGTGTATGAAGAAGCTGAATTAGTGAATCTAGAATTTAAAAATATGTAAATAATAAAAATTGAGCCTAGAAATGAAAAAGATAGTTTTAACTTACAGGATTTTGGCAACATTGATGTGGAAATCATTTGCGTTGGCTGTTTCTCTTTGGAGATATTGAGACTTCAGGTAGCTGTGCAAACATGCTGGCATGTCTGATGCCTTTTCCTATACGGAAATCTATAACAAGTAGAAATGTGAGTCTTCAACAGTTAAAATATAGCCTGTGTTAAACTGGGATCTTTGGCTGTAACTAAAACCTGCGTGTTCAAGTCTGCTGCGTTTTGCAAAAGCACGTTTCACTTCACATGGTCTTTGCCACTCTGAATCCAGATGTCAACGAGTGCATTCAGAACCCTCTGCTCTGCGCTTTCCGCTGTGTGAACACTTTCGGATCCTATGAGTGCAAGTGCCCTGCAGGGTATGTTCTGCGAGAGGACCGGAGAATGTGCAGAGGTAAAACTCCTACCAGACTCTCACAGTTGTGAGCTAATGATTTCAGGTTCCTGCAGGGGTAGGGCTCTGACTCACTGCAGTAATGGGACAGAGTTTTAATCCCAGGAGGTAATGGAGTCAGAAAGAATTTGGGACGGAATTCTATGGTTTGCATTACACAGTTGATTGTATTATGTATTATGATTGCATTACTGTCCTGCCTGTAAACCTAGACATCTGCATAAGTGAGGTCACATCAGATGATATGCAGCTCTCTTCAAGGGCACTGGGGAGAAATGAATTTGCTCTAGACTGCTGTATCTGGTAGAAAGTGCTAAATTTGATTGGATTAAAATTCCACAGTCAGAATTTCTTATTATGAATTTCGAAGAGCATCTCTCCATATAATGAAGTCTAAACCTTGTGTTTTAGATCAGAATGAGTGTGAAGAAGGCAGTCATGATTGTGACTCAAAACAAATGGAGTGCAAAAACCTAATAGGCACCTATATGTGCATCTGTGGACCAGGTTACCAACGCAGGCCAGATGGAGAAGGTTGTATAGGTAAGTGGCACTGAAGCACTGAAGCTTTTGAAACACACAGTCTCTCAGTAGAGCTGAAAATTTTGGATTTAGCAAAACATTAAAGAACTCAAGGGAAGAATTATGCACCTGCCTGCATACTGGATCATCAGTGCTATACACACATCATTTTGCTGTACAGGTGTTCACACATCTGGGCAGTAAGTGGAAAATCTGAATGTGGCTGTCTGTACAACTAGCTTGCACTGCTGTTGATGAATTAATTGCTCATGGTGAGCAGAGAATTGGGCTCACTGTTGTGAGCTTGTTGATCTCTGTTAAAAAGAATAAAGGTAGATATGAATTGTAAAACTTTGGATGACATAAAGAAATGCAGCTATAACTATGAACAATTTTGAAAACCATTGAGGAATATGTTGAAGAGAAAACTTAGAACATCTATAAAGTGAGCTGGACTGCCATCTTTCCTCTGAAAATTAATAGAATTTTTATAACAAAAATAAATAATATATGTGCAAGTTTTACAAGATAGTGTTCAGCTCAAAAACTCTGTAAAAACTTCTCTAGTCTGCTTTAATACAGTAATGGACTTGATTTTTCCCATATCATTTTAAAAAAAAACAGATGAGAATGAATGTCAGACCAAGCCTGGACTCTGTGAGAATGGTCGGTGTGTAAACACAGTGGGAAGTTACAGATGTGAATGCAATGAGGGATTCACAGTCAGTGACACTCAGAACGAATGCCTTGGTAAGTCCAACAGAAACACCCTCATGAATAATTACTTTGGTAACAGGAATTCTGTTGTCTGGGAGTCACGCTAGCTGGGTTTTTTTTGGCAGTCAGATGTGACTCTTGTTTTAGGCTGCTTTACAACTTAGTGAGTTGTCTCATTTTGCAGAAGTACTCAGAAGCTTAAACTTAGAAATATAACAGTGAATAAACACGGTCTTGAACTTACATTCCTGCAAGAAGGGGCCTTTTTAAATAGGTGTCCTGCAATTTCAGTCCTCCTGTGCTGACTGTATGCCGCTTTGATCAGTCACATTGGGTTGGCTAGCTGTGCAAGCTGACAGTGGGGTGGTATCAGCCAGCCTGGAATTGCTCTGCCTTTTCTCTGGGTCTGATTTTCAGCCAATCTTTCTTGTCTGGAATCAAACAGAAATGTATCTTTTTGTAAGCATAATGTAACTTGTGTTCCACCTTTTGCTAAATTTCCTGTCTTCTTTGTTTCCCTTAGACGTTGTGCTCTCTTTCTTACTGCTGGTAGTCTTTCACTCTCAGTTGCACAGTCCCAGGGTGAAGTATGCCCTTTCTTTTATATTTCTGACTAAATTCCTAATATCTCATGACCTTCTGGAGGTCATTGCCATTAGGATTCTCTGTAATGCATAATTTGTCTTCCAGACAACAGGGAAGGCTACTGCTTCACTGAAGTCTTACAAAGTATGTGTCAGATTGGATCAAGTAACAGAAACTCTGTCACCAAGTCTGAATGCTGCTGTGATGGTGGCCGAGGCTGGGGGCCAAACTGCGAGGTCTGCCCCTTCCCAGGCACTGTGGCCTTTAAGAAGCTTTGTCCTCATGGTCGGGGATACATGTCCAATGGAGCAGGTACTGACTTACCTAAAAACACCACCTTAGATAATTTAAATCTTTTGGATATCAGTCCAAATTTTCTGAGAGTTTTCATGTGGAGAGAGCACAGTCATTTGGGAGGAGGAAAAGCCAAAGGCCTTTGATGAGAGGGCATCCGTCCCTGCTTGGCAGATATTTATTTGGCATGCTGGCTGATTGACACGCTCTCAGGTGGGAATTCGCATTCTCGCATTTGACTTGTGGGTGCACATCAAGAACTATTTGTGTACATGAGAGCAAAGTGATGTTTGATTCATGGAGTTAATATATGATCAGTTCCACTTGTTTGCTTACACTTACAACTTATTGCATTTGAAAGTTAGATTAATGCTCCATTTCATATTTTTCCACTTAATATTTCTCCCTAATCTGTTCAGTGTTTTGTTATGTAGTCTTAATTTCTGTAGGGCTTTTTAATGTCAGATCGCAAGAACCTACTGTAACTTTATAAAATTAGCTCTTTATGATGTTCTCTTGTGAACTAACCTTCATTTAACTGCAGATATTGATGAGTGCAAGGTTATCCACGATGTCTGCCGTAATGGGGAATGCATCAATGAAAGGGGATCTTACCGTTGTCACTGCAACCTTGGCTATACTACAGATATAACTGGCACTCTTTGCATAGGTAGGTTTTTCATTATGTTCTATGAAAATAAAGTTTATTATGCTGCATGTACATGAAGGTTATTACGAAGAGATGGTTTGTGGAAAGAAATACAAAAACTTTGAAAAATGAGGAAAAAAATGTCCTTCATTAACAGGTTTTGAGCATCTTAAAAAACATCACAAATGCTGGCTGTTACCTGGTTGTTATCTGATTTTGCTTATTTTAGATCTGAATGAATGTAATGAGTCCCCCAAACCTTGCAATTTCATCTGCAAAAACACAGAGGGGAGCTTCCAGTGTTCATGTCCGAAAGGGTACATCCTTCAAGAAGATGGGAGAAGCTGCAAAGGTAACAAACAAGCAATTTATTGCAGAAACTTAATGTTTCATGGGCAAATACTAATCCAGGAACATTTAAATAAGGTAAATCTTTACAATGCTAGTTGTAATAATTCTAATAGTCTCCAGCTCAAAGATGAACATTGTTTTCAGTGCATTGTCCAGCATCAACAGAGTTTTAACCTACCTCCTCTGCATTATGCTGAATAAAGGACAACATTGCAGGAGAGACTTTCAAACATTCGTTATATTTTCACTTATTTCCTATATCTTGTACCAGAGCTCTGACTGAAACTACAGAAGCTTGGGCAGCGATTCTAAATTTGGCATTCTTCAATACAATACCATGTTGCAGTCTGCCACTTCTTCTCACATTGACTGACTACAGCTATAGCAGGCATTATAGTATAATAGCATCTTACAGACAGGTGAGAGTGGTGTCTGTAATCCTGCATTAGCACAGACACTACGATAGCTCTGAAGTCCCATTCGTAATGTGAGGGGCTCCGTGTTCAAGGAATTGGATGCCAGTGTGGAAATGAGATTTAGATTCAAATACCTTTATCTGATACATTATTTATTTGCAGTCACTTCTAAGTCCAGCTGAACTGTCAGATCCTCGCAAGGAAACAAATGAAAAATGTTTGCTTGTTTTTTAGATCTTGATGAATGTGCAACAAAGCAGCACAACTGCCAGTTCCTTTGTGTCAACACTATTGGGGGTTTTACTTGTAAATGTCCTCCGGGATTCACTCAGCACCATACAGCCTGCATTGGTAAGTGATGTGAGAAACACAAAAGAAACAGAAGCACCTTTGGGCTGTGGAAATGTCAAATGAAACTACTTTCAGCAAAACGCGCTTTCTGATCTGCATGTTGGGTCTTTCTTCTAATGATCCTCCATTATTGGTGTGAAGATGTCTGAAGAGTACAATATTGAACTACACTTTTTTTTTCTTGGTGAAAAAAAAAAAGAAGCATTTCCTTTCCCAAAGCTGTTCTTAATTTTTTTTAAATTAAAATTGTCAGCTCTTCTGTAGTAAAAAGTGAGAAATGGAGTGGGCAGTAAGACAGCTACGTTGCTAATGTCTCTTTACTGCTTGTCACAAACCTTTCATTGTCAGCATTGCTAAATCATCATCTTTACTATGAAGAATAAAAAGTAACACTCAGACTTTGATTTCCTTCAGATAATAATGAATGTGCTACAGAAATTAATTTATGTGGGGCAAAAGGTATTTGCCAGAATACTCCGGGAAGTTTTGTGTGTGAATGTCAGCGTGGCTTCTCACTCGACCAGACTGGGCTTAGCTGTGAAGGTAGGTGCAGCACAGAGCGTTGAATTTCATCTCATCTTGCTTTCCTACATCTTTTCTCATCCTGCTGTTGTCCAAGGAAGGATATACAGTGTTAGAACCAAATCCTATCGAGTATATTCAGATTGAAGGGAGGATGGGATTTAGAAGTTTATCAACAGGGACATATTTCTCTTCATGGGTGTGAAGACATTGATAACTTGTGGGATTCTAGAGAGCTGAAATCTTCTGAGGATACTATAATATAATATAGTTATATAGTAATATAGTTTTTTATATTTTATATTTTAATATTATATATATATATTATAATATATAATATTATTAAATATTATTATTATATTAAATATAATATATTTAATATATTTTTTATATTTTATATTATTATATAATAATATATATAGTATATAGTAATATATTATAGATAATATAATTTAGTCTGGAATGTTTTAGTTTACGAATCACAAGTTCAGTGAACTTCTGTCAAATCCTGCCTGGATTTCTGAGGGACTCACCAAGGACAGGAAGTCTTGCATCTGCAAGGTGACCTACGGGTTTTTCACGGGCTGTTGGCTTTATTTCTCTGGGTCCCTAGAGCCTTTTCACAGAACAGGGTTTGGTTTGCTTTGAAAAAAGTTATCTTGGGATTGCTGGGTTTGATGCTTAGGTAAAAGCAAGGAATTCTTCACTTTGGAGGTTGGATCCTTTGGAAAGCCTTTTTTGGCTTTCTGCTCTCTGCTCCACAGCAGAATGCAGTAGCTATGGAATCTGTGGGTGGATTTGAGCCTTTGGTGGTTTTCTGCCATAAGTTCTTGCTGTAGAACCAGAACTCCAAACCTGAAAGGCCTGAAGTGGTCTCCCATTGCTGGTCAGGGTTTTGGAATAACCTGCATTATCCCTGTATGTATGGATGATTACTTGTAACACAGTTTTCAAATTAGTACAATTTGAGCCTCTCTCCCAGAATTCAGAGTGTATCTCACCTTTTTAGATGTTGATGAATGTGATGGAAACCATCGATGTCAGCATGGCTGCCAAAACATAATCGGAGGATACAGGTGTAGCTGCCCACAAGGATATCTCCAGCATTACCAGTGGAACCAATGTGTTGGCAAGTCATTTTTTATAGTTTCTGTATGGAAATGCATGCAGCAACAAGTCAAGGGCAATGGTTCGGTTTGCCATATATTTTTTTCTGATCATAATTTACTACATTCAGTGGAATTACATTTCAAGTTGAGTTGTCCTGGGAAAGGCAGTTGGTTTGAAACAGCCAGTAGCTCATATCCTGGCTCGATGAGGTAAGTACAAACAAGGTGAGCTTTGAGGGTGCAAGATGTTGTATTGATTTTGAGGAAAAGTGCATTACTCACATGCATCTTGTGATGTGAACGAAGGAAGTCTTCTCAGCCATGCAGCAGTCTCCAATCTGAGAGTTGGTTAAACCTGGCAGATTCAAAACTAAAAGTTCGGGTTGTTATATGGTAAAATTAAACTTCTGGAGTAAATAATTTTAAATTCTATTAAAATTCTACTCAATCCGTGCTTTTATCATTTGTTACAACACCTACAGCAAGCTTGCTGTGTGTAAGCTCTTTACAGAATCAGTCTTTTCTCATAACTGACTAAAGCTGCTGCCATCTGTCTAAAGATGATTCCTTGCAGCTTTGGAATAGAATTTACTAGTTATAAGTGACAAAAGCTAGTGTTCTTTATTTATTTTAAGAAGTAAATACACTGGAAAATTAAAATGCGTATTTCTTTTTGTCTAAAATTTGGTTCTCTGAGCTGTCTTAGATGAGGCTGCATGTGCAGAGGCTGCGTCGCTGCGGGGTATGACATGAGCAGACAGAACGGGGTCCTCTGCAGGAGTCATGAGAAATGTCTCTGTATCTTCCCATAGCATGCAGCATGTGCAAACAGAAGAAGCACTTCAATAAGTTTTCCTCTCGTGACAGCTTTGTGCAGTTTCAGTTACGTCTAATGGGCTTCACATAGGCTAGTCTTGTGTAGATAGCGGAGATGTGTTTGATTACTTTGAGAACAAAGAGCTTCATATCTCTTTGTTTAGCTTTCTTTGCTTTCAGAAACATAAAAATGCCTTAGCTTGTTAGCACTGTGGTGCTCTGGGGAGATCTCTGTTTTTCATCGTGCTTACCAAGTTTCCTGACGTTTTATGCAGTCCTTGCTGTGACATTTGCTCGCTTGTGATCCAGTGCTTAATGCTGATTGCATACAAGATAACAAGGAGGAACTCAAATACAGGATGGCCTTGAGTGCTAACTAAACTAGCAGAGCATAGAGTTGAATTAGAATCTAATAATTGGCACGAGAGAAAAATCAGACAAGCCTGTAAGAACTAGCAGTTCTGACTGCTGGAAGACACTGTGGAATGTGAAAGAGTGCAGCTCTGCTGCAGTTTTGCAATATATCCTTGCTGTTTCTGAGTCTTCCTGACTGACATCTTTAAACTCAGTGCATTTCTAGCCTGGTTCTCAAACAAGGTGAACACTTTTATCTTTTGTGACCATGGACTACTGTTCAGGTTTCAGGCAGGACTATCAGTTTCTGAATTCTCAGGCCCCAGTGAAAGAACGCTTTAGCAACAAATACTTTCATCAGAGACTTCACTAGGGAAAATGAGACTTGAGGGGAAAAACTTGGCTAACACTTTCACCTTCTTGGACGTGGGGCAGTCCAGGCAGAAACCCAAAACGGTGGCGCATGAGACCTGGTTTCATCACCTGCTCACAGCACCTCTCATTCCTGCTGAGGCTGGGCATGGCAGAGCTGTGTGTATTGGAGTGCAGAACACCAGAGTGCAAAGCTGACACCTGATGGCACAGCTTGCATACAGTCTGAGGATCCTGTACCTTTTCCTCAACAGTCACCTAAAATATGGGAGCTAACCTTGGTGATGTCCACGTTCTGTTTGCTGTGGAACAAGGCAGAGTATGTATCCTTGTGGTTGAGCAAGTTTCTGTGGTTCAAACATTCATTTATGGAGTTGACCTAATTGCTATGAATTCAGATGTGTTCGGTGTGTTGAGCATTGAAACATCAATCTAAGTTAATGGCAAAGCTCGTATGGGCTTAGTTAGAATTCAGACCCAAGTTTAACTCTTCAGGTCCTCACATGTTCACTTTTGATGTCTGTAATTACATACTTTCCTAGATCTCCTGGGCATAACATGGGGGAAGAATCCATGTAACAGGCAATTCTGTAACAATTCCTCCATATTACTTTGCAATTTCAACTCTGCAAACAGTTTGTGCCTTTTTTAGCTTATTTGATGAAGTGTTCAGGGACTTTTGATGTTGATACAGCACATATTTAGATAATCACTGAAGAATGCTTTGGTTCCTCCCATGCCTTGTGCAGACAATTCTGTGGAGCACCCTGCAAAATCACCCTGCAAAGAGTAGAGCATCACTTTTTAAACAAAAAACAAACAGTCACATTGTTTGGGAAAAGACAGTAATGCTCTGAATTAGCACTTATTCTCCTCTAACCTGGACGTGTAGGTTGGAGATGCTGCTCTGGACTTTGTATGTTTATCCATGCTGGGATTTTCAGTGCTTGGAAAAGGTGTCAGAGCCTGATTCCCTCTAGTTTTTCTTTGATCTTGAGTAGATTATGGGATTACTAGGATGGGATTACTAGACCAGATCCTCGACCTTATAAAGTCTTATCCTCAGGTTTTTTTTTCTGGAACAAGAAATGTTCCCTCCTCTGCTTCTCAGCTGTTGAGAGCACGAACTGATGTGGTATGAGATATCTGCAGTAGAGTGGCCCAGGTGTTGCTCTACTGTCTGGCGTAGTCACCTCCTAGCAGCCAGGGTTGAGGCCGAGCCCTGCTCTTTGTTTCTGTGCATCTGGTACAGCAGCACCTGTTTCTGAAGAGGTAGGTTGGACTGACCTGAGAGTGGAAATTAACATGGTGTGTTCTTCTTCCTTTCCAGATGAAAATGAATGTCTAAGTGCACACATTTGTGGAGGAGCATCTTGCCACAATACTTTGGGAAGCTATAAATGTATGTGCCCTACCGGATTTCAGTATGAACAGTTTAGTGGAGGTTGCCAAGATATCAATGAATGCGGTTCTGCACAAGCCCCATGCAGTTATGGTTGTTCAAATACTGAAGGTGGCTATGTCTGTGGATGTCCACCTGGTTACTTCAGAATAGGACAAGGGTAAGGGATTCTCATTTTAAACTAACAGACATAAAGGCGACGTAACTCGCTCCCTTCTCTAGTGTGGAGCAGCAGAACCAGGGTGTTATCACCACTGAGAGAGATGGACAGGATTGTGGAGGTGCTCAGGAGTTGGATTCACCTGCTTCTTTTGGAGACAGGGAGGAGCTACATGGTTTTAGCGTTAAAGGAAATCTGGTCACAACAACCAGATTCCATAATCCTTTTAAAGTTACTGCTTTCACCTCTCCCTTGCACACCCCAGCAGCCAGCCAAGCTATCTGAGGTCACCTCTTGGGAGCTGACACCTCTCACTCTGATTTGTGGTGTACCACTTGTCTGTTTTAAAAGCAAAGCAAAACAAGCCTTGCCAGCTCCAAAGACAAATGATCCTATACAGGTGGTGATTGGAATTACAGTTTCATATGCTCTTATGTTCTTGTATGTTTCATATTCTTATGTGTTCCAAATGAATTACTTTTTGCATAAATGTCTGCTTTATCAAGGAAACCAATTTTCACTTGCCCAGTTGGGAGTGTTAGGGCAGTGCATCATGTTGGACCAAGCACTGAACTGGAAAGCAGAAAGATTGTGCTTTAAATTTTAGAAGTGACTAAAAGCTTCGGGATGCTCACTTGAACTACATTATGAAAGACCCCAATTCTCAGATTTTTCTGCACCTCCTGAAAATTGGTCACTCATTGCGTTTCAGGTTGGATGACAGAAATAACTAACAACTTCTTAGAGCCTAAACTGGTGTTTTTAAACATGTTACATATTGGCAGGCCTCTTTTAGACAAAGCCCCATGGAAACAGATTCTTGAAATCAAAGAGGTAGTTGCTTTGTGATTCAATGAGAATTTTGCCTGTTAAATTGGACAGAAAATTTCCTGGGAAATGAGTGCAACACAGTTTCTTCATTATTTGTATTCACAGTCCCCAAATTTAGCTTTTGTTAAGATACCTGTCTCACTGGAATTAATTTTGGATTTCTTCCTTCCTCAGACACTGTGTTTCTGGAGTTGGGCTAGGCAAAGGTCAAGGACAAGAGCTTTCACTCAGCGGAGAAATGGATGACAACTCCCTCTCTCCAGAAGCTTGCTATGAATGTAAAATCAATGGCTATCCCAAGAGAGGAAGGAAGCGCAGGAGTACTAATGAAACTGCAAATGAAGCAGAGGTAATTGACCCTCGGGGGGGAAGGGGTTTGTTATCTTATGAAAGCCAGTCTCGGATTGATGAATGCCAAAAAGCAATCCCACGGGAAAAATTTTTATCCTGAAGTAGACCAAGGGGCTGGTTTTGGACACCAGGTGTCTGGGTCAGGGCTTTCTGAAATTGTTCTGTCACTGTCACACAAAGGTTGTCCCATGCAACCCTTTGATTCCCACTACCTACATTGCATCAACACTAAAATAAACACCCACCCAGCTATCCTGAGGACAGTGCTCTCACCCGCCAAACGGGCTCTTGATGTAAGAGGATGGCAGGCAGTAAAGCATTTGTGTGACCTCGTGGCCAGAAAGGCAGCATACAATGGACAGGGTGGATGGACCTCTCCAAGCAGGATCGTGTTGTGTCTGGGTCCGGAGCCCACAGCAAAGCAAACAAAGAGCATTGGTTGTGAACATTGAACTTCGAGGGAGTCCAGAGCATCCCAGTGCTGCAGCTCTTCCTGGGGCTCATCCACACGCTCACAGTCACTCAAGCTGCCAGCCTGGGGCCAAAGCTGTCAGTGAGGTCACCTATTGTACTCACTGCTGGTCCAGGCAGAATTAGGGAGGCTGAGCTTCATCTGTCATCACCTGGAAGTTGCTAGGGACAGAGACAGGTTTCTGTTTGCCTCTCAGTGGGATAACTGTGTACCAGTGAATGTGTAAAAACCTATTGCAGTGCTCACCCAACTCCACTTCTTTCTAGCTGTTGTCATTGGTTTCTTTTATATTAACCAAACATTAACAAGTGGTTTCTGCACTCATGTTTATGTGAAAACTTAGCTGTTGTGTGACAAGTTTTATCTTTCTGTGAAGAAGAAGGCATCCTTTTTCATTCATCCTGGAGGGAAATATTTTCCATTAGTTCTTGGCAAATGTTTTGAGAAGTAGCATTAATGAAAAGTAAATCCTTTACCAAACCCCACCTGCTGGAGTTTGTTCCGTATTGGTCACAACACTGGGGCACAATGTGATTGAGGTGGTTGTAACTGTGGTGGTTTGTTGTTCTGCTGAGCTTGTCACACATTGTCCAAAAGTCACTCTCCCAGCATGAGTGCAAAAGTTGTAGTAGAAGTGCAATCTTATAATAGTCCCTTGCGTTACCTGAGGCTTATTTTACCTTGGAATACAGGGTCGGAATGCCCAGTTGAGTCATTCAGTCCAATGTCCCGCACAAGTCACTACGCTTAAATCTTTTTCCCACCAGTTAAATGTAGGCTTTAAAAACAATAAACAGCTTGCAGGAGAAATGTCACCAAGTCCACAGTCATTCGACTTCTCACTTCTTCATCCATTCTATGGTGACGGTGGTGTTACAGGTGAAGGGATCTGACCTGATCTAGCCAGAGAAGCAGTAGGTCATGGCAGGTGTCAACTGCAGCATTTGCCATTCAGCTAAGAGTACGTGTCCACATATGTAAATGTGTGTTTCATTCAGAATTTAATAGAGATACACTGAACACTCTTGTACAGAAGTGTTGTTAGACTGTCATGACCCTGAGCTGCCATGTGTGTTCTCTGCTCACATGTATATGTGATAGAGCTTGCTTTTCCATACGTGAATACAGGAGATCTGAGGGCAAGTTAGCTGTTTCCATTGTGTGCTCAGCATATGGCTCTGCTAACATGGGAAAACAAGAGAGTAAGAGAGTGCTTTTGACCAGAAGAGTGGACACTTGATTTTGAGCAGAGTGTGGTTGTAAACTGTTTCTGCAACACGTTTCAAATTTCTCTGTGCTTGGTGCTGGGTAAGGGCATTTGTCTGAGATGATTTGTATCTTCCTTTCCAAATTATAGCGTTTAGCTGATGTGCTGTCTGAAGTGTTTTCAGTCTGCCCCTGCAGCGTGACTCACACATACAAGACTTGGGAAGTACAGTGATGTCACTTGGAGGCAGGGGGTAATGCTCCTTGTCCAGCAGCCTGCCCCCAGTTCCATGTCTAAACAGAGCAAATATCACAAAGTAGAAAACTCCTACCTAAACGAATGCCTCTCCCACAGACCATGCTGTCTTCTGTGCATCATTCCTGTTAGCTTGTGATTTCCCTGACAGAGAGGTAGAACAACAGGCCTTTGCAGAGTGTAGGACACTGGGCGCAGACACTGAGCACAGCCAGATGTCAGGCAGCAGGACCCAGATGGAGAAATTGTGTGCCTCCATTACCATGCAGGGGCGGTGTCAAAGACTCTACTTTATTCTGACAACCACTAAGCCTCCAAGAATGGTTTAGACAGAGGACTTTATAGAATCTCCTTTTAAAAACTATTTCATTAATAATGGATGAGCTGGCTGAGAAATACACATACAGATGCCTGTGAAACGTTCTCTGACAAAGGCAGCTAACATCATTTGTTCTTGTGCAGGATGAGCAAGAGCTGGAGCCTCCAGTCAGTCTTGCCAGCTGGGATATTGAGAAAGCAGCAGTCTTTTCTATCAACATCTCCGATCTCAGTAACAAAGATCGCATCCTGAAACTGCTTCCTGCCCTCACAACACTGACAAACCATAACCGATATTTAATTGACTCCGGAAATGAAGATGGTTTCTTTAGAATCAATAAGAAGGACGGAATAAGTTACCTTCATTTCACAAAGAAGAAGCCAGTGCCTGGAAACTATTCATTACAAATCAGTAGCATTCCACTCTATAAAAAGAAGGAACTTAACCAGCTTGAAGAGAAACATGACAAAGACTACCTCAGTGGTGAGCTGGGAGATAACCTGAAAATGAAAATTCAGATATTGCTTCATTAATTCATCAACCAAAGACCAAATAATTAAACCAAAGATAGATAGGTAGGACTGAATATTCCTCCCAATCAGATTCTCCATATCATAGGTACAATCTTACATGAGTACATTTGTATGAACGAGCACTATTATATTATTACATAAACAAGGTACAGGATGAATACCCTAGCTCAAAACAACCACTTTCTCAGGCTTTTAACTGTAGCTGAGCTACCTTGATATGTTGAATCTTGAAAACTGGGACTTTTGCCTTTGGAAGTTGGCCACTGATGCTGAGACACGTCATCATTTCAGCAGAGGTACACGAATGTGCTTTCAACTGATGGACAGCTCTATTTTTGTAATTCTTAAACTTCGCTTCTCCAACTACAACTTACTAGGTCAGCCATTTATGATATCCATTTGGTGCTAGTAAATTTCCAACCTAGATTTATAAATGCACTGTAATATTTACACAACTTAGAAGCCAAAATTGCCATTATTCAGTCTAAATACTTCAATCAACCAAAGTTAGCTCAGTAGTTTATCTCAGTTATGCCTATAATACATTACATGTAAATTAAGTGTGTGTATACTGTAATCATGCTATTTTTATCAATGAAGCATTTGTAAACTAGATTAATAATACCCTTAATGTGAGGGTTTGTAATGGTGCTTATAAGACCAACTACTTGTTAACTGTATACACAAACCTGATGATAAAGTTTCTGTGACTTGCCAAAATGCACTGAGGTCAGTAGGGACCATTAAACATTCTCAAAAGTCAGATGACAATCAGTGCCATCCTACGCCATGACATTATGTAACATGTCAAGAGTACCCATAGTCATTCATATCAGCAAGGGTTCAATGTCATAAATGTCACAATAAAACAGTTTTTTTTTTTAGTTTATTCTGTGGCTTTGTGTTCTTGCTGAAAGTGATAAACTGAATTCTTACGTTTCAGGCATTTTGGTAGGGTTTGTTGTCTGTATGTGTGCACAGGTGATTTCTTCTTGAAGGCATGCTGCTACCATTTGTTCACTCTTCGTGCAAAGAAAGAACAGAGGAAATACAGAAAGCTTCGCAAATCTAAGCAGCAGTGGAACTCTAAAATAATTGTGTGGCTCCAGAAAGTGCATTAGAACATTTCTGATGACTTTACCTGAATAATCAAGTCAGTCAGTAACGTTGACGGCCAGAGCATGCAGAAGTGGATGTTAAGTCACTGTGCAGAAAAAAAAAATCCACATTTAATCATATGAAAAGTCTTTTGCTAAAACTGCCTAGTTCTAAATATTCAATTCTTTTACCCCTCCTTCAACAGCTGTTCTCAAATAATCTGAGACTGATCACAAAGGCGTAACCCAGTACCAAAAGCAGCCATCGGTTGTAGATGCATTTTAATGTGGAAGGAGTTATTCAATGATGCCGGTGTTCTCGTATACTCAAGTGCTGCAGTGCATCTTCTAGCAGCTGAAGAACATTCTACTGAGAGGTGATGCTTCAAAATCTGGGGCAGAAATGTAGCAAATGGTGTCACTGGAAATTCTGATTAGGTTGCGTTGTAATTGATAGAGGGAACATACACTGAGCTGTGCTCATTTGGAAAAGGAAATGCACTGTAACAATTTACCCCCAGTTGTATTGTTTTCTGTAATTCAACTTCAGCTCTTGGATTTCTTTCTGCTTAACAAATACAACTATACAGAATGGAGCTGGTGCATGTGCACGGGGTTACCTTGATATCTATAATAGACTCTGTCTGGATTTTACATGTTGATGTGCCAAAACCTTGAACGGTGTTTTATTTCCATATCTTGTGTAACTATGGTGAAATATAATCAGAGCTTTACAGTTGTATGTGCCACTTCAACTTCAGCAGGTTGGGATTGGTTTTTTTTAGTAAGATTGTATGGTTTCTGGTTAAAGTGTATGGTTTGGGTATTCTCTCTCCAGCCCTCAAATATGGAGAGGAGCTGAGAAGAATGGTTTCAGAAAGAGCTATCAGGACTCTGTTTCACATTTAAGCTGCCTAAAACACCTTAATATGCTGAAACCTCTTTGATGGTGTTCCAGCAGCCCCTGCCTTGTCTGCACAGTTCTGCAAGTCATCTTTGTTGCACTGCAGAAATAAGGACATATGAGAGTATTGTTATTTTGTCCTACAGGGAGGAGACCAATTTGAAGTCGTTCTATCCTTCCACGGACTAAAAGATAAATTTCAAATATTTAAAACAAGCATCTTTTTTAGTGGTTTAAAGATGCAAAGCCCAATTTTGCCTGTCAGTTTTAGTTGCCATATTTGTATAATTATTTACATTTGCTTGAATTTCTGCAGTTTTCTTGAACTCTCAAAGAAGCACAAAGGTTGCATGAAAACATTGCATGAGACCTGCAATTAAAAAGTGGTTTTAACCTATAAGTGTGATTTACAGTGTTTTCCTGTGTTTGATTTGACAGTGGGATCCCAGGGATCTAAGCACTAGGTACACTAGAGGTTTTTTCCAATGTGTATGCTTTTGCAACTAAAGGCTACTTTTCAAATTCAAGGAAATGATGAAAAATGTGAAATAACCCCATGGCTTCCCTCTGTCACAGCTGTGCATATGACTGGGCATAGGTGCATGCATGGATAATAAATATAATTTTTGGTTAATTGTTAAACAAAGATGGCTTCTGACTGTGCATATCAAATCATTCTTATTGTATACTGTAACGGTATCTTGTAAACTTGATGGCTGACATGTATTTTGGCATTTTTCCACAGTCTCTCATTTACACAGACTTTGAAAGAACCCAAAATGTTTACTTTCTTACAGCAGGTCTCAATGGGTCACACTCAGGTTTTCTCTAAAATAAATATTCTACGCTGTGATTCAAGTTCAGCTTCGTGCTTTGGAAGAGCTAATCTGGACAAGACTCCTGAGCACAGAGAGGCCTGGGCTGTTTGGAGAGCAAGACGAACACCACAGCTATTGCCTAACAGCTGCCTACAGCTTCCCCATCCGTGTTTGGGCACCTCTGGTCCCTACTGGCTGCACTGTGGCAGGTAAGTGCCGTGCAGAGCAGCCTGCAGCTGCATAACCAGACTGGAGGGGAGGGGGAGGTGCTGGCATGGCTGAAGTCTTCTCACCATCTTTAAAAACTGCTGTTTGCTGAATTTTTAGATTAGGTAGCACAGGAACTAACAGGACACATGGAATTCCCTTAGCTGAGACATGTGAGCCCAGGATCTTACCTATTTCACCCTCTCTCTGGAGCAAGTCTTTAAGTTTTGTCTGTTTTAGTTGGCTTCATGCTTGCAGGAGTAGCCAAGATACAATGTACAGCAGGTTAATCCAGTAAATCCAGGGTATTCGCCCAGAATAAGCCTATCACAGTGTTGGCAAGGTAATGCTTAGCTAAAACGGTTCAAAAAAAACCAGGGCTTCTCATTGTTGGCAGTGGCCTGAGCATGTTGGATGTCTGCAGAATCCGGCACAGCTCCTGGGTGAGCTCCTGCAGTTCCATGTCTGCATGGAGGGCTTCTGCGTGCAAGCCCACACATCAGCACTGTGGGTCCAGGCATCGAGTTAAACTGTGAGGTCATACTGGCTTTGGATGCTGTGAGAACTTGAGGAAAATTTGGGGAGAGGGTGAGCATACGGCTGTGCTTTGTGTGAGAGTGTGCCATCACTTACACCAAAGTAAATGGCAAATGATTGCAGTGGTTGCAATAGTAACAAGAAGGAAAAAAAAGAGGAGAGGGGAGAATGCAGCAGTTGTTGAAAATGCTCCAATGCACGTGGCTGTTGTTTCACTTACAGACACAGGTCCTGTGCTGCCCGGGTACCTTGGAGGCATTCGGTGGCAAGACCAGACGGTGCTGCTGCTGTGTTTGCTGCACGCTTTGTCAAGGCCCTCAGTGCCCATGCAGAGCTTCTGAGGGCAGCTCATGGACTCTCTCAAGGGGGTTGTGCCCTTTGGTTTGCCAAAAGATGAGACCCTCTCCTTTCCAGCAAAGCCTTGATGTAGATGACTTCAGCTCTAACAAATTCCAACCATCTACTTCTGTTGTCCTTAGAACTTGCCAAATACATCACACCCTTATAACAAATGCTTTTGAGGAATACTGTGCCCAAGCCAACTCCTCGGTTATGAGCTTCCCTTGAGTTCAGTGCAGCAGTGTTGAGGCCAGAGAGGTTACCAAAGAGGTTTTTTTTATTTCAGATTCTCCCATTTCTAACGTGCTTGTAAGTGACACTGCTGAGGTAGGAAGTGGAGGCTGGGGCTGTTTGGGCAGCAGGAGTGTGCTGGCAGAGCTGACTGAAAGCCTAGAGTTCATTCTGGTGGGTCCAGTGTGTGCTATTGCCACGTGTTAGTATATGGCTGAGTCCTACATCATTCACATGCACATGTGGAAACACATATTTCTATTTCTAAGGAATCTAAAGGGATAACTATTTGTCATTGCTTTCAGGCCAACCTCAAGTTGCTAAACCTCTGCTGCGTGCCCAGGAAAGGCTTTTTTCTTCTTCTGTCTCTTGGGCAGGACCCTTCCCTCCTGTGTGGCAGCACTGTGAGCCCAGCCCTGGCCTTGGCTCAGCATTCACATCTGCGGGTTTGTTTGTTTATGACCTTCTCTATGGCTCCCAGGGCTGTAGGATGTAAGCGCCTCGCAGACACATGTTTTGATCCTTACTACACCCTTGTGAGGTTGGGATGTGTTTGTCATCCTCTGTTTACAGGGTAGAAATCAAGAACCAGATCTTCCAGTTTGGAAGAGCCTATAGTCAGTGGCCGTCCTGCCTGGAGCAGCTCTGAAATACTGGAGTGTTTCTGCAATGAAGGGTAAGAAGCCAAATGGGCTCATCTGCTACCACAGGCTCAGCACGCATGAAGCCATGGAAACAGTCCCTTTGCAAAAAAGACATGTCCCAGCCCACCTGGGGCTGCCATATCCCCACAAGGATCCACATGGGAAGCTGCCCTGCGGGTGCTGCAGCAGCACTTAGAAAAATGCAGAGTGGCAGTACCTGGTGGTTTTCTGTTGGATAAGAGGTTTTGGGTGAGTATCCAGGTCAGCAGACAGCGTGGAGGTAATCAAAAGTGACACTGCTGGTGAGCAGGGCCTGGCTCTGCCAGCTTTCCCATCTCGTAGCCAAGGCTGCGGGATGAACCAGCCAGGAAAACAGGGTTACTGCTTAGTTTTCTTTGGAGATTGATCTTTTATTCCAATCATTCCTATATGAGGTGCTTCAGGGTGATTTTTTTTTTTTTTTTCTGTGACAACCCAGAAGAATTTTATGAGATTTTTTTAAGCAGTGTGCATGGAGCTCAGTTTGACTGTAGGTGTGTCGCAGTATAGGTGAGCTCAGACAGGTAGGAAACCTGCCTGGATTCTTCTCCTTTATTATGTTATGTGTATGTTTACAGCTCTGTATAGATGCATTTTTGTTGTAATCATAGTAAGCACTAGAGCCATGAGAAACAGTATAACTGAACAGAGACCAGGTGAAACTCCCCTGGTTTTAGGTTTCATTACATACTGGAGGCTCAGGCCAGGTTTGATGAGGTTCATGAACCTCTCTCTGAAGCTGGGCTCAGTTTCAAACAGTTCTGGGCAAAGTTTCAGGTAAATCTGGTCCAAGTTTTGAGTAAATTTGGAACAAATTTTAGGTGAATAAGAGATGATTTATGATTTTAGGTAGAAACCATACATACTCTGAAGTCTTAGCTTGGTTTCACTCTGTAACCAGGAAATCTTGGCATTTTGGCTAAGTTTCACTTTGATCTTGAGTTTTGACCCTAAACCCAAAACAGCTGGGACAAAAAGGTGAGTCCCATGAATAAACAGTGTAGAAATGGGTTCACTGGGTGGAAGCCCAAAGCCCTGCACCACACTGAGCACACATGTGATGCTCTGCCAGCAGTAGAGGTGTTCCCATGCTGAAGGTAACGCTGCATGTCCCACCAGTGCTGCTTCTGTAAGTTGTCCAAACAACTGAGCCTTCCTCAAAACTCTGAATATGAAGTTGCACGTGCAGTTTCTAAGCCTGGAGTACACTGACTTAAGATTTGACTTATGCAACCACAATCCAGTCCATGCTGTATGTTTGTATTTTGAAGAATAAATTCAGGTAAGAAATCCATGCAGGGGAATAAGGCCAGGGTCCTCATCCCTGTATTATGTTAAAACATGGCTCGCATCCAAGCTCATAGTGGGAGAACAGACTTTCTACCTGTTGCTTCAATGAACCCCTGCAATTCAGAGCACTGCAGCATCAGTTCTCCAGCCCAGAGGCGTCTAATGGGGCTACAGGTGTCATCTTGCCCGTCTTGCCAGGTCTACCACTGCATGGATACCCAGAAGACAGAAAAGAGCTCTGAAGACTTTTTTCATGCAGATTTCTTTAGATTCCTTCAGGAGTTTTAAAGGGATCTCCAGACAGAAACTTGTCCTTTTAAATAAAAAAGTATGTATCATCATTAAACCCCTTGATCATGAGATTCTTTTTGTGCCAAACATAAACTGTAGATGGAAAATATTTGAGCGGGATCTGGCTCCAACTACCAGGCAAAATATGAACAGCTGAACTGGGAATGTAAGTGCTGAATCCAGAGAAGAAGGTGATAGCACAATTTGCTGCTGCTTTGAGAAACACGTGGCTGAAGGGATGGGCAGGAAGGGAGAAGGAAGGTGCCAGTGCGGAGCAGACAAGGAACCGCACTGTCAGTCTGTATTCACATCAGTGCAAAGCTGAAACAACAGGAAACGAGGAGAAAGCAGAAAGGGCTGCAGCTCAGCAGCACTGGCTCTGCCAGCTGCGGGAAGGCTGATCAGAAGTTTTTTGACATGTATCAACAGCCATTTGCTCTCGTGGTAGCCAGCTCTACCAGGCTACAAGCTTTAGTGCAAAACCTTCTCCCTCAGCTGAGCCAACAAGCACTTGGTGATGGACATGGGGCTTTTTTACCACATCTGCACTAAAATGGATCAAGTGAGGAGACAGGAGTGTCTGCTCAGTGGGTTACTGTAACTGGGGTCCAGTGGGAAGCTCTGGGACTACCAGGCTTTGGGGCCTTGGCAGTGATGTTCCTGGTCTACGTTCTCCACTGTTAAAAGGACAACAGGAACTCCTTAGGCAAAAAGCATAGAAAAGAAGGTGGTTAAAATGACAAAAAGAACAGAGGAACAGAGTTTCAAGCTTTGCTAGATGGATAACTATCACATACTTGCCATGTGTCCAGGTTTCCTTCTGTGTGCAGTCAAGCAAACGATTACTTCTCCTTCTTTGCTGCCTTCCTGCTGTGTTCATTCCTTCATGAATGAGCAAAGATTCAAGCTCACCCATTTCATCTGAATCCAGAGGCAGAGGTCATTGCATGGGGCAAAGCTCTCCTACTTGCTTAACAGCTCCCATTGCCGCTAGTCTCTTACTCAGCTGGGAAGGGTATAGTTATTTCAGCTGCTCCAAGCTCACAGATGTGATCCATGCATGGCTGGTTCACAGGATGGATCTGGAAGGCAAGGTCTTTAAGATGAGCAAAACCTGCTACCCGTCTTTCCAGTGCAAAATTTGTCCTTCTGAGGGTAGTTCCATTTGTGATACTGCAAGCAGAACTGGAAAATATGTTCTAGAAAGTGTTTTCATTTTTCAAATCAAGAAACTGTGCGAATATTCAGCAGGAAAAATGCATTTTTTTTGGACAAAAGTTTTATCTGTTTGTTGTGGCTTAAGGGCCGTGGGACTGTGGCTCACTGTGGCTCATCTTTGGAGGGCGCAGCCTATTGTGGGGTGGGTAGGCAGTTACCAAATGAGTCAAACAGAAAAATCCCCAAAGCACATCAGAACCAGATCATTATGTGATCTTAGCAAGTACTGAGTGTAGACTAATAAGTCCTTAAAGACAGTTTCTCATTTTGAATTCAAAAGTGTAATGAGGCAAGAAGGTTAACAGATTACCCACTCCCCGTGTTGAAACTGTACTTGCCAAAGGCATAAAACTCTTCACCAAAAGCTTTTCATTATCAATATTTAATTGCAGTTTTCAAATCTGCCACTGTAAGAAATCTCAGTGCTTTTTCCAAGTTCTCACAGTGCTAGGAAGTAGCCCCGGTAGAAGAAATGAAGCACTTCCCATAGAGCTCTTCCACCAAATCACCCTGGAGATGAGGTGCTCAATGCATTAGATCAGTGACCATTTCTACTCCTGGGATATAGTTGTGCTGTGAAACATCATTCTGGAGCTGGAGAATCCTGCTCAAGCCAAGGAAGCACAGCATAGATTGGTGGAGGTATGGAGGGGAGTGTGAGAAAAGCTGCCCAAGCAGACCTGCTCTTCATTTTCAATCTCTGTATCATGTCCATATTGCACAGATTAAAGCTGAAAGCAGCACCTACAATGAAGGGGAAGTGAAAAAAAAAAAAAAAAAAAAAAAAAAAAGCTGAACAATACCACTGTGCACGTTCTCAGAGCACAGACAAGATGCTTCTTCTCAGGAGATAGAACTGCATTTCAACTAAGCCAACTCTGTGTGAACTTGCCCACTGTTTGTTTGCCCCTGTAATTTGATTACATCACTTATGAGGCTGAATTTACAAAAGTTCATGTTGTCGTCTATACATAGTCTAATAGTCTACCACACACTCCTCTACCCCGATTATGCTGGGAACCAGAGCATTTTCTTCTCCACAATGACAGCATAGATAAAACCATGGAAGGAAATTGTGGGTCTCAACACAACCGCTGGGCCCAGGTTGAAGGCCAAGTCTGGCAGGAGTTGCACAACACTCCGGCGGAAAAGGCCAATTGTGTTCGATTCACTCAGCTAACAAACAGCACAGTTCTGGGTTCCCCTCAGAACAGCCTGGAATCCATTTGAAAGTTAGAGAAATGGTAAAGGATTTACTAAGTGGGACCTCATGGTAAAGGATTTACTAAGTGGGACCTCTTTACCAGTCCCCTAAGCAGTTCTCTTGTGTTCCTCATCATCTCTATCCAAGGTTAGTCCTATGAGGTGAAAGAGCACGGAATCCTGGTTTTAAAGTCAGCAGGGCTAAACCCCAAACCCTGTAAAGTCTGCAAGAAACAGAACTCTCCATTTGCTGTGAATTTCAGCTTTGCCGTCAACTCATCTCACTGAGGCAACACAACGCTGTTCAAATTCACTGCAAGATCAAAGTCCTGAAATGATGGTTCTGCCACATCCAAACTGTTCTGGTATATGCTAAAGCCATTGGTTTACAGCATGTGCTGCTACCTGTGCAGGAGCAACGAACCATGAGGCTGACATACATCTGCTCCACAGATGGAACTCACTCTGCTGAGATTAGCTGTGGGCAAAGAGTTATTTTGTGCCCTCTTAGTACAGATCTGTCCAGAGATGCTCTTTTGGGCAGCCTCCTTTAATGGCAGGCAGGTTTGATCAAGGGTCACTCTGTGTTTCAGAAATGTATCAGCAAACTGATCTCTTATGAGCCAGTGCCTTGTTCAGAATAGCTGGGTTGTGTTTATAAAGTGAAATAAGAAGGATGATGGTTGATCAGTACAACATAAACTATAGCATGGAAACTGAATTTTGAATGAAATGCACAGACAAATCATTTATCCTCACCAATACCCTCTCCATGTTTCTTATCCTGGTAATTGAGACCATGTGTTGTGCTGCAAACAATAACTATGGGAAATTACTCATGATTCTTCCTTCATAGACTTGGGAAATGAAAGTGATGGGAAGTATGATCATCTTAATTTTTTTTTTTATGTTAACAGCTCTAAATTATTAGGGTGGGAAGAAAATGTCAATAGAACATAAAAGTGCTTTGTATAATGTTCGCATTTGCTCATACTTTCAAATCCACTGTGGCTTATTAGTTCATGGGAAAAATGACAAAAAGGAATAAAACCCAGAAAATGAATCCAGTATCAACATCTTGCCTCTATAGTAACAGAGAAATTGTAACTTGTGGGTAAAAAGTGACAATGTTAGGAAATGTTTGTTGGGCAATTGTGGTGATTAACCCTCTCCATCCCCTGGCATCTTCAGCTTCTTGCCAGCCTGACACATTCCTATGGATTAAAGAATGTGCACTGCTCTGTGCTGCTCCTTGTATTAGAAGCCTGGAGCTAGTGAGGCCCTTAACCTCTGTTCAAGAGTTTATTGCTCAGCTGTAAAAATTCTCCCAGGGCTGAAACTTGACAGAAAAAATGTCTCCGCCTGGGAGGAGTTTCTGTTCTGAGTTTGGTTTGAATTAGTTCAGCCCTTTTCCACTTGCAGAAGGACAATGGAGCAGGAATCCCTTTCTCTCCTTTCTTCTTTTAAAATCCTGCCAGAGCAGTACACACGACAGGCAGCACTCAGACCACAGTCCTCTCTGCAGCTGCAGCACAGGGTCAGTGTTGGCTGCTGTGGCAGCTCCCTGCCCTGTAACAGGCCAGACTCCATCCCTTTCCTTGCTCTGATGCTGGCTCAGACAGTGGCTCATGCCTTCTCTGAGCCGAGGTTGCTGAAGGCCATCTTGGCTATGGTGCAAACCGGGGAAATCCGCCCTTGCTGCTGTTCCTCGAGGGACTGGCTTGCAGAAATGCAGAACCACCAGTGCCACACCTCCGTGGGGTTTTGGCTTTTCCCAGAGCTGGCCAGTGTGCCAGCACAAGCCTGTCCTCCTGTGGTGGAGGTGCAAGTCGGCTCCGGCCGGCTCCGGGCTTGCTGTGCAGTACTGGGTGGTAGGCTTCCCAGATGAAGAGCTTGGCTCAGGGAAGCTGCTCCCTGCAGACCTCTGCCTGAGCCAGGGGATTCATTTCTAGAAGCAAGAGTGCTAAATCTATTGCTCTTCTTGCATGAGCTGCCTGCAGGGCTGGTAAATCTATTATAACAGTCAACGCTTTATGAATGAAGTCAGACCCCACCAAAGTCAATAGCAAAACTGATTTCACTGGAGTAAGGTTTTACCCCAACCCTCAAATCGCCCGTGGGAGCTCACCCATGCTCAGCACAGCCATCCACAGTTCCAGTGGGAGAAAGGAAACAGAGCAGAGAAGGGTCCTGGTGCTTCCTCAGCTGATCCTGGGTCCTGCTCAAACGGATGTGCTGAGCACGCCACTTCAGCAACGCCGGCAGGCCTGGCTGTGAGATCGGTGTGCGTCTGAAGTGGCTGACCGAGATACCTTGGCACAAAAGCAGAACCTTATAAGTTATTGGAGTATTGCCCTGAGCTCTCAGAGGGCCAGAGCATAAGTAACAAACAAATAAAATTTTCTATGCGTGGAGAGATATCACACCCTCGACTCAGTGCCAACAACCCAGCCTCTCTAGTGACTGCACTGCGTGCATTTAACTGACTGAACAGCTACTTGATATCATCCAGAACAGCTTATAAAATTAAACATTATTAAACATAATGGCAGACACATAACCCTTGCCAACACTTATTTCAGTAATGATGATATGCTTGCCACTTCACAAGTCTGACCTGTCACTTGAGAACTCAAATGGCCCATAACTGAAGGTGCTTTATCCACCTACAGGCTCAGGTCTGTAGCTAGATATCACGTCCAACTTTTTTACAGCCACTGAACTGCTTCGTGCTCATACTTTCCCAGCACTCCAGCACATACAACTCCTGGTGACAATATTTTCCCACCTGCCTGAGTAAATGAACAAGCAAGGTTAGCATCTTATTCCAGAAAATAAAGCTAAGGAAGTTACGTGCTGTTATGTAAGTTATGCCGCTGGATTCTGCTAGTTTTGCTGACTTTCCCATACATCTTCATTTGCTAATCTGACCATAACATTTCCTCCATTTTGAATTCAAGCAACTTTTCTTCTTTGATTCTTTAGAGTTGTCCTCCCACCAATCACAGGGGAGCTCATTTCTAAACTACGCCATGGATTTCAGATACATGGAGCTCTTTCAACACCAATATTGGGTGGAGAGTTCAAATCTGAGATAAAAGCAGCCCGTTACTGAAAAGGCATGAGTTATATGTGAATTTTTTTAAGACCCAAAGTTCAGTTGGGTTCAGTCCCTGCAGGGACAGAGCATCAGTAACAGATCCTTCCCAGTCACTGTGGTCTAACAGAGGTGAATCTCATGCCCCATCCTTTCACTGCGGTGGTAACTGGCCCGCCTGTCACTGCCTGCTTTCCTAGAAGGCTGTGTGAGCACAGCAGCTGTTTGACATTTACCATTTTGTTCCGTTTGGCTGCAGTTGACCAGCAGCTTTGCAATTTACAAGGAGGTGCTTAGGCATTAGCACAGAGAAAGCAACACCAAGAACTGAAGTTAGCTCATGGCTTATAGCCTCCATGAAGTTCAAACGTGCAGAATTCGCCGCAGTTTCAATCAGTATCATAGAAGAGATTTCTTTCCGCTCCTCTCTCTCTCTCTCTCACTATAGAGGCTAATTACAAAAGTGCTTCCTTCTTTTTTTTTTCCTTTGAATCTGAAGTTTTGTGAATGCCTTCTGTTTTGTTTTCTGGGGGGAGGTAGGTTTGAAACAGTCCTTGTGCTGAGACAGCACATAGGTTTTTACTTGCAGCCAAATACATATCAGGTTGGACTCTGAAACTCCTTCCATTATTTTTATTTTCCTTTCACTGCTTGGGATGCACAGTTCCTTTCTGCTTTTCGTGGTCACTTCAAAGATCATTTCCCAGTGTTTCATGGCTTCAGAATCATTGCCCAGGGAAGGGAATGGTGTCCAAAAGAGCAATCAGACTAAGACAAGAACTCCTTCAGCTTTTTCAATGGAATCTATGGTCCCTTAAGATCAGAAGAAGCAGATGGCATAAAGCCAAATTTCTTTTTAAGCAAAACAGAAATAGAAATGGATTTCCTTGACAGCTCTCAGTACAGCATGGTGTAATACAAGCACCAAACAAGAGGCACCTGCTTCCTTTGCAAAGCAGTCAGGAAAAGACCCCTGTGTATGCAGCTTGCTCTGGGACCTAATTTGACTTATTTGTTCCACCTGATCTTTAGATTACTAAGACAGAGAACAGTCAACACCTGTGGATGTCACATGGGTGGATAACTGAGCTGCTCTCTCTGCACTTGGGGTTTAAGGAGTTCAAATAACTAAACAGAGTATTTTAAACAGCTGTATAAAATAGCTCCTGCTGATCGCTTTTAAGTCCAGAGGTGATTAATTGTAAGCCTGTGGGGGGTTTAACAGAAGGAGACGTTCTATGTAGGCCACAGAAAGGACACAAAGCCCCTGTGACCTGGTCATCTATACCTGATCTAGGAAACTGAATGTGTTTGTCGCAGCGAGCAATGGAATTCCCTTTGTCCCATGGAGTGAAAGTCCAGTGATATTAAAGGCTTTTCCAGAGATAATTCTTTTCCTTATTAGTGACGCTACAGTGAGTTGGAGATCAAGTACAGCGTAGAAGGAAGCATAATAACCCTTTTCAGATGAATAAAATAAAATAATGCAGTGAATGTAATAGCTAACAGAAGATAAGAGTGTGTTAGGGTTAAATCCTCCACTGATTAACACCTAAGTGAAATGCTAAGAAAGACTCGCTGGTGTTCCTTCTCATCCAGAGGATGATCTGCTCTAAAATGGCTTCCCAGCTCAAATTTTAGTTTCAGAAAACACGTTGTTACAAAGATTGTTAGCTCTAACAGAAGTAAGCACACCTGTACCAAACCTTCCCTGCAAGTTCTAAATCAATGAGTTCAGAGAATCCTTTATTGCAGCAGTTTGCCTTATCTCTTCAGTGTGCTGTCTGAGGGTTGTGGGGTTTTTAAAATGTTATAGTGTGAATCTTTCCTTCCTAGTATAAAAAAAATCTTTATATAACCTTTGGAAGTTGCATAAGCAAGAAATGTCTGTTAACAGCTGCAAATGTTTATGTAGCTCTCCTGTGCTGGAGAATGCTGGCAATTCAAGGTAGCTAGGAGACTGGCTGGTGTGAACAGCTGCAGCCAATAATTATACCCTGCTCTCCTACACCTACTTTCTGGACTGGTAGGATTGCTGAACTGATCTGATGAAGAAAGTAGCATCAATGCGTTCAGGCTTTTGAGCTGTTGGAGATGGAAGTAAGTTCTGTTTTTCCAAATCTAAGCTGTTGTTGTAGCTGGAACAAAATCTATCTTTGCAGGTTGTGAACCAGTTCAGTTGCCAAGAACCTTTGAGAAACACACAATGAATGATGTGAAGCCTAGGTTTAAGGAGCACTTCAAAATACCTTTCAAGCTTAGAAAAAACTTTTCTGATTCTTCTGAAGACTGAAATTTTTTCTGAACAAAAGCTTTCCTCTTTTGGGGAGGCACATGGGGGATGAAAAATGGTTCTCTGTAGCTGCTGCTGTCTAGTTTGTGGGCTGAAAACATGAAGTGAGAGGGAGGGATATCTAACCTGAGAACGGTCTTCCTTGATGGTAGTAAGGTAAGCAGTACTGAAATCTCTGCTGCTCTGCTGTCCTTGGCCTGTACCCCCCAACCAGAGCTCTACTGGTGGTGCAAATTTTTAAGACAGACTTTAGAAGACCCTAATGTCTTGGTACATACAGCAAGATACAGGTCTTGGAATCCCCACTAATGTGGATTCTGTTTTTTGTTTTCTATTGTCTGGTTGCTAGATAGAGGTTTAGTATTAATTTGTGTGTTGATAATTAAAACGTTTAAGATATTAAAGGACAAATCACCCTCTCCTGGAATTAAAGACTCATGATACAATCTCCTGATCCTCAGTGAGTATTGCATTAGTCAATTTGTGGGCAGTCAGTAACTCAATAGCAGCAAATTATGTAGTTATGCGGGAATTCTGGTTTTTGGAACGGGCTGAGGTTCCCAAGCTAAGGCCCAACACTGCTAGGGTGTGTCATTTACATGAGGCACTTAGTGGAAAGAAAAAGCTGTGATGCCACATCCCTGGTGCTTTCTGGAGAATAAAATACAACAGCAATATTGCACTGAGGTAAAAATGAGAACGAACAGAACTTCTTATCCACTAAGAACTTTTTTCTACAGTGAGGAACCAACTTCCCTAGACAGGCTTTCAGCTGATAATGCGTTCAGTTAAATGTTTTACTGATGGCTATTTTAGGTCTGGAGATTATGAACCTGAGACTAGATTTGTGGTGATTGAATGTCCCGTTTGCACCTTCAACTCCACGCTTAAAAGTTTTACAGGTATCAGTATAGGTCCCTTGAGGCAGAACCAAGCCTTACTCCTGGTATCCACTTACACTTGCTCTGTCTTAAGTCTACAGCTGGATTAAAAGTAAGAGAATTTTAGCTCAATATCCTCATGTCAGTCCAACCTGAACGAAGAAGGATGATAACAGCCAAGAGCTTAAGGCTCAAAGTATTTCTCTATTCATTCAATTTAAAAATAGTTCTGTTGTTAAATCCAAGTCTGAATGTCACTAATTTCAGTAGAGTTGGGATTTATCCCACTGCCCTTCTGAAAAAAAAAAAAATTGCAGCTACCATCAGTACTGACATAACAACCTAGTCCTTCTTCATGCTCTCTAATGTGCTTCAAATTCTTTCTGCCATCAGCAGGAAATGCGAGAGAAAAGTGGATTGTGACAGAGCCAAGTAATAATCCACTGAAGTCACAAAACATTACAGAGGTCCTGATATAGCTTTTAAAATAGCAACTTTTTCATTACTAAGTGACAGATTCCTCTCTCCCTCCCACACCTGCCCAGTTTGTTCTGCTAAATGTCAGAACGCTGGCATGTATGGGCCCCTACAGCCTGCTTTCAACTCCAGAGGCGGCTTCTCCACACAGCTGTTCTGCTGCAGATGTAAAGGTGCAGAATCTAAGGTACCTTCCTAAATCCACAGGGGGGTGCGCCTGGGTGAGTGGGAAACTGCAAGAGGTGCAACTCCCAAACTCTAATAAGAGTTATACCAGTGCTGGTTTGTTTGTTTTATCTTATTATGCTATACAATAGCAAAAGAAACAGCTTTCATTTTATGCTTAATGATTTAAGTAAGCAAATACAATATTTCAAACACTTATTACAAAAGAACAGTATGGCTGTGTCCAAAGCTGTCAGAACAAATGCATTTTGTAGCCAAGAAGAATCCACCCAAAATTTACTGTATGAGGTATGAAGCAATAACGGGACACACTGATTCATCAGCTGATGAAACCAGAAGTGCCCAGTGTTGCCCAACAGAGGGTTACTCAGGGTTCTAATGAAGTGTTTCTCTTGCATAAAAGAGAACAGATGTAGCCAACCTCATAAGAAACAGAGCTATGACCTGCTGTGAGCTCCCATTGGGCAAAGTTTCTTTCAGATCTGAGAAATTGTTCCAGCTGAGTCAGAATATTCCTCTCGTACCACCGTACTTCTGCAGGCTAGACTTCCAGATTCAGATCTGGGTTGTGGTAGGCTGTCTTCTACCATTTTTCATCTAGTTGCTGTATTGGCAAAATACCTTTAGGCCTTGTGAGCTATTGGAAAACTGACCGCTAGATGAGGAGCTCTGTTCTATGGACCAACAGAAACATTACACAAAGTTGTTTTGCCCTTAAGGTTAGTGGTGTATCTCACACTGAGAATCGAGCCTTGTCACCTTCCAAGTTCTTGGCAACAATAGAGGTCACAAACCTTCCTGCTGTGCTTTGAGGTGTTACTAGTTGTGCTGGCTGCAGAAGTAACTCCTGACCATGGGGTAAAGCAGAAACTCTTGCCCTTCAAGTGAAGAACAAATGACGAAAAGGCTTTTGTGAGTCTGTACCAATCTTTTACATAAGAATATGTTGTAGTGAAGAGAGAGTAAGGCTTCTGTTAACTTAGATGGCTGGAGAATAGGGAAGAAATATTGACATTATGGCTGACTGAGGATTTCTAGATGAATTCCTTCATCTCTTAAGTCTTCAATTCATGCTAGATGTGCTTATAAATTCAAACATCTTGGGTAAATAGTACAGTAGGTGGTTGCATATTGCTTAACTTCTGCACTCAAGTAAGCAGAACACTGATACCACTGCACTTACTATATGCTGATGCAAGTGTTTCAGGGTATCTTGGTCTTAGGCCCAGGATAAACCTAACTGCTGCGACAGGGCATGTTCCCATTGGCATTCTTGTCCTGTCACCTCATAAGTGGAGTTACTTGTTCAGTGGTGTTAGATTCCAAGTTCAAAACCAGATATTTAATAAAGCTTCCAGGAAAGCAATACCACTGTGGATGTCAACAGGGCCTTCAGCATCAAAGGCGCAGAATAAAATTATAGATGGAGAAGACCTGTTAGGTCATCTACTCAGCCCATCTGCCAGTGCAGAGAACAATCCTGCAGTCTGCTTCTCCCCTTCTTTGTTTGTATCAAGCCAAAGGGGTTTCCACTGCTTCCCTTGGGAAAGCATGACATAGCAGAGTAGCTCTTGCCCTTAGGAGCAACTTCGAGTTTGTGAAATAACAGAGGCTTTCTAAGTCTCATTTTGATGGAGGAAAGGAACTCTGAGAGAAGGACCTTTAGTCTTATGACTATACGGTATCTCAGATCTAATTCTCGATTAATCATTTTTTGTGTACAGATCATATGAGGATAAGTGTCCCACCCCACAGCTGTCTTGTTCAGTAATTATTCCTTAGACAGATTTTGTCATCTTTAAGTAGTAAGTAGTGCACAAACCCTAAACAATTCCATTTCACGTGGCAAAACTTCAGAATTTGCTGTAATTAATGTTTGAAGTATTCTGCCTGACTCTTATACCTTTTAATTGTGCTGAAGATCTCTAGAAATTAGCAATCTGATGTCCCAGAATCCCATAAAAGTCATTCCAAAATATTTTCTTGAAAAACACTCCACAGAGTGAGTGAAACCAACTGTATCTATAGACAGATGACTTCTGACAGTTATTGATTTAAGACTTATGTTTTCATTCAAATTCCCTGTGCTCCCTTATACTGTTGATAAGTCATAACTTTCTGATGTCTTTATCTCTTGTGAGGAAATGTTTCTGGCCAAATACATGAAGTCCTTTTTGGCCTCGTGTATTGGGCATTAAATGACAGGAATCAACTCTTTTTCAAAGGAAAAAAAAACAACAAAACTTCTCCAGCTATTCAAACCAGTAGCCCTCTGACTTTTGTTGAAAATCTATGTATTTACAAACTGTGGAAGTTGACTGTGGAGATCGTGCTGAAGGATCACCACTACCCTCATCATTTTGATGAGGGCTGTATTTGTTTGGCAGTCTGCAGGATAATGTTTAAAAACAGTCGTAGAGTTATGGAAGACTATGATTAGTATCTTTTTGTGACTGTTTGAGCTGTACTCTGCGAAATGAGCAAGGATTCAGAAAAAGCTGTAGTCTGACTGTCACTTTGGCTGTGGGGCTAGGGGGGATTTGAATACATGAAATGCCTTTGTTAGCAGTTGGATTTAATTTCCTTTTGTTTAGCATTTGCACAGGGCTCAGTGTAACGCAGTAATATAATAAGAAAGCTTTGCCAGCAACAGATTTCAGGAACATGCACAGGCCACTGGGACTATGTAACGTACTTAATTACGGGTCAGCATTAGAACAGGCAACTATGATGCAGTTGTAATGAAAAGGTTTTCCCTGAGCTGTGTTGGCATATCCTTTGTAGTACTAAAGGATGAAGTTTTGCTCTTAGGTCTAATTTTTGTTTTAAACGACTAATTTGTAAGCATTCTTTCTTTGTGTTGGCTACGCAGAACTCTACCTGTTCTTTACTGTTCATTAGAAGTGATCAGTAGCTATTCAAACATCCCTAACACTGCTTGCTAGCTGATGAAAGGCCTGGAAAATGAAAGTGTGGCAAACCAGAAAGTAAAGAGCAATGACCAAAGGCATAAGGAGAAAAGCTATTACCCAGGGAGACCCAAGGAATTATGTCACAGCCAGATAGTCCTAGTTTCAGTGTTACATTCATCTGTGGCTCTGTGGCACTTGATGCTGACAGTTGAAATGTAATGGAGGCTGGTGGAATAACCCATTTGATGGGCAGATATCACTAGCATACAGCTTTTTCAGTGCACACTTGCTGTGTACCACCTCAACACTGGGATAAAGGTGACAGACAACTGTGGCTTTGCATGAATTTCCGAATGCCAGCTTGAATGGACAGTATTCCTCTCTTCATCCAGCTGCTCTACTATTTTGGCATCTCATCAAAATTTCCCGGAGTAATTGCAAATGAATAATCATTTTTCATTTAGCGTATACGCAATCCTGGCACCGCTGATCATCTAAACACTTGCTTAATATATATGTAGATATGCCATCAACGTATGTTCTGGATTTTTGAAAGGCAAACTTCAGAAATAAAGGATCATAGGCAGAGTCCAGTGCATTATTACTGTTATTGATGTGTGCCGAAAACATTAAAAATAATCTTTATTATCAAGAAATAATGATGTAAAAATAAATAGGTCCTGTTGGTAAGCAGGTGCCCAGGAGCAGAAAGGAATGGGGAAAAAATCATAATCCTCTTGTAGGAAATCAAAGAAGTGCCTGAGTTGTGTTTTTCTGCTTGGCCTAGACTGTTCTAAATGCTAAGTATCTCAAAGGCCTTGCAAATAAAAAACAAATGCCAACAGTTACCTCTCCTACAGAGCAGACTTCCAGCCTGCTCAGAATACAGTGGTGAAAGTTTGCCCAGGTTTGCTTGTTCTATTGGTAAAAGTCTTAGCTGGCATTTGGGAAAATGGTGTTTGAAAGCTCTGTGCATGTGGCCTGGAGTGGGACACAATCTATGTCACGCTTCCAGAAAGAACAGAAAAGTGAAGTCCTCTTTACAGTTGCTCTTAGCCAGAAAATGATAAAATGATGTAGAATGCTGCTGCACTTGAGTGAGGAACAATGTCCTGACAAAAATGCTTGCTGCCTCTCCAGATCAGCAGGTTGGCTTTTCATTCAGCAGCATTTCAGCACTCTTCCAGGCAGTTTTACCCTCTACTATTAATGAAATTGATCTGGTTAATATTAGAACAAAAAAACCTCACCGTGATGATGATGAATCCTCACTCCATTTATACACAGCTCTCTCTCTCTCTCCATGTCAAGAGAGCCTTCAATTCCCTATTGCTGGCTCCACGATTTCCTGGCTTTATCACAATTCCTTTTTCAATTCTCCCACATTGTCAGTGCTTTAAAGGATGTTGAGAAGAAAGGTAAGAATATAATTGAAATTTGTATCTCCCCCTCCAAAGATCTCCTTTTATTTTGTCCATCATAGCAAAATATAGGCTGGCAGCAGTCAAAGAAAAGCTGTATTCTTGCAGAATGTGAATGGCCCAAATTACCTATAATGGTTCTGACTGTGGCTCAGGGGTAACTTGTACCTGCAAGTGAAACTACCGGAAAATAAGACCTGTGTTTTCTCTGCTGCTATGAACACCTGTGAGGTGAGCTTCCCTGATGTTATCCTAAGGGAAGGTACCTGTAATTTGTCAGCAATTGAAGTGCAAGTTGGCCCAAGCAGGAAGATTATGGTCAGGAGTAAGGCGTTTTAGCAAGGCAGTAGTGAATACCACATGCTCTCTAGGCTCAGCGCACACAGTCAGCTTAGTTGCAAAGGAAGGGGAGAAGTTTTCTTCCAACTAGGACATGCAGTTATTTTGTCTTGGCCACTTGGAGACAACCTCTCGGACTAGCTAGGAATCCGTAAACCACAAAACACTCATGCTAGAAGAATCTGGCTAAAGATGCTACTTTTGTGACTGTTGGTTGGTTTTTTTTTTTCTTTTTTAAAACAAACAAATTCCTTTGCAGTAATCAATAGTAATCAAAAGACAACTTTCTTCAGTTCAAGGGTATCACCTTTAAATGTTAAGGCTACAAACAATGTTAGTACAAAACTCCTATTTCTGTTAAAAAATGTACTATATAAATATTTTGTAAAAAGCTGATGATTAATAGTAATATTTTGTGACATAGTGGAGAAAAGCAAACTTTAAGGAGAAACAAGCAAGTGTGCATAAGCAGCTCTCATTTGTTTAATTAAGTATATTTTTTCTTATTAAAAGCACTAGTTACTTTCTGGATAGTGGCTCTCGAATTATAGAATTAATTTGTCAAGCTCTCAGACCTGGCAGGGCAAAAGATTGCTGTGTTGTGACAGAAGGGGAAAAGCATAACTACTTTAGTAAGGAGCTAAATAACCACAACTTAATGGAGAGAAAATGTAGGAAAATAATTACATTAATTCACTTCAGACCTGATCAGACCTTTAACCATGCAATGACAGACATTCTTAGCCCAGCAGCAGATCCAAATTTACACTTTGCAGAATAACATCCTTACTGAGCTAGAGGTTGCCAAGGAGCTGTTAGTGAGGGAAGTGCCCTGTGTGCCAATTCCAGAAATCAGTACGGCAGGACAGTCTGCCCTATATTTCCAGACTTTGGGTACCTTACATAACTAGGTACAAAATACAGTTTTATTTCTGATTCTTTTCTTTGGAAGTGCAGTCATGTGCAATCAGGTGGAATAAGTGTGCTGATAACTTTCCTTCAGAAACTGTAATGATTAGCGATGTGGACACTTTTCTCTTTAGGCAGAAACCGTGAGGCACTGAAGCAAGCATTCACTTTTCTTGCACTTGAGGTCACAAATTTATGCAAGTCAAAAATGTTGAGCCTGCCAAAAACATCATGCTACACTCCACCAAATAAAAGGACACTGTTATTCTTACAAGGAAAGGTTTGACAGGACAGGAAATAGGCAGGGTCACAGAAGTTTACTTAATACTGCAACTTATTTAACCACCTTTAAGCCAAAATACAATGTTATTTTTTCATATACGTATTTATATGTATATATTGGGGAGGAGAGAGAGAAATACAAGTAAGCTATTACAGGAGCAACAGCCAGTACAGAAGGTAGGGAGCTTTAACAAAAATTCAGGCAATTCAGGTTACTGTACATCACCTGTCTCTACTGGGTTAACGTGCATTAAGGAAGTTTTAACTTATGTCCTGAAACTGCAGCAAGAGGAATTTGATTTAGAGAATCCAATGTGTTTTACCACGCTATATGCTTATTGCCATTACAATTCAATCTTTAAGTAAACTGCATTTCTCTTAAAGGAATGAAGGAGGAGGAAGAGCAAAATAATATGAAAGATAGGAAAAATGTTGCTGTTCATTACAATTTTCCATTTTTGTTGAAACACAGCAGGAGAGCAAAGCCACAGGCTTCTCTACTGCTCTTGCATGCCAGGAGGGATTATGCAAACACTGCAACCACCCAAATCTTATTTAAATTATAGTCATTGTTCCCCCTTTAATGGTTATACTTTTGCCTGCTTTCACTCAAATATTGCTGCATCTTGCTTTCTGCCAACTTAGTCCCACTGGGAGTCATCAACTCTTAATTACAGACAAACAGATCTCTGAAAAATACCTTGGAAAAAAAAGTAGAAAAGAAAGCAAACCTTAAGTGCCATCTAGTGGCCGAAGATTAAAAAAACATCACATCAAAAAAATTCTGACCATGACACAGAGCAAAGCAACTAGCTGAAATGAAGAAGCAGTGCTTGATTTCACAACCAGCAAAGACCTGGTTAATTATTGGGGAACCAGGAAAAGGTAAATAGCATCTTTGCAGTAACTTTGAAGATTTTTAGCCGTAATTGGAGAGCTCAAATGGTAGGAATTGTAGATCACTTGCTCCTCCATGACCCTCAGCAGCTTAATAGAATCCGTATCTTTCCAAATTGTCAGGTGTACTTCAGTTAAAATCAGAAAACAGAACCCTTTCACACCTCAAAATGGAAGCCAACTCATAGGGATGAATCTAGACTCAATTATCTAAATTCAAGTTAGGCTTTTCCACCCAATTCATTTGGAGTTCAAGGCCAGATTTTTCTATTCTCTGATTTGTAACAAGTCAAATTCATTTCTAAGAGAAGGCAGACTGTTAGCTCGTTGTGTCCTTTTCCTTTCTCTACAGGAAAAAGCCACTTTCTGCTGCAGATAGGAAACCCAAATATCTTCTAATAGAAAAGCTTCACGTTGCAAGTAGACAGCTGTACAATTCCTCAAATTTTAGACAACTCTTCTTGAAGATGTGTCCTTTCTACATATAACCAGTAATTAACAGTATAAACTTTAATAGCTCTGTTTGAACCTTTTAAGTGATAATAGAGCAGACCAACAACGTATTTATTTTATATATATATATATATATATATTTTTTTTTTTTTTTTTTTTTTTGTACAGCATTTTTACTTTCAAGTTGCTTCAGAGCTTTCAATTTTCTTCAGTGCCTTGCATACAGTGACATTGGGAATTACTCCTCGGGAAGATTCTGGAGGAAAGAACCTGTATAGGTAGATGTATTTGATGTAAGACTTGATGCATATTTCTAGCTTCTTGTGGAATGACTTGGCCTAATGTCATCCAGTCAATGAAACACAAAACCAGCTTTATGCACAAAGTAATTCACAACTATTTAATTTAGATAGGCTAGATCTCAAATGAAGTAATGAACAACATCAATGCATCTACCAGTCCTTTCTTCTTTCTGCCTACGCAAAAATTCTCAAACATGCCAAATTTTTAATGTTAACAAGATCTTGTTTTTGTTTTGTTTGTTTGTTTTTGCTAGTAGGGAAGAGGAGCAGCAAAACTTACTATCAAACTCCAGCAAGAAGAAATGGGTTTACAGAAAAGGATTTATTCTTATTTTAAGATATTTAAATAGTCTTTGATAACTGAAGATCCTTTCTGGCAGATTACAAAGGGAAGATGCTTAATATCAAGATCATTTTTGCAACAGATCTAGAACCTTACTAACGTGATGTGCTTCTCACTCACAACATTGGCATGGTAAGCCTGTATATACAGATACGTACAACAATGCCGTGATAAGGCTTTAAGGGAAAAGAAGCACTGCTTAGCAGGTAATGCACATAAGGGGAATGGTTTTTACCCTGGTCAAAGATGTACTTGCAGTTTCACCACTGCCAAGTCAAAGTAATGACTGTGGATAATGGAATTAGAATGCTGTCATCTTTGTTTTTCAGCTCTTCGGGGTAGTGGGACAACATCATGATGTGCCAAACTCTGGAAATGGCTAGTAGTAGAAAAGGATGCAAAACAAGGACAAAAAACAGTGACCCAAGACCAGCAAGGAGAATTCTGTGAACATCTGGCTCTACAAAGTTCTACCTTGCCACTAGGATCCATTCCAAAAGGTTTTGTTAACTGGTCAAAATGGATTAAATACTCCAACTGGAGAAAAAAGGTTTGATTCTGAATCATCAAAACAGTGTGTTCTTCCATACAGTACCTTATTCATGAACACTGAACAGCAGCATGCTTCACAGCATTTATTTACTATATTAATTTCCAGATGAGTTGTAATATTTCCTTTACACCCCATATTCCCTGCTCTTTATCTAGTGAGCTGAAAAAATAGCTATCTGAGAACCAGATAAGGATCAAAATTAGAACATTTCCTTTGAAACAACCATTTTTGACAAGTCATAGGAGACGCAATATTGAATATCTTCACCGTATTCTAATTTAGGGATTACAGGAGGAAGTCATATCAATACACATATTATTGCTATCTCTGTACAAACTTTATGCTGCTTGCATATGATTATGATGCAAAACACACTTTATGCTGCTCACGCACAATTAAACACAGGGTCCAATTTTCAATGCATTCAATGTATTCTGAAGTCTGCTTACACAAATACTAAAGTTACATGTCCTTCCTAGACATTCCAGGTACCATACATACATACTACCCATAGAGACTATAAATGCCAAAGAAAGTTGTAGTATAACTATGTCTTGAAGGTTTATTACTGAACATATATACTTAACAATAGAAACTTGAGGGTTTTTATTAGTTTCTTCAAAGTAAACTCTTGGTACAAAATATTGATACACACAAAAGCTTTCTTTCAGGAGGTTAACACAAATATTAACGAGGACAAAATATTTTAAAAAAGCAACTAATAGACCAAGTAATTCAAAATATTACATCCAATTCAAATGAAAATTTAGAACAATAAAAAAGCAATAGAAAGCACATTCAAATCATTTTCAGTTCTTTCCAGTAGAACCAAAGCCACCTTCACCACGTTCTGTATCATCTAGAGTCTGAAAGACAACAATTGTAACAAGCTTGTTTAGAGTTTTAACTTGCCTTCAATTCCCATATAACCAGTATTGTTTATCATGCAGACAGTGCATGTGCAAGGGCTGCCCTGAAAGTTACGCCTGCTATTATGGTGGCTCATGACATCAGAGGCAGACGTTGGTGGGATGGCAGTGGAGGTTGAACCTTCCCACCAATGTGCCTTTACGTTTTGTTGCTGTTTCACTGATGGCAGCAGAGGGGCCGTCAAAGAGCATGCCAGCACAGTGAGGCAACAGGTGGTGCATTTCAGCAGTGGTCATTCTGCTAGTGCAGATTTTTATAAGTGCAGCATGCAGCGTCTTATTCATCACCGTCAAAAATGGTGATAACTATGCTGAACAATGATGTTTTGCAGCTGAGAATTTGCTCTATCAACCAGTGTTATTGTGCTCTTTGTATCTGTTGTGGTTTCCACAGCAGTAAATAGGAGGCATTGCTTTCAGAGTGACCTGCATACTTGGCTTCTCACAGTAGATCAGAACTGTCAGTAACTCAAACTAAACCAAAATATTTTATGAGTCAGTTCTCAATACCTTCCGTAAAAGCTTAAATAAATCCCACACTGAGAGACTATAAATTCTAGCATACACTGAAGCATTTCTCACCTACTTGCTATTTGTGAAAAACTTTGAAATAATAAAAAATAAAATAATGCATGCGAAGCATAAAGGGTTTTACATAAAACGTAACAGAATCACTGCTTAATAGTTAGAATAGTTTTAAAGCAAAGTATTTACCTAAAGCAGAAATTTCATCTTATCTACAACTATCTTAAACTACTAGTTGTTGAAAAGAAGCAAATATTTCCCTTTGGCAACTTACTTGAACTTCTTCTAGCTCAGGATAGAAAATGCGTTCGCAGATGAGCTGGGCAATTCTATCTCCTTTCTTAACTACAAAGAAGTTAAATTATTATTATTTCCTTAAAAAAATCCATACAAGTTTAGATGATCTCTTTCCAAGAGTTTCAGAATGTAATAAAATACTTATTCAAAATTTAGTTCAGCAAATATTAGAAACCCCAGAAAAATACAGGCTGTGATGAACTGTGCTTAGCCCTTTTACATGAAGTTCCAGCAGCAATAGCAGTTTAAGGGAAATCCCCTCATTCCTGCTGCTATACCAAGGCATCCTAAGCACTGTTGTGCATAAATATTACAGAGACTCAGATAGTTGCTTGGATGATGTAGCTCTTGTGTGGATTCAATCTAAAAACTTGTTTCCCTGGGGCATTCTATATTCTAATCCCTGGGGATTCTGTTACTCTATGAAAAAAAATAACAAAAAATTGAATGGATAAAAGGAAAAAAAAATCTATGGCTAGTACCCAGCTTGATTCACAGAAGTTTTTTAACAGGCTTGTGCTGTGAAGTTGCAGAAAAAGTTGTAAAAATATTGGCAATATTTTAACTGGGTCCTGAAGCTTAAACCGATGCATTTGGGAAGGAAGAGCACGATTAAGGGAAAATCATCCTTTATTATTCATGTTTTTATCTCAAAATTGTTTACTGTTGATAAAGAAAGAATCCTAATACAAAGTTGCATTTCAGTAAAGGTCATCTGGAAGGTTTAACCTTCAGTAAAGGAATCTGAAGGTTAGCTAAGTAGTTCTTTTCTGCACAATGCTTCATTTACTAGGAGTGCAAACTTTTCAGATTTCCTTAATAGGACATTGTTAAGTTGCCAAGATTTTGTTAACTGTAAAAACGGTCTCAGATAAAATTGCCATCTCACAGATTTTGAAAGAAAACTTAATTTCTCATTTCCCACCAGAAGTCTAAAAACAGGCTTTGCTTAGCTTGATGCTTACCTTCAAAAGTCTCCTTGCCAAAGTTGAAGAGCACCACGCCAACGTTTCCCCTGTAATCCTCATCAATAACACCAGCTGATAGATGGAAGAATTAAGAGATATCCAATTAATAAACGTTGCCACTATTTTAAACAACACAAGTTTAGATTGGTAACAACTGCAGTACCTCATGCTGGTACACTTTATGCTGCTCACGCACAATTAAACACAGGGTCCAATTTTCAATGCATTCAATGTATTCTGAAGTCTGCTTACACAAATACTAAAGTTACATGTCCTTCCTAGACATTCCAGGTACCATACATACATACTACCCATAGAGACTATAAATGCCAAAGAAAGTTGTAGTATGACTACGTCTTGAAGGTTTATTACTGAACATATGTACTTAACAATAGAAACTTGAGGGTTTTTATTAGTTTCTTCAATTGTGTGAAAATACTGCATTATATATTGTTCATTACATTACTGTATGTCTCTGGACCTGAAAGTGGCAATTTTTATTTATTTTAGACCAGGCACCAGTTAATTAAGTGCCAATTACATAAAGATCTTGCTGCAAATGCTGAATGACTGTTGAGCAGCCCTCTCCATCCTTTCCTGTCCAATATGCAGGTTTAACAGATACGTTGTATGTGAGAAGAGCTTGAGCACCACTGAATCTTGCCAAATGACTTCAGTAAAACACAGCTCCTCAGGCACTATACCTTTTTTTGCCAACAAAGAAAGATGTAAGTAAAAGCTAGCTTTTATATTTAGCAGCAGCATCTACAAGAAATTCTAGACCTTAGCACTGCTCTCTGAAAAAACTCTGGCTACTTTTACTTCCTTTCATTTGAGAAATTCTCAATTACTTTGTAAATGTCACTTCAGGCATCGGGCGTCAGAATTCAGGCGTCCTTCTTTGTTTCAGCAAGCTTACCACTGGGGAGGATGATCTAGCCCCCCAAAAATGAAATGATGTGTAAAAAGACAGATAGGTTAGCTCTCTAGGAATTGAAAACTGTGATACTCCAGATAGAAACGACTGATGAATATTTTAGTGCTTGAACTGAAATCAGTGGCATTAAGTCATTTGTATTATTCACCAGAGGGAGAAAAGCTTTCACTAAGCATTCAAATTTTGTAAGCTTAGCTATAAAGTAAACTACATTTGTAATGAATCTACATACTGCTTCAGACTTGTTCTATAGCAGGCAAGAACTGCACTTCCCACTCAGTTCTGAGGATGAAAGCTTTCCAGAGGATACAGAGAGGAAGGATAATCTTCCTCAGCTGTATATCTAATATAAACAGAACAATAATATATGATATAATCAGACTTGAAAACCATTATTAAGAAATAACTTAAAAAAAAAAAAAAAAATCTTTGTGGCCAAAACTACTACTCTAAGTGCTGTGCTGAATGGCTGTGATATTTACAAAGTTACGATTATTTCAAATCCTGGTAGAGATTTTCTAAAATTAATTGCCTTCCAAACATTTTCTCTTCACATATTGTACTCAATTGGTCTTACTGAATTTAACCACCACCACCACCTAGATTTTGAGTTTAAACTACACTATTTTTATTACAGAAACACCTGACCAGAAATTCAATATTTTGGGCATGCTGGCAAAACGTGGTATCCAAAAGTTTTCTCTCTTGGCATTATTATTCCAGAACAGCAAGTTGCAGTAACTATACGCACTGCTGAGCACCAAGGCTGTTCTAAAGTATGTGTACTGGGTGGAAATCATCTAAGTCATTTTTGGAAAAATTGTGCATTAGAACTGGCAGTCTGACATATGGTCTTACTCTGTCAGAAGTTTGGCATGTCATCTGTTGGGAAAGCATCCACACCTAACAGATGTGAATTCTGAATGTGTTCTCGCACGATCCCTTATTTTTTTCTCTAACCCAATGATCTGCAGGACTTCTTGCTGTGTATTCTTCCTTAAATGGAGAATGGCTTTCATTGTGACAGAAGTACTTGGGAAGGACAATTAAAATGTTATAACTGGTTTGATTTTGTTTTTCCAGAAGTCCTCTAATGTCAGTAATAATTTTACTCATTATTTTTAAGCTGTTTTTTTTTTTTTTTTTTTTTTACAAACTGAGTGCAAGTCATCCTGCTAAGCATTGTTTATTTCCTTCAAGCACTTCCTAGTCTAACTTTTGGATTGGAAAGATTGTTAGAGGTGTAGCAGAAATGCTAAGTCATGGCCTGAACCAGTAATTGAGCACCTGGTGGGAAGGCAGGGCCAACCCAGGGGAGCTCAGGTGCATGCAATGCAATGCATCTGAGTAACTGGAAGGGGTGCAGCAAGGATCCACCTCTTCCCAGACCTCATTTAAGGGTTGGCAGTGGAGGCAAGGGGGTCTTGCTGAAGATCCCTGCCTTCCCTTGAGGTCTTTTGAGAGTAAGTAGATTGTTTCCTTTGTTTCTGTGTCCATAGCTGCTGTATCTGGGCTAATCCTTACCTCCTGCAGCCTAGGACTTTGTTATCTTGCTATTATTGCTGTGCTTTTCATTACGTTATAGCATTACAAGAGAACATATATTTATTTCATAAAAGTGGAAAAAAAATTTAGGAATATTATCTGTAAGAATCACACTACAGTAGACGATGTATACTATGGTGTCTTGGGTATAGAATGGAGAAGCTTTGATTCCCATGTTAGTGTTTTTTTTTTTGTTTTTTTTTTTTGGTTACTCAGGAAAGCCTAAAAACACCAGAAGGAGGCCTAAAATAATTCTGATATAACATAAAGCCTAAATAACATGAAGCTGGCATAGATGCTCTGCTTTAACTTGATAGCAGAGGCATACAGCAGATGCAGCCAGTCTTTCATGTGCAACAAAGCAGACCCAATAAAGAGTTCTGCAGCAACTCTAAATTTACTTAGAGTTGCCTCTGCTTTATGGCTAGCCTGGCATCAGAGAACGATGCCCGCAGTTACCATCCCTAATATCCAGAGCCCTGCCTGTTAGCAAATACAGGCTAATCATCATTCAGTACTAGTCTGAGCTTGTAAGTCGCTCAGTACTTACACCTGGGTTGTGTCAATGTCTCACTATTGCTACAAGCTGTGTGACAAAAGAACTGAGCACAGCTCTTCTGAAGAGGACATGGGGGACTGGTGGAAGGCAAGCTGGATGTGACCTCCCCTATGAGGATAGGTTAAACTAGCTGGAGCTGTTCAACCTGGAAATAAGAAGGCTCTGGGCAACCTTTCAGTGTCTAAGGGGGGGCAACAAGAAAGAAGGAACAGACTCCTCAGTGAGTTCTGCTGTGGCAGGACAAGGGCAAATGTTTTGAAACTATAAGAAGGGAGATTTAGATTTAAGGAAGAAGTTGTTTTACAATAATGGTGGTAGAGCACCCTGGTAGGAAGTAGGTTTTTTGTTTTACTTCCAGACTTTGATTAATTTACAAAGTTAGAGCTGGAATTCTATATGCCTTCATTTAAATTAATTCAAATCTTACACCAGACCAGAAAAAAAATCATGCATAACTCTTCAGTGAAAATGGAGAAAAACAGACTAAGAGTAATCTTTAAAGCCTAAACCAAAGTATAATTTGTCAGACATTGCTTACAAGATCATTATCAATGATTTTCTTATAGTAACCTTATAGTATCTTGTAACTCATCAAGTTTTAAACCAATTGTGATTTGTTGAGTCTCTGTGGAATTAATCAGATTCTCTCCTTTTGCCAGACAGCTAGTGAAGCTAGCAGTATTTTACACCTATATGAAATTAGGGCATTTTGCAATTAAGATTTACAAAGTTATAGTAAGTAAAAATAACAAAAAATCTTACCACCAACATCTATGAAGTGCTTTGCAGCTAAACCGGAACGTGGTGCTAGAAAAAAAAAAATTATTTTTGTAAGTGCAATACGAGATACTTATAGATTAGCGTGTTTGTACAAAGTTGTGTTAGCAGGAACTGTTCCCACAGTCTATCTAAAATAAATGTGACTTTAGAGGAAAGGCTATAGATATTATTGTATATACAAACAAAACCAGCTGCTACAGCCTACAGTAGAATTGACATCTCTGGATGATTCAAATTCATCCTTGATTAGACCACCAAATACAGAACAGGTTTCTTCAAAGAATGCTGGAATAGGATGTTATCCACTGTTCTGGACTGGTCTTAAAGGACTATTCTGGCAGTCCACTCTAGTTATGATTGAAAACAATATTTGACAGTTTACTAAGAACACGGCATACAGATAAACTATGTGTGGGATTTTTATATTCCTTGGTCTACTCTGATGAGATGTTTAAATGTTACTGTTTTCAAAATTTTCTTTGTTTAGCATAAAATAAATGCATAAACACTCTCTTTTTAAAAGAAAGAGCACAGCAAATTGAGTATTTCCTTTCACCAGGGTAGAATATCTTGTACGGGTTTTCTGACAGGCTTTCTATGATTGTCACTAAAAGTAGTCTATTAGATGAGGTTCTTACCTCAGGACCAATTTTTAAACAATCTGTGTGTTTTCCATATGTCCCTTACCTTTTGGTCTTCACCTTTTTAATTATAAAACTGCAGGGAAATAATCAATGATCAATCACATCACACACAAAGCTGTAGGCAGGATGCAGCTCTCTAGCATGGGGCTTAATAATTACAAAGGCATGTGAACTTTTTTATGTGTGTAGAGTAATTCTGAAAGCAAAATCTAAATGTAAAGGCAGCTCCAAACCTCCCTGGTATGAGATCTCAGCTTTTTTTATAGCCTGTTTGCTTACCTACTCGGCCATAGCATCCAGCAGGCAGGGCAATCTGAATGTCTGTTTTCACGACAGCCTTTTCCATGGGTGGGATGATGTAGTCATAGGCACTGCGTTGTGGGAGGAAATACTAGTTTATATAGAATCCTTAAAAAAAATAATAGTAAATGCTGTATCTCAAGGTACAAAGTTATTAAGAATTACTCCTGCTGGGCTGTGGCAGCACGACCTACCATCATGAGCTTATCGTACAAGAAACGCTTATAGACCGACGATACCGAATGCAGGTCCTTACAGACGAGGTAATCTCTTTTTGATGGCGCTAGCTTTCCGTACCGTCATTTGGATAGCGTAATCATGAGGCTGCTATTCTTATCTGCTTTTAATTGGTAAGAGACATAAAGCACGCAAGCTTAATTTGAAATCACCGCGGACTCGGGGCGCGGCCCCTCCCTCACCTGTACAGATCGTAGCCCGCGGCTCGCGCAGAGCCCTTGGACGGAGCGCAGGCGTTCTCGGACAGCTTGGTGAAGCGGAGCCGAGCGGAGGGCTCCCCGACTGCCGAGCCTTTCTGCCTCTTGCTGGGAGATGGCTGCAGAGCGGCCTCGGAGCACGGCATGGCTACACGAGGGGGTGAAGGCGGGAAACTGAAGCAAAAAGCGCGCGAAAAAGCGGCAGCGCCCACAGCAGGCGGAGGGGAGTCCCGATCACCGAACCCCCGCCGGTTGGAGTGGCCTCGCCCGACCCCTCCCGACTGCCCACCTCCCCGAGGGCCCTCCCGCTGTCAGTTCCTGCCCAGATGCTCTCCCCGCCGTCTCGAGGCAGAGCGAGGGGTGGAGCGGTGCGCTGAGGCGGACCGCGGTCCCGTTTCGCGTCCTCCCCCCCTTACTGCGCCAGCGGGGCCGTAGCAGCTGTTTGAGGCTCAAGGCGGCCGCCATACGGACAGCGGAACGCGTCAGGACGGCTGTGCTTCCTGCCGCCGTCCGGCGGTCACAGCCTCCCGGGGCGCAGCGGGGGTGTCCGCGGCCCCACTGCTCCTACGCCTGGGCCGTACCTGCCATGGGGCGTGGCGGGGGCCCCGGCAGCGGCACAACGGCGCGGGGCTCCCCGGGACGAGGAGCGGCGGCGCCGGGCTGGGCGGACCCCGCGTGGCTCGCAGCGTTGCCGGGGGAAGCGATGGCGGGTGCACGGCGGGAGGAGCCAGCCGGCAGAGTCGGGGGGGGCTGCGCTGAGCGGGGTGCCTGCGTGGGGCGGGAGCGGTCCAGGTCGCCTCGCTCTGCCGGGGCATAAAGCTGCTCTCCTGAGGAGGCTGCAGATAGGAAAACCCCTTGCTGTCATGGCTGCCCGCGTGTCTCAGCTTAGGCACGGCTCTGGTGAGATTTCGGGGTGTTTAGTTGTGATAATAACTCCACCCGTACCACCCTTTCTAAAGGACTTGCCTGAATTGGCACACGCAGTCATAGAAAGGCTTAGATTGGAGAGGACCCTACAGCCCCCCCAGCCTCTGCCATGGGCTGTGTGCCCCCAGCTCAGCTCCCAGGGCCACTCAGCCTGGCCTTGGGCACCTCCAGGGATGGGGCACCCACGGCTCCGGGCAGCCCATGCCCGGGCCTCACTGCCCTCTCAGTGAAGAGCTTCTCCCTCACATCTAACCCCAAGCTGCCTTCTTTTAGTTTAAAGCCATTCTTCCTTGTCCTATCACTATCTATTGAAAGTTGCTACCCTTCCTGCGTATAAGCTCCCCTGAAGTATACTGGAAGGCCATGAGGAGATTTTCCCTTGGAGCTTTCTTTAAGCTTTCCTGATGTGGAAGTGATTCTTGCAGGATTTTTGGCTACAATACCTGTGCCTGGTCACTTTGGATTTCATCTTTGCATGAGATGAAGTGTATGTGATTGATCTTGCTGTTACAGTTCCTAAATGCAGCCAGGTGGCAGTGAAATCATTGTTGCACGCTGCTGTTCGGTTGTGAAAAACAGTATTCAGATAAACATGCAAATGTGGGGTTTCTTTATTGCCGTTCAGCATTTTTAGTCTCAATAATGTGCACGGTTTGAAAGAGAATGCTAGTGTGTCATAGACATGTGTGAAAAAAGCTTAGAATATCTGACTTCTGATATAATTGGCAAATTGAAAGCTAACTGGATTTCTAAGTTCTATCAAATGAACACCTAATTATAAGTGGTTATTTATGCAAGCAAAACTTTACAATGATTACAACTACATCCTGCATTGTAGTGAAGGCATGGGGTGGGCTCAGTTCTGCCTGCAGCTGAGGTAGCCTGAAGCTCTGTGCATAATGTGGAAGAGGTCCTGTTGTCATCAGGAGAAAGTTCTCAACTGCCCAACACTTTTCTTTTCCCGATCACTGCTTAAAGTGTGGCAGATTTGCCTCAGTACTGGGATTGTGCTGTTTGCTCAGGAGATAAGCAGTCATTTGGTCAACATTTCTGCGTTCTTGACTGCTGACTTGTGCCTTTCTGTTAGGCATGTCCTTCTGGCTTTGAAGAGTAATAGTGAGATAAACTGAAATTATCTGCCTTTTCCCTAAAAGAGTGGAGGCTGCTTTCTTGTACACAGAAAGAGATGCCAGCTTCTTTTATGGATAGTAATCCGTAAAATTCTCTGCACTGAAGTTTTGGTGTTAGAACGAGCATTTTTATTAGGAGAAAAAGATGCCTTTAAAATAGAGATTTCCTTACATTTACTCCTGTCTCACTTAAAATAGCTGCCTCTCTCTCAGTGATTAAGATGTGTAATTTAAAAGGCTGCCGTGGGGGAGTTTATTTGCAATTAAGTTTATTTTTGATCTTGTGTTTTGCTGTACTGTGCAGAGGGCTGTAGAACTTTGTCAGTGCCATTCCAGAACAACCTTAGTGCTTTGTTTGAAACTAAAATTCCTCTGATGAAATGCCAGCAATGGCGTAATGGTGTGAATTGTTGCTTTTATTATTTGTGGAGAATGCAAGCTAAAATCTGTTGCATTTGGTTGTGGTTACACTGGCACAGCTCTGTACTCTGTGTTTCCCTGCAGCTGAGGTAGCGTGCGGTGTTCTCGCAGCACTGCTGGCTGCTTGGCTGCCATGCGCTGCACTCTGCCAAGTGGCCCCACCACCCCACCCAATTTAGCTGAACTGTGTAGCTGCGTGCACCATATCTGGAATTTCAGAATTAATCACTCTACCTGTTGCCATGTCTGTCACTTGAAGGCTACCAATTGCCAAAACTGCTTTTGCCTTAAAGATGAATTTGAAGTACCATGCAGAATTGTACAAAAATGAGAAGGGATGAGGTATGTCCATGCTTTCTGAGAATGAAGGTTAACTGTCATATTTTGTCTTGCCAGAAAGATGCAATGAGAATAGTGTTGTCAGTAAGAACTAATCATCGTACAAATCTTTGTTTGTGTTTCCTTAGATATATAGCAAATATGTACTTATATCTAAGTCAGGATGGCACTCCTTGAAACTGGTAGGGTGATTAAGTAGAGGAGAGAGGAGATGACTAAACGATGATGAGATGACTAAACTTGCATTTGAAGATAGGAACATCTTCTCAGAACGCGTGTGGTTAATTAGTATGGCTAGTTAACTCAGGTAGAGAGATGAGTCCTATCATTAATGGACCCATGGAAGGCCAGAGCCTGTATCAGGGTGCTGGTCAAGTGATAAGAACAGGTATAAAGAAGTGCTGCAAAAATCCTGGGGTGTGCTAGCTTTGTGGAAAATCACAAAGCACCCAAACTTGCACAGCTTCACAGTAAGTCAGTATCTCAGCTGTGTGTGAGGTTGGCTTACTGCACACTGGGACTTTTTGGACAACAGTTTTCTAAAGATCCAGGTGCAACAGCTGAGAGGCTTTGGCTGTACTGACTTGCAGCAGCACGAGGTGGGGGACTGATGGGACTTCAGAGCACACTGGCCTTTTGTTAGGGGACTCCATCAAATCCTCTCACTTGCTGGGGTGATAAGTGACACTTAAATTGAGATATTGACCTTACCGTGTCAGGGCAGAATAAGAGGCTTTCATTTTGTTGATTTTGTTTGGTAATTAGCCAGCATTTTGTATTTGGTCAGACATATGGATGCCTAAGAGTAGGGCATGTAGGCTTTGATTTAAAAAAAAAAAAAAAAAAAAAAAAAAAAAAAAAAAAAAAAAAAAAAAAAAAAAAAAAAAGTAACTTGGAAGTGTGAGAACTGATCTCAGAAAGATGAACCTTTTTCTGAGAAGGGACCTTGTCTGGTACTCCTAGCAGCAAGCACTGTGGTGAAAGTAAAAGGGATTAACTGTTGGGTACATTACAGCAGGAGATAGCAGATCCACAGGAAAAACGGGGAGCTGAGGAATCAATTCCCGAAGCTAAAAATCAGGAGAAATACATAAGCTGCCCTTGGAGCAGTTTGAATACCTTTTTAGGAGTGGACTTTACTCAGGCAATATCAGTTTTGCTTTTGTAACTGATTTTACTCATTTTATATTTTACTTAATTCTCTAGTTATACAGTTTCATTTAAAGAAATAAATGAAAGAACTAATGGAGTAATGCTCCTCTGTTACCTTTGGGGGATACAGAAAACTAAGGGGAATGTATGGAACCAGGAAACCCAAGGGATTGGGATCTGTTTTGTAAAATAATCCAAAAGGCAGTTCAGATTGCTAATAAGACCAATTGCTGGGATTGTGCTCATCTTCTCGAACATGCTGAGCAGGGAATTTCATTAGCTAATATATCTTGGAGAAACTTGTGTGTTGGGACAAATTTTACGGTTGGTGATGACAAAGGAGAGGGAATCTTTTAATTGGGAGGTCCAGTGCGTTCCACTCCTTTGCTCTATGATTTATTCCTTTGTTAGGGGTGAGTGAATTGGAAAAGGGAATCATGAATATCACAGAATCACAGAATTGTAGGGGTTGGAAGGGACCTCCAGAGATCATCGAGTCCAACCCCCCCAAGTACCCCCCAATGTAGCACATTCTCTCACAAAGGGCATAAAAAGGAATTCTAATTAGAGCAATAGGCTTTCAAGTGTGATCTACCCACAAGCTTTATTCCTGAGAGCGTTACCACCAATATGTCAGCCAATAACCAATATGTCAGCCAGTGTAGAAGTAATTCAAAATACAACAATGGGTGCTGTGTATGCACCACAGAAAGAAATATCTCAAGCAGGAACGGAAGCCCTCTGAAATAGAATGGCTCTAGGTATGTTGTTTGCCCCAAAAGGAGGGAGTTGTACAGTAATTAATACAAGTTGTTGTTGCTTATATGTAGACCAAAGTGGTAAAACTTCTACAGATTTGGATGAAGTTTGGAAGCAGGCAAAAGTATTGCACGAGGTTCAAAAAGACAGTACTGCTTAGAGGTTTGACAGGTATTCAAATGGTTGGCTTCCTGGTTTCCTGATTTAAGTTTCTGGATTATGAAAGTCACAGCAGCTGCCTTTCTGGTAGTGTTAGCTTTTGTCTGTTTATATGTTGTATTGAAGTGTGTGTCTTAAGTGTTGCTTGATGTTAATTAACAAAACTTTGGAGAATATGAGATTGATATAACCTATATTGTTAGGTAATTCTCAAAGGAAGGAATTGTCAGTAAGAACTAAACTTCGTGTGAATCTTTGTATATGAATCCTTAGATATAGAAAATACGTACTTTTCTCTACTTGAAACTGCTGAAGCGATTAAGAAGAGGAACTCTTAATCACAGTGAGGTGACTAAACTTGTATTTGAAGATAGGAACATCTTCAGAACACATGTAGTTAATTAGCATGGCTAGTTAGCCCGAGGATAGGGAGATGAGCCCTATCTTTAACTAATCCACTGAAGGCTGGAGCCTGTATTAGGGTGGTGGTCAAGTGATAAGAACAGGTATAAAGAAGTGCTGCAAATACCCTGGAGTGTGCTAGCTTTGTGGAAGATTACACGGCACCCAAACTTGCACAGTTCTCAGTGAGTCAGTATCTCAGCTGTGTGTGTGAGGCTGGCTTACTGCACACTGGGTAACAAATCTGCCTTTCGGACAGGAGCAGCACAGTAAATTTGCCCATTCATAAACCTCCACGAGTGGCTGAGCTGTATGTTTGAGCCCTTAGGCTGTAGTTTAGCTGTCTGAAGTGTAGGATGTGCATTTGAAGAAATTTCAGAATATTTTTGCTCTTGCTTCATAGAAGGGTGTTTTCCATCTTGCATATCTTTGGTCACCTTATCAATGCTTGCTTTTGTTGTATCTGATCAAATCAACGCTAGGTTATAAAAATGTGTTGAGTTGGTAGTGTGGTGTATGCTCAAAATGTGCTAGACAGTTTTAGAGCCACTTTTTTTTCCTAGAGTTGTCAAATGTGTAATTAAAATTCAGTTACTAACATAGTAATTAAAATTCAGCAGTTGCTTTATGCATAATGTATGCTAAAAAAAATGGAAGTATCTGTTTCAGAGTGGGAAGGGAGCTGGACTGATAAAATTTTGCAAGTTGCAATTCGAGAGTTCATAATTAGCATTTTCAGCACATTAATTGTGCAAACGTGTTAAAAAATACTGTGAGGACGATGTAGTGGAAGCTCCTTGGAAACTGCTGTGTAGAAATGACTTGTCAATTTGTGGAAATAATGCTTCACTTTAAGATGGTAAAGCACTGTTGTGTGTTTGCATTGCTGGTTGTAAATTCCACAGCGCTGCGGTGTGGATACGTCTTTAATTTATCTCTGTAGTCTGAGCAAGGAGTTTTACATTGATGTGTCTGGTGGTACTTAGTTTTTGATGGCTGCTCATTTAGAAATGAACCTCTTGGGATTCATTTTTGCAATGCTCACAGCGATGTTTGTAGAGAAGGTGCATGTAGTACTGAAAGTGCCATTGCTAATGTGTATTGTGATTTTTCTCTTTTTAGATCTTCTTAGGTCCCTGCCATCAGCTTGGGGCGATGTTCCCCATTGATTGAGAATTTGCAGTAGTTGAGAATATTTAGGAAGCTATCCTTGTTCATCTACCTTCTGTGTCTTGTGGCAAGAGGCTCTTGCAGAAGGTCTAATTAGAGCCTCACTAAAAACTTGTTTTTAGATTATATCTGCTTAATCTCTGCAGTGAGAGACTGACAGGGTGGTGGCCATTGCAATTCTACAAATGCAGAAGGACCTGACAGCATGTAGCAAGCTCCTTTGGTATGGCTAATGTCAGTGTGAAGGATGGAAATAATTTCCATGTTTTGCAAGTGCAGAATTTGAGGTTTGGTTTGCTCAGAGCTGTGAAGTCTTATTGTATCCAGGAAACTCGTATATCTGTGTCCTGCAGTTAAACTGCAAAGTGATCCTTCACCCTGGTTGTAAATGTGTAAGAAGGGGCAAAGGAAGAGCATTGGGAGAAAATATCAGTATTTCATACTGTGCCTTCAATAGCTGGAGAAAATAAAACATGGATTATTGGACTATATTACCATGTTCTGCTGAATTGCTGCTGCTAAACTTGAAAAATATGAATATCAAGCGTTTGGTGTTTTTGGAGATGAAGCGCTAGGTCCTCTGCAAGTTATGTTCTCATAATTCAGGCAGAGATGGGGTCTGAGGCCTGCTTTGTGATGAGCATTTAGAGAAAATCAGGGTCCGCTGGCTTTCCTGGGGCTTAGATTTCCGTTAATCTCTCCAGAGGAGCTGCACTCCTTCATGGTCTTTAATTCAAATAATGCTTACCCATTGGATATAGCTTTCCCCATTAAAAGGAGAATCTACTTTTATTGACAGCTGAAATGATGAAGTGCTATAATGGTGCAGAATAGAAAATAGAAAAATGCACAGCTTAATGGACTTATTTTACTTCAAGTTGATGTATAATGAGTATTATTTAGAAAGTCTAGGAAATATGAAACTATATAAAACTTTATATAAATAAAGAATAACTCAATTCAACTCAGCTAATCAAATTTATTTTGTTCTCTAATCACTTGCATGAATCACTGTATATATTATCCCGAAGTATAATCTCAGATTTTCTTAACTCATAACATTCATAGCAAAAATTGTCTGAATATTTAGTAGCTCACTAATTTCCTTTTGAAATTTACATACCGCCTTTAGTTACTGCAATCATACATTCCAGTCCATGTCAGAGCTTGAAAATTCATTATCAGCTCTTGTCATATAGAATCCATCTCGTTATCTATGCAACTTTTTTTGTTTGCAAGTTAATTAGAAGCATTTGAATTAACATTGCATTAAATTAGCATTACAATTTAGGTAAAGGCATCTGCTCTAGGCATAGGTTTTAATTTGGCAATATTATAATTAAACAGCGTCGTGGGTATTCTGCTTGCTTTATATCACTTTATGGCTCTGACCTAATGGATACCATAGTTTTTTTCTCTCCTCCAAGTTGGTGCATTTGATTTTCATTCATTTTGCTTTGTGTTTGCTAGTAACTATGACCGTGCCATTTGGAAGCAGTATTTATTTACAGATTTAAGAATAGAAAGTCAGTACATTCTTGTGGTTGCCCCTGACCATTAAGATTGGAGGAAGGTTCTTTGAGAGAATTTCTAGCCAAGCCATATACAGGTAATCGGACACTACTCCTTTTCTTGCCACTGGCAGAGTCCTGTTCAGATAGACAGAAAATCAGCATTAACATTATTAAGAAAAAGGGAGACATGCATTCTCACTAAATATTAAGCAGAAAGTGTTGGCTATTCATGTGCGACTCAGAATGTTCATAATTAGTCTGTATGATGATTTTCATCTTAGAGAGCACAAAGCTAACACCAGGTCTTAATCTTGCAAACTCTTGGCTTAACATGGCTATTTGTGGTGAAAGTGAACTGCTTGAGAATATCTTTTCCCCCCAAATAGCTATAGAAGCATTTTGAGCACCATCAAGCTGCACACATGGTGAAATAATAAAAAAAATAAAAAAAAAGTGCAGTGCATGCACTTTTTTGCAGTCCATCAGTGTCTCCTGATTTGTAGATACTGTAAGATGGCAGGTTGGATGTGTGATTCCATTTATGGTAAATATGACACGATCGCTCCTATTTTGAGACCCAGTTAAGTGGGCTAAAGATGTTTATCTCTGCATTGGGAATACTGATTTATGGACTACGTTTAAGAAACTTTAAACTTTTTGAAAACTGGTTTGAAAATGAGTTTTTGTATCCTTATTGGTGAGATTTTCCTTTATGCAATTCATCAGCTAATTCAGTTTCACATAACTTGAATTCAGTTTTGGCTAACAACTCTATTGATTATGTGCAAACCAAAATAATATTTTCTCACACTTTTTGTTCTTAATAGCTTGAGGGAGAAGAGGGGAAAGGAAGCATAATGAGTATTTCCTGCAGGTGGGTAAGCAGGTGTAATGCTCGAAATGTAGAGTGGGGTGTGAAGATGACATTTTTGATACATTTTCAAAGATTTACTTTAAGCTATAAAGAAGTATGAGGAAAGATTCGTATTTAGAGTAGTCCCAGAGAACTGTCAGCCTGGATTTAAGCTCTCAAAATATGCTTAAAAAGTAACTTTCCCCTCAGTGAGTTAATACAAGTATTTCTGTTGATCTACTCCAGAATCCCTGCTCATGTCAGCTTATTCTCCAAGTTAAAGATAAAACTTTGCTACTCACAAGACAATGAGGTTAGCTGCCCTCGAGTGCTCTTGTAAGAGTTCATTCAAACGAACTTGGCGATAACTCTGTTTAAATCAAGACATGGGTTAAAGAAAAAGATTCAGCCAGTGATCTGCAGTCCTTCCTGTTGCCTATAAGATTTTCTGTTACTGCATTGGCAGCACTGGAAGCCAGGTCTGCTCTGTGACCCAGAGCGAGTGACAGAGATGGCAAACTATGAGCCTGTCCTAGGATGTTCTTCTTGATTTGCCTTGTTACCCAGGGGCCAGAGTCATTCCCATCTGTTTAAGGTTTCCTAGGAATGGAGATTGGTTTTGTACTGGCACAGTACCATGTCTGGATAAGATGTAGTTATAAGTATTTGTTTGGCTATGTGATATAGCTGTTTGGGAACTATTCAGAGACTCTTGTACTATAATTTGATGGTGGATAATATATTAATTCCTATATCTGCCAGTGCTGAGCTACAAATGGATGAGGCTGGGCTCCTAGTGGTGCATATGGCCAAAAAACTCAAACAGAGAAAGTTCCATACAAACATGTAGAAGAACTTCGTTGCAGTAAGGGATGACGGAGCACTGGAACAGGCTGCACAGAGAAGTGGTGGAATCTCCATGGAGATGTTCAAGACCCATCTGAACACCAAGCTGTGTGACATGCTGCAGGGAACTTGCATTAGCAAGGGGTTGGACTCCATGATCTCTTGAGGTCCTTGCGATTTTATTTTATGGAGATTTAGCCTTTATCGTACTGCTGACTGCTTTAAACATGGAGGTTTTTCTCTTGGTTCTTTAGTCAGTGACCAGGCAGGACCAAGCTTAATCATTATATAAATGTGTATGTACTGATACTTATTTTTCCTCCTGTTGCATTGTCATTGTTTCTGCATACAAGAGCTTACATCTGGGAGTCTTTTATTATGGAGGTGTTCTAAAGACTCCCAGCCTTTGATTTATGCTGAGTGTTTTTAAAAGTTTTCTGCAGGCAGCTGACTGCCGTAACTTTATGCTGGCTATCAACTCTGTGAAAAGGGCGATACTGTGAGCAGCCAGTCTGCTTCCTAGCTGCTGCCGTCAGTACTATGGTGTGTAATCTTAAATTGGCATTGATTTCAGCTTATGCTAATATGTCAGACCGTGACCCTTGACAGCTCTGAGCTCTGACTCACAGTCCTTGCTCCACTTGAGGAAGTTGCCAGCACCATAAAGCAGAGATAACTAAACTCCAAGTGCGCTCAGGTTAATCCAGCAGGAGCCATAAATGAGATTCCTAGATTCATTCTCTGAGAGTTGCAGCAGAACTTGTCTCTTAAGAATGAACGCTTCTCAATAACCTGTCAGCACTGGCCTGATCAAGCCTGGCAGATCACTGCTAAAAGGGTGCATTCCAGCAATATTAAAGTGCATCCCAGTCTCCAGTTTACCCAGGGGATTAGCCAGCATCAGCCTTAAAATATCTCCAGACTGTGGGAGAGTTCCTGCATTATTGGCAGGTTTAAACTTAGTTCTGCCATTGAAGTAAGAATCCATGTTAAATCTTGCCTTTTGGGCAAATTCCTAGAGCTGGTTGCAGGGTCTGGGTTCAACTCTAATTTCCCAAAGTGGTTAATGTTTTGAACTGTTCTCTTTTTAAGACATTCAAACTCTAAACAGTGGAACTGTCCAATAAACCTCTCAGCAGATCTTATTAGCTCAGGCTTAGCACAGTACTCTGGCTTCTGGTTTAGAAGTGGCTTTCATCTGGCTGGCTTTGAATGTGGGCAGAGCTTCCCACTGACCTTGAAGATACTTTGTAAACATGCTGAGGTGTTACAAAGTGCTGATTAATGCAGTCATAACACACCTCCAGCGTTCACAACATAAATCCAATTTGCAAATAGCAAATACAGGTTATTTCATGTCATGATTCTAATTTCATATCTCGTTTTTATATTTCTTTTTTATATTTCTTACTAATAACTCGAAACATCTGGTCTGAAGCATAAGAATAGGTACGAGAGTAAAAAGGTAGGCCAGGCTTTACCTTTTCTTTGAATGCTTCCAGCTCTGCATCGGTAATTTTCCATGGAGTCTCTCGCTTTAATTTCTCAGCAGTTGTTAAATCTTTGCAGCTTTCATGGAGACGATATGGTTCAATCATCTCTTCAAAGAATTTCCAACTGAAACAGGAGTTACAAAGGAGGCCTTGCTTCAGGATATGCACTCGCTAGCTTATTTTGTAGACGCTGTGTATGGCAGGCCCTGCTGACTATAAATGTAGCTTAAAAACATGCAAAAACTTAACTGTTCTTTGCTGCATTATGCCCCAGGTTTTATCTGTACTTCTTCAATATGTTAAGGTAATTTGAGGATGACTAAAAGGTTATTTGAGGATAATGAAACACTGTGTTTAGCCTGTTACAGTTGCAGAGAATTTGCTGCATTTTCCTGGTTATACAGTTTTACTGCCACAGATGTAATGAAATAGAAAAACAGACGATATAAATCTCCTGTAGCAAGGAGTTGAGGGAAATGCTGCAGTTTTGGGTGTTTGTTGTTGTAGTTTGTTTTTAGTTTTTTGTTTTTAGTTTTTGTTATATGGAGATGAGATTTGTAGTCATTTTCCACCTTTTCCATAGTTTCTCTCTTAATTTGTTCTTGAAGCTATTGATTATCTGGAGAAGTTTATCATCCTGCCATACATCCCTGCTTGTCTGTTGGTTGGAAATTTCTAGAATCCCACAGAGACTCCAGGAAGTTTATGTTTTGTTAATGCAAATGTGTTTCTATTTCTGTTAATGTGTGTTTTATATTCTATGCTATCTGTGGGGAAAACCGGAGCCTAAAAGAATTAAGAGACTTAACCTTAGGTTGCACCTCAGCTCAGTGGAAGGCTCTGGGGGGAGAAGAGGAGCCCTTTGACTGTGAAGTATCTATGGACTATGGGTGGGTTGGAAGGGAGGATAGTAAGATGAGAACATTCTTTAGGACCAAGAGCAATATTATTAATTAGGATTTAGTTGTTCTCAGAGCAAAGCACTATATACTTTTGTATACAAAAAGTAGAAGAAATAGGCTATAGTGATAGAGGGATGCTTTAGAAAGCAGGGAGTCTTGAATATCTTGGATAATCTCCAATGCATGGAAAGAAAAATCCAAATGTTATATGAGCAAGCAGATCACCCTTGAGCAAAAGAGAGAAGGTGCATTTATCCTTTTTACTGGGCTTTTTTACAACAGATTCTGAAGTAAGGGCTTCCTTATAATGTGTATATGGAAGGCATTGCTATATGAAGTGCCAGAAAAACCAGGAGACATCTGTGAAGGTCAGATTATTATTATTATTATTTATAATTTGCTATGGAGAGCAAAATGTTTAGTAGCTGCAGGATCTGAAAATAAGCTTAGCTAATACAGTTGGAGGTGGAGTTTCCTGAGCAATATCTTACCAACTTCCTAACTCACCTGAGAACATTAATTCCATAGATAAATAAAAAATTTAAAAAATGTATTTGAGTTATGGGGGTGTATTATAATATTATTCTCAGGGGAAAGGAAAAAGTATGCTTGTTTTTGACCAGAAAGTTGTTAAGTTTATGAATGCATGGTAAAATGCAGAAAAGTGAGTTAGCAGAGAAGAGAACTGTGACTGACTGGCTAATATGATGAAGTGTATTGCAAACTAATGGATATGAAAAGCCAATATAAACTGCCCTGTTAAATGTAGTGGCTCTTAAATATATTGTCTGGTTAGTCTTCATTAAAATTATGTCTTACCATTGCAACATGAAGAAAAAGGCTGTCTATAGTTTTGACACTTTGGATTGTGATTGTTAAAATGTTATTCTCTTTTTTCGTGCTCTGGGTACTTGGGAAATTATTGCAATAAAGTGACTGTTATTTCATCATCACCATCTTTTTTTTTTTCTTTTTTAAAGCTCAGCATACAAGAAACAAGCTCCTGATAAATGCCTGCTGCTAAATAATGCATTTTGGTAAATTTTCTTACCTCTCTTTGTTGGGTTTCATATTGATGTCACAAATGATATTAATGTCAGCAAATTTTATTCTAAATTTGCTTAGAAGCGAAGCCATCCTGAAAACAAAAGAGATAATATTTTATCATTGTATTTCTGAGCGCCTTGCATCAAAGAGAACGCGTAAATGAGTTATCAAACGCACTTGTCTCATTACCTTTAACTATATGACAGAGTACTTTAAATGCCCTAGTTAGTGTTTCAGTTTCCAATTACAGAACTGGATTGATGTGATCGCTTTGGTATAATTTATTTAAATGATGATTTATGAAAATAACAAAAACTGAAGAGCGTTTACATTTTGGAAAAATGCATGGATTAAGAACAATTCCTAGTGTAGTTGGTAGAGTATGTTCTAGTGAAAATGTGGTGCAGAATGTTCATATGAAATACCTAAAATATTTTTATGCACAAGTCTATATTGATCTGCTCGAATGTTGTCTTTCCATATTTTCATAAGAGAAAATACAGTGCTCTTCTGCACCAATTGACAGTAGGAATAGTTTACAGCTTTGTGTGCTCATGCTGAGTGTAGAGAATCGGTTGTCAGTTTTGCCTTTGGTATAAGTATGGTTGGGAACTCCTAAATTTATTTCTTTTTTTACAAACATGTACATATCTGTTCTGCTTAAGGACGTTAACTTTAAGGGTAGTCCTTGTAACTGGCAGTACCACAGCAGTGAGGAGGAACTCTCCTCCGTAAAGGTTTCCTTTATGTGGAAACAAAACCTGTGGCAGCTGTCTTGATGGGGCACGGTGCTGTAATCCTAGTGATACTGGCTGAATTCATACTCCTGTTCTTGCATCTGTCTTGCCTGCTTTCCACTGGAGTTTTAAATGGAGATAACTAACTACATAGTACTAATATTTCTTTAAGAAGTAGCATCCATCCCAGATTTTCATCCTAAATTGCCTACTTCACCTGGTAGTGAAATGGCTGTGCCTGTAGTGTGTAAAGTGCTTCAGAAGAAAAGGTCCTACATACAGTGATGATAATAAGCTTATATGAGTACCTTTCATTTGCTTGAAGGCAAATGGTTATGAAATCTAGACTTCTTAAAAAAGTTAACTGACTTGGTCTTTAGTTGATTAACTTGATCTTTACCTTCCTTACATTTTTACTATGGTTAATTATATTCATGTGGGCTATGATAGTTGCATATGAGAAGCATCATGTGCAATTTCACTTACTGTTAACTAGATAATCTCATGTAAATCCCATAAAACAAGTGATAATCTCATTACAGTGTGCAGAGTGCTCTTCTCTGAGAAGGGAATATGAGCTGTTAATGGGAAAATATCTGGATGTGAGTTTTCTTTGGTAATCACCATTTACACTGAGCCTTAAGGCTCATGCCATAAACTCAGCACCTTTCTGTGAGGTACTTTGTTTTTCTTTTAGAACTGCCCATGCTACAGCAAACCGGTTGTGCTGAGTAATTCCAGTTTCTGCTGTATATGTGCTATATTCATCAGTTCAAACTCTTTAAACAGTGAGGCAAAGTAGGGATATTTACACTAGTTTTTCTTCTTCAATCCTATTGACTTTTCCTCCAGTAAAGATCCTTAATTTGCAATTTTTCCACTTCTTCCTGATAGTTAGAATGTAAGGAATTAGGATTGTTAGACCTAGACAAAGATAGAAAATTGCAGGAAGACAGAATTAGTGCATTGTATGGTAAAAATGCTATCCTTAACCCCGCCAACGTTGGAGATGCTTTTTTTCTGTTTATAGTATTTCAAGATAAACTTAATTACATAACTGTAAAACAGTTTTGTGCAAATTCCCAAATGTTTTTGCGTGGCAACATAGAAATCTCTCTTCCTGTGGTTCTTACATTAATTCCTTACCTCCGTCATCGAACAGCCACCAAATGTCAATTGTGCCTTTTCCTTGTTTCTTTTTAAACTGAGTGCTGGCTTCTAGAAGCTTCTGATTGAATTCTCCCACATGCATTGACTGTACTGTGTTAATGGTGCTTTCTGAAATGAGAACGAGAAGATAAGGCAGGTTTCTGAGAAGCTGAATAGCTGTAGGGAGCCATTGGAGAAAAAACATCTGGACTTATTTTGTCACTTTCACATAGTTTTTTTTGAGTTCCTTTGTACAAAAATAAAGGAGAAAAAGATTTGTGAAATCTTGTTTAACCTTGCCTTAGTTCACCTTTTACTTAGGAACAAGCTGTATGTTTGGGTTTGTCCAAACTCAATCAATTGCTTCTCTAACCTGGCATGTTTGTATGACGTTCACTATCAGATTCTAAAATCAATTAATCTGCTTGATACCTCAGATCTGTGAGTGCCTCTATAAACTTAGGGAAGTAGAATTGGCTGTTGTTCCCATAAGGAACAAGAACTCATCTTTCTGAAATGTGTGGTTGCATTCTGTTGCCTGAATCAAGGTGGGCAACTAGAAAAGTACTTGTTTTCTGTCCCATGGATTTACTTTCTTCTTTAGTCTGTCTTGTTAAAACAGATGTGAAATATTTGTGTAAAGACCTGACTTGCTTGTGCTATAATTCCTATACTCTAAAACTACAGAAGTTGACAGCACAGGTAGTATGGACTCCTAATGTACCAGTACACACAGGAAACAAACCTTTTGTAATATTGTGTCTCTGCATCATAATGTCTTCAAAAGGTTTATCTGATTATCTGTTCTCTGGATCTTGTTAACTATCCTAGATTTCACTGGCACTTTCAAAAGCAATTAAGGAATATATGATAAACTTTAGAAACAAATGCCTATTGCTTGGTGTTTGTTTACAAGCTTATCTTCTGTTGGAAAGTACAGAATTTCATAAAGCTAACAGTTAATACAAACCGCTAACTGGTTCTAGCAAGAACACACATTAGACTAAGACTGGAAGGCAGAAAACGGAGGCAAGGATGGCAATTTCTGTGTGCTTGAGAGGGTTGTTATTTCCTGAAAATAAACTTTGCTTCCTGCTCTTTGCTTGGCTGTTGTCGAAAGTTATGGTCCCGTCTATGCACTAATAGCATCTCTAATTCCATCTTTTGAAGCCTGTGGCTTTATTACTGCTTCTCTTCCAATGACTTAAAAAAAAGACAATCTCAGAACAGCATAAATGGAGCAGACAGGCTTCTGTAGAGATTTTACTTTGCCAGGTTGCTTTGTTCTGTTTCCTATATTTCTAAAGCATGTACACAACAGTTCTAAAGAAGCTGTGGGCTTTCCTCTGCAATTGTAACATTTGTGCTAGAAGATGCAACAACTTCGGGGAGGAAGCATATTACATGATTTGTGCCTTTCTGAACTAAATAAGCAGGTATTTGAGGAAAGGGTGCGCATTTCTTGGCGTTTTTTTTTTTAATAAAAATATATTCTACTGAAGCCTGCAAAATGAACTGAAGTCTGCAAAGTAAAGAATAACAACATTTTGTGTTTTCAGTCTGTAGATCTTCTTGATACCTCCAAGAGCTGCCTGCACAGCCAGATGTAATAGACTCTGCAGGTGAAAATTCTGAAAATACTTATCTGCATACAAGCATAGCTTCAGGTGGGTCATTATCATTGCAGCCTAGCAATTCTGAAATGAGACCTTTAATTTTGTCTGTACTTCTGTCTCATTTTACTATATCTGAAACGTAATTTTGATTTCATATGCTGTACATTTATGTTGTGTTAATTAGTTATTTTACCACGTGCTGTATATGTACTTTCAGTATTTTTACCATTTCCATTTGTACATTTTTGTGAAATTATGCTCAGAATATAGAGCAGTAGTGCTGTTTTTACCTGTTTTCCAGATGGACTGTGTGTGTGTGTGAATGTTGAATAAAATGGGATTGCTTCATATCTGAGTATTTTGCATGTGTTCCTGTTTTCTTTAGAGGGGGAATAAAGTGGCTTTGTTTAAAAAGAGAAAATACCTGTAAAAAATAAGACTTGATCTGTGTTCCTCAAGCATTCATAATCACATACAATTTTTGGCAGATGGACTTTTCAACTGAGAGCTTGTTTTTAAATCTATGTAGTGAATGGGAGCAGACAGGAGTTGTGTTCTACATGGCCTTCTACCTCAGGAGGATGTGCTATTCTGGACTATATTATGGCCACTAAGGCATGTTGCACAAGAGAGGCCTCATTCCAGGAGCTTCTGTGTGGCTCGAGAGCTTTGGCCTTGGAGTTGAAGTCCAGTTTTTGCATATTGGTGAGAGTGTGATGAATTAAAGTGTCAGGGAGAAGTTCTCCTTTTGAAACTTACCATTTTTTGTTTCATGTTTTGTGATATTGAGTTTTCTGGCTTTTCTGAAGAATCCACAGATGCCACTTCTTTCTTCTTCAAATTCATTTTCTTTAATTGTGGCTTCCAGTACCAATCTCTCCTGCTCCAGTTTCTCTAATTCCTCTGTATATTGGAAAACATAAGGGAACTGTGAACACATCATTTTCTACTTTAAATAAAATCACTTATTGAAATAATAGTGATGTTATAATTGCTGTTGTAGCTCTTAGTACAAAATGTAAAGCTGCTGGAAGAAAGTACTTTGTTCTTGTGCCAATAGGGAAGAGGAAGCCGAATTCATCTCTGGAATCCTTAACACAGAGTGCCCATGCCTTTTGCAGCAGTGGTGTGTACTACAGGATTAGTTAACTCTTCCCAGATTTCCTTTTCCAGGCCAAATTCAGTCTTACTGCACTTGATGGTCACCTAAAGTACGCTATGTATTTAGTTATGTTTGTGGGTTGTTTTTCTTAAGAATTTGAAGACACTTTAGGAAAGCTGTTTTCCTATAGTGAGAAAGCTAATGTATTCGTTTAAGCCCTTGGGCCGCTGGACTAAGAACAGGGCTGCATCAATTTGACTTGAGATTCATGGAAAAATGTGAGGGTACTGAATATGTGATCGGTTTCTATGCTGAAATATTTCTTATCGTTTATTCTTTTAGCATTTGCTGCAAAGAGTTAAGATTTAGCTGAACAATTCTGTAAATTCAGTAATGTAAAAGATAATTCCATCTTAGCAATATTAGACTTCTGCTGAGAAAGGAGTACCATGTGTTATTATGGAATATACTATGGTGAGGTGCTAATTAATATGATACAAACATTTACCTTCAGAAGGCTTTTTTCTAGAGGGAAGGTCTTCCGTTTGAGTTGTATTGGGGGCTAAGAGTGAGGTAAATTTTAAGGTTTTTTTTTTGTTTGTTTGTTTTAAAACAAAGAAAAAACCTCATCAGCTAGACATCATCACCACTGCTGGCACTCTCGGTTGCCAACATAAATGAATATAATTTCTTTTACTTTAGAATCCATGACAACCATATGCTTCTAATTATTAGAGCTGATGATAACCACTAACTTAATGGTTATTCAGAAATAGATTTTCAGTTTCTCTCTTGAACAGAATTTCATAGCAAATAGAAAATAATCATTTTTTTCCATTTCAGAGACTGCATCTGCTTCAAAGCACTTCTGTATATTTGAGGATTTTCTTTTTTTCCTTACTGTTTCTAACTCTTTCTCATTTCTAGTGTCTTAATACTTTGTACTTGCTATAGTTTCACTGGTATTCTAACTAATGTATTTTTTCATCAGTCAGTTTCTGACTTAGAGCATGCAAAGAGGGTAGAAAGTTCTACTGGAGGTATTAGAGGGGTTGAGGAAAGCATAGATCTTTTGGGTCTATTTTCTTAAGTTCTCGTTTTGTACTGCAGCTCTCCATGCACATCAGGCTGCCAGAGAGGCTGCTTGGTAAATATTTGCATATCCTTTTTTGTGTTTCTGGATCGTTTTAATTCTTAGGTGATTTGCTTTTGAGGGCTGCCTTACCCTAGAATCCATCCTAGAAGGAGGAAAGGTTAGGTGGGAGCTAGACTCAGTTTTATTTAGCTGAGCTAGGATTCTTAATGTCCTTTCCGGGTGCTCTTTTAACAGCCGGGAGCGCGATCTGTCAGCAGCTCGGGGATGCTGTGGGGAGAAGCTGGAGGCAGTTTGCAGCAGGCGGCAGCAGAGAGTCGCCGTTCTCCTTTCCTATGAGCATCTCTGCTCTTGTCTATAGATATCGTCTATAGCACAAAGACTTTCTCTGGTGAGAAGAACATGGGGCTCTGGGAGTATCTCTAGGTTTAGGTTGTATCTGCCTGCTCAAGTAGTGAAGCTTGCAGAAAGTGGGAAAGTTATCATGCTGAAAACATAATTATTGTTCTAACGGGGTCCCTAAATGGAGCTGTTCCCTCCCCAGCATCCATGAAGAGCCAGTCGGACTCTTGTGTCCTAAAGAGGAAAACCAAGGCCACCTCTGTATGTCATTCCTGAAAGCCCTTTGTTTAGATTGTCTGTGTGCTTTCTCTCCATGTTTTCAACCCATATGACATTCTTCCTGAACTCCATGGCAAAAGGTTTTTGAGGGAAAACTCTTTCTTTCCCTGAGGGAACTCTTGAAGGATATATACTGCTAATCTGAGGAAGAATGAACAAAAAAGTGGAAAGGGGAATTGATTGCTTCCTGTGATTTCAAGATTTTTATGGCTTTCTGGGTCACTGAAAGCATAGCTTCCCAATTCCCAGCAGCCCAGAGGTCTCAGGTAGGCAGTGAGGAAGATGTGTCAAAAGCAGGAAGCAGCCATGCTGCACAGTGACAGGCTGCTCTGGCACAGCGTGATTTTACTGCTTTAGCTTGTGCCTGTGCTAGAAGTGCTTTGGAAGTTGAGTTATCTGGTGTGTAGAACTTATAACTTTGTGAGGCTTGGCCTTCTCTGCAACTGCCAGAGGATGTTGGCTTTAGCAAGGATTTTTGGCAGAATTGAAACTGAAGAAGCAATGAGGAAATGTAGAGGTCACATGTGTAGAAACTACTCTAGAAGCTGGATAGTGGCACTACATGTATTCATCAGTCTTCCTTGAGCTGAGCCTGTAGCGATTGTGCATGTGAAATATAATTTAGATGTTGAGATAACACATACCTTGAACCTGGAGGACCTGAGATATATCAAATCCTTGGCTAATTCTGACAATAATCATGCCAAGTTCAAAATCAAAGGCATCGCTGCAAAAGAAGAGAATATATCCTTTTGTATCATGTATGTTGCTGATGGAAAGCTACCTTGAGCATCTGCTCAGTGTTAGTACTCAGTGGGAGTTATTACTGCCATGTGCTGGGCTGTTCTGGATAAAATTGCAGGAGGTATTGTCCAAGATTAAGTACTGTTCAGTATCAACATTATTTTTCATTAAAGAAAAAAAAATAACTAAGAGTACTACAACTGGGTATGGGAAAAGATAGGCTATTCCTTAAAATGGGTCTTTCATACAACACTTTTTAGGAGCTAGGCTGCCAGTAGGTAATTTTTTCTCCCTGCTCTAAGGAAATAAAAAAGCTGGGGTGGGTTTTGCTGCAGTTTTGCAGGTGAATTTTGAACAAGAATCTGAGAAGACTGTTTCTAAATGACTGTTTCTGGCTAAATCCCAACCCACAGAGCTGCTGAGCCTTTGGCACACAAGAGATTTGAAGCAAGGCTCTTTGTCTGTCTCCTAGGCTTAAAAGAAGAATTCCATGATGTTCTCTTATTCCCTAAGTATGTGCATTAGGGTTGTTTTTCACTGAGCTCCAGCCTACAAAAAAAAAGGGAAAATATAGTTCTGCAAAAGCACTGCTGACAGCCGTGCAGCTTCTTTATGTAACGTTGTCAAGCCACATAATCTCTGATTGTGCCAGATGTTTGCTGAGCAGATCTCGCTAGGTGCGTGAAGCCATGGAGCTTTTTGTAATGAACAGAAACTTCTGTTTTAGAGCTAGCATTTGTGAACCCAGATCTCTAGGTATATTCTTACATTGTTTCTACTTGTCAAATTCTGTATGGAAATGTAGTATTAATACAGAATAGAGGGAGAAAATAGGGGTGATGCTGATCTGGTACTTACTGTATAACACCCACATAGTTTTCAACTTGTGTGACAGCAGCACTTCTCCAGTCCTTCTTAAATCCAATCACCAAAGTATTTGGTTTCATTCTACCCAATCCTGAGGCCTATCAATGTTAAAGCACTTCATGAGAACATGCACACACATGCTCTTACTGTAAATGAGAAGTAATGGTGAAAAATAACTGAAGTAATGTAGTGGAGAAGCTTATGCCTGGATTGCATTTCATGAATGTCCTTCATGCTCATACCCGTGTAAAAAAGATTAGCTCTAAATCATTCCAACTATAAATGATTTTTAGATGTCAGAAATGTAGTTTTGCTAAATTAGCATTCATTTGCATTTCTTCTGACATGCTCTTATTAAAATGGTTCAATAACTTGGAATCAAGAGAGAGTTCAAGTGCTGTTTGTATGCTCATTTTAACGTAATAGCATAAAGCTTTTATCAGATTTGGAATACCCAATAGACGGCCTGTCTTCTTTTTAAATACCTCAGATATGCAGAGAAGGCATACCCTCTCAATAATATATATCCTTTTTGCCTTGAGCTTAGAAACTGCTTCTATTCTGTTTGTCATATTCTTTCCAAAGGATTATCTGTCCAAACTAGCTAGACATGCTTTATAGATAAAAGTACAGTTTATAAACATGAACAAATGGTTTGTCAAGATTTTAGATTGTCCCCAGAACTGAGTCTGGATACTAAAACCTGAAAAAATAAGGGCTATCAGGTCTGTATTCAGGTAACCTAACTCTTACAGAAATCTAAATACTCAGTGTATGGGGGAACTTTGAGGAGGACACCCACAGATACACCAGCTTATAAAGTTACTACACTTGCCAATTTTTAGTGTAAGCAAAAAAAAAATAGGTAGAAATGTAGAGTCTTGGAGATTTTTATGAGGGCTGCTCCAAAACTAATCCTAATCTCTCCTATTTTAGTATGTTGGCCCACAGGAGGCAGACACAGGTGGTATGACAGTAGAGGCTGAACGTTCCTGCTGATATTTCATTACATGTTGTTGCTGTGCAACAGATGGCAGCAGAGGGGCAGTCTGGTAAAATGGTGCTTGACATGGAAGTCTTGCAGAAAACATTGCACCCATTGAGATTTGTTGACACTTGCTGAACATTTATGGAGACCAAACAGTGGAAGTGAGCACAGTGAGGTGGTGGGTGGTATGTTTCAGCTGTGGTGCCAGTGCCATGAAACACAAGCCATGTTCTACATGGCAGTGCCCAACTCCCGCCGTGAAATGAAGAGCATTTCAATCAGCTCATCTGCATGAATCAGCTAATGGTGGTGAATATATTGAGAAATAGTATCTTGTAGCTGAGAACTTGCTCTCATAGTGTTACTGTGCTCTTTGTGTCAGTTGTGATTGGAAACAAATAGAAGGCATTACTTTCAGAATGACTGAAAATTAGAGTAGTACTGTTGCATTTGCATTGCCTTAAATGATTCACTGCTTGACAAACCAATACAGGTGTCCTCATCATATCATAATGATGATAAAGTTATCCTTTTGTCTGCTGGAAGGGAATAATTTGTGGCTTAAACAGTAACAGAAAGGAAAAGATCTGACTATGACAGTTCTTAGAAGCATTACAGGGATCTCCTACTGAGACAATACATAAACTGAGGGTGAAATATCCATGTCAGGTTCTGATAGAATGAATTTTCTCTACATTTGTTCTCAGAATGAAATTTCTCTACATTCTCCACATATTTAAATTTTCAGATATATGAGAGAGAGAGAGGGAGATGGTAAGTACAAAAATAGGGCCTCTGTGCTACTTTTGTTGAAATCATTTTAAATTTAAAAATTCAAGTTAATTTAAGTGAACTTTTGGAAGTGGTCTGCTGTATTCTTAGAATAGGAGAAAAATACTGCATGCTTGTTTAGATAGCCTTTGCTGTTTAAAAAAAAAAAAAAAGAAAAAAAGAAAAAAGAGTGCTTATTACACTGAGTTTTCAGTGAACACTATAACATTCTTAGATACTTAATCTGTTGTGTAATGCCATGCAATCAAATTGATTTGAAGTGTATCATGTGACAGCTGCACAGAGATTCATGCTGTCCTGTAGATATCTCTCTCTCTCCCTCTCTCTCTCCCTCTCTCTCTCTCTATTTCTTTTTGTAATAATCCTGTTTTGTTCATTTAGGAAACAATTAGCCAGCCTAGTCTCATAATTCCATAGCCCAGAACTATATCTTATTATGAAATAACCTGTGTTGTAAACATGTGTACCCTCAGAATGCCCTCTCTACTACATTTTCCATTTATACATGGGACTTCTTAATAAGCAAACAGAATTGCTTTCCATAGGAGGATGCTTTGATGTATCACTCTTGTGTGCATTCTGTAAACAAAAAGCTTACTTGAAGGAGACTTTTGACTCCATCTCTGAAGCTGTCAGCTGCCACTGCTGCATAAAAGGCTTTTCTTTTGTTCTTTGTAAGCCAGGCCTGCTTTTTTGCCATGCCGCTGTTCATCTCCTTAACACACAGCTTGCGTGGTCCCTGCGTGATACAGTAACATATTATTAAGAATGCTATGTATTATACATCATAGAGTGATTTTGAAGGTGTTACTTTGTCTGCTGTGGGACCAGAGAGAGTAAAAAAAACAAACCAACATGCCATATTTATTGTACCTATTTCTGAACTATTCATTACCATGTTCTCTGAAAATTTCTTGCTGCCCTTTGCAAAGAGGGAATGGGAGATGTTCCCTTTAGCACAGTATCTCAAAACATTATGTGTTGCTAGCAGTGTGTCCACTTTAAGGCAAAATATTGGACGTTACTTTTATGGCTAAATGGTCTTGCTATGTTTGTTACGATATATACTGTAGTTTTCAACATGGTGTCTGGGTTCCCAGTCCTGGCTCTTTCTGGAGCCCTGCAAGCTTCTGTGGCAGTAAGATATCTCACAAGGTTGTATTGTGCCAGCAAACTGCTTCTAAGTGCTTGGCATTCCCACTCTCAGAAATTTTATTATTTGCTTGCCATCATGGTTCTGTGGTCTGTGAAGGTTCACTGTGTCACAACATTATGACCAACTAAACTAAATTTACTTTATGTTACTGAAGAAATAATAATAGTAAAAAATGCTTACGCTAGGAAAATAAATATAGGTTTTTTAATAGACTACAGTGAAATCTTAGTTCTACGTAGAAAGTGCTAATTTTAGAGAAACATCTAATAAATCAGGAAAGTTGCTGAAACTCAACTTTATGAAGCTGTTTAGTTTCAGGATCTTATTGGGTTTGATTCTGTACTTAGTGGATGCAGGAGTAAGGCTACAAATTATGGTAGAGAAGGATTACAGTCATTCACTTTTTATAGATTTTGGAAAGAGTCACATGTAGCTCTTCCATACTCTCTTTCCTCAAAGTGACAGCATCAAATGAATTATTCTTATACTCATGTGGAAGAATACACTATCTTGTCTGGACTGGTTCTATTAGTTAGATTCTGCAGCATGTTTTGATGCCATGAGCCTTTTTTTTTTTTTTTCCTCTCAAAAGGTTGTTGTAATATTTAAAATACATCTTCTACTACGAGCCCATCTATTTTAGTTCTGTCCTAATGAGAGGCTAGGTGATCATCCTTTATAAGTAGACAGGAAATTATGAATTTTAGCTAGAAATATACTTTGCTTCTAAGAAGATCTAAGAAAAGCATGTTTATCCTCAAAAATCAGCTTTGTTACAATTTTGGAGAAACCACTGCACAGAGGTCTGAATTACATGCCAAATCCCAGCGCTGCACATCAGTGACAAAGCTAGAAATAGAGCTTAGTTAATTTGACTCTTTTGCTATATTCCTGACAGAACTCTGCCTCCCTAATTTTATTTTTTAGCCTTACTGTATCAATTAAAAAATATATATATTCACTTGTAATGCTTTATTTTTTCAAACCTTTATCGTTCTTTTGGTTCGTCTGCTATGAACTCTGAAATGCATCTCAATGAGGCATTTACCAGCAGGCTCTGTATCAGCCGATAGCTTTCTTGTCAAGGCTTATGACAAAATTCATTCTCAGTACGAATCTTTTTCACGGTCTGCACAGAAGCCCATCAGCACCATTGGGAACATTTTGTGCCAAGTGAGAGTGGAATGTGTAATGGGGATCTGCAGCACCCACTGGTGCTGAATTTTCAGATCTATATGAGTTGACCTTACCGTGTACACTTCACAACAGATGCACAGACCATTGTTCTTTGTGAAAGTGTGTGTGATGTCGAGCAGAGCAGGCCTGATCATAGGAGCTCCTGTTAATGCTATGCACTGGGGTCTGTTAGGAGGGAAAAGGTTGTATTTAATTAGGAGATGTACTTAGCCTGAATAAACCATTCTATTTTTCACTGGAAATCTTACCTGAAGTTTTTCACGTGATCTTCCACTGTAGCTAATGCCAGTGCACTGTCTAAGGCCTTAATATAGCAAAGAGCCTGTGTGGAAGAGCCCCAGTTTACTTCTGCATATAATAAAGATAAATAATGCATGTTAAGCCAGGGGTTTTCTCTGTTCTGTTACAAAGGTCAGGAGTCATTTACCTCTGAGCCAAAGCAGGGTATATTCTATTGTGCTTTGTCGATACACATCTATCATTCTTTGTGCGTCATGAGAATAGGTTTGGTTATGCAAACATGCAAATAAATCATCTCACTCTTTCAAAGTAAAGCATAAGCAGTGTTTTTCCTCTGCTCAATAAATGTTTTCTTCTCTGTTTCATAGAGTTTGTACCCTTCTCCCATGTATAAAATGGACAGCCCCGAGTAATGCATTTGTATTTGTATATAACTTCATGAAGTTCAAATTAATCCATTAGGAGGCATCATCACCAGCTCCAATTACTTCTGTTCTACTATTTGGGTCAAAAGTTGCTCTCCGGAACCAATTTTGGCATACCTATCCTTTCTTCTCTATTGTACAGCCATTTGGTGGAAGGAGACAGATGAAAAACAACCTTTGAGGAATATTAGACTTTTCTGAACCACTCAGTTGTTGGTAGGTGAGTGCTGAACAGAAGTTATTATCCTTGGAGAGCTGGAAATTGATAGCTTTTGTACAATGTCTTCAGTGAATTTAACCAGACCTTAAGCTGCTACTTTGCAGCAAGGACATTGCAATAAGCTAGGAGAAGGATAGCAATCTTCAGATGCCTTTCTGACACATTGGTTTTCACAGGTGCATTCCCTACAGCTGATGATCTTTACAGAAAGAGATCCATATGCCATCTCAGTAGGTATGAGAGCAAGCAAAAATAGAGAAAACAGAGAAAAGGAAAACTTAGGAACTTAGGCACAGACCAGGTGCTGCTATCCCAAGATGAGCAATGAAAGTACGTCTTATGTTGGGAAACTCATCTTTTTTCCTTGAATTATTTATTCTACTGAACAAGTAAATCAGATGGTTTGCATGAAATCTGAATGTGAGTTAATTTAGTCTAGGAAATGAAAAAAAGACTAAGTGGTCTCATACTGATGCTGTACTACATTAGTGCACAGATTCCTAAGCACCGCTCCTGTGATTAACTGAGCTACTAAGTAATCTTTTTCAACAGTAAAATGTTCCTATTTTTCTTAATTTAGTGAGAAATTATAGCAAGGCACTGGAGAAAGATCAGTTCACAAATAATGCATCTTGTATTGTTGTCATATAATGGGCAGCAAGTTTCTCTTTTGAATGAGAGTCCCAGATAAGACAGCTAAGAGCACAGCAAAATTCAAGCAAGCTTTTGTGGATGGATGAAGAAAAGTTACAAGTGGTAGTAAAGCAAAAGCCCAGATTAACTCTTATTAAAGATGTGGGAGTAAAATGATGCACTGGGATGTTTATAGAAAGCCCTGAACCATTTTTGAAATGAGTGTTTAACAGTCAAAAGTTCACCAGGATATTGTCTTACTCTATATTATGTAAAGTGGGATTTAATATGGTGGTCCAGACTTTCCTCTAAAGAATGGTGCTGAAGAAAAAGGAAGGTCTATTTCTGTAAGCAGGATTAATTCTGATAAAGTCCAGTGAGGCTGCTAAACATACACAAAATAAGTCTTGTGGCCTTACCTGGTTTCTTATATGTTACATAAATATATAGAAAGAGTTCAATGACATAAGTGATGAGAGCTGCCCACCAGTTGATGACAAACATAACGCCACAGCACAACAGGGCTCCAAAAAGGGATATCCACATGTTATAATACCTGAATGCAGGTCTCCAACCTGTTTAAAGAGAATTGAGGGGATTGGAAGGGTAGAAGATAAATTGAGCAGATGGCAGTCCACTGACTTTGCACATACAGACCCACATGCAGTTTTTTTCAGCTCTGTCAGAAGGGGTGGGAAAGATTCATGCATATTCTCAGGCAGTTTATCAACAGGTGCTTCCAGGCATTAACTGATGTAGATTTCTATCTGCACTGAGCACTGGAGCTTGCAAGGCTTTCGCTACAATGTTTTCTCCTATGTCCAGCTTGACTTTGAATGGCTGTTCTTTTTATACGCATTTTTACCAAATTAAAGTTCACTGGTTCGGAACTGAAAATAGGTTTTCCTTTAACTCCAGTAATAGGCTATTATGTCCTTTTGATGCATATGTATAGAACTTATTAATGGAAGCTAAATGCTTGCTGAGAGGAAAGTATATACTAATATTCCAAGTACACGTGTATTTTAAACTTGGAAAGTGTCTGGTCTTGACGCATAAAAATAAAATAATTTGCAGTTGTCTTTAAAGAGATATTATTCCTGCTGCTCTTCAGCTGCAGTATTGAATTCTTCCCCTGCTAGCAATTAAAATGAGACAAGCAGTGAGTCTCCGTGGTTTGCAGGTCTCTGCCAGGTGTTTTGCAGAGCAGACCCTTTTGGAGAGAGGGAAAAACACTGAAGATACAAGGAGAGGCTGAGCAACCCTGTCTTGGATCGTCTTTGTAATGAGGGAATGGGAAGGTCCTGCTGTGAAGAAATTTGCTGTCCTGCAGGCTTGCAATTATAATAATCTATCACTGTGAATTGGCAGAAATTAACTGGGGGAAATGAGAAAAGAAAAAAAATGGCTGCAGTTTTGTCAGAAAATGTTAAGTAGTGGCAGAGTTGAAACAGATGCACATATACAAAGTCTGTAAAAGTAATTTTTACTCAGCTCTAAGGCCACGTAGAGCAGATCTGCATTTGTTCAGCTGTGCAGGTGATTAGCAGAAGTGCTCATCTTTTCTGCCCTCTGAACAAATGGCACCATGCAGATCTGTAGGAAGGAAGTTGATGTAGGCATTTATGCTACCACCGCAGGTTTCTTCACACTGGAAATAAAAAATGTATTCCTTGCTTCTAGAATTGAATAACTGATTCATAGTAGCAGGAAATTGTCTTTCCTTTTTGCCCACAGTCGTGCTGCTCAGCTGATTGACTTTTGTTCTTAATAATGATGTTGAGGTGGATTATTCTGATGTGGTGATGCGTATGCCTGTAAGCCTGTATTTTCCCTTGCAGTGCAAATGTAGAGAGTGACTCTCAAGATATCCTTGTACAGGACCTCATTGTACTCTACCCTACAATTCTGCTACTAGCCACTGCGGAGCTATCTTAATGTTGGTCTGGGGAACTGTTCTTGTTCTGTGTGTTTTCTTCCAGGCTGTATCACTTTCATCACAATTACTGTTCTTACAAACTTTCTTCAAATGTGACTGTAGTTTTGGCAGGAGGGCATAAAGACCCCATTTCACCTTACTTACTTTATGTGGTCAGAGATACTATACGTTTTTTATCCATCTCTGTTGACTGATAGTGAGGGGAAAAACACCCTAAGGAGCAGCTTTCTTGCTCCAGTGAGATCCACCAAAGCCTTTTTCATCTTACACAACTGCAGGGAACATAAGGGAAAGAGCCATTATTTTTGTCTTTTGGAGATAAATAAAATGTCATCATATTCAATGGGAGCAGTAAAACCTGAAATCACACAGCTTAGATGTTTTACAGGTACTGCAGCTTTCTCTGACAAACAGTCAAGAACATGCAGAGATGAGTTTGTGAAGCCCACACTGAAATCACTGGTGAATGCCGACTCACCTGGAGATTTTGCGTATGAGGCATGAAAGCAGGAGAAATTAATCAAAGCATATGAAGCCAGGAAGAAATTGGAGATGATGGGAGCAATGGTGTTCAGTTGAGCTGCAAGACACAATTCAGACGTAGGTACGTAGGTTCCTAAGTTGTGTTACAGCTTTTTCCTGACAATACATTAAATCTGTATACTGTCTGGATTTGTTGTCCAGAGAAGAGTTCCAGTATTTTTCTGTGGAACTAATTTAAGGTCACCTTGATATACCTCATTTCATACCAACGTGTCTGTTCATTTATATAATCTATACTCTATGCAAGGTTATACTTGACGCTCTGATTCTACAGATTGCCTCTTAATGATGTGGAGCTGATGTAAGTTTCAGAACTTCAAATATGTAATTTAGAGGACAGATGTGGTCCTAAAAAGGCTACTATTAATTTGTAGTTTAAAAGTATTGTTTTGCTTTTTAAATGGCAATCTGAATTCTCCCAACTACACTTTGCATTTATTGACAGTGCCACACAATTTGAAATTGAAGTCTTGGAGAAATCAATTTTAAAATTTCAACACTTCCAAATGTACTGCTAATACATGATTAATATTGTGTGTGATAGCACACTCAATACAGTAGCTGGGATTTTCTGATGCCAGTGCTAGTAATTTGAGCTGCGTTTTTGAGCTAATTACGGAGAAGGCTTGGCAGAGCAGGCCTCCTAATTGCATCAAAATTATTTCACTTCTATATGCAGTACAAACTAGAAATATATTTACTAAGTTTGCCATATTTGACATAGTTTGGGTGTGCTAACTTGGTTGGAATCTTTTCTAACTATAGCTAATCATTGTATTAAGATATCAGTTTATAGAATTTCAAAACATCAGATTGTTGCATTTATGTAACTGTATACAAACCAATCAAAATGAACGCCATAGCAATCACAAAAGTGAGTACGTATCCTCTGATTGGCTCGTTGTTTTTTCCGTATCCTTTGGCAAAGAAGTGGAGTCCTTTGTAGACGTTGTCCTTGCAAAGAGCCTGGGGGACAAATCAGAACTTATTTCTGCTAAGCAGGGCTTTCTTGCATCGGAAGAAGTTTTCTGTGATTGACAGCTTACTAGACTTTAGCTAAACAAAAATTTAATCTAACTTAGTAATTCAAATACGTCTACTGCTATGGCATATAAACATTCAAATAAGGTGATAAGCGAATATCTTGCCAAATTATAGTATCAAAACAAAATCACAGACATTTAACACTTATTCAGTGCTTTAAAGAGACATTAATAGAGTATCTAAACAGAGTTTAAGTTGATGGGAACTGAAGCAGAAGTCAGATCTGTGCAAGTTATCTGTCTGTCCCGTGCCCTCCATTGCCATTCTGTGTGCGTTGCTGCTTCCAACAGCTTGTGGACAGCATGTCTCAGCACACCTGCCAGCACAGGAATGAGAGCTTCTGCAGATTCCTGGCATTCCTGAGGTATAGGCTGCCTCTCTCAGGAGATAGTGGTCCTGAAGGTAGCCTTGAAGTTAACAAACACGTGTGCATCCCCCTCTCCTCTCCTGCCACCAAGCTGAGCTCTGACCAAAGGCATGCAGCAATCCTAAATGCCCATGTCTGTAGCAAGGTGATAAGACCTGCCTATTTCTGTAGAAATACATATATCAGCATTATTCGAATACCTATTGCACTTGGCACATAGAGTTCAGCTAAATTGTTTATTTTTGAAGTAAAATAGAGTATAAAGAAATGGATACTTGGATTTCTACCTGAAAAACTTTGGGTGCGCTGACCAGAGATGCCAGAGCTGATGACAGAGTAGCAGAAAAGATGCCAGCTGTGATGAGAGGACCGAAGCCAGACACCATACTCATCACCTGTAGAAAAAAAAGAAGGGAAAAAAATAGCCAGGCTTGCATTTGAATACATTTTTTAATCACAGATCTGTTTAATTAGTATGTTTCTGCGTGTCTCAGCTTTTAGTAGTCCTAAATTCAATATATATATATACTACAAAGCTGCTGTGAGGTATGGGAATACTATTATTCATTTTTTAGTGGAAAGCAACTGAGCCACGGCCAAATGTGAATACAAACCTGCAGCTGTGTGCAAGGGCACATGAGTACTCTGAGATTTTCTTACCTCCTTCACTAATTTACTGCCATAAGTAACGGCCTCTGCTTGACAGGTAAACACTTGTAGCAAGAAGGGAAAGTGGAAACAGCAGGACAGAACCCTGAAGTATTTAATATGGTCAAAGAGATTTGTGTTTGTTTGGGTTTTAATATTATTTAACACAGCTAAAAAAGGAAGAGAATGTGCGTCTGTGCTGGTACAATAGCAGTTCTGCAAACAGCAGTGGTGGGCACCATCAGGCCTCTCTTTCCTGGGGCCTTTCCTGGCCTTCACCACCATTAAACCAAAAGGGTTGTTCAGTTCAGAAGCAGCAGAGAAGGAGGTAAAAAGATGAAGTAGATGGATGTGATTGCCTGATACTTTTGGTGTGTTAGAAGCACTCCAGGAAAGAGAACAGTTAATTCTAGAGATTTGTCAACTGAAAATTTGGCTTTTCTGACATCAGTCTGGCAAGGATAAATGCATAAAATGAAATTCTGTTCATGCTTTTGGCGAGGTCCTTTTTCTGAAGGGTTCCCCTGAGTTTGAGCATCTGAACTCAGGTGGAAATGAGGATGGAAGGAAAGCAGTCTGCACTACAGATAGCATATCCCTTTAAAGGTTTTTACCCAGCCCTGTCATTTAGCAGAAGCAGCTGGGAAAAAAAGCAAGTGACTTTGAAAGCTCCAAATGGCGAGTTGAAAAGCAAGTGCAGGTAGGCGGTGAGCTCCTCTGGTGGCTGTGAAGCAGAGGGGCTGCACAGACATCTGGGAGCAATGGTCGTGGTCGTGCAGAACTGCTTTACTTTGATCCTTTGCCTAAGCTTTGTTTTGAAGAATAGAAATGGCGCTCCGTCTGGCCTTGGAGAAAGATTACTTTTCACTTGGTTTTTCATTTGACTATTTCAGATACTTTTTTAGAAGAAGTCTGAACTTTGGCTTTTGTATTGTGGATTAAACCTTTAAGAGCAGCCGCAGCACCCCTGAGGTGAAACCACATCCGTGTGTTAAGAAAAGTGAGATGAACTGCTCATCTGGCAGGAATTCCAGATGTCTCTGTTAAGCCTAGGCTTCGAGTTTGAAGGTGTTGGAGGATATACTCCTGCATGGTACTTGTTGAAAGAGGTTAGGATGTTACCAGAGTACTGGGAAGACTAGTGGCGTCAGTTAGCGTCCATGAAGCTAACATGAAATGCGCAGACTTTTCACATTACTCCTGTTTTTTGATTTTTACTAGATAAAAGTGAATTTCCTATTGCTGTCACTTGTCAGTAAATAATATCTTCGCATGTTTCTACTAAAGTGTTTGTGCATCACTTATGGTTGTATATGTTATTAAAACCTGAAAATTATTCATCAGCCCATAATCACATGGCTGACTTCTGCATCTGGAAAAATCATAGCCTAGGTTGCAGGCAGATGATCCATTGCAACTCATCCCAGGTATAACTGTATCATTGATGTTCCCAGTAGCATCTCGTACAACACAGGAGGCTGTGGAAACAAGAATATACTATTACTTTCCTTTCTTGTGACAACAGAATGATGTTCTTGCCATGCTGTGATTGTTGGTCTATATATGTTTTGTTCAATCTCTACTTTAGCATCATCTCAAAAAGTAATGTTTTGTGTTAGGCCCAATTTGCTTCCCTGTAGTATAGATTTTCATGTTATTTGTAGACAGCTATTTTCTTCTGTTACTCTTAAAATAATAATCCAGTTGACTAAAGAAGACATGCATTTATCTAAGAGTAGAGAAACAGATGCTCTGGAGATCAACAATGTATTAACTAAGAAGTATATTGTCAGTCTGACGCCACTTTTCCAGGAGTCAGTATTCAAAGGTATCATTGCAGTGAGGATCTTAGGTCTAGGCATATTTCTTCTGGTGTATCAAGGGCACACAATTACTTGGAGCCCCAGATCCTTAGCTGTTTAAATTGCCACAGCCCTACAGATACTAATACAGCAAGAAAAACTTCTAACAGGAGTAAATTGTCTATGTTCTCTGTGTTTAATAAGGGCATATTTATGCTGTCTTTTTTTGTTTGCTACCAGAAATGGAAAAAAAAAAACCCACCAACAATTGATAACTACATTTTTAGCAGCCAAAATGTGAATTTACGTGAAATTTTCAAATATGTTGAGAATCCCAAAATAAACATCATCTCCTTAGAAAATAGGTAAGGAAATAGGAAAAAGTATTGCACTGAAAGGTAGACAGCTCTGAAGCTATTGCTTATCAAAACAGAACAATGCAGTAACACAGGTTTATAATAGAAAGTGAAGAATGACTGTTCCAACTGTAGTTGCAGGTGAAATTTAGGTCTAAATGTAACATCTGACCTGGGTATTCTGCCTTTGTGCATAAAGTACAAAAAAGGGAGTCCCTGCAGGGCTTTCATACAGTGCTGAGGTATTTACTCACAAGGAAGAGCATCATTTACAACACTCTTTATTACAGTACTGTTCAAGTAGAAGAAAAATCTTTATTTCTTGAACAGAGGTTTATTGTATCCTTGTAATGAGAATGTAATTCTATATTCTTCCAATAGCAGTTCACGGCTGCAGTACAGGCCTCACTTTGATACCTGTGTGCTTTTTTGTTACCTCACACTGTAGAGCAGTTAGTGACATAGCACATCTTCATGGAGAGATACAATTGGTTTTAATGTTGACACACAACAGATAAAACAAACGTTGCCACGTCACTTGTGAGTGCTCAGTAAGACTAAGGAGAACAAGTAGAAGCCATGTGAAACCTCAATATGAAGGAAAAATGAAGATGAGCAGATTGATCTGAGGTTCCTTGAATGCACTCATGGATACTATCAGATAGTTGTCTTTGATGCTGAATCAAATGTAAAAGCAATCAAAGTACATGAAAATCCATCTTCTATGTGAATTCAAACAGGACAAATGCCACCCGGCTTCTGAAATAGAGACTTTTGTTTCTGCTTATTATTTCTTTTTATTCACTGTTCTTACATGCAATAAAATCAAAGCAACTAGCTCTACATAATAAATCCACAGGACTAATCACTCTTTTGTATACCAGGCTTTCAGATTTTCTTAGCTGTATAAATTAAGTCACGAAACAGAGGTTCTTTGCTTACCTGCACATACCGCAACGGCTATGTAAGCAACTGTTGTTATCAGAATGGCCAGCATTGTTCCTTTGGGTATCGCACCCTGCGGGTCCTTAAAATAAAGCAGTGATCCAAAAAACACTGAGTTCACATGCTGCACTCTGTGTACTAGTGAGTCCTATCACACTGTGATATGGAGAAGGTAGATTTTTATCACTTAGAGCTGTCCATATCTCCTGTCCCTGTGCATGCATAGCCATGAAGCGGTTGTTGGTGCAGTGCTCCTACCTTTGGCATAGTGTAGGATATTCGGCAGGAGTGGGACTAACTCTGCATTTCTGAGTGCTCTGAACTCCCCCTACGCTGCAGTGAGCTTTATTTTAATGTCTTAATGGTGAAATGGTACATAGTTGCTGAACTAATCAAACTGCTTGATTCAGTGGGTCCAGATGATGTTCATTTCCAGGCCATGAGTCTATTCTATTCCATTCAACATGATGCCTTTTCCTCTGGCAGCAGGACGCGGTTGTACAGGCAGCCACTTTAGGACATGATTACAGCTCATGTTCCTATAACAGCTTGGCACTAAACCTTCTGCGCCTTCATAAAGATCAGGCTTTTGGTGTAAGCAATTGTTTAAGCAAGTATAATGCAGGTCTGCATTAATGCAGTTTATGAAGTTGCCTTGATACTTGTGTGGATGAGAAGACGAGACTGTTTTTGGTTCATCAGCATGATAGTTGCACATAAGTTACTTGGAGCAGAATACAGGACTTCTGTGGTTAGCAGCTAGTAATTGTTAGTACTTACGCCTTGACAACAAACTGCTGCTTTTCACTGTTCTGACTTTGAATTTGGAAGATTTAATAAGGTGGAATATCATGCTTATAAACTAGTTCCCGAGAATTTTGACTTCATTCGTCCAGCTGTGAGTGAGTCCAGTGATTTGCATTATAATTTAATGTGTGTTTGTTTATGCTAGGAAGTGCTTGGTGAATTGTCTTCTTAAGTTTCTTCAGTGAGATTTATTTTGGTTGCAGATGGTTTATTTTAAGTTTTCAGTGAGGTTTATTTTGGTTGCATACATTTTAAGCCATAAGTTGTTGTGCTGTTATAACAACTATGCTCATTGAATTTAAAAAAATATAATTTGGTGAGTTGTGTGAAATGGGGATGAATGACTTAATTGCATTTAAAAATTAACATAATTTTAATGAGGTAAGGATTTATTGAACTGAAAAATGACTTTGAAGTCATTTCAACTCTGTAAGACCTTTAGCCCTTTAAATCGTGGTAGCTTTAATATGTACAGTCTTGGTGTGTGTGTCATGGGTCACTGTTTTTGCCAAGTCTTATGTTGCACTCCTAAACACCTTAACCTTAAATCTTAGGGTTTGAGCTTCTTACTGCCTTACAACTTTTAAATTATATTAGCAATGAAACATTTAATATGTTGCTAGCATTTTAATATCTGCTCCCAAGCCCTCTGCAGTCCCTAGGAAGACAGACTCTTTCTGTGAGTAGGCTTTGAACTAGCTCACCGCTTGAATGTGTAGTGTCTACAGAAGCCTCTGCATAGCTGTTTACAAGAAATCTGGTTTGACACTTTTACATCTAAAATAATTCTTAGCTTGTCCTTTAGATATCTGGAGAAGGTGGTTAATTTAATTAGACCTGTCTAATGCATCTAAATATGTTCAGTGGGGAATCTACAGCCTGGAGGAGTTGGTCATAGACCTCTACCTACTGCCAGATTGGAACAACTGCAGGGAGCCAACAGGAGAGTTGGTTCCTTTGGTCTGTTCAAACTCTTTCAAACAGCTTATGAAAGAAGTGCTGCTACTTTGGGAGTTTACCATAGATAGAGAGCACCATATATGGCAAAATAATTATTTTTGTTTGTTAAAAAGATGGAGACTGTGAGGCTGATTCAGTCTCAGTGGGCAGAAGTACAATGATTTGCTTTGTTTTCTTTTTAATTAAAAATGGAATCTCATAAACATCATTATTAGTGGCTCCAATTCCACCTATTTCTCTCTGTGCTTGGCTTCAAAAGCAGTCTTCTGGAAACTAAGGAGATGAGGCATGCAATCAGTGTAAGGGAGGGAAACAAATCTGATTGTCAGGGATGGTAGGATTCTGATGAACTTGTGACTGCTGTGCCAATACAGATTTAATAGATGTTTGGTTGAATCCTTAAGGTATCAAGGACAATGGGTCTGTATGATAAAGCCATCTCTGGATATGCTGGAGGAAGCTAGGTTTGACTTGTGTCCTTTTGGTGACTTTTTAGTGTTTTGGTTTATTTGCTTGTTATTTTGTGTTTGTTTTTTTTGTTTTTTTTTTTTTTGTTTTGTTTTGTTTACTTTATTTTAAACACTAGATTCCAAAACTTGAGTCATGGATACCCACCCTGGTACATTTCTAGTTTATTGTAATGCTATGAAGAATTGCATTGCTGTATATTTACTAGAGATGTTTTACAAAATGCTTTGCTGAGCTTTGAATTTGTTCATTTTTGTATTTGGCTGTAAACACTCTGCAATATACTCACTGTGCACAGTCATGAAAACTAGAGAGCACTCAAAGTTATAATTAATATCTTGTCTCTGACTTACCAGTTTGTTTAAATACTGAAGTACCATCTTATACAACTGCTGTATTGCAAGAGGAGAGTGAGAGCTTGACAGAACAGCCACAGCAAGACATTTAGTTGCCCTTGGACCTCCTTTCCCTTTCTCCTCAGACTCCTTTCTTCTGTCACAGCTGCAAACTTGCATTTTTTCCTTTGAGCAGCCATAGTGACAAGGGATTGGGACATATTTGCTTTCAATAAACGCTCTGTTTATTCTGCTATGACCCTGAATAGAAAAAGCTGGTCTCCCGTGATTCTTGTGAGTACAAACACAAGCTTTACAGGTGTGTTTTTTTGGGATGATATAGATTTTGCAAAAATGCACCAGGAGATACACACAATTTCTCTGTGTAGTGTTCTGCAAATGGTCCATTAATGCTACATTACTGCAGCTTATGGAAATATGCTTTTAAATTATATGGAAACCCAAATCTGAATGCAATAATTTGTGTAAATACTCATAATCTATTAGGAAAGAAAATGTGAACTGGTAGTTTTAAATAACATAGCAGATATTTAAAAGAGAGTTTTGCTTCCAAAATCAGGCATGATTTAAAACTGAATACAGTGCTGATTCATAATTAGTTTTCTTGTTCTTTCCTCACCCAAAGCTAGTCTTATGAAATTAATGAAATACGTACTTTCAGATCTCCTGAGATGTTGGCTCCTGCAAGAATGCCAGTTGCAGCTGGGAAAAAGATGGCAAACACTGAGAAAAATCCTTCTCCACTTCTGAAATCTGGTCCAAAGTTTTCTGCAAATATTGATGCTGCAAATACAGGTGAAAATGTAAGAAGCTGATGGGATTTGATTCCAAAGTTACTTAATGAGGGGGATGAATAATCTAGTCTTTCACGTCTGTACATTTGGGTTTGAATCTGTCTCATATCATAGCAAAACGAATTTGATTTCCTCAGTCTGATCCCCAGTAGGATGTGCTTGTTTGCATCTCAGAGCTACAGCTCCACATTGAAGTGACAGCAGTGTCACTACAGCACTTGCACTTAGCTCTGTGTAAAGGTTTGTGCTCTGCTGATATATATGTGACTCAAACTGCAGCTAACTTTGCTGTCAGCTTCAGCAGCAGAGAGACAGACTCAAAATTGAAGGTGAAATAAATTCCCTTGGTTTGCAAGCCTATTTAAACTTGGGCTAAAGATCCTGATCTTGTGACTTTTTCAGTAGAATCCTCAACTCAGCATGTGGCTGCAAAGAATGAAGTTACTGTTCTGTGATAGACAAGTAATACTTGCCTTGGTAATTAAAAAAGCCTTTTGCCTTCTTTTCGTTGTTGGTAGGAATAACTGTCCCAATAAAGAAGTTTGCAATAGCAATAAGGAGAACAATTAGAAGAATAACTTGAGCCTGTTAACAGAAACAAAGATTTCCCCAATGATTTTAATTTACATTGACAATGGAGATGGCTAAATATAAGTGATTAACTGATGTTTGTGTTCCCTATGACAGATTACAAATTGTTATAGACAAATTGTTATAGACAGGAATCGAGACAGCTGAAGAAAACAAACTGCTATCAGCTAATTATAACAGCAGATAGTTTTTACTAACAGTGTTTATAAAGTAGTTATAATTTAATTTATTTTATATTTTTTCTTTAAAGGAAAAAAGAAAAATGAAAAAGTTAATGCATAAATATCATGTATGAGACATTTTTATATTGTTATATAAATTGTTTAGTTGCAGTGAATGGTCACTTGAAGTGTTATAATATGTAATTGGTTATCTGATATCTTTTACAAGCAGTTCTAAGCTTTTGTCACAGCAGAATATGAAAAGAGAAGTCCTATTCTAGAACTGATTTCTACATTCTGAGGTATTTTCATTTGTATTTCCATTTTTAATTTTTTTAATGTAAGGTAAAGGAATAGCAGAAATCATCAGAGATTATGGAATGGACAGAAAATGGAGCTTTCCTGCTAGGCAGAGCTTCGGAGGGGACAGTGACAAAAACATTGTTTTAACTGCTACTTATTCTCTCAAGCTGCTTCAAAAATAAGGACAAAAGGGGCGCTTACTCAAGGCTTTAAATGATGCCATGGCTTATGAAAATCAATACAAACAAGCGGTCTGTGGAACGTAAACTTCCTTTTCCCCTCTTAAATGAATGTTCAAGGAAGAACATAGAGTAGTATTGCTTTCATTAAATGTAATGATTAAGCTGCTTTGCTTTTAGAAAGGTTAGGCTTCCCACCTGTTGTACAGCATTCCTCATGTGTTAACCCTGCACAGTATTCTAATATATTCTTTGCTTGTATTTAGTTTTAAAGCTTTACCTTTGCTTCCCATTCCATGCCAGCAACAGAGATGCCAAGAAGACATACAACAGTTATGGTACCTATTATTCTGATATCATTGGACTCATCTACCATTATCGAATCACTCTCCTGAAAAGAGTAAGAAATACTGTTAAAACCAGCCTTTCTCAATCAAGCTGGTGGGGTTAGGTAACAAGGTGAAATAAAAGGAAATGAGTTGTCATAGTTTAATTAGTTTCAGCACTTTGTGAGACAAATTATTCATATTTCATGCTTCAGCTTGCACTTAGCTGGGGTTATTTGGCTATCTAGTAGGATGGATATCTATCTCCTTTCCTGACTTTTGAGGCTCTTGTTGAGAAATCATTGGCATATTCATAAGACAGAAATAATGGAGAAGCACTCTGTCACAGTTAGACAGACCAGCTTCTTTCCTGTTAAAGGCATTGCTTAAAGTACAGCTAAAAAGTATCACAATTTAAACAAATGCTAAAAAAAAAAAAGCCCCAACTTAACAGTGTACATGAAACATCAGTATTTACCTTAAGAAGCTCTACGACCGTTTCAGCAAATCCAACTACGTACATAGCAACTGCCACAGCGTTTGCAAAAGCAAAGATAAGTCCTATAGATCCGCCAAACTCTGGACCTAGACTTCTTGAGATAAGATAGTATGCGCCACCTGCAGGCAGAAATTATGCTCAGTGTTTGCTTATTTTTCTCGCATAATACCACAGGAATCTCTACTTTAAACCTAACAAACATAATAAAGATTAATAGAAGACACTGAAAAATAAGGAATGTGCTTTGTACCGGCTCTGCCTTCAGACTATTCTGAATGCCCTTCCACTGCAGTGATCCTTCAGGACATGCTAGTTTGCAAAACTAGATCTTCAAACAATTTTTCATGATACATAATATACGTAGGTTGCTCTGAAAGTAATGCCTCTTATTTATTTCCATTTATTTATTTCCATGGAGACTACAACAAATACAAAGACCGCAGTAACACTGTTTGATATAACAAATTCTTAGCTACAGAACACTATTTTTGGATGTAGTCATCACCATTAGGTGTGCATTTTCACCAGTGATGAACAAGAGTGCATGCTGTGCTTATAAAAATTGCATCAGTGCAGGTGACCCACTGTTTCACAGGTGCTAGAATGACATCATTGCTGAAATCTACAACCCACCACTTCACTCTACTCACTTCCAGTGTTTATAAATGTTCATTAAGCACTGACGAATTTCAATGGGTGAAATTTTTTCCATGTGGGCAAATTCACTTCCACACTTTTCCTTTGTATGCACTTCCATGTCAGGCACCATTTTGTCAGACTGCCCCTCTGCTGCCATCTGTTGCACAGCAGGCAACATGTAATGGACAGAAGGTTTATCCTCTACTGTCATACCACCAACATCTGCCTCTGACACTGTGGGCCAATATATTAAAATACAATGCATTACTTTTGGAGCAGCCCTCTACAGAGTAGAGGAAACTTCACCTCAGGATAAGTTCTACCTTACTTAGATCCATCCCAATTTAGCATGTATAATCTTATGCTGTGATACATTTTTAAAGCTCCCACAGAGGAATGCAATGAGTCATTAATCCTTTTTTGTGTGTCACCATAAATGGAGCATATTACTTTGCCAGTTAATTATTTCATCCCCTTACATAATATTTTTTTGCCAAGAAATGTTTAAGACTATAAATGTTTTAAATTACTGTTGTTCTACTGAGAGAGATCATCCCAAATATATTTATTTATTCTTATTTTGCTTATAACATACTTAATTCCCACTTTTTTCTAATTCAAATCTGTAGAATTCTGTATTTTTCCTGCAATGATTTTCACTTACCTCCTCTTACTACTCCATTGGTGCAAATGGCAGACATGGAGATACCTGTTAAAGTTGTTACTACTACGCTCAGAGCAATAACTATGATTCCAAGACCTGAAAGATTCGAAAAAGAAAGTATATTCAAGTGTATTCAAATACCTGTTCTGCTTAAATGATGTAGTAAGAACTTGCTGTTTTCCACAGAGGTTTAGCATGGACTGGTTATAACTTTAAGGCTCTGAAATGTACTGAAACCTTTTTTGATAAGATATCTGATGTGTGCTTTACTTTTCCAGTGAAAATATTTGCTCATCTTCTAGGGAGGTAGCTGAAACATAAGGGGTATTATGAAGAATTATACTGGAAGGAATTAAATTGAAGATATCCACCGATCTGCATCAGACTTAAAAATAAGAGGAAGAGTGCGGTGCTTGTTTTGTCCAAGGATGTCCAACCTGAAAGGCTCTGAATAAGACAGACCTGCTGAAAGGTAAGAATGAAAAAATCGCAAATCCAGATGCCACTCCTCACTCTGCATTTGGCAGGAACTTCTGAAATGTACTTCAGAGACTGAACTGAAATGTGGAATTTATGAAAAGTGACAACTCAAACATGCAGTTAACTGTGATTAGAGCTGTCTAGAATTGTTACCTCCCGGTCCTGTAGATCCATCGTTTGGTTTAGCATCCCTCTGGTTTGCATCATATGAAAAATAATACATAAAGATCTTTTGGAGCTTGAAAGCATTAGTAACCCTAAAGATTTTACCTCCACGGACAAACCCATTAGTTGCTATTGCAGAAGTTGACAGCCCAGTAATTGAGGTTACCATCGTGGCGAGGAGAATTATGATTACTCCAAGACCTGTCAGTAATAACAAGATAAAATAGTTTACTCATGTTCCATGATTCCTACAAATCATTCTCTATTTAAATGGAATTTTCAGGCCAGAATCAGAGCAATAAACGGAAAGTTGGTTTGTTGACCATTTGGAATTTGCAGAACGCTTCCAAGGAGCCCAAGTGCCAGCAGTAAATTATTCCCATCAGTCTCCGAGCAATGATGATTTCTGATAGGAGTACCCTAGCCAGAAGCCCCTTTATGATTTTATATTTTTCTTCAGTAGCAGAGTGAAATGAGCAAGCAAGTATTCCTTGGTCTGAATGCTTCTATGTACCTTTAATATACATCCTGGCTCTTCAGGAGAAGAGATTAACCAGATTTCTTGTAAGAATGTTTCTGTCTTTCATCAGTTGGTTAAATATTGAATTGGAGACAGACTGACTGTATAGTTTCAGACAGGACAGGACAAGGAATCTATCAGGTAGAGAAACAAGGCCTGAGTATGATCCTTCAACATTCTTATTTGCTAGGCTGTCAAGTGCTGTGCTAACCTACTCTCTCTTCATCTCCTCCTTTCCCTGCAAAAAGCAATTTTACTGTAACACAAGATCAAGATTCAAAAGTGGAAATGTTGCTTCCCAGATTTCATTCACTTTAAGTAGCCTGTAATGGATAATCTTCAATAATTTAGCATCCTTTTTTAGCTGACATCAGAAAATTATATAATTAAATGGAAACAGATAAACATCTGAAGATCAATATTACTGACAAGTGAACTCAATTTCAGTAAGACTTTGAAATTTGAGTGTGTTTCCAACTGTGAAACCATGCTAAGTGTCTAGTTTGCTTTAGATTCCTAGAAACATCAGTTGGAAATGACTTCTGAAGGTGTAGAGTTCAGCCTCTCAGCCAGAGCTGAACTATCACCAACACTGGATTAACTCAGTGATAGATTCAGATTGTTGGATCCCCCAAACCTCCAAAAAAATCCCCCAGCCTCTTTGGAGTTACATGTTGGAGTGCTGGACGACCCGCCCATGGGGAAAATATGTCCTTATGTCCTATCTGGACCTCCTGAACTACAATTATGGCCTCTGCTTTTGCTATGCTTTCTGGAAATATGGAGAAAAGTTTGGCTCTGTATTTGAAGAGTATTTTCTTCTTTCAAGTCTGATGAAGAAATAAGATACTTTCTCTCAAATTTATAGCTTATATTCCCATTTCTAGCTATGAGACGAGAAAAAAATTGAAATAATTATCATTTGGAGAAAAATTTTGAATCTGTTCTTAGTTTTATCTGAACTTACCAACACTTATGGAGTAGCTCTCTTTCTGTAAAGTACAGAGGTCTTCAGTGTGGAACTGAAGATAATATATTGCCTATAGCAGTATTTATTGACCAAGGCTCCTGCAAATTGCAAAACTTGGATCCTTCAACTGATTTCAACTAGAACTACAAATATATTGATTCATCTGCTGTATTTCTACATCCTGGTTTCTAGATCAGGTTACTAACTTCTATTCATACTGTATGGTTATAGACATCCAGCCTATGAATGAATGTTTTTCACTGCTTAAGTTACAGACTTGTTATCACAATCCTTTGAAAACAATGTAACACAGGGATACAAATGTTTTATAGCACAACATAGAATATATGAAGTGATTTGAGACTCTAATAAATCACTTTTACCCTACTGATTTCTGAACCATTTTATAACAAGTCATACACTTATTTTGTATGTAGCCCATGTTAAAAAAAATAATAATAATCCAAGTGGGCATTTCTTTTGGTCAGCTACCACCACATGTTGCATAGAAGGATCTTGTTAAGGATCTTGTGTGCAAAAAGCGGCTGAATATGACGATTAATCAGCTGTTACATCCTAAATGGAACATCAGAGACATTATTCTTAAAGTTGTGCCAAAATCGTTTGTCAAGTGCACATTCATCCTGAGGACTATTTTTCTGGAATTTTCTATTACATTTCACAGGCCATGTTGTAAATGTATATGTTAATTAGGGGCACATATTTCGCTAATCTGATGAGTAATATCTGCTTGGGAAGACTTAATATTCATTAAAAAAAAAAAGATTTTTTACATTTAAGAAGAAAAATGCATAAAATAATTCAAGTGACACAACCAAAACATTATTGTAATGTAATCTAGTGTAACACAGTTGTAATATTTGGGGCCACATTTTCAGTTAACATAAACTTGGTGTCTCGGTGTCTTTGGTTAACCATTCTATGTTTAGGTACAAATACAGATGGAGAGTACCCAGATATCATGAAAATACAGGACTGGTTGTGGACCTTGATTCTTATCAGAATCAGCCTGTGCCTTTTGTCCTACTTGACAATAAGCCCAGGCCCTGGTTTTTTTCCTTCTTAGAGCTTTTTCCCCAAGACAGCCTATTAGAATAAGGAAATAATAGGTTTTTCTCTCTTTGGCCCGGTAACTATGGGAATATAAATGGTGCCTAGATGGTAGGTTGAGATTTAATTTTCATGTTAGTAGTACTACTATGTGAAATCCCCAGGTTATCACAATGTTGAGCTTCTATCACTGTTCTCTTTAAGTTTTGGCTACAGATTTAAACTCATTGTTTACAAGACATTCTGAAAACATACTGAGAGATTATCCAAATAGAATTTGATGTTTCATTTTCAGAAGTAGTAGAAGTAACATCCTTAAATAAGACATGCAATTTTAAAAAACCAATAGCAGGGCAATAAAGCATAGGAAAAGAGGATCTGCTTATCTGTGAATTAAAATGGTAAAATTAAACATGAAAGCAGAAATGCTACTGATGTTGGTGCAAATTAACGCTAAAATCTTATTAAAATTTAGATTGAAACCTAGGTGTATGGCTGCTAAGTAAGTTGTTCTAAAATGAATTACTCTTGCCTATGGCTATTCTCACACCTCAAAACAAAGTAATACTTCTTGATGATCTCAATAAGTTACTAAACTGCCCTTAAAAACTAATTTTGCATGAAACCCCAGAGCAAAGTCTTGGCAATATTAAGATGCAGAGTTTTCATGGCAAGGCATATACTTATGAGTGCCCTGGGCTGCGTGCTCTCATTTGGTATGCATCATAAAGTCAGCAAGCACCCCTTTGTCAGGCACAGTGCTGGAGCCATGCATGGAGCACTGCAAAAGTAGGTAAAGTTCTTCCGCTTAGTTCTGGAACTTTTATTGTGTTGGCTTTTTTTCCTTTTTGTGCCTAGAGGTTTGTGGCTGGATTTTTATTTTTTTTTCCCCTTAATAAGTATTTCACTTGTATCTGTTTTTTTAAAGCTCAGTCTTCCTCAAACAAAACTTATGTAAAGTTAATGTGTTTTGCTGGAAGTTCCACCTCAGTCAGGCAAAATTCTGGAGATGTTTCTGTTCAGTGTTTCATCTCAGCCAATAACAAATCAATCAGTGATGGTCTTACTCTGTCTGAATTTGAGCACTGAGTTTTGTCCAAGATGTGGTGAGTTGAGACCCAGAGGCCAGACTTTGGACTCCAGCTCATGTCTACTCAGTATTTCCATTCTGTGAGAATACAAACTGAAATACTTGCCATTGGCCCTTTGGATTGGTGCTTTTTATGATGTCTAGATGTTAATCAAAAATTAGGGCCCCATTTTAAGCATGTAACACAGTGACACTGCTGTCATGGTTCAGTGTGTGTTTCCTCTCAACAGCAGCTATCAAAAGGAAGTTGTGCCACACAACAGTTAATGATACCTTCCTGGGCTGCTTCTAGTTGTGGGAGGTTCTTGCTGTGTTTTGAGCTCTTTTGCATTGATTGCTCAACATATTGAATGGAGCCCCTGAGGCCCAGTCTCCCAGGGGTGCGAAGTGGGAATTGGGTTAATTAAAATACAGTAGAGAAGCAAAGGTACAGCAGGCTATGAGGTGTACTTTGTTAACAAAAGAGGTAACAAAGTTTTAATAAGTGTAGTATCTAGTGCTCTGCTATAGTTAAAAATAAAATCCTGATGAGATGAGACCTCCTTCCAATTCTGTTTTCATCTTTGCAGACAAGTGTGAAGAAGTGTTGTTATTAATATGCAGATGACAAGGTTTGGGATTCACAGATAAGCAGAGTGTGAACTCTTACAGGTTAATTCTGTACACACGTATTAGAAATTGGCTTGAGTCCCAAAGTTTACATCTGTTACAGGATCTAAATACAAATTTCACCAAAGCTCAGAAATATTCAAATGTGATGATCATATGCATAGTTAACAGATCTATGCCTCTAAGCAGTAATTTGGCTGGTAGTCTGGAAAATTCCAATAGTTTGGAGGATTAACATATTTTACCCTGGCAAGCATTTGAAAACATTATTTATTTCCACATGCAAATACACATCTCAGATTATATATTAATCACAGTCGTGTATAGTTTATCCTCTTTATTCTTTTCACTGTTGAAAATGGTATTAAATAAGATACATACCAATTCCTGCTTGACCTACAATCCAGGAAAGTCGAATAAAAAGCATCACACCCCAGATATTGAGCATGCATCTTACCTAGGTTTTAAATAAATAATATTGCATTAGCATAACACTGAAAGTAGTGTTAATCAGAAATATGATGGTACACAATGAAGGCTCTTGGGGACCACCCCAAACATCCTTCAGTTATACCTCCCTCTCTTCTTAAAAGAGCTTGATATTGTAGGACTAATCCTACATTTTATTTTATCTTATGTTTTGAAAATGCAGAAAAGTTTCTCACCAGCACACCCTTCACCCATCCAAACTTGACAAATCCTGTTTTCTTTTCTTCTTCCTTGCTGGCTGCTGCCTCATCTCCAGCAGTGCTTTCTCCATTAGCCACCCTCTCCACTGAGCCAGTGCTCACAGCTATGTTCTGAAGGATCACAGAGAAAACAAACACACTGTTGAGTTAGAAAGATGTAGAATAAGGGAAATCCAAGAAAAATTAAGCTTTACTGTCCCATGAATAGAGTGCAGTACTCTGCTGGCACCAGGCATCAACAGGTAGGCTTGCTAGCTAAGAAAAGATGATAGAATCACTTAAGCAAAGTAAATGTATCATTACCTGATAGTAAATTGGTTTTATTTTAAACTCTGTTCAACGTATGTTATGTTGTGTTGATGTTTTAGTAGATCTCCTAATGTAATGAGGGTCTCATTCCTGTCTTTCGTATTCTGCTGCAACAATTTATGAATGTTATTAAGTGTAGAATAGAAAGGGGGTTAATGACTGACTGGTGAAAAGAGATCTACCTGCATGGCAAATAAGTTGTGAGATGAACTCTGCTATTTTCCACTGATTAATATACAAACATAATTCCAGCAGCAAATGTCCTCGAAACAGCAACACGTTCTTGAAAACAATCAGAAATACTGGTGAAATGTGATTAATAATGTGGTAAATGAATAACCCGTCATGTGTTTTATTCAGCTCTTGTTTAACTGTCCTAGATAGGATTAAAAATCAGCACATTTGCCATGTAGCTAGAATAAATACCCAGAAATTTGGATCTTTCACATTCAGTTACAAACTTAAATCTGTACTTTATCTCATCAGTTCTGTTTAGCACCATGATATGTTTCTTGTGGCTTGAATAGGAATTAGTCACAGTGCTGAGGTTTATACTTACTGTCACTGCTGTTTTCTTTCTTGTAAAAATGTTTATACAAAGTTCTGACTGGCTTTGCACTGAATCAGAATTAGATTAACTGTTGCTAATGTTGTATGGGTCCTGTGCAAGGACCTTCAGGAAGGACTGTGTGCATTGTCACTGCCTGGCAGACTTTCAGGAGCGTGCATCACTTCTGGAGAGGAATCAAGGTGCTTTTAGGGTTTGGAGAGGGATGAAGATGTTTCCAGATTAACTAAACAAGTCAAAGAGGGGAACCATCTGTGATTCTGGGAAACAGATGAGGTTTTTAGATCTTGTTTATGTTTTAAGGCTCTTTCTGTGTTTGTACATAGACTTAAAAAAATAAAATACGATACAGGCACAAAGACCAGTAGTATGTGATATTTATGCTCATGTTTGGATTCCTCATGGATGGGTCTCCAGTCACCACAATGGAAAATTTTAGAATGCCTTTGACACAATAAATTTAGGCTAGTGCTCACAAATGAGAAATAAGTGACTGGATAATGCATTTTGACATACACTCAAGTTGGTGAATATGGCCTTTTTGACTCCAAGCGAAATGGGAATACAAAATCTATTGAAAACCTGTGACTGAGCTCCTGAAATATTTATTTTTGACAATTCTCACCCAAAAATAACAATGCTGTGTTTGCTCTAAATGCAGTAAATAATTAAAATGAATTATGGAGAATTATCAGAATAACGTTTGTTTGTTTTTTGGCTTGTTTACATGCATGCTGGTTAGAATTTCAAAGACAAAAAAAAAAAGGTTTTCAGTGTTTGCACTTGAAACAAGTTGTTTCATTCACACTTTGAATTAATTTGTGCTCTCACATGCCATTATCATAAATTATGGCCTTAAACCTTCCATAAATGCATTTTAAATTGGTGTGCTTTGGTCAATGATTGGTTGTTTACTAAGTAGGTGTACCCATGCCCCTCATGCATGAAGTATGTGGAATAAAGTGGCAGGATAATTTGAAAATCTACCAAAATCAGAAGTTAACTTTATTGTTGTTGTTGGATTTTTTTTGTGTTTTTTTTTCTTTCATTTGATTGATTGATTGATTGATTTTTAAATAAAAAAGACAGAAAAAATCAAACACAACATTTTCCTTTCCATGTTTCAGAACAGGTTAGCCTTCATCTCTCCTGAGGATAAAGATGATGAGCTCATCAAGTTATCATAACAAGTGTGGAGAATAACCAAGATGAAGAAAGGTTAGATCATTTTTTATGTAGGACAAATATTAAGCCCAAGTAATTATCACCATCCATCAGCTGTGAAATAGCACTTGGACTATTTTTTAGGGATTTAATTGGTGTTTTGTGGCTTAATATGTGCAAAAGCTGACATATCTTGCTAAAAGAGGATGCACATTTGATTCCAGCGGTGTGGGAACTAGATATCTGAAGTTCCTTTCAGCCTGCCTTAGATTCCGACATTGAAAAATTGCATATTAAAATGTATTAAATATTAATATTTATCTTCTGAAGTTAAGGCAGCATCAAAGCACAATGGGAATGTTTATGTGATGTTTAGAAATCTGAAGTCAAATACATGCAATTTCTTATCAAAATTTGGCATTGGTTTTTGACAAGACAGCTGTCTTCAACAATTTCAGTTTCAAAAAAGCTGGGGAGAGAAGGAATTGCCTTGGGGTATGGTGTGGTAAATCCAGACTTCGGTGTAAAGAAAAAAGGATTAAAGCATCATCTCTAGATGTGCATCCTGGGATATTAGTCTAAGCCCCACCACACGCACTGTGGCATTTCATCCTCTCCTTCGGGATTGCTGGAGAGCCTGCTACAGGTTCAGCTGCACATACTGCTCTCGCCTGTTAGTATGAGCTCAGTTTTTTCATACTATCGTAGTGCTCATCTCTACTAAGCTATTCTTTGGTGATCTCAGGTTTATTTATTCTTCAGAATGCCTAAATTACCTTTGATTGCATTTTTCTTTCTGTGGTGCTTTTCATGGGGAAATCCTGAAGCGCTTAGCAAAAACATTAGCAAGCTAGATTTTTATGGAATCTCTCTTGAAATTTAAGGCAGACCTCAGAGCACTTTGGTACGCACAAGCAAATGGTACGTCTGGTAGTGCCTGCCACCTCCTCCTACACTGTTTCCAGAAACAGAGCCACTATTGTAATATCCCTGTACTTTTTAACCTGGCAGCTGCTGAATTTCTTCTATCTTAGGAACTATCCTGTTCAGTGCTATCTTGAAAACACCACAAAGGTCTGTCAGTCCAAGGTCACAAAATGAGTCTGTAGGACAGTCAGGAATGGACTTCAGCCATGCTAATGGTGGGTTGTTTGTTCCAGTGCTGTGGCCAGTGATTCTCAAACCAGGGCCTCACTGCACATATGGGCACAGCAGATTGCCAGCATAACAAAAATCTCATTACCTCTGACATTCACCTTTGTACTGTGAGAAGCATAAGATTCTTCTTCTGTAAGCTGGATAATAGATAATAGAAAAAGTATGGGGACAAGTGAGCTAGACGATGCTCTTTTCTCATCCCTTGCAGTCCCAACCCGTGAAGCAATTTTCCATTCATTTTATTCTAGAATGGAAGATGCCTTCTTTTTAACCTTCTCTCAGTGAAAGTTGTAACAAAGCCCAAGCAATTTGTCTGTTCATTTAAAACAAACAAACCAATCTGCTAGCCCAAATGAGATACCCAATAGCAAAAAACCTGAATTTTCTGGTAGTGTTCAAAACTGAAAATCCCTTAATATGCTCATGTTCAGTACAAGTTCGTTTAGCACTGTGTTCAGAGCCAAAATACACTATTTTTCTCTCTACCTGCCTACCATTGATGTAAATTATTTCTGTAACAGGAAGTTTCTTTTGAGCATGGAAATGTGTTTAGTTCCTTGAGTAGCACTTACTCATCTGCACATCTGGCAGAGCAGAATTCATATTCACCCCTATTCACATCCACTTTGCATTCATTTATGGAAATATAAGTGATTACTCAGGTAACTTGTTTCTCCTTTCTATGTAAACCATTTTATGCAGGTTTGTGGAGACCTTAAAAAAGTGGGACTGTAGACATTTAGCTGTCTTAAACGGATACTATAGAATAAGGTCCTAATTTTCCTAGTATTTTTCTGCTTCATTTCATTTATTTTTATTGATCCTATTTAGGACAGGTGAATCTCCAAAGAAATAGAGTTTGAGTAAGATCTGGACCAAAAAATAGATGCTTATCAGAATTATTCAGACCTCAGAAGTATGTAAAAGACAGTGGATAGGTAATGAGAGCGTTTTTTTTCTATGGAGATCTGTCATTTCAGTATTGCCTGACACGGAAAAAGAGTGAGTGGTGGGTTGTTTGTTAGTTGTTTGCTTGTTTTTTTGTCTGCCCATTGACATTTTCAGTGTGTTTGAATATAGTGGTGATCTCTTTCCAGCCCTGTCCTGACAAGCGCACAAAAGAAACTCAAGAAAGGTTTGATTTTAGTTCTGTAAGTGGGAGTATCCTGGGGTCTCTCCTCTGCTTTTTTATGAAGAATTTATTATTATAGCTCAAGGGGAAAGAATCTGATTTCATCAAAGTCAGTTGAGTATTGCAGTTATTCCAGTAATGCTTAGCAGTAGATTTTTGAATAGTTTAATTGTTTCAAAGTGCTTGATCTAGTTGTTCCTTAACAGTTTTCCACGCTATTTTGCATGGAGCTGATTCCTGGAGTTTGGAGTTTGAGCCTTAAAAGCTCTATAGATAGGTGAATTTTCCTGAGGCAGGATCACACATGGTACTGAAATTCTGAAATCTGATATCTGATGTTGCTAGCTTATCAAATTATTTGCAGTGGAAATTTTGAATCTGCAAACCCCAAAGATTATATGTGACCACTGTATTTTCTTCTGGTAAGAAGGTATAGAAGGTGACAAACCTAAAAGCTGACGAGCTTCATGATAGGTTAGAAGCAATTCAGCCAGATTATTCTTCGATGAATACTTTATATGTGGTCATTCCAGAGACTCTTCAGATTTTTCCCAAAATCATTGGTACAATGACCAAGGACAGAATTCATTCACTGAATTGGTACCTGAAAATTGTTGTATACTTTTCTCTTTTTCCATGTGTGTTCTTGATTCCATCTTGCTATCTGAATGGTTACTGCAATAAACAGGAAGTGCTTTGATTTCTGACTGGTTGAAATTGCTTTTATTGCTCATAATACATTTTATAATAGCTGTAGCTATATATTTTAGTGAATACAAAATTCAGGAGTTTGTGAAACTTTGTTACGCATTGATGTTAAATTTAAATTTGGAATAAATGTGAATTGTGTAATTTGTTTAAATTACGGGTTGATATTCATCGTCTGCCATCTTAAGTGAAACAGAAGAAATATGGTAGTTTTACATTTTTAGAGAAGATTAAGCTATGATTTTCTGCTAATCGAGTTCATTGCTATCTGCATTTAATAAAAATATTTGCTTTAAGCAGGTCATAGGGCAGAAAACATACTGCAGCTACCATAGGAAATATGGTGATTAGTTGTACTTTTGTCTTGGGCAAGATCCACGAATTTAAGGACCTTTTCATATTAATAAACAGAATTAACAGCCTGGAAATGGAACAGAGAAAAATCGAGTGTTTCCTTTTCACTTACCTTTGCCAGTTGTTCATGAATTTCTAATAAGCTTGGTCTGTTGAGCTTATTCCCACTGACACTGCCAGTGTTTCGATAATAATCAATTTTAGGAACTGGATCCATGGTGTTATGGCCAAAAGTTTGTAGATAATACATTTTATGGTGAGTATCACAGGGATGTAAACTGGCTTCTGTTTTCTCCCCATTTTGAAGAAAATTGTCATATAATTCTCTTTTTCCAGGTCTGTAACTGATTCTCAGCCTGTTGTGTGCTTCCTCAGTAAAAGATGTTTCTTCATAATGTGGTGGGTCAGAGCCCACATCCTCTTGGGATGCTTCGTTGCTGTCATGGCTTTCATTAATTATGTTAACTTGAAACCGATTTGCATTTGGATCCAAGAATACATTTGGAGAATTATTCATTGACATCTTCAGGAATGGGACAGACTTAGGTCACTGAGTCTTCTGATCTTCTGTGGCTGCAGGTACCACTCTTCTAGCTGCAATAAAGGGCTAGTGCTGTTACAGATGAAGTCGTTGTTCTTAAAGTAATAAGCTTCCTAAGCAATCTTCCTAAATTTGTCCACTGTGGTTCTGCCATTACAAACATTTATGAGTAAAACATTTCTGTTAACTTGCACAGTAAGGTAAATTTTCCAAAAAAAAAATTTCCCTCTTCTATGAGACTGTCATCGTGTCAAATAATCAGTAGTCCCATCAAAGACGAAATTTGTGGGGATTTTTCTATCTTAATAAAATGGGCTATTGATCAGATTGTAAGTGCTTGAAATTGTATTTCAGATACAGTACTTTTCTTAATAAGGCAAATTTTGAACTGAAGCCTGTGGAAGTGTAGGCAGTCGAGAATTACGTGAAGTCCATCTACTGTTTATGTTCCACTTACATATGGCATCATAATTCTCCCACAGTCCATTGTACATTGTATATAAGTACATTGGCCTAAAAATCTTGAATCAAACGCGCTTTTTTAAATTAGTTACAAAAGTTAGACTTCAAGTTTCAACCATTCCAGAGTGGCAACAGTTTATAAGCAGAGAATTAATACACTGCAATTCATTTATTTTCTATGTGAATAAAATTAATGACATATGAAAAAATAGATCAACAGCTGAGCCACATGCAAAAATAGCACTAGGTTTGCCAAACTAAATAGCTGAAGTATAAATCTATGCTGAAATATTAATTATTGAGAAATATTAACAGTAGTTTTAGCATTGAAAGGTTCATAGAATTTTACTGTTTTACACTTGTACACTCAAGACACCCTTTAAGAGAGTTTGATAGAAAGTGTAGCAAGTCATAGAATCCCACAGATTAGGAGTTTAAAAGTTTTATTTAGTCCAGTATCCTGCTCAAAGCAGACTGAACACTGAATGTAAATCAGGCCTCTTAATACTGTCATCAGTCAAGTCTCTCAATCCTGTCCTGCAAGGATAAATTCCAGAACTGATGGCAGCTATTCTAATACTCACTTGTCCTGTCGTGATTTTTTCATGTGTACCCAGTTAGAAGCTTCTGTGCATTACTTCACGACCATCACCTCTCACTCTCCTGCTGTGTACTTCAGGAGGAGCCTTGGTGTGCCTTGTCGGTAACCTCTCCATAGGTACTGGGGCTGCGCAATACATTAATACATTTTCTTCTGGCTAAACAAGCCCAGTTTCTTTATGTTCCTGCCCCCGACTATGCTAGAAGCTCCCCATGTGATGTGTGCAGGTTTTCTAGGTTCTCTCTTACATGGGGAATTGCAGGGGACAGGTAAACAAGCCTAGAAGCTGGCTTTCAGGTACAGATTGATGAGTGTGTAAAAGAGGGGAATGATCACTGCTCTTGGTCTGCCAGCTATGGTCCTGTTAAAACAGCCCAGGACACTGCTTTCATTGCTCTCAGGGCATGTTGCTGACTGTGCAGGCTCATCAGTCACTGCCTGCGGTGCTGCTACCTGCCAGTGAGGTCCCATCCCCTACAATGCAGGCGATTGCTGTCCCAGGTGCAGGACTTGCATTTGTCCTTGGTGAATGTCAGGAGATTCCTGTTGGCTCATTTGCCTAGCCTGTCTAGGTCCCTCTGAATGGCAGCCTGTAAAACGTAATACCTGCACTATCTGCTTCCCACCTCCACTTTTCCATTCAGATCCCTCAAAAACAAGCAAATAAATAAACAAAAACCCCAAGAACAAAAGGGGTGCTAATATTTAAGGCCTTTAATTGGTTAAGTATCACTGCAGCATGTGGGATGGCCTACATGGCCCTGGAGTGGCATGCATCACCTGTTGTTTGCGAGAAACTCAGATTATATAGAAAGCAATGGCAATGTATATGTTTTCAAACGTTTTTCAAAGGAGACACAGGAGTGTGATTGTATTGACCTGTATAATTCAATAGGAGTCTGGGTCTAACAGTTTCGGCCTGTTCTGACTAAAACTAACTAAAAGCCTATTTAGATATTGAAAATTTGCAAGTTTGCATAATAGCAGAAAGCTCTAAAAACAAAATATATCTATAAAAATAATATGTGAACTGAAAATCTGGGTAAACAAGCCCATTAGAATAATTCTTTTAGAATTTTGTACTTTCAGCAAGAGGTTGGACTAGGAACCCTCAAGATATTGCTTCCAATTTAAAATTTTCTATGATTTTGTGAAATGCATTTGGCTCTGGCACTGCAAGATAAAACACTGTGTTGATATTTAGACCTTGGCAATGTGTATTTTTGTCTAAAATCGTGTATCAAAATGATAATTTGAAGAACAGATAATCAGATGTCCTCCAACTTCAGTGTGAGGTACAGCTAAGGCGTATTTCCTCCCTTCTTCCATCAGCTATAAATGATAATCTGCTGTAACCTCCCTGAAATGCAAGCACTTTACAACCCTCTCATATTTCTGTTACTTTTCCTGCTTAACATTTTGTAAGTTTCACAGCAATGCGTTACATTTATTGAATTCCTTTCACTTCTGCTTTTGGATGATCCGCATTGTTATTATTACCATAATTACACATTTCTCATCACAGTATTCCTTCAACCTTTTAAAATTGTAAGAATGTGTTTCATCTTCAGGCATGAAAGAGTGAAAACAAATCTTTTGTCACTAAGGTCAGTGAAATTAAGTTTGTTTCTGTCCCCATGACTGAGTGAAATCACAATTATTTGATGGCAATGAGACTTTTGCTACCAAATAAAATAACTGTAATATCACTGTCTTATTTCCATAATGTTACTGTCTGGTTAGGAAAATAAAACTTCTTACCTTTCTGCTGTTCTTGAAAATAATACTTGATGTTTTTCACAGTGTATTTCCAGAAGTCTCTCGACTGTTACTTGCCATTAATTTTACATTTAATATTCTATCATTATTCAAAAATTATCAGATTTACCTTATTCAGGATGGCAATTTAACTTGCCACTCAACCTTGTGTTTTTTGGGAAGGACAAGCTGCTTCTTTTATTCATGCATACAGCATGTCCCTCACTTTTAAGTGTTTCAGACTGTGCCTTATTGGTCAGATTTTTCTTCTGCTTAATATATTGAATAAACTGTCCAATCCCTTACTTTCAAAACATTTCTAGATGGTGATTTAGAGAAGCATTCTAGCTTGTTAACTATTAACCAGCAAATGTACCTATCCATTACAATTACTGGCTTTATGGTATTGCAAAATTTCCAATGGGGCCCAAAAATACTTCTGTTATCTCCATTTCCCTCCCCGCTATGTCCAATGCTGTGCACAGATCATAATCTTATTTTTCAGCCGTGCATATGTTGTAGTGCAGATAGCAAGAATTTATAAAATGCTCAGAGTGCATTTATGCACAAGAGGCTCCGTGAAGTCACTGGGATCCCTCCTGTGCTCTTTAAGAGACGCTGGTGGGTTTCCTTGTCCCACATGTGGTTTTGAGCTAATTACTCCTAGCCCTGCTCAAAGTTTTACTCTGCATACTTAAGGAAAGCCTTTGAAAAATTAGGTTTTGTGCATTTCTTCTGGGAAGGTTGACACTGATGTTTTTCAGGGATACAGGGAAGACAAGAAAGAAATGGCAAAGCTTTTTAATCATAAGGAAATTTGGTAGTTGCTTTCAGCAACAGATTAGGGTCAAAAACAGAAGAAGTCAGTAAGTAGTGGGGTTCTTCAGGTATGTTTGCTGTACTTGCCATGCAGTTTAGAGATAACTGAACTATATTTATCCCAGATAACTTAAGTATCTTCAGCATGCTAACCTGACAGCACAGGGCTCAGCTTTGCTGATTAGGTGTATGTAAAAAGAATGACAGTGTCAGGTCTCTGCAGTGGATGATCCTATCTAGCAGAACAGATCATGTGAAACGGCATATCAGTATCTGCCTTTGGTTTTATGGTTAAATTAACTAGGATAAATGCAATATACTGAATCTCTGAGAGCCTGGCACTTTTTCCTTTGGCAGACTCTGAAGCAGTTTTAAAGCTCTTACATTCATACAATTATTTATAATTTAGATAAGCCAGTGCTGATAGGTGTTGCCTGTACCTATTGTTCTTCAGACAGGAGATTGTGTCCTTCCCTGTGCAATCTGGTATTTCATGTTCCAAATGGCATTTGAGGTTCACTGTTTCACTGGCTGCCTCTGCCTAATATACACAGCAAAAGGAACCACATGTATTTTGCATGTGTATTATGTACAAAAGCAACCAATCTCTGTAACCAGTTTCTGTGTTTACTGCTTGTTGCAAAGAGAGCTGTTTAGCAAAGGTGGCAGTGCTTAAAATTTTGTTGACAACTTTCTTAAAAGTGAAATTGAATTTCTGTCAAGTACTATCATACTTGCTAAACAGCTGTGTATTTGAGGGTGACCTTGTGGTTTTAGTCTCCACTTTCACTGTCAGTTCTTCTGTCTTGATAAGATTTCCTGTGACCAGTTTTCCCATTTGACATTCAAGATTATACGCTGTGCACAGATGTAGGAACACACTGAAAAGAAAAAGCTGAGGAGAGGAGCCAGAGGGTACAAAGATTTGCACGTAGCTCTTGGACCCTGGGCGCAAGTGAGTATGTGCAGTGTGAGTGTCTCTCTGTTTGCCTTGACAAGTTGGTCTAATTACTACTGGGAGCTATTAACCAGACAGAACAGATTGCAACTAATAGTACAACAGGTGAAGTTCCAGTTTAAACTGACTGATCTTCTGTACCCAAGGAGAGTAAAAATTGACACGCCTTGACCAGTTCAGTAGGATTATCAGGTTAGTTGCATAATGTTTACTTGGTCTCTTTCACCTTAAGGTTTTAACTCCCTGACATTGGGAGAGTAGAACTGTGGTGTTCTTAATTCCTACTGGACTTCTGAGTAGGTAATGTACTTTGAAATACTGCATGTGTAGAATACAAAATATTTTTAATGATGTTTGTTTCCTTTCCACTAGTTCCATTTGTCTTTCCACTGCTGTAGAATAGAAGGAAGACCTGTTCCATCAAGACATACTGTCAGGTGAGTGGGAGGAAATAGAAGTATGCACTATTTGCAGGAGACCACTTAAATGTTTCACTCAGGAGTTGCAAAGTACAGGTTCCTTACAAACAGTAATTAGTACAGCACATTCTCTTCTTGAGAGGCAAGAATTGAGTTAGCAGTTGATTCTCCTCTCATCTCAGCAATATAACACATACAAATGGGCTACTTCTGAGTTTGCAATAAACATTTATTTAACAAAATGAATGCCACAGATACCAACACATCTCCAAAATGTACGTATGCATATGTAACAAATGTACCAACAGTTGGTTTCCAAAATGAAATCAACATCAAATTTAAGGCAGGATATCATGTGACTTTTCATGCAAGAGCATATTCAAAGGTCCCTTTATCCAACCCCTCGACTTCATCTTCCCATGTTGAAGAAGGCATACTACTGTAGGGGTCTAGCAAGATTTTGAAGCATCTGATAATTAGAAGTCCTAAGAAAACACACAAAATCCCCACAAAGGCGAAACCAGTTTTTTGCTCCAAAGTCAGAGGGAAGGCAGACATTTCACTGACGCTCATGCTGGCTGAAGTGTTGCCGCAGTAATTACTGCTCATCATTGGACATCACATCTTGGTGACTCTGTGGGATTTTCACCTCTATTGCTTCTTTGCCTGCATAGAAAAGTGAAATCAGTTACTAAATGGGGTGTGTATGTCTGAGCTCTGTGGCATATGAACAGTTTGAAATCAAAAACAGCTTGGATTTTTGTAGTGTCCTGTTGTTTTTGTTTTTTTTTCACATTTAAGTTAATGTGATAAAATTGAAACTTTCAGCTCCTACGTACCATTCACTTACTAACAGCAGACTCACAATTTTCTGGCGTTCTATCTCCTCAACACAATAATCTCACACATGGCTGTTGCAAATAGCATTTTGTCAGACTGGGCATAAGTCTGCAGATTTTAATGAGACAATACTCACAAGGTATCCGCCTGGATAAACTAATACATTTTCTGGAATGGCTTTGCCTCAGTCCTTAATCTAGTCTTTAAACTCATATTGATCTCAAAGGGAATTTCAGCCAAATAATATGAATTTTGGTCATGTAATTTAGCTTAGAAATCTAAATAAATAGGTATGACTTGCAAAATAAAATGGTGTGTGCAATTCTAGTCTTGGGCTCCATTTTGAGCTATGCAGGAATTGGAAGTGAATATATTGGTAGAACTGCTCCTTTACCTTCCTCTACACACGTCCATGCAGTGGGTGCCACTCGTATGTGATCCAAGAGTGCCTAGGGGCATACACTGTTGAAACATATGTTTGAATTGACCATTTGAGCCACTGTAGTGATGTTGCAGCCATGTGCCCACAGTATATATGTCTTACATATGGGCATACGGTATGTACATCTTCATGTAACAAAAAAAAAACAACAGAAATCACAATATTCTCTTGTGTGAGAGGAAAGATTAGTGGAAGAAGAAATTATGCAAATTCCCTCCCCCAAGTCTTACTCTCATTTATTTTTTCTCCTCAGTCTCAATATTTTCACAGACATTTCAAGATGAGCTTAGAATGTGCTGAGCTCAGGGGATTGACCCACCCTGCCATCACCACCAGGAGACTTTTGTGTATTTCCAGACATGAAATACTTTTGTTTTTATAGTTTTAAGGTGATCTGATGTATAGATTTAAGTTGGGGGGCAGGAGGGGAGGCAGAGGAAGCTGTTTTGCTTTATTTTGGGTGTTCTGTCAGATACTGAAATCCCCTCTCTCTTAAGTCTCAATAGACAGCAGGAAGATTGGAAGGCCTGGGACATATCTACCAAAGGACAAAGGCATTTTTATTCTAAGGCTAGAGCTTGGAGATTTTTGGCTCTTGTTAACACCTATTTAACTAACATGCCTCAGGGGAAAACTCTTTGTTAACAATTCAACCACCTCCTTCCCCAGGGATTTCCAGGCATCCATTTATTTCTTGGCAGAGTAATTAGGCCACTGGAAGCTCTGTGCTGCCATGACTACACTGATACTGGTACCTGCCCTAGCCAGTTCAAAGAGAGCTCCAGTATCTCTACTCGATGCTGCACTATAGCCATATCTTGACTAAGTCTAGAATTAACAGCAACAGAAGTAAAAACAAGAGTTAGTATTCCTGAGAATATCAAAACAGGCAAAACTTTTATGTTGTGTATGTCTCCTTTCTTACTTCAGAAATTGGTGGGATTTTTGTACGTGTCATCTTAAAGAATGAAAACTTTAAAACAAAGATGAAAAGGATGGGACACAACTCTTTGTTCTTCTCTTTATGCATTGATCCTCAACATAGGTATTAAATAGTGTGATTTTCTATTACTTTCTGTATACATTTTCTAGAGCACACAAACCGTCTGTTCTATAGAGCTGTATGTGATCCTTCTTTTGAATGACATTCTGCCCTTTGGGTCAACACTGTTTTAATTCCTGTTAAGTTGAAGAAAAGATCTGGATATAGCCTACAAGAGAAGTAATGTCAACAGTAATCAATATTTACTTTCTGGAAATATAATAGCACATGCTGCACAGGTTTTCATTGTTTATCCTTCCAGTTTTTCTGTAAGTCTGACCTTGTGCAGAAAAAATATCACAAATTGGTGTCAGAAGTCAGTTGATTTGAACAAGAGCCAGTCAAGAAAAGTTATCCTTCCAGAATTCCTAGGACACTGGATTATAAAAACTAAATGAAAGGCTTGTATGGGAAAATGAAATGTAGATGCTGAGAAAGACAGAGCTCACACCTCCCCCCAGATCAAATAACCCAAACAAAACAACACCAAAACTAAAAACAAATGAAAAAAACAGCAGAGAATTGCTATCTTGAAAGATACATGGAAAAAATCTTAGGGATGGCCATGGGGAGCCCTACATTGGAGCTGAATCCTGGGAAATGTCACACTCATTTTGCAGGTTATGCACTTAAATTAGTTGGATTTGTTTGTTTATCAGGCACTGTGGGACAAATCTCTGCAAGGTTTGACTGACACGGAGTGGTTGTCTTAGTCTTACTTGGCAAGAGTTTGTCTGAAATGGCTGCATGAGAAAACAGTGGGTATTTTCTTCCTGGGGAAATGAGATCTGGGAAACTCCAATACACGGCTTTGTGTGCTTCTTTCCCCTGTCCTGAATTTCATAACTTGTAATTGAAGCTTTAAAGTTCACAGAACATTCTGCTCTAATTACATATCCCCAAAACTGTGGTACCAAATTGACCTTGAGTACACTTCCATTGTTTTCACACTTCAGTGCTGCATACAGGTTAGATGTCCTCTCCCAGTTAGTCAGATATCCTTTCAGTTGCTGCAGAGTATGTGTCAAATCATGAGTCAGAAGACTGTGAATGCTAACTAACATGGCCTGCATCCAAAAATTCTTGAAGATAACCTCTAGGGCAATGTGATGGGGACAGGCATTAAATCAGTTAGGATCTGCAGAGTCATTTTGTAGGGGTTGGCTTCAGACTGATGTCTCCTGACTTTTTTATAGGTGAAGACCACTCATCCTTTGATTGACTGCCCGTATAAAAACACTGGCATAAAGAAAGGCTCCTTAACATCTTGCTGTGAGTAGAAAGGCCATTGGAGGAGGCCCTTGTGAGACTGGAACAGCGAGTCTAAGAGAAAATAGCAATGAGGAAAATAGCTTGGCACAGAGACCATTAAGGTAAGGGGAATGGAGGTGTGAGCTGGGGATGCTGGCTGTACATGTGTGGGATGAACAGCAATACCATGGCATTATGCACGGAGAGTCAGCTGGAAGAAAACTGTTGAAACTCTTACTAGTCTAGTGGATCTCCAGACCAACTCTGACAGTGTTTGGTGTTGATTGAGATTCCCAGTCCCAGCTCTTTGGTCACCTTTTTCAGATCCTCATGTTTTGAGAGACACTGAGAAGATTAAATAATTCTGGACTATCCTGAGAAAGGCAGGAATTTCCCTTATGTTTTGAGTTTCATCCTTTCTCTCACAGAACCCCCTTGGGGTTCTGGTTTGGTTGGTGATTTTTTGGTTTTGTTTTGTTTTGTAGTGGCTCAGTAGTGTAAAGGAGTACCTTTGACAGCTGCTCAAACTGGAAGCATTCATCCCATTGGCAGGATTAAGCCTCAGGTCCTGAAAACTCAGTTCATAAACTAGAGCGTGTTACAGAATTCACTAAATCAGTTGCCATCTGTTCTCCCTTTAGATGTGCTACAGGTCCAGCTGCTGACACTGGTCATTCTAAAGGCACTTCAAATAGTTTCAGTCCAAGGTCTACATTTCTGAGCGACAGCAAATGTAACTTGAAAAGGTGTTTGTGTGCTTAGGGAAAGAAACTGGCATTTTCTGGGAGTTTCAGAGGAGTCATTTTTGTGCTCAACTACTTGGTCAAAGAAACCGAATTTCAGGAATTGGGCAAAGGAGGTGGTAGGGTAAGAAGATTATCAACGAAGAAGACCAAATGAAATAGAGATCAGCATGAATTTGGAATTTTCCAAGGGATCTAAACTGAGTTAACAATGCATGGCCAGAAATGCTGCAGAAGCAGCTCTGAGCACACAGCCAACCTGCCATATTCATGCACACGCTGCATGCCTGTGTTCTGTACATTGCTGGGGAGAAAACTGCTTGCTCAGGGTGAGGTTTCTGAGGCGGCAGACAGGTGGGTGTAAGGTGGGAAGGCCAGGGCACCGATGCCCAGCAAATGGAGCACATTTAACTTTTGTGTGAGTGTATCAAAGCATCCCCCGACATGCAGTGTTTTTGCAGCATGTAATTCAGGGTAGAAACGACACTTTTCCACATAAACTGCATTCTCCTGCAGAGAAGCAGCAGCTGGGCAGTGACATTTGCAGCCTCCAGGCAAGCAATGAATTGCAGAAATGAGATTTTATCCTTAGTAGATAGACAAGCCTGGAGTCTCCAAGGAACAAGAGACCCTGCGCTATGCATTGTGCTGTGAATTCACGGATATGCGGCCAAGGTCCAGATAACAGAGGCAAGAAAATAAAACGTTCACCGGTGCCACCCTTAACTTGCGAACGTGGAAAACCGCTACCTGTTTCCCTGGGGCATGCAGGCTACGAGAACCGCAGGACACCGAGCACCCGCCGAGCAATCGTTGCCCGCCGCTGCACGCGCAGCCCCTACTTTCTCCGGCTCCGCGTTCCCCCCGGGGCGCCGCCCGCCGCCCGGGGCTCTCGGCCGCCGGCACGGCCCCGCCGGCACAGCCCCGCCGCCCCGCCCGGCCCGGCCCCGCCGAACCGCCCGCGCTACCGACCCGTCTCCTCCGCGTTGCCCATGGTGGCGGACGGCGGAGCTCCGGGCCCGGCCGGCCGAAGCCCAGGTGGGAGCCCCGACGGCTGGCACTGCTCCGGCCGCTGGGGCTGCGCGGAGTCCCGGGCGGCGGGGGCGGCTCGGCCGCGTTCCCCCTCGCCGCCCGGCGCCGCGACCCCGCCGGGTGCCGCTCGAGCCGCCCTCGTTAAAAAATTAAACGCGGCCGCCGCCGCCTCCTCCTCGCCGCCCGCCCCCTTCCATCGCCGTTCGGCCCGTTGGCGCTCCCCTCCGACCCCCCTCGCGCGGATTAAACCGGGGAGCGTGGAAACTTCCTGCAAAGCACTACGTGCGGCGCATCGGTAAGCGGCGCCCTGCGGGGGCGGCCCTCCCCGCGCTCAGGCTGCGGTGCCGCAGCAGCCGGGAGCCCCGCGACCTGTGGAGCCCGCGCGGGCGGCGAGCAGCGCCGCCGAGTCGCGGTGCGCGGGGGCCGAACGCCTCTTCCATCCGCCGCCGCCGCGTCCTGCGGCGAGGGCTCGGTCCCTCCCTGCAGCTTCGGCGGTAATAACGATTGAAGTGCGGAACATGTGGCGACATACGGCTGGGGCCGCAGCCTGGCTCTCGCTTTATAGCCTTTCATTAGCCGCGTTTAGCTTCTGCTGATTGTGTATTAAAGAGGCTTCGGTTTGCGGCGGCAGCAGGTGTTTAAGGTGGATAAGGAAAGAGGATTTCTTTTCCCAAAGCTGGATCTGTGTATTGCACTAATAAACAGCAAATCTGTTTTTAAATGATAGTGATGCGGTATTTGGATGCCCTGGAAGGGTGCACGTGGGCCGGTGAGACGGCACTGTATTTAGTGCCAGGCACAAAGAGATTTGTTGAAGGCTGCTGTAGAACAGTTGGAAGAATTTGTTCTGCAGAAAATAATTTGAAAACCCCACGTGTTTCTTACTGCATGCAACAACACTACGAGAGGTTAAGTCTTTTTTATCCTAATACACACTGGGAAAAAAAGTTTTGCGTTACCAGGCATTTTAATAGCTGATTGCACTGTTGTGCCTGCAGTTCAGCACTGGCCAGTCTCAAAGCACGCTGCGTCCCTCTGGTAGAACCAATGGTTAAACGGATGGTTAGCCGTGCGCTCACTAATGATAGCTAGTTTGATCATCTAATGTTGCAGTGTCAGTAATTTGGTAAACAATGTCTGTTGCTGAAATTACAAGCCAAGCTAATTTTTGAAGTGCCTCTCATATTTAAAGACCCGTGAAGAGCTTATAAATAGATCGTTTCAAATGGTATGACTGTGCTTTCAGAATATGTATATAAGGAGCCTCTTCTGTTCCTAATGAGCTCTAGATTTCTTTTTTAGCCTTGTCCCTGATTAACCTGGGGCCCATGAAGGTCTCTTGCTAAAGAGGAATGGCCATGGTTTGGGATGTGGGGATTGGCAAAGACACAAGGCCCCTGTCCACCCTATCCCCACCTAGCAGAACTAGTTTGGGAGAGTGGCAGGTATCCATTTTTTCCTGATAATCATTGAGCATTGCTGTATTTGGAGAACCTTCCTGTAAGTAGGCCTTTTCTCCTGGAAAAGATTGAGTTGTAGTATCTTCCTGCCCATAAATGTATTATATTTTTCTGTCATTATTCTTATAGAGGTGAATTTAAGAGATTTTGTGTTTGTTTTTTTTGTTTTTGTTTTTTAGACTGTGAAGTCACTGTTTCTCTTGTACGGCAGAAGTTGTTGAAATCGCGTGATCATTTTTAGGAATCTGATACTCACTGTTCAATTTAAAAGAGCTTTCAGTTGTGCTGAAGATCCACTTTTTGTGGATATGAAAGTGGAACAGAAGCTGGCAGCCACAGACAGAGAATGAGGCTCCTGCCACCAGTTGTCATCAGACAGATAACATTTTTTTTGTTGCTGTTGGTCATTTGTTTTTTTGTTCGTGCTGATACATTTTGAAACAGAAAAAGCAATGGAATAACTTAATTTATTCCTGTATTTCATTCTTTCTTTCACTTAAGGATCACTAATTTTTTCTCATTAAGATCCAGACAGAAGGCAAATGAGATAGCAGCGTATGTGCTCATGGAGCATTCTGAGACAAATGGAGCATTCGCTACTTTTCACTTTCTGCTTCTTTACCACGCCCATCCGTGTGTTCAGCAGAATAACAACTGTTATCAATGACTTCAGTCATATTTCAGATTGATTTGATCCTTATGTTAGGGAGTGCCAAGTGTGTTTTCAATGGGGAGCCCTCAAACAGAAAGAGAGATGTTATCATCGGTGATTTGGTACATTGCCCCCACAAATGGAACTGACTAATTTTAGGCCGGCCGCTTAAGGCCAAGTGGGTGCCAAGGAGGAAAAGGCAATAGGGAGCTCTTTGAGCTATTCTGTGTTAGGACTTCTTAGTGTTTAAGGATCATTTGAGTGGTGTGTCAATGAAATGTAACTATTTTGAAGGATAACTAACTCCATTGTAGCACCTTTTCCCTGTAGCTTCAAAGAGCTCTCTGAGTGTTCCTTCACAAACAAACAAATCCTCTAGAGATTCAAAACGGGCTCACGGAAGGGTAGAGCCATTGAATAGCATTGTGCAGAAGTATCGTTAAAAACACATCAATTCACAACTCCCCTCATCAGCAAATTTAAGCAAGTGTAAACAAGTTCATGAGAAATTTATCAGCTGAAGACAATAATATATGGGGGAGATAAAAGCAGTAATAGAGTTGAGGGAGGGCATTGAAAAATGGTTATATATAAATGCACGCATTGAACAGAATTGCAGATGGAAAATATTTTACATAATTTATTCCAGGGTTCTTAATGTTTTAAAAAGGATGATCACCTTTGTTCTACCATGGTGGCTTTTTTGTTTGTTTGCTTGTTTGTTTCATCCAAAAGCCGTGCTTTTACCAGATACCGACTACATCTGCTGCTTACATGTCCAGCCTGCAGTCCTGGGGATATGTAGGGTACTGCCAAGAATGAGGCAGAGAAACAATTCTACACAGCAGTCTCCCTGTGTAAAAGATCTGAGTGGGCTTACAAGGGTTTAGGGATTCGGAAACTGAGGCAGGTTGAGTGTTAGTGTTGGGGAAGGTGGAACGGTGTGTGCATACAGTGAGCAGCAACAGTGCCACCTGGTGTGATGGGCCAGGAGGGGGGCTGGGTCCCTCCTCCGCTGAGCTCAGGGAAGGCCCCTGGCCAACAAGGAGAGGGCAGAGGCTTCTAAAGCCTTGGGTGAGGTGGGTTCCCTTTAAACCTGCAGGAGGTATTTCCTGCCTCACCATGAAAAGCTGATGGGTATGTGAGGGGCACTCAGCCCCTCATTGAAGACTACGAGTTGTGGAAGGAAGGACCAACGTGCAGATTGCTCAGTTTTGTTTTCTGTAGTAATTTCAGTAGCTAAAGAAGTGATCTGGGGAGAGTGGGGGTGATGTGAATTGTTTCAATATAGGACCAGTAAAATTGCTGTAATCGTCTGATGTTGTTATGCAGCCTTCTAAAAAAATGGGTGTTTAGATTTAGGCTCCCAAGCTGTGGTTAAGGGTTGCATAACACTGGGAAGAAAATGATGATAATCTATTGTTTAAAGATTTAAACCCCCACTAAGGGAAAAAGTGGTTTTATCCTTGCAGATCAAGTAGGGCAGGGCTCCCGTTTGTCACTGATGCCGAGTTCTGGGCATAGGATGCTGCGCTGTTTTTCTGGTTATGAGTATACAACACACTGAACTAAAGCCTCAACATGCAGTTTCATTCCTGTATCAGGCATCTGTACGCTCTCTTATCTGGGGGAACTCAGTCAGTAAGTGCTGTTGATTTATTCTGGTCGGGGGAGGAAGAAAGTCAGAGAAGGCAAACTTCTCTGCGAGAGGGAGCAAGAGAGGCAGCAGTCAGCACCGCAGCTGCAGGTGAGAAGGTCTGTGCAGTAGGTGGGCTCTCGCTGTGCAATAGCTGGGCTCTGCTCTGTCTCTAGAAGATACCTGCAGGCACACAGGCTGTTGCGTTTGATAGCTTGCCCTTTTGAAGTGTAAAATGTTTTCTTTTCCGGAGTTAAAAACCACCACATTTCCCAGACTAGGAAGATAGTATTTAATTGCAAAAGAGAGCATTTAGAGAAGATATTTGTTTTACTTCAGGTCCTGTAGTAAACACCTCTGTAAAAGAAGGTTTCAATTACAGAGTAGTTATTTATTTCTTTTTTAAGCACGGAGTAAAGCAGTGTATGTTAGGTGCAGTCTTAGGCAAGACAAACTGGTTTGGAAATACTTGTGGCTTTGCAGAAAGGAATCTTTAAATGAACTACAAATGATAACTGGTTTAGGAAGTGTATTTGTTGTTAAAAGCAATTCTCAGGGTTTTCTAGAGGAGGGACAGGTTTAGAAAATGCTAAGCGTGTTTTCATGCCATAGCAAACAAAACAAGAAAAAATATGTGCTTTGCATATTTTCACCATACATGCATCATATAGGTGGGAAAAATAACTGAAAATAATCTTTCATGGAAAACACTCTCAAGATGTAAATATGTGAATCTGAGGAGTCCCATTCTCTCACATCGCGTACAAACTGACTTTTAGGAAGATAGAACTTTTTTTGCAGTTGCCACCTGATGAAATTGTTGCTGAACTGCTGTTGATCATGGCTTAAATTCCAACAAAATTAAAACCAACACTGAGATCCCACTGAGTGTGGGGTCCCAACACTGAAGATGCAGAGCACAGCTGGGCAGGGCTCTCAATAGCAGAGCACAGCCACTTGGGCGTGGGAATTGCTTCCTTTCATCCTGTAGAACCGAGAGCAGTCAAACGTAATGATAGCAGTTTAAAGAAAAAATTAACTATTTCAGTTATTGCGATTGTCACAAACACCGCGTTATTTTTCTAATTGATGTGTGAACGCTGAACTCTTTAACGTGAACTTTTTAACCTTCACTGGGTTATGTGGGAGGGGGCTTCACAGCATTTGAAAATCTCAGGTGTTACCAACACCTGGTGTGAGGACTGAGGGACAAAAGAGAGTCCTGGAAGCTCAGAAATAATTTATTTCCAACACCCGCGTTTGCCCAGACGTGACCGAGAAACGGGACTGTAGAAGCACGGCCGGGCCTCGCTGGACGGGGCGGGCCTGGCCGCCGTCGCCACGGCAACGCCGTAAGCCGCCGCGTCCCCGCCTCCGCCGCAAACCTCGTTCTCGCGAGACTTGGCCGGCGCGGCGAGGCCGAGGCGTTCCGGGCCGTTTTCAAACCGACGGTAGCGGGGCCGCGGCCCGGCCACGAAATGGCGGAAAACGACAAGCCGGAGGCTGCGGCTGCCGTGCTGCAGCGGGGAGCGGAGGAGGCCGCCGTTGCCGGCCAGCAGCCACCGCAACAGCAGCAACCGCCACCGCAACAGCAGCCGCAACAACAGCCGCCGCAACGTGAGGAGGCCGCGGCGGCGACCGAGAGCGGCGGGGGCAGCGCAAATGGCGTCAAAATGTGTGTGCCGGGCCGGGCGGGGGGTGCGGGGTGCGGCGGGCCGCCTGGGCCGCGGCGGCGGGAACGGGGCCGGCAGGCGGCTGGGCCTCTCTTCCCCGCAACCCGCCGGGCTCCTCCCCGCCGCGGGCCGCTCCGAGGCTGGAGAGCCGCCATCCGTGTGAGGCGGCCCGGGCCTCGGCGATCTCGGGTGTCTGCCCTGGGAGCTGCGGTGCGGGGCCGGAGGCCGAGCGGTGGGCCTGGCCTCCGGGGTGCTGTGATGGGCTCTGGCCCGGCACGGTGTGGCGGGAGCCGTGTGCAGAAGCGTGCTGGGACGTCTATGTTTGTGTTTGCTTTTCCAGACGTGCTGCGCTTTGTAAAGCCTTTGGGCTTCTCCTTTTTTGTTGTTTGTCTTTGTGGGAATGCTAAGAAAGCCCTATGGTGACTTATTTTACACAACATGCAAAAAAAAACCCACAAACTTTTCCTGTAAAAGACAAAACAAGCATATATAGAGTATGTAAGCTGTCTCTTTTATTGTAAGTCCAGAAGGAACGTAGTGCAGGAGAGCCAGAAATGCCAGGTCTCCAGAAAAATGCAGTGAATGGCCTTGTATGGGCTTGCTTGCTTTTGATGTCAGGCTTCAAGGTTGTAATTCTTTAGATGAAGTAGATTTTGGCCTCTTATTGTTGAAGTTTCAGCTCCTCTCACAACTTCGTTTGCATCTTACAGGCAAAATATATGTTTTAGGAGGCCTTGTGTTAGAATACATCAAGGCTGTTGGAGTCTGGGATCTTCTAATGTGCTCTGTGCAGCCCAGATGTGCTCCATGCCTTTACTTGACTTTCAGGGAAGTTCAGAGCTCTGCATTTCAGTAAAACAACATTTCTTTTGTTTTTTTTTTCTTCTCCTGAATCTGACCCTCAGCATTCAGAGTATCTTAATTATTCTGCCTTGACCAGAAGATTGTGACCTTTTTGCATTCTTTAAGGCATGAAGTATTTTATTGCCTGTTGGCATTGCTATTGTTAAAATTATTTTTACGTGTCCCTTCTCCATTCAGCAGTTTAATTATTTTCCCTACAAAATTAATTGCATGCAAATAAAAAATCTCCATCAATCTGCAAGGTAGGAATCAATAGGGTCTAGTCTGAAAATAACAGGACGTTCTTGGTAACAGAGTTTCAAATCTTAGTGTTTTGTGTACAGTTTCCAGTCTTTCCTGAAACAGGTATACAAAGGATGAAGCCATCATCATGGAGTTGAACTGTGCTGCCTATTTCAGTGCCAGGTTTGTTTAGTGCTCAGATTGAGTTGAAGAGGAATCATGCTTTCAGCTTGCCCACCTCCCTAAATTTATTGTATTGAGCAGCGGATCTGTTGAACTCAGTAAACTTGAACTGATGTATTCGTAATAGAATCACGTGTTCAGTTGTAGAGTCTGCATTTCCATCTCTGCTGAGCTTGTTATCTGTATGGCTATACAGATGCTTATGTGCAGAGGAATGAAATAAACATGAAATGTTTAATTAATTAATTCACAAAACATGAAGAGTAAAAATTACTATTGTTTTTTTTTCTTGGAGAAAATGGCAGCTCATAGTTTCCTAGCCTGTTTGTTCTGTGGCCTGTAGGTAATGAAGGGGACATTGTTTTGAATGTCTTCTTTTATTGAAAGTACTTTTCATGCGAGAGCTGCAACCACAAAACGGACTCTACCTCCAGATTGTTCACTCGCCCATTGATTTTGGCAGATGAATTTTGTAAGGATTGATTCTTTTTTTTTTTGATCTGTATTTTCAGGAGACTAGTTGTGATTTCTAGACTAAATGAAGTGTTTTCAGTTTCCCAGATTTAAGAGTTTATTGCATCCTCTCTGCTCTCCTACTGGTTCATACAGTCAGTTGTCAGAGCCAGGGGATTCTCTCTTTGGAGACCTGGCACTTCCTGTGTACCGCATTGAACATGCCCCGGCTGTTTCATAATCCTTTAAGCAGGAAAGAGCTTAAAAGGCTAAAGAGAATCTGTTGGTCTAATCCTGAAAACCAAGGAGGAGCTCTGGTTTTACTGAGGGTATCACAGTATATCGGTTTTGTCTTCACGAGTGGAACTGCCTTGGAATGAACGGGACTGACTGGAAAGCTGAAACTCGACTCTTTCCCTCTTGGATCCCCCTTGCTCCTACCTGTTCCCTGCGTTGTCCCACCCATTTCACTTCATTACACATCCACCCAGGAGATAGAGTGCCATAGCAGACAGGGTGGTGTGGAGGAGTGGTGGTGCAGTGGGAGCTGGAGAATGCTTGAGCTAGATAGTGTGTTGTTGACTTGAATGTTTTAAATTTTACAAATTCTTAACCCAAGCGGTGTCCTTGCATTTCTCAGTTGCTAATCCTCTTTTAATCCGCTTGTAAACACAAGGACTGTGAGGTTAATATATGAGTACTTCAAATTTGAGAAAAAGTTGCGAGAGAAAAATGTGCACGTTTGAAGTTATTCCTCTCTGAAAGGTGTCCAACTTTGAGTAGATAATACATTTAACTTAATGAAGGGCCATTTACGTATGTTCTGAGTGCAAAACTGTCACTTACTCACTGTTAATAATTATGCAAAAAGAGCTGAAAATAATAATTTCAGTGCATAAAGGTTGGCAGTCTTGCCATGTGCTATGGTTGTAAAACTAAAATGCTTGTTTTGTTTGGCTCATTTTACACTAGGAACCACCTGTAGTCAAAGTGAAATCAAAGCAAAGCCTTCTGAAAAGCAGGAGGAATTGTAAAGATAGCGCTGTTAATTAAGAAAGAGGGTTCACCGTCCGTCTCTTTAACAGTCTTCTGCGAGACACTGCCATGTTCTTGTTCTAATTTGAATGGCTGGTGACAGCTCTTTAATATAAAAAGTCCTTTTGCACATGCTTTCAAGTTTATTGTTAACTGCAGTGAGATCTGAACGAGTCACATACAGCCTCTGCTTAGTGGGTCGTGTTTGTTCGGCTTCGTTACTGGAGGCTTTCAGTGCAGTGGTTTGGGCGCCTTGATCCTCTGTTAGCGTGCTGAACACCTCACCATAGTGACACTTTCTCAAGTGCTGAAGAGGTTTGGCTTTTGGTTTGGGTGTTTTATCTAATTCTGTACATAGAATATAATTGTACCGAGGTTGTGAAATGTGCTACATGAGAGGAGAGGAAGCATGCTGTCCTAAGAATATGAAATGTTTTTAAAAAGCAGGCAGCTGTTGTTGCTCCATTTTTGAAAGGCAGAGGGCAAGAAAGAAAGCTTTGTTGTTTTTAATGGATGATTCCTGGTGACTTAATTAGTCTTGGAGGCAAAGCATGTCTTAATAAGCCTATTTCCTATGCATTTAGAATGTTTTCAAGTTATAGTAGTGTTAAGCAGTGGAAATAAAAAGAGCATTTGTTCTAAGTTAAATTCTAATTTCTCTAAAAGCAGTCAGACAAAATCTGTGGATAAAAAGTATTTGTGTACAAAATAAAAGGTAATTTGCCTGCCGGGGTCGATTGTATGCATTTATTAATACACTGACTGAAGTATACCAAGCTGTTCCATAAATTGGATCTTTTCAACTCTTGTGTGGCAAATATCGTGCAACTTTGCCAAGTATGAGTTGAAGTTCTTTGAAGTACTAAAGTGTGGATGCTGTAGGCTGTTTTTCATCTGATTTCTTGAATTTTGATCTTTGTAGTAGTTTTATAGCACCATGTTCCTCAGTATTGACAGACTTAATGGAAAAGGGATGTAACTGAAGTAGCAATATATTATCTCTGAACTTATAATAGTGCCTAGATCTCTTGTAACATTGATTTTTGTTCTAGGTAAAGCAACCTATTTTGAAACTATGCTGATAGGATTGATGTATTGTTACTTAAAAGGAGGGCAGTATCCGGGGAGTTCTGATAGCATAGAGTTATAGAGCTGGATGTGTTGGTGCTATATAGTTTTGTAATTCAAGGTGAGACTAATGTTCCTTTATGTATTTATTTGGAATGTAGGGATAATGATGAGACGGCAAAAGAAGAGAAGGCACCAGTGAAAGAGAAGCATGCAAAACCGAAGGCAATCCCTTCTCTTGGAAACAAGAATAGATTCCACCCCTATTCAAAGGAGAAGAACGCAGGCAGTGCAGAGAAGAAGGCTATTAATCGTAATAGAGTTTTCATTAGCAACATCCCATATGACATGAAATGGCAAGCTATTAAAGATCTTATGAGAGAGAAAGGTAACTTATTCCTTATAATGCACTCCATGTAGAAAGGGAGGAAATACAACATATATGTCCTTTGAGCCACACAGATTTGATTTGACTTTTTTTTTTTTTTTTTGGCCTCTACTTGGTACATCTATCTTCCTTCCCCCTCTTTTCATCCGAGACAATTGCATTGCAGAGTAGGACTGGTAAACAAGGTATTCACAATCTTCTGCCATTCTAGTGTGACAGTAGAGAGTATATGCATGACCTCATGTCTTCTTAAAGAGATTGTTTCATTTAGTTGTAGTCTCGTAGATTTTCTTTAAAGGGCTATTGCATCTAAGCAACACATTTAGTGTGTTAACATATAATAAAGGATGTCTTTCAAAAGTTGTTTTGTATTGGTGGAATCTGGCTGTGGCATTAACTTTGTCTGCATTGTCACTACTGCCACGACTGTTTGTCTGGAGATTTATATTAAAAGCTTGTTATTATTGTTGCAGTTCTGATAGAGTAATCTTAATACCCCAAACTTCTTATTGCAAGTTTTGGGGAATCTAATGCTAACATTTGACTTCTGTAAAAAGCTAGTTCTGTGTTCTGTCTTGAAAAAATGGATTCTTCAAACGTAATGCAAAGCACACCTGGCTTTTAGGCTGTGAAAAATGCCAAAAAACCCCTTGTGTAACTGCTGGTGTATCTGTTGTAAGGTGACGTGACTATTTGATTGGTTTACTTACTGAAACTTCCTACTTTAGAAAGTGAGTGGCTTGCTGTGAAATATTTGATGTGTAAATTTGGTTATTATTGAAGGCAAACTTATGATTGAAGATATTCAGGTAGAAAGTCACCTTAAAACAGGTGTTGTGAGTAGGATGACAAATGTTACACTTTTCAGTGAACGTTGACGTTTCATTTGTTAGGTTAAGGGACTGTGTATATCTGAATTTGTTCACCAACGATATCATACTGGCCAAAATATGATCTGTAGTATGAATTAGGTTAAATATAGTTGTTTGTTTTTAGATTTTGAGAATGTGGCTGCTGCATATTTCTGAAAATTAGCTAAATTACATAGCCTTTGACAGGAGGTACGTTGGTCTGGTTTTGATTGTTGGTGAATAATAGGTGTTTCTCTGTAGAGTTGTGCACAGGGGCACAGAAAAGAAAGATACTGGTGTTTAAATGCATTGTCTCTTGGTATTTTCCCTTTGTATGTCTTATGTAGTTGGTGAGGTTACATACGTGGAGCTGTTTAAGGATGCTGAAGGAAAATCAAGGGTAAGTGCCGTGGGCAACAATCTGCTAGAGGTTTAAAAGTTCCTCAGCAGTTTTATTTTTGTATAATACCTGTACCAGTTATTGGAAAGTAAGTTTCATTTTCACACTGATTTCATTAAGATAGCTTTGAGGTTTCTGTATTAGAAATAGTCTGACGCATTCACACAACTCAAACTAGCTGGCTGTGAAGGACAAAATACTTCTGTAAATGTTAACAAATGGCATTTACTCTTAACTCCTCTTTTTAGCCAACATCTTTGTTTCGGTACAAATCCCTTTTATTAAGGGATGCTCAGTAAATTGCTGATTTTTTTTTTTTTTTTAATGTTACTAGTGTAGTATTCTCTTCCTGGGGACAAGAAGTATAAAATATTAGCTAAGAATATACTGTTTGAAGTGCCTGATTTGACAGCTTTGTATGGTTGGTACTCTAAACACTGGATTAATGCATTTGCTTTTTTAAAAACTAAATGGGTGGCGATGGTTGGTGGCCAACAGAGTACCAGCAGCAATGAGGTACTAAGAGTGAAGATTGTTAAAGCTCCTCTGTCTAAAGTTGGCCAACATAGATCCAAACCTGCAGTGAGAACATGAGAAATGCAGGTTTGAGTCTTAACTGAAGTTGTAACAGTAGTTGTAAATGACTTTCTTCCATGCTTGCTAAAACGAAATCATGCTTTCAGCTTTGCTTCACTTAAAGCAATCCTAAACTCTGTGGTTTATTAGAAGGATTCTGGTGCAGCCAAAAATGTTACTTTCTTACAAAGTAATCTCTCAAGTATGTTAGCAATACTGAAGAGGTATGCAGACACCTTGTTCATTGTTCTTATGCATATGATGTATGTGGAGTTGAATTTTGCAGTCTGTGGGCAGTGTTTAATGGCACAATGAGTGTCTTGACTGGTTTTTGGTTACGTTCTGGGTGTTTTTTCCTTCCACCCCTTCCCTCCCTCCCCCAGTTTTCCTTATGCAGATCTGTGTGGCATTTTTCTATAGTCCAATTCTGGTTTGGCTCAAAGAGAACCCAATATAGTATAATGCATTTGAATGATATGTATGTTGAGAAAGGAGAAAAAATTCAGCTTGGCTACCAGTAAAGAAAGTTTATTATAAATTTTGAAGCTGAAAATAACTTGATAAATAGTTATTTAACAGGATCTTTAATCTGTAATATACTGACATTTGTGCTGACTGACTTCTTTCTTTTTTTTTTCCTCTTTATATATAATTACAAATCATCGTGGCTGTAGGGTTGTGGGTAAGTTTCTCTTTCTATGTGCATATAAATGCACTATTAACCAAGCATTCTGTCAATCTTAATATTTCTAAACTTTATTTTAATACTCTAAATGTTTTTGTTCCCTCTAAGTGTGGTTGAATTCAAAGATGAAGAATTTGTTAAGAAAGCATTAGAAACTATGAACAAATATGATCTTAGTGGAAGACCACTGAATATTAAAGAGGTATGATTATTGCTGTTGCTTTTAATACAAAATTCTAAAGATAGTCTTCTCTTTTAGTGACGTGAGTCTCAGCTGTGTAACTTTCAATTTCATTTTTTGTGATACTTTCTGAATGGACTGAAGTGCCTGCTGGCTTGCAGAAAGTTGATACGATGCCGAGTGATCTGACAAAAAGTGTGTTTCAAAGCTCAAACTATCTAATGCTATTCTCCTTTTAAACAACCTTATAGTTAACTTCATGTTCTTACCTGTGTTGTCTTCTGCTGCTATGTTCATATTCCTTACCTGCTTCAAACAGGAGTTGGAGAAGAATGAGCTGGTTGTGAGACCACTATGTACTTGTACACATGGGATGGAAAGTAGAGAATTGATGCTGATTTGGAAAGTGAAATTAACGACAGCATTTTTATTGTAGTGTTGTAGCACATGACAGTGTCTGGCGCAGTTCTTTGTCCTGTTGCAGCTTTAATAATGGTATCAACAAATCAAAAATTAAATTTATTCAGTTCTTGGAAAAAAGTGCTAGGCTGACAGTCCTTTAGATTGAAATCTTTTCTACTTGTCCATAGGCTAGGTACAGCATGTGAAGTGGCAGTGCACGCTTCCTCAACAAGTGCTTTGCCAATATGACTCAACCCTCATCTGAAAGGACCCACCTCTAGAGGTGAGGGCATTAGGTCTCCGTGCTAATTCAGTTCTTGATCCCTCTGGTATGGACAAGGATGTTAGTTGATAATTTTGATGGGTTTCTGTAGAATTGCAAATAGAAAGTTTTTGTTTGTTACCCGTCTTGTTATTGATCACTAAGTTGGGCTTAATTTTTGCGCTTGTTGCAGGATCCTGAAGGTGAACATGCTCGCAGGGCATTGCAGCGTGGAGGAGGACAATTTGCAGGAGGACACGGACCTGATATTGCACCTGGATTGATGAATTTACCACCTTCTATTGTCAATAATCCAAACATTCCTCCTGAGGTTATCAGTAACTTGCAGGCAGGCAGGCTTGGGTCCACTATTTTTGTTGCAAATGTAAGTTTAAAAACGTATTTTAAAACTGTAGTACCTGATCTTAGTAAAAATATCTTTTATTCATGTGTAATCCAGTTTTAATGGGAGAGGAAATGAGAAATCTTAGTTCACAGTCAGTATATTCAACTAAAAATGAAAAATATTACCCAAATTTTGGGCATGAAAGATGCATTCCAATCTTAAAATTGGCATGGATTTTTACTTATTGCACAGTCACATACGTCAATTTAAAAATATGCTTAATACATATTTTCAATATCTACAAATGCATTTCTTCATTATTTTTTTAAACTCAATATACAACTTGTTTATTGTTATTTCTTGCTGGTTACTTGAGACGAACTTAAACCATTGGGGATCATCAGCTCTTTACTTGCACAAATGTCAGAGAGAGGCTGTGCTGTGTCTGCAGGGGGCCATTTGGGTGTATATCTGCTCTGTGCAACAACCCATCCATTTCCAGTGCTGGTACAATAATCAGAACAGTGAAATAGATATACATAGCATTACTTGATGCTTTCAGTTATCATTTTTGTTAGACTTTGTTGTAGCGTGTGTACATTTAAAAAAAAAATCCTTGCTGTTTACATCAAGCATTTTGAGAATCTGAAGATTTCCTGCAGTGTAGGAAATATTCCAAATTTAATCATAGAACAGGGATGTATACTTATGTATTTCTGTCTGTAAGCTTGACTTTAAAGTTGGTTGGAAGAAACTAAAAGAGGTATTCAGCATTGCTGGAACTGTAAAGCGTGCAGACATCAAAGAAGATAAAGATGGCAAGAGTCGAGGAATGGGAACAGTTACATTTGAACAAGCAATTGAAGCTGTTCAAGCAATATGTATCCTTGGTTTTGGGGGAATGAAAAAGGACCAAATATGGATTAGCCTTTGTTTAAGGTTCCTTATTAGCACAGTTTTGCAAATTGTGCTTACTTGCTTTCTAGCTACTTATAGGCTAGATCTTATACTATGCAGCTCAATTTTTGTAATAGTGACTAAATTTGCTTCTAGACTGTAAAAAGATGTCTGTGATGATGTTGAACAAACTTAAAATAGGTGGACATATGAATTCGGCTTTGTAGTCCTAACAGCTTTTGAATTGGCATTCTGAAGATCAGATGAGGAAGAGGAGAAAACTGAAAGTGATACAGACATAATTTTTATAGTGGTTCTTTGGAAAAAGTTAAATTGACTTGTGTAGTTAGATTCCTTGACTTGTGTTTCTTAAGCTATGTTCAATGGACAATTCCTGTTTGACAGACCTATGCATGTAAAAATGGTAAGTTGCTCTCATTTCTTTTTACCTTACTTCTCTATGCCACAGTGTTGAAGGAATCATAGCATATCATCCTTCTTTTTTATCAGGATGACAAATCAGTCCCTCATGAAGATTTCCGCGTTGTGGACAGCAAAGCTCCTCAGTTACCTCGTGAGTACACTGTTTTTTCACTCTTTGCATTTGTGAATGTTTCTCTGAAGGTACTGCCTCCTATTTATTTCCACGGAAACCACAAAAGATACAAAGGCACGACAATGCTGTTTGATAGAGCAAATTCTCAATGACGAAGCACTATTTTTTGACACAGTTGCCACCATTAGCTATGCATTTTGTGCCTGTAAAAATGTCTGTGGCCATCTAGAATGTGGCTTATCTTTCATATTGCTGTCGCCACTGCTGAACCCCACCACCACCACCTCGCTATGCTAACATCTGCTGTTTGGTCTCTGTAGACATTCGGCTAGTATCAGTGAATGTCAGTGGCTGCTATTTTTTCTGCCTGGGGGAATTCAGTGATGCACCTTTCCTTCATGTGCACTTCCATGTCAGACACCATTTTGTCAGACTACCCCTCTGCTGCCACCGGTTGCGTGGCAACAAAATGTAAGGGAATATTGGTGGGAAGGTTCAACCTTTACTGCCAGACCACCCACATCTGCTTCTGATGTCGTGGCCCAGTGTAATAAAATAGAAGGCATTACTTTCAGAGCAGCTCACATAATATATGTTGATGTGATCTTGGAACCGTTTAGTAGTAGTTTTGCTTACAGTGATCTCCTTATGCTGAAAATCTTTCTTATGTTGATAGCTTTTCTTTTTCTTTTTTTTTTTGAAGGTGGTCTTGGTGGCATTGGTATGGGACTTGGACCAGGTGGGCAGCCCATTAGTGCAACACAATTGAGCATGGGTGGTGGAATGGGGAACATGGGTCCAGGAGGTAAAGCCATGTTCTTCATTTTTAAGTTTCAGAGCTGTTAAGTTTATAATTGTCATTGCTCTTGTCAAGGCCATCCTTGCATAGTGTATTTTTGAGACACTTTTAGAAACACATCAGGATCTTACCTGTGTTCTAAATGGCATTTGTTTCTTTGATTCAAAGGTATGGGAATAGATGGTCCTGGTTTTGGCGGAATGAATAGAATGGGAGGCGGTACGTGCAGTGAATATCTTTGTATTATGTATCTTTTAAATATTGGATGGAAAAACATTCTTCCTTATTTTACAGGGCTTCCTGGATTTCGTGGAATGGAAGGAATGCCTAACATGGGAGGATTTGGAGTCAGCCGAATGGGAGGTGGGTGAGCATGCTTAGGTTGCTAATCTGCGAGCTTTATTAGAAGCTCTTTCTTCAGATAGAGATGAGTAATGTAGATGAATTCAAAGGAAATGTGGGCAGTGGCATGGATGGGAGCATAGGAGCTGATATGAAAGGTGCCTCTGACTGGTGGATTAAACCTGCTTCTATCTAAACAGCAGCTATGAAACAAGTGTTGTATTGCCATCTACTTAGATGAATATGACAGAATTTTTCTGTTGTGTGCATTATTCTCTACAGAAATGTTCCGTGGTGGAATGGGAGGAAACATGGACAGAGATTTTGCTCGTAGTGAGATGGCATTGAACCGTGGTTTTGGAGATTCTTTTGGAAGGATGGGTATGGTAACTGTTAAAGTCCCTGTGGCAAATTTCAGTAGTATTGGAAGAGTTTTAACAGGGGGGAAGAAGTAAGAGGTGTGGTTTCATTTGGCCATCTTCCTCTGTCTCACTGGTTTTATTATAAGGATGTTTATTAATTTAAGGATATTTGTGTTTATTATGGTTATCTCTGAAGATGGAAGTTAAAATGCTTTTTTAATCTGTAACATAGAAGTAGTGATTTGAGGAAAGTATTGCACTTCAGACTGTTAACTGTGCCAGACATTATATCATTCAGATACTAAAAGATATTGGCAATCCTGAACAAGCTGTTCATTCACTACCTCTGTAACTTCCAGGAGCCTTCTTTTGCAAAAACACGCTGGAAAATTGTTCACCCAGGTAAGAATGTAGTAACAAACTGAAGAAGGTTCCAGTGTTAACCGCTTCAGTTTGTTACTACGTTCTTACCTGGGTGAATGCATTATGGGAGCCAGCCTTTCTTTTTTCTCCTGCCAGCCCCTCACTGTGCTGCACACCTCAGTTCACTACTGTGAAAGTGCTGGTGCATTAAGATTCATGGACTCTAGGAAAAATGCAACTCATAGTCTTTTGTGGGAGAAAGAGGGTTGTTAATTTGGACAAGTCTCAGTGAAAGTGAACTATTTTGTGCTTCTCTACAGCTACTGGTAATTGTGTAGCAAGTAGTAGGGATGTAGTAAGGCTATCAGTTAAATTAGTCATAGCGGCTTGGAATTCAGGTCCTTAAAAATTGAGTGTATGTTTTCACTATGTGTACTTGCAACATAGGATGAGCATCTGTTTCTTCAGTCAAAATCCAGAGCCAGTTCAGTTAGAAATACTTGTACAAGAGGACTCAAAAGTCTGTTACTTGTAATACACTCTCTTTGGCCTAACGAATAAGTACTAAGGGCTTCCTCATATGCAAACTATTGGGAGTAAGTAATCCTGCTGGTGTTGAACAACCATAGTCTCATGAACAGCTTGGTCCGTATTTCTTTGAAGTCTCTCTGACTGTGTTTTCTGTGAGGAGGAAACTGTTTTTCCCAAGAGACTGACAGGGAACCACTGCTGCTGTTTTGAACTGTCTACAGAAAATGAATCTGATGGAAGATGAAAAATGGAAAATATCAGCAGTTACCTTTCATAGATAGTGAGGTAGTGGTGTCCAGCCCAAATTAGCCAGCAGTTGATCAGTTTTATCGTAAGTAAAAAACAGAGCTGTTTCTTGTAGGGAGAAAATCAAGCAAGAAAAATGTAGTAATTGCCAGTTCCAGAGTCATCTGCAAGTTCCTGCTTCCTTACTTATAGGTTGAAAACTGAAATGATTATGCTATCTATATCCAGAAACATTGCCTGTTTTTATAGGAAGCTCTTCTATCAGGTCGGTACCACTGTTAGACCTGTGGTTCCAGAATGCTGTTTGTAGAAACAAGGTTTGTTGGAACTAATTTTGTCAGTTTTGTTCCGCAGAACAAATGGGAGAGTTTGCTCTGAAGTCTGCGTGGCCCCTTATTCTGCTTGGCATTGACATGAATGTAGTTCTTTGAGTTTTTACAATTCTAGAAGCTCCCTCAGGATTACTTTACTGAATCATAGCACTTCAATAAAAATCAGAGTGTGTTGTTCTTTTTTTTTTTTTTTATTAAACCCTACTTTCTAGAATCAGTTTCTCACACTGTTCTGGAGGTTTCATGGTTTTACCTGGCACTTTTTAACTAGTATTGCTCTCTTTCTCTTTTTTTTCCCACCCAGTTCTATGAACTTTGCATTCATATACAATAAAGACAGGCTTTGAGAGACAATTTGAGCTTTTACGTGAGTTTCTTAAGAGTGGGAGAAACATAGTAAGGTTCAAATAGGATGAACCCTTCAGCCTTGAAAATGGGGCTGTTAATCCCAGTGTGGGAAATGGCTTATTTAGTTTAAGGTGTTTGCACTGATAGCAGAGTGGAGAAAAACTGCCTAGAAAGAAAATCAGAGTAGCTTACATCCTGTAATAGGGAAGGAAGAGGTAAAGTTACTTGCTGGGTATTTCCTACTTAGCTCGTGTAACAAAGGCACAGGCTGAAGTGTTCTGTGGAAAAGAATTGCTGGGAAGCACTGAGATCAGTGTGCTTTATCATTGTGTGCCTTGCTGTTGTCACTATCTGGCAGTTTCAGTGTATGTCACTTTATTTTTTATCTGTTTAGGTGGTGCAATGATTGGTGTTTTTGCCGGAGGAATGGGAGCACCTAGAATGGGCCCAGTAGGATCTGGAATGAGTAGGTTTACTTGTTTCCATGGAACGTAAATGCTCAGGCAATGTAATGATCTGGCTGTTGTACGTGCAGTTGTTCCAGCAGATTTGTACTGCAGTGTTTGGTCAGTGTCAGAAGTCTGTTGCATGTGACTGCAAGTCTAATGGTTGTTAAAGCTGTTCTGTTAAGGTGAAAATTCATTTAGCAGGTTTTCCTCTAGTCTTTTCCTTAAACATACAGGTTTGAAATAGTTTGAGCTTATGGAGTGGAGGGAGAAGTGATTGAAGTAAACTTGTGTTCTAGAAAAAAAATGAATGGGCAAAATGAATTGTGTGAACTTGATGAAGCTGAGCTCAGTTATTTCAGTAATCTCTTGAGTTGCAGATTATCACGGAGTTCAACTTTGTGCAAAGCTCGGATACTAAGTTTATACTAAGGCAAATATCTCAGTTCCTCAAGCTAGAGCACACGAGAAACTAAAATCTTGCTAGTGGCAATCTCAAGAGACATAAGAGTTAGAGGGTCCCTCGTGATCTTGATAAACTTGTTTTACATTAATTTTTAATTATGAATCCAGAAAAACCAGTGTACAGGATATTTGAATGCCATTGATCTTGGTTCTTTATGTAATGTACTTCAATATATTCTATTGCACGTATCATGGGAAAATCCATACTCTTCACAGGACTTGCAGTCATGTCTGCTCTTTGCATTATGTGCTTTTTCACTAAGACTGTCACTGAGCGTGCAGGGGCTGCGTTGAGTAGAGCTGAGAGTTTAGTTCTCTTCAGTTGACAGTAGTGTGTATGAGTGACTGCATGTACACATTCTTTTATGGCAGAAGAAAAATAACTTTTGTTTATAATATGCTTATGCATTTATTACTAATAAAATACACTATTATTATTATCATCCTCTTTCTGTAGGTGGTGGGATGGGTGGTATGAACAGTATGCCTGGAGGAATGGGAATGGATCGGATGAGTTCTGGCTTTGATCGAATGGGACCAGCTATGGGTGGAGGCCTGGACAGGAACATCGATATAGACCGAGGATTTGTGCCCGGCCCCATGGGAGGTGCCATGAAAGAGAGATTGGGCTCTAAAGGCAACCAGATATTTGTGAGAAATGTAAGTGTTTGAGAACGGGGAAACTCTAAGCTTATTTTGTGTGCATGTTTCGCTACATGCTCTCTCCTGTCGTAATCTTTTGCTAGTAATAAATATTTTTAAATTCTAGCTCCCTTTTGACTTGACCTGGCAGAAGCTGAAGGAGAAATTCAGTCAGTGTGGTATGTATGCAACTCTTACATCTACTCAGCTCCACTGACTTCACATTCTGTATGATGTTCTTTAGATAAGGCAGTTTTATAAATAATTTTTAAATTTTTAGGTTTGACAGCAAGTGAGACTAAGGTACAACATGGGCTGTGCTGACTGAGAGTGCTAATCTGCTGTAAACTTTAACCCATTCTATTAATAAAATTACCCTTTGAGGTTTTTTTTTTTTAATAGGAATAAGGTTTCCCCTGGTATGTAATGAAACGTTTATTTTGAGACGAATGCTTGTAGGGGTGTCAGTGTGTCCAGGCCATATATGATTTGCAGTAATGGTACTGCATCAAAGCAGTGTTAATAACTTTGCTAAAGCAGCAGATCTTTTTAGTGCAAGTAGGTGATCCTGATAAGCACATTTGCAGGCTGTAGTGTCATGCCTTCTGTTGTGAAATAAAAGCCCTTCTTTTTTGTAAGATACAGGAGTACTGTGAATATCCAGTAATTCTTTCTCTAATCAACCTTGTATGTTGAAATATGAGGGTGAGTTTAATTTTTTTGAAATCTCACTTTTCAGAATGGTATAACTTGATGTAATTGAATGTAACGCTTCAGAATTAAAAAACTGAATTGTGGATGGCTTTACTGACTTTGGGAGGCAGGAAAGAAAGAATTTAAAATGTTCTGCTGTGATGTCTAAGGGAGATGTCATGCACCAATGCATAGAGCAGAAATATTTTAGACCTTGCAGTAGCACTGTGAAAAAACTCAGTGTTCAAATGTATTCAATAGTTACAGGAACTCAGTGTCCTTGTGTTCCATGACTGAAAGTTCTTCTTCAATTGTAGCCAGAGCTGGTGCACCAGCTCGTTAGAGAGGAGTTCCCTGTTTTCCCCTATTATCAGGACTGAGTGCTGCTGTTAAAATTCTGGGAGCTGGAGGTCATTATCCTGGCATTGTACTGGGACAGCACTCTGCTAAAGGATCACATAAACCTTCGCCTCTTTTAAAAACAAAACATGCAGCAGAGCTGTTTAATTCATGTTCAGTATTAAACTTACGCAGTTACGTGAACTTGATTAACAAGTTAATCTGAAACCAACGAGGTGTTGTTCACTTCTGATTTTGCTTCAGAAATTTTTCAGGGATTATCTTGTGCTCTTTTTTCTCGCCATCCACCTCCTGCCTTGATTTGAATGGGTATGTGAAATAAGTTCTTGTGCAAATGGATGTAACTGTTCTCTACTAAAATGCATACAGGTAGTTAAGAAGAATTCTTGAAGTACAACTTCTTTTGCAGATACAGTTGTAGCATCGAGTGACTTACGATAGGAATATCTGTGTTCTGGTACAGTTATTTATACTCTGCCAACATCAACTTAGTGCTACACTTGCAGTTATGCTAAGGAATTAGATTGTTTTCTGAGAAATTGATACAGGCAAACAGGTTTTTTTTTTTGGTCTTAATTACATAGGCAACTGTCAGAGTTCTGGAATTTTTTTTTTTGTTCTTTCTGGCTACTGTCAGGTGCAGTGATGATGCTGAGTGTTTTTTAAGACTGATAAACACAAATATAAACAACAAACATGAATCCACGTCTCCATATTTCCTTACGATGCTGGAATGAAAGTGATTTCTTTCAGTTAAAGGCCAGTCTTTTATTCTATGACATTTAAATATAAAAAGCCCTGTATTTTAGGGGAGAATTTACTGTTCCAACTGGCAAATGAGGGCTCAAGAGTGGAGTGCATTTCTGGCATCTACATAGATGCATTGTCTCTGGGTTGAGTGTCCAAACTTGAGCAAACACTAAAAGAATTGGGAAGTGCATGCTGGTTTTTTTTGCTGTGCAACTTTTTTGCAAAATTACAAGATTGTTGTGGTTGGTTGATAATATTACTGTGATTGTCATACTAGAATGAACATTGGTGGACTGGATTGAGCGGTCATTCATTCAAAATATGTCCATTAATCACTGTTCTGGCAATACGATTCCATGAATGAAATGTGGAAATTTCCCTTAGATTTTTAGGGTGCTTTGTTTCCAACTTGATGTCAAATTAAGATATACTTCATCTTAGTTCAGTTTAGAGCAAAGTTGAAAGAGTGGGTCATAATTTGGATTCTTCACTGCTGTTCTGATTTGTCTCATTCCTGAATCAGTGAATATGCCGTAAGTCTAAAAATGCTGTTATTGTATGTTCCCCAAATTATATTTAATCTTTAATCTTTTATCACTTCTAATTAGTTCTTTAAGTTTATAGTACACTGAAGGCTTAAAGTAACTGCTGTTTAACTTGTTTATTCAGGTCATGTAATGTTTGCAGAAATAAAAATGGAGAATGGAAAATCAAAAGGCTGTGGAACAGTCAGATTTGACTCGCCAGAATCTGCTGAAAAGGCCTGTAGGATAATGAACGGCATAAAAATCAGTGGCAGAGAAATTGACGTACGCTTGGATCGCAATGCATAACTTGAAACTGTGTTCAGGAACATTCCTATGTCTGTTTAGCTTCTCTATCCTAGTAAGTCATTTTTAGTAACATTGTATGCTTACGAAAGCTGTAAAAAGGAACTTTTAAATCCCACCAGCCTTTAACAGTATAGTGTTTAATATACTGTGATACTTGTTAACTGAATCTTACTATGTTTGGTTTTTAAAGACAATTAGCCTGATTTTTTGTTGTTTTTTTAAGAGGCACTGAGCACCTGTAGGTTCCATTAGACTATGGGAACTTTGGATGCTTGGCGCCTTTGGAAAATTAGGCCAAGTGTCTCTCTCTAGTCATTCAGTTTAAATGAATGGTTATACTGTTTTTAATAAAATAAGCCATTTTCTCTGTTAAGATTGCATAGTGGGATTTGTTTAGTGTTTCGTGATTTTTATTTTTTTTTCCCAAGCTCTTGTATCAACATTGTAATGTAAAAACTAGGTGGTTTTTTTTCCTTCCAGAATTCTAGTTTTATGTGCTTGTTGTCATACTGTAATTCTTGACTCTAAAGGAAAGGGCTCCAATTAGGCTGTGATGTTTTTGTTCTACTTAATATTACTTTAATGCCATGACTTAGTTCTGTAAATAAGATTTAGAGTCCAATGGAAGTCTTGGATTTTTTTTTATTTGACTAAATGAAGAAACTGATCTTTTTCTCTGGCTTTTATTTTTCATCAGTACATCACTGATTAAAACTAGTTACCACAGACCCTTGTAGGATTGTTCCCTATGATGCCAAGTTCGTATAAAATTGATAATACAGTAAACGCTAAGTAGAGTATAAGACAAATTGCTCCCAATTTTTTATCTATTTTCCAGCCATTCAGGTGAATTGCCAGAAAAATAAAAACAACTGAACAGATGAGAGAAGTGGCTGTGTAGGTCAGACCACTGCTGTTCACTTCTATGGGTTCGGATGTATTTATGAAGGCAGTTTTTATAAACCAGGGTATTCCCAGACATAGCATATCAAATACGTTGGATCCCACAATGTTAGACATAGCCATGTCTCCGTTTCCTGTAAAACAAGAAGTACAAATAAACCTGACTCGTGTTACACAAAATTGGCAAACTGTTTTGGAGCAATAGGCTGTCGGCCCTCGACTTTTTGTGAAGCGCCCTTTTCAATCTTTTTCTTTGCACAAAGGTAAATATGATTCCACAGACTGTGGTTTTGATACCACAAGCGTAAAAAATGTCTCCCTAAGTCACCAGTGCCTGCGAAGCTGCTCTTAAGATAACCTAAACAGGATAGTGTAAAATCCAGTTGTGTTTAAAATACCAAGACAGGTTGTGCTTTGCAGTAAAGCTGTGATGTGATCAACAACAAATCATACCAGTCCAGAACACTTACCTGAGATACTGGGAGGTTTTTAAATGTCTGAACCTCAGTTTTTTGTGTTTGTTTTTTTTTTGTTTTTTTTTGTTTGTTTGTTTGTTTGTTTGTTTTTTTTTTTAGCTAAGCTATCGTATTTATTCATGGTAAACTTAGAAACTGGAGAAAGTTTAGAAGCTGCTCCTTGAATTTCTGGAGATGTTGACTAGAGCTCTGTTGTCAAAGTGCTTTTTAAACGCACCGATTGGAATGAGCCTGACCACCAAGATCTTTACCTTTTCGAGCCACCAGCACGCTTGCAACTGTATCTGGTACACTTGTTCCTGCTGCCAGTAATGTGAGACCCATTACTGACTCTGGAATTCCCAGTGTTTCACCTGTAGTTCAGAGACAATGGGAGAAAATATGAGCGAGATTTTTTAGGTTGTTTCATCTGAAGAAATTTATTCAGGTGTCCTTTGCTGGAAAAAGGATTATTAATAATAGTAATTCTGAAATCTGTGGAAACCGTTCACCTATTTAACTTGACTAAACATGCAGTGACTGAACTGTGAAGTAGTTAAAAAGAGTAACAGTAACAACAATGAAACGTTATATTGCTCTTGTTCCTCAATCAAGGAACTATAGGATAGCAAATATCTTATTTACAGCTTTTTCAAAGACCTGAGTGGATGGAAGGTTTTCTGTGTTCAAAATATTAGTTATGGATTGTCCTTTGAGGTGCAGTTGAAATTTAAATTCCTATTTATTCCCTTTTCTCAATTCCTGGAAAATGTAATAGTTTTCTTTGGTTTGAGACATTTCATCATTGGCACCCCAAAGTGTTATTGGAGCAGTAATTCTTATAAACACAAACTCTCCAAAGGGGGGAGAGGAGAAAAAACACCAAGGCGTGACTTTGTTAGGAAATGAGGACATTAAGGGTATGGTTACAGTATTGTCTCATCTATGTGGCTCTATCACTTCATTGCAGTTAGAAGGAATTAGAAGTTTTTTCAGTCTATGGGAAGAAGCAAAATGACTTTTAAGTACAAGCAGTTCTGTAGAAGGGTGAGTTTCTTTACATCAACACTGATTTTAAATAAAAAAATATATATATTTATCAAAGCAGAAATTTCCTGCCTGCCTGTATTTTTAGCCCTGTGTGTGCTGAAAGAATACAGGTTTCTTAGAATACAGGGATTCAGATCTTCAAAATTGTAGCAGCCTTTAGTTTTATGTACCATTCATAAGCATCAATACCTTGAAGTACTTGATATTTCTGTTCAGACTGTTAAGTAATTAAAGCTTGTCTTACATTTTACTGAACCACATAAATTTATTATTGTTTTTAAAACCTGTATTGGTTTTAGTATTCAGACTGAAGAGTATTCAGACACTTCTAAGCAGTTTTCTTAAAATAAGAGGCAGTGTGCTGTAACGTAGCTCAGCAATGATTGCCTACTATGTAACAGCTTAGTCTAGATCAACCCCGTAAATTTGTTTGAAATTTTTCCTGTTCAAAGGGACTAATATCATCCTCTTGTAAAATATGTAGTGGTATTTATTTTTCCATGGCTTCTAATGTAAGAGATTGGTAGGATGGAGGGACCAATAGGATCAGCTTTTATAAGTTAAGCAAACAAAGCTGAAATATGAATGAACCAGTGTTATGCAGCCAGTAGTCGTTTCTAGCCCTCTGAAGTTTATAAGATAGAATCTAAACTCAGGTGAAGCTGATTTTTTTTTTTTTTTTTTTTTTTTAACTAGTAGATAGATTCATCTTCTAGTTGAACTGTAGGGTTTTTTTTTCTGGCAATTGACCATAAAGAGAGAATGGTCTTATTTTTCTAGCCTTCAGTTCATTTTGTGTATTGATAGCAATATCTTGCTATAGTAATGAAAATTTCCTTGCTAGTAAAAAAAAAAAAAAAAAAAAAAAGTGTACTAAATTAGGTTTGCTCTTGACCATCAAAACGTAGCCCCCTGCGATGAAACTTTTGGCACGTTTGATAGGCCATTTTTATGCAAAAATAGAATATTTTTGGGTCAACTTTCATCAGAGAACCTAGACTTGAATATATATATACAAATACATGTAATTTTTAGAGTTTTAATGTGTAAATAGAACATATTTGACCTTGAAGTAGTGGGACAAAGACCCCAGTGCTGCTTGTAATGACTCTTCAGAGTGGACTAGCACTAATGTGCTATTTGGAACTCCACTGTACCTACTTTCATACGAATTAGTGTTTCGTCTAGTAGATGGGCAATAATTTTCATCTGGATCCTGTCTCAGAGGCTTCTAGCATTCAGATGGTAAATCTTTGATTTTTAGATACAAACAGAAAATTGTTTGACCAAGGAGTGAACCTGATGGGTGTTGTATCCAGCAATGTTAGTAACTTCTCACGTCTACCGTTGTGTAGGTCTGTGTCTGCACTTAACAAGAAGTTATTCGCTGAATTTTTAGTTTGAAAACAAGTTTAGGATGCTGAACTAGCAGAATACTCAAGTAGGGTTAGTGAGCTATGATGTAGAAATGGCAATGTTTGTGCTGTTTCTCATTTAGAGATCTGTTTTCTGCTCGTTCTTAAAATTAAAACCTGGTTGTTTTTCTTTCTTGAGCTGACTGGAGAAACAGTGAAATGGGGAAAACTTTTAATACTTTAGGATATTTTAGAACTGATTTTACATTCATTCACATCTTACCTCGCTCAAATTCAGTGCTTTTTCAGCTTTACTTTATGATGCAGATTTTTAAGAGAGAAACACATGTAAAGAATAAATATATATGACACTAATAAACATATGACACTGTAGTGGGAATAAAATAATATGGAAGTTTGGGCACCATTTTTGGCAGTTGAGGTGTAGAAATAATGGATCTCTTCCAAAAATCTGAATCTTTAATTTCAGTCTCGGTGGATTCCATGTTTGCCAGACTTCAGCCTGATGAGTTTGTTCCTGCATACCTCATTGTTTCACTTCATCGAGCAATTTAATGAAACTATCTTTTTAAATATAGGCTGGTTTTTGTAGCTTTGTAAACAAATTCTCTTTCACACAATGGTAAGCAGTCAAAAATAGCTAAATTCTACAGAGGTTTTCTTTAGATGGAAGGAGGCAAACGAAGCAGTCGCACACAAGGGATTATTTGTTTTAAGCAAAATACGTGTTGCTATACTGACTGTTAAATGTGAAAAAGGAAAATCTTCACACAAAGAAAACTTTTCCAGCTGTGGTTAATCAGTTGCTTCGGTGCAGCACCTGAGGTACCTACCTGCTACTGTTATCATCCACACAAGGACGTAAGTGATTGCAGAAATCCATGCTGCTGACATGAAAAATGTTACCATGAACCAATTCCTCCAAAACCGCCTTCTGCAATCTGGTGTAGTCAAATAGAGCAGCGTAATAATAGGAAGGGATAACACCCACAGAATTCTCTTCATATCTTCTTCAGGCATGGTGAAGACGCTTGGATGATCTGTTGATGAATGAACTGTTTTAAACTGTAGCATTAAGTTTGAATCTTAGCACTAAGTCATACGATTTGCTTCTACTTGTGAGAATACTGGAAAAAGGTACAAGAAAATGACTGTGATGTTGTAACTGTTGTCTTACTAGTGCCTACATCACACTGGACTGAACTCTGAAATCAGATGTTCTTTATTACTGTGTCACTAGGAGACAGCCAAGGTGGATGAAAAATGAACTTGTCTATGAGGTTTATGCAAAATGTTTACAAGACTTAGCACCAACTGATGATTTGTCTAAGTGAAGAGGAAGCGTGGTCCGTGGCTCCATATTCCTTCTGCTTTAATGCATATTTTGGGTTACAAACTGGCCACTGTCATGACGAAACAGGATGTATTAGTACAGTAGCAGTGTGTCTTTCAGCTGATACTGCATTTTACAGAGTTGCTGGGAAGTTTCAAACATGCACAGCAATAACTGATGGAAGTTCTGTTACTGGCACAAATAAGCAACTGTCCTAGCATTCCTGTAGCAACTAGTTTCATACAAAAATCACAACTACAATTTTACTTAACGTTATATTCCAGCACAGAATAATGATGTACTTAAATACTATGATATTTTTCGAGCAAAGTCTTCATAATATCTGAAAACCCGCTCTTTGTTAGAACTTAGAGACAACTGTGAGAATACTTATACCTTCAGAGATCTCATCGAGCCCATGTAAGCTTGTTGAAAGCTGAGAATAGTCCAGCTCATCTTGAAAAATTCCACTATCAGTTCTTGACTGTGGACGAATTAGAGGCCCTCTCTCTTCCCTCCATCCAGCTAATGGCTGCTGCTCACCGCTCTGTTCCGTGGCTTTTGTAAAACACGAGCAGCAGGGACTGAGCTTTTTCATGAGGCACCGGTTGATTTTAATGTCAAAACATAGTACCAGAATATAACACCCATATATTAATAATAAGGAAGCACTTTCATACCTAGAATTAAAAATAAAAAAAAAATTACATAACGTGTAATATAGATTAATATATAATAAATAACTAAAGTGACTGACATGAGAAGACAAAAATTGCATGAGTAGTGAAAGGAAAAAACAAAAGCATCTTTTTGCACTTGTATGGGCAATGTCATGGAAGTTTGTAAGTTTCTTCATGTCTTTCAGCAGTTTAATTAATTCTCCTCCCCTGCAGAATCTTGTCTGTGTATTGTATAGCTGCATGTTTTCCAGGGGAACTTACTGAACAACTGATGTTTGCAAAACTGAGTCTTATGAGATGGTTAAGGAGGGGGACAGAGTGTGTTATTTTGAGTCAGAAACTTCAGAGAGGTGGCACCGGGCCTGACTGTTTTGAGACAAGAGGAGCTTCAGTAGTGATGGAAGAGACTTGACAACAGAAAGTCATGATCTACTTCTGACAGAGGAACGTTTTAGTGGTAATGCTGTTAAGGAAAGTCTCTAAAAGAAGTAAGCTACGAAGACCAACTGCTATGCCAAAACAGGTCAGATAGAAGTTGTGAAGTTTGTACAAAGAAACCTATGCAGACCAGACTATAAATACGCAGGGTTTGAATGGTTGGGTAACAATCTTTACAAGTGTTGTGACTTTCTACATTTTTAAAGCAACAGGATGTATATTTCTGTTAGTGAATGGCAGCTGAAGTTTGTCTGTTTGTTTTTTAGCACTGTTTCACTAATCTCCAGTCAACGGTAATTAAACACTACTTGTGCTCTTACCAGTAAATTCTGCTGTCAGATATCATCGCAAGGACCGCCGCTGCACTAATGGTATATGCCAGGCAGTCTCTAAACAGCGGCCAACAGGATAGCCTGGAAACCTGCAGATCACAGATTCGTTTTCATTTTTTAAAAATGTGTCTGTAATACTTTCACTAAGTGCTGTAAATGCTGCATCGGTATGTTGTTTCTATATTATGTACAAATTTAAGATTCTTAGGAATGACTCAAGTATGATATTTAACAACTTAGTGTTTTTAAAAACTTTCATAGCAACTTATCTTAAATCTGATTACATGCTGGTTTTGCTACGAAATAATAAACTTGACGGTTGTCATAGTAAGTCTCTCTTGACTTTTGTTGGCGAAGCAGAAAGGATAGCCACTTGGCTCTCAGGTGCAGACTGTCCGAGTTGATCCTTACCACGCTAGAGAGCAGCCCGCATGCTGCACAGATCCCCAGAAGATTATAGATGGCCGATCCAAGGATGGTGCTGACGCCGATGTCTCCTTTTGTCACGAAGACTCCTACAGGGAAAATGACTCTGGTACGTTCCTCTTTGACATGCAAGGTAAAGAGTTCTAGGTTACTAGGAGTCAAAGTGTGTGTCTCTTACCTAGAAAAGCAGTGACAAGCTCTGGAGCAGAGCTTCCGGCAGCCATAAAAGTTGCTCCAGCAACATCCTGAGAGAGGCCAAGGCCTGAGGACAGAGCGAAAGAATTGCTTTAAGAATTTTTTTAAAACCTAAATACGTCAGCAGTCTTACATCAGTATGTAATATTAGAAGCTACTACAGTGTACTGGGATGAACTCTGCTCTCTTTCATACAGTTAATGCAATTATTTGAAATTCCTAAAACGCTGAAAATGTAGCCTCGTTAATTGAGCTAACTTGTTCCCAACCTCATTTAAATACTAGAAACTGGTAACAAAGGCATTGCAATATGATCTTAAAAGTTAAAATAGACACGTTTATGACGGCCTTAATGCTGCTTCATGAGGATAAAACTGGTGGGGAGGTTCCTTGGACTAGTGTGGTAACACTTCATGATGATTCAAGTCAAGTCTGTTTTGAGGGAAATCCATGCTCCTGTGTCTTAGTAAACCAAAAATAGATTTAAACCAGTGCTGGAATGAACCTCCTCCATGAACGCTATACTTTTGTTCTTGTAAACTGTTTATGAAACATTACCTTTTGGATTGAGGTCTGTGCTGAGATAGGAAAGTATAGCTTGATACGGAACAACAGTCTAACATGTCGATTTAAATGAAGTATTGGCTCTATGGCAATGCTTAAACTTACATTTCCTGCAAGCGTTCTGGTCTGGAGAGCATTTTCCAGTGTTCAGGGATGAGTTTCCCTGGAGAATCTGTTTTATCAATGAAGATCTGAACTCAGCCAGGACCACTTTTACATTCATCGGTCTGCTGAAGCCTGGGGACTTACTGCAGGGTGATGAGATTTCACGGGCTGTTCTAACTGTCCCCTCCTCTGACATACCCACTGTATGGCGGCAGCTCACGCCGGTGCTTACAGGCTTTGCTTTGCGGCGCAGCATCGTACGCTGCTAAGGTCTGTGTGTGCGAGGATCCGTGGGGTGGCTGCAGCTCTGCCCGCAGTGCCCCAGCTACGAGCCCCCGGCGCTACAGGGAAGGGGATGAACGCACTTACATTCCGTGATGATCTCTAGAGACGGAAGGAAGTAATCATCGCACACGATGGACGCGGCCAAAAACATGTAAAGTATAATTAGGAAATAAATAACGATTCCGCCATCCTTTCTCTCCTGCGGTGTAAAAAATCCCTCAGGAAACTCAGACGAAGGGGGAACGCAATCCGTCCCGTTCTCTGAAAGACGAGGACAGAGCCGTTACAGCGCGGCCGGGGGCGGTCGGCAGGTGCGCGGCTCGCGCCCCTCGCCCCACCTGTGTCCTCGGCCGGGCGCTGCGCTCGCGCTCCCCTCGGCTTCCAGCCCCACAGCGCCAGCAGCAGCAGCAGCAGCGCCGCCCGCCGCCTCCACAGCCCGCCCGCTCTCGCCCGCATCTCGGCGGCCCCGGAGCGGCTCTGAGAGCGCGATGGGAGGAGGCAGCCGGGGTTAGGGCCGGAGGGCCACGTGACCCCGGGCTGCACGACCCCCTGCTCGCCCTCCGCTCGGGCGTTTGTGCTCCTGAGGCAGAGCCGTTCAGCGAGAGCTGGGCTGAGCGCGGCCCCTCCCTTCAGCCCGGTTGACTAACGTTCTTTGTGTGGTGACCTTTCTGCAGCGAAGTCATGTGTATAATTGAGGATTAAATGGTAAAATGCAGTCTTTTTGCAGGATGGCTTTGCGTGGCTGTTCCCCACTCCCATAGAAGGAGTTTGTTTTCCATCGAGCTCCTCTCAGACATCTCCACAAACACCTTTGATCCCATTAGGCACGATGGCATTCGGAGGTGCCCACATTCTGCTCATTGCTCATCAGGCGTCGGGCTGATGCTTGCACTGGTGAGAAATGTGCAAATGGGAGAACAGCATGGTGCTCCGCTGCATCCAGTGCTTCCCAGCGCTCGTTCCTTGCACCCATTTTGCTTGCTCAGTGCATGACCCATCTCTGTAGCACGCAGGAGATGAGATGAGGTGATAAGATGGCTCTTCTTCTTCCGCGGTAAAATGGAGCAAACAAAAAAAATCCTAAAGCCACCCACCCTTACAATATGAATGCGTGTTCCCGGAGAGAACGTTCTGGAACAACAGACTTTGCAGCGATTACTTTTACCTTTTTCTGACCCCTCCATGAAAAGGGGCCTGGAACGCCCTTTACCTCAGTGGAAATGACTTCAATCACCCAAAGCTGTGGAGGTGATGGGTACCTTTCAGAGGACACGTTCCCCAGGCTGTCTGAAAAGCAGAGGGAAGCAGAGCTGTGGCAGCTGCTGCTCCTGCTTTGCAGCAGGAAATCAATCGTGGTGATTTTGAAAGATTTATGGATAGGATTTATTTCTAAACCCCACTTTTCCATCATAATGAAACAGTGCAAATTTTCCTGTCTAAATTACTGATGCCTGTTTCCCTACGTGGGTCAACAGAAAGAGCTTCGTTATGGAGGTAAGCACCTTCCTTGCCATTACGTGCCTCTCTTCCCTCGAGCTGACCATTTACCTGCTCTTAGAACCCCAGCACAGTTTTCTGATATCTGCTGTTTCAATTTAGGCATTTTGAGAGCGTGCTCTTTTTTTTCACGGCTTTAATTACTCATGAGAGTGCCGTTCTGATGGGAGCAGGCTCTCCAGCACCGCGCACTGCTGGCTGTGGAATTAGGAAAGCTCAGTCATGTGCTTCCAGGATTTGGAGGTTTCACCATGGTCTATTTTTGCTACGCGTTCAAGCTCTAATTCCTTTCTACAGGCAGCCCCTCTCCTGCACAGCTGAAGCAAATCAAACCTTTGATTTTAGGAGACAGAAGCCTGCTTATTTTGCCATGAAGTTGGGTGGGGGGTTGCTGTGCTCTTGCTCTCTCTGCAAAGCATTCCCCTAGAAAGAGCAAAAGCCCCAAAGCCTCACAGCAGGAGGAACCATGTGCTGCGTATCTGTGTGTTTGACCTAGCACAAAAGTGCTGCCAGGCAGACTATGCTTTGGCCTCAGATGGCCGGCTGCCTGGCCTGGGCTTTTTCAGTCTGTAGGAGTGTTCTGCAAAGCAGAGGTAAGTCAACTAGTAGTGCAGATTTATGTATGCTGCTGCTGCTGCATTTTTGGCTGCTGTTAAGATAAAGCCCCTAGTAGTAAAAATAATATGTAAATATATTTTTCAGAGCTTCCAAAGTGGAGAGAAGGGCAGAGGTTTTCAGGTTGCCAGCATTAACAACCTGCCACCCTTGGGCTGCCCAAGAACAGACCTCTTACAGGATGACTACAACAGCTGTAGTTCTTTCCCATTATCTGTATTTTGGTGTAACCGAATATTATGTGCCCAAGTGCCCCCTTTCAACCCACGACTGTTTTACTTTACTACCACTTTAAGCAAAAGGAGGCTGGGCTGCCTAGAGGTCTGACTCCACCTGTATGCAATTAGGGTGCAGGGTTTGAAGGACAGGCTGATGGGGCAGGTGGGAGGAAACTTGTGTTGGGAGCAGCTGCTCTGTCTCCAGGCAGTAGGTGCTCATTTTGCTCAGAGCGAGGTAGGACATTAGTACTTATGTGTGGTGCTAAGGAGGACTTTTTCTGTAAGCAGTGAATTTGCTTTGTGTTTTTTGAGGTTGTTTTTTTGTGTTTGTTTTTTTTTTTTTCCCCCACACTTTCTTCATAACGTCAGCAGGCAGGACATGGATACTGGGAGAAAAAAGGAGGTAAGCATATCAGGATTAGAGGGTAATCCTGAGTCCTTAGAGGTAGAATCTAGTCTTCAGATGAAAGAGATATAACAAGGTGAGGCTATCTCAGCTCACTCAGCAGGCAGAAAGGTGTTCAGATAAGGATTTTAGTTGTTTGCCACTTCTTTCTTTCTTTTTTTTCTTTCTTTTATTTTTTTGGAGAGTAGTCTGTATAAAATTAGCCCAGTCTGGGGTTAAGTGCGCTTAGACAGCCCCAGAGCTGCTAGGAGTGCATCTTGCTGTTATCTGTACCCTAATGCTATGGCTTCTGTCCCAGCCTGTGACTCGGGGCACAGATATGCATTCCTTAAGCAATGCTCTGTGTAAGTATGTGCTAGTTACACTCCTGGTTGTGAGGCCTAATGTGTTGGGAAGCAAATCAAATGAAAATGTTTTCAGCCTCAACAAAACCCCTAACATTCTTTTGATAATCTGGCATTATCTCTATTTGGCAGAAAAGAAGCAGAGGATGAAAAGAGAGCTGGTTACCCGGGCTGCTGCTGTGAGGGGACTGTGCTAGAGCTTTTCAGAAGGTTGGTTTCCACACCGCTGTTCTGGTTGTGCTGCTCACGTAGTTCCTTTGGAGACTACAGTAACTGTGTAAAATGGTGGTCTCTAAAATAGCTGATAAAATAAATTTTCTTACCTTGAGGGTGTTCAAATATCACTATGAGGTGACGGGATTGATACTTCACTGTTGCAGAGCTAAAATATGTCTCTTCAGTGTAACTCCATTATTCTTCATTTAAAAGATAAATATACCTTCACTGTCAGACCAGATATTCCCCTTTGTCAGCATTTCATGGCTCGCTTCCTGGATCCAGGTAGATTGATGATAGCTGTTTAATATTCTTTCCTCTACAACTGGTGATTTGAGAGTTGCCAGCTCTCATGATGGTTGCTGTTTTTTTTTAAGTATCAGCTTCCTGAGGTATGTTTGCTGCACTGGAGTCCTGGCTTGCTTTCTGTTTCTCTCAAATAAGGAGGTGCAGAGAAAATTTAAAAAAGTGAATCTCGGTTTCTAATCCTGAGGCAATTAAATTCATGAGATTATCTTGGAAATTATATTTCCTCCTGACTTGAGGAAGGAGCGGTGGGTTGTTTCATAGCTTTAGACCACAGTGTAGCAGAAATGTAGTCACAGCAAGAACTGGTGATTGGGCACCTGCTAGGAAGGCAGGGCCAAAGCAGGGGAGCTCAGGTGCATGTAATGTAACGCACCTCAGTGACCCAGACCTCATTTAAGGGTTGGCGGTGGAAGTGAGAGCATCTCTTGCAAGAGATCCTTGCCTACCTGAGGCCTTCCAAAGGTAAGCAGTTCTGTTCCTTCATTTCTGTATTTGTGGCTGCTGTATTTGGGCTTGTTCTCATTTGCTGTAGCCAAAGACTTTGCCACTCTGCTATTATCATCCCATTATATCATTTACAAAGAGAAAAAAGGAAGGGTTTGATTTCTGACCCTCAGCTCACTGAAGTGTGTGAATAGTGACGTTTTCTACTGTGAATATTTCAGATCACTCAACAGCAGTCACTGATGATGACCAGAAAACCTGCTTGAAGGAGTGGTTTGTGGTGGCCAATGCAAACCAGCACTTCGTGCTCTGCCTTGCACATGTGATGAATGTTCCTTTATTGGCTCTAGGCTGTGAAGTTGTGAACAGTGGATGTGTTTAGATGGTTCATAACTAGACTTCAGTGCTAATATGTCTGAACTAAATGCAGGGAGCTTCTAGGCTTTCAGTTGTGCTCTCTGGCTGCCTCTGGCTGTGTTTCAGTCATTAAGAGCGAGCGGTGAGGTTAGTGCAGGCAGACCATGAGTGCATTCAAATTAGTAGTCAGAGGGAGGCAGGTGTGTGTGGAGAGACAGCTGAAGCTGGTGCCTTCTCTTGAGATAACAGCTGTGGAATATTTTCATTGTAAGCAGTGTAATGAAGTCATTCCTGGTGGGTAGTGTGAGTTGTCTGCTTTGGAGCCTTGCTCATGTTCTAGCCTGACAAAGACATAGACTGAGATAGGCTGCCCACAGTGTCAAAAAGGATAGGAGCTCCTTGGCCGGCTTTTTGCTTGCTTGTTGTCAAAATGAGGGCCTAATGAAAGAAGCACATGGTACTGTTAGCTGGAGAAGTTTGAATCTGTTCATTTTGGTGCCTGAGGGTTTCTGTTTTCCCTCTGGTTCAACTATAGGAATTTGTGCCTCTCGTCCTTGAGCTCCAAAACTTATTTGTCTCAATTAATCTGTTCTGTCTAGTGAAACTGTAGTTCTGATGGTCTTGAGTCTTGCTTGCTGAGTGGTTTGATCAAGGCATCAAAGGAATCTCTCAAACTGGAAATGCAACTTTCCAGACATTTTTTTCCAACTTAGGTCAGAAGGGACTTCTCTAGTACTTGGGATGCACCTCTGTGTTAACTGCTTTTTTTTTTTTTTTTAATTGGAAGTCCTTGTTAAGGCAATTAGGATGTATTTAAATGCCGGTGCTTTTGGTATCACAAAAGTGAACGTCTCATGCTGGTTGACTACCTAGACAGATCACAGTGGAAAGCCTTATCTCAAAGGCTAGGATAAGTCTTGGTACTGCTATCCTTTTCAGAAGCAAAACAGCTACCAGTGGAGCACGGCTGGTACTGCTGGTAGTAAGTCTTATCAGATGTTTTTGTATAGTTCTTTGATGTGTTTCATGATATGTTCTTTAGAATATCTTAAGGTTGTGAAACTCAGAAGGCTGCACATAGTTTAATAAAGATGGGAAACTGTTGGTGCTCTGCAAGTGCAGCCAGCATGCAGGGTGGACTAAAACAAAAAGTTGAAATTTTTGAGGGAATACTATGGGTAATAATAACCTGTAGTCTCCTGTATCAAGGAGTTCTGGTACCTCTCAGGGTGACTTCTGCTTCACCTTCTGTGTTTTTTATATTATATAATATATTTTTATATATTTATTTGGGTGGTGCTTGTTATTCTTCCTGTTGACACGGGCTCTTGATCAGAACCTCATGCTAGCACTTACACTTACTATGCTTTACCCCCCTGCCTTCTCAAGTCTATTTGCTATGACTTTTTCACTTTTGCTGCCTTGAGGCTTGGCTTCACCCGTGGCATGACATTGTTTTGGTGTGCTGCTCTGGTCCCGTTTTGGGGATGGAGCTCTGTGTTGGCTGTACTGCAGCCTCTGTGGTTTTAGTGAGTCTCCAGGGTTTCTTAAAATGTTGTTGTTGATTTTTGTCTTTTATTTCCATTGCATTGCTAATGAAACAGTGTTGCTTCTGTGGTAACTTTCAGCTGACCTTGAGTTGTAAGTACTTAGAAATCTATGTTCTACATAAATAAAATGGAAATTATTATTCTTATGATTATACTGTTCTTACACAGAACTTGCAGGCAATAACCATAATCTCAGGAGATGAAACAAACTCTCAGTACATGAGTGTGTGTATACAAACAACATCAAATCATGTTTTCTGTAATGTGATTGCTTCTTTTCATGTATTCCTATAACTGAACAAGCGTTAGAAAAATAATTGTTATTGACATACTAGAGAAGTGACACATTTAATTCCATTTTACAGGCTACCAAGTTGTTCCACCAGATAGCATCAGTGTGTACTAGCGTTATTTACAATGTAATAGGTGCTGATTTGAGGATGTTTCTCCTTTTCAGAAATAGATTAGTAAAAAAGAATGTGTTGCAAAACATACTGCTTGGCTATGATGGGTTATGTTATAAGTCTGCTTAGAGGAGAGCCCTTGCATTCTAAAGCACCTTCAGTTTTTGGGGCAGTGTCTGTGATGCTCACCTCTTGTTACTTTTCTGTTGTAATATGTTCCTTGAAATTCTCATTTCCTCCCAGCAGCCCTGTGCAGCCCCAGGGGTGAGGGCAGTGAGGAGCAGGCACTGTGGCTGCTCAATGGGTGCCCTTGATTCTAGGAATGGAGAACTGGAGACAATGCTTTTTATTTTTCTTTTTTTTTTTTTTTTTTCCTCCCACCCCATAGGAGCTGGAGCAGGGCTCTTTGTGGGGCAGCCTGCTGCCTCTTCTGCAATGAAGAGGGAGGGCGACAAATTGAAGGGAAGAAACTTCTGGAAAACGTACAGTGGCTGTATGCCAAAAAAGATGGTCTGGATAGAAAGGTCTGTGAACATGGAGTTTAAAGAATCTGGCTTAAATTTGAGAGACAAATTGGTTCTGCTGCTTTATGCTTCGGGTAGAGTTCATGTAAATTATATCCAGCCTAATATACAAGTTATATATACAGATGCCTGTCTTTCCACTGGAAACACTGTGAGGATGGAAACTCCACGTGAGGATGAAGGAAGAAAATCAATTCTCCGCCTCTGTTGAGGAGATGACAAAACTATTACTGTTCAAACTGAGCAGTGCAGACGACTGAAGCATAAAATTCTTTAGATTCTGAGAACGTGTCTCTTTAGAGAGCTTTGGTGCAGTCCCCCACTGCTTCCTCATGAGAAATCTCATCACCATAAACACTGTTTGTGTTTTTTATATGAGGACTTAGCTTCTCCCAGGCTCTCATAAACTGATGGCGAGTCACGACTAATTATTCCTTCACAATACTAACATTAAAAAGCTCCACTGTGAAGTGAAGGTTATTTAAAGGCTTACACGTTTTATAGGAATTCTGTCACTGCTATATATGTGCACGTAACACTTTTAATTTTCTAAGGCAAATCTTGAGGTTTTATTAGGCCTTAAATAATAAACATGTTGATAGCTTAATTGTTAGCACAGAACATATAGATAATGCTGTATTTTTAGCAAGTGTGTTGAGTGTTGTGGCTACAATGGGACTTGATATGACAGGGCTGAAACTTTCTCCCTCAGCAGAGAACAGCCGTCATGTCCTTGCTGCTAAAATCTCTTCTTTGCATTCTCAGATATCGTGAATTCTGTATGACTCAGGGTTTTCTCATCCAATTAAAAGCTTCCAGCTTATGTGTTTTCTGACATTATTTCTTTGTTCATCAGTGATAACTGACCACATAATTGGCAATTTGGGAGATGATGTGAATAGTATATGCAAGTTGCAACACTTGTTCCATGAACTGTTCTTGAAGCAGGGCACTGAGATGGAAGCTGGGTCTCCAGCTGCTGTCCTGTTCCTGTCTGGAAAGAAGGCTGTTTCACTGCTGACTGCTTTACTGATAAACATTTGTATGAACAATTCCCAGCTTACCTTTTTCTGGACCATTTTTGAAAGTTCTCATCAGTTGCCACAGACTTCTCAGCTAGAGCAAGTTATTGGCTTGTTTATGCTAGAGGAGACAAAGCTGTCTGGTGGGGAGGAAAACATGGTGATAACTTTCCATCCCTGCCTCTTCCCTTCCATTGCTGATGCTATTTGTGCCTATCAAACAAAGCCAACAAAGCTGAGTTGGAGCAAGCTGTGAGATCACTTTCTTCTTGGCCAAATAACTTGGTGGAGCTGAAGAGCTGTATGGCAGTCAGCCTGGTGCAGCAGAATCCTGTATCCCCTTAGGTATTTCTGCAGGCACTTATTAAGATGAAAACAGACTTGGTGGGTCATGTCACAGCCCAGATCGGTCTGGTCCTGTTTCTGGCAGCAGTAGTAGTGACTTTCTAACAGAGTGTAAGTGGGTGGCAAGGATGTTTGGGTACTTCAGCAGTCTGCTCTCAATACTCAGCCCAGGATTTGTTTATCTGTGTTTTGTAGGCTATTTTGATAGGCTTTTTTAAACTTATATCAGCTTGTGTGTTCACTTCTGAAAACACAAACACGCTCGCTCTCTGTAGCACCCCTGAGGCAGCGAGTTCCACAGGCTGCCTATAAGCAGTATGAAGCAGCACCTTTGTTAGTTTTCAGCCTGCCCTCTCACCATCTAAGCCACTGTCCTTGTTCTCCCTGTATTACAGTAGGCACTGAGTAGTTGTTCCTTGCTGTCCTTCTCCACAGTGTGCAGCTTCCGTAATATTTCCCCCTCAGCCACCCGTTCCCAGAGTGTATGTAATTGTGCATTGTGCAGGAGTCATTTGATTCCTTTAGCTATCATTACAGGCCTTGGTACCTTTTCTGTCATACCCTTTGTGAAAGGAAGCTCATAGTTCAACATGACATTTGAGATGTAGGTGTTCCATTGAGGTACAGGATAGCATACAGACAACTTCTTTTTCTAATAATTTCTAGTATTGTTTGCTTCCCTGCCTTCCACTGCTACTGGGCATTCTTTTCACTGAATTACCTTTGTATCTTCAATATCTCTTCCTCAAGTGACAATCGGTGCTTCAGACGTTATTGCAAATATAATATGGTGTCCTTCCTATCTCAGGTGTGCTGAGGCTGAATTTCATACATGTTGAGAAGCGCAAAGCTAAATGGATTTTCAACATTTCCTATCCTGAGGTAAAGCAGTGATGACAGTTTAAGTTTTGTAATCTGTGCCATGCTTTCCCCAAATATGTAACTTCATTGTCTGGAAATGCATTTTCATTTTTTTAATGTGCAAGTGCTTGGACTGTTGGGCTGTGACTGTATGCAGCTTCTCATATGATTTTCTGGTGGCTTTGCCCACTGAAGCCAGGGCAAAATCACTGAGTAAGGAGTGGCTTTTTGTAGGTTTTGCTCTGGAACTGTTGAGAGATCAAATTAGTCTTGTGGTCACTGAGAAGGAGGAAACGGGGCCTCCTAGAGAAGAGTTAAATGTGTGCATTTGTGCCCCTTTAGATTTTAGGTGACCTGGCCTTTGCTTATGGATCAAGCATAGAAGAATATTTGGTGAAATTCACCTGTTCCAGAATTTGCTGTTTTTCAGGTAGTGGAAAACTCCATCCTTTTTTTCTTTACATACTCTGCTTGTTTTGATTCCAGGGGCACGTGGTGCATTCATGTGCACACGTAAACAAAGAGTGCAGTCTTTTGTTTCCCCTTCTCTCTTGATGTGACCTTTGAATGTGTCCCTTGATCCTTCTCAGTTCTACGGCTCCTAGTTTTGAAGACTCCTCTAATTCAAGGTGAGGAAGGCTGTTTTCACAGCATGTACTGTGTGTTCTTCAGCTCCTCCTGTGGTCTCTTTAGAGCTGTCTCCTCCTGAAGGACTTCCTTGAACTCTTCTCTTTTTATCTTCTGTCTGCTCAGTGAGTTGCTGCTGTTGGTAAGCAAGCTTGCACAAATTTCTAACCTTCAAGACAGGACAAAATTGGAAATTTATGTAAGACTCCAGGCTTTTCAAAGCCCTGCTTGGAAATGCTTTTTTTTCTTGGCAGGGGGGAGGGGATGTGTTTTCTGATTTGGATATTTCTTTCAACTTATAGGAGCAGTAAAGAAAATTGTGCAAACTTAAGCAGGCTTTAAAGATGTTCAGTGTATTATTGTCTTTGTTGAGTGCTGGATCTGCTTAATGGGATATCTTCTTTGCAGGAGTTTGAATGGGTTAAGTTCCATTTCACTTTTCCATAACTGGAAGTGTTTGACCTTTGGATACCTGAGGTTCCCCTGCCTGCTTTCCATCTGCTGCTCTGGAACTGGTCCGGCTGTATCTGACAGCCTCGTACAAATGTGCTGGGTAGCCTATGGACCCAGTACCAATCTAAGTAATGAGTGTCTGTGCATTCCAGTTGAGTACTCAAGTTCTTGCTGTATTTATTTATTTTTTTGAAAAACAAACAAATTCTGCTGTTACTGTCCTCCCTGTTCTGAACAGCAGAACATTACTATGCATAGGATCTTGTTCACGGTAAAAAAAAGTGTCCCTGTGAACTGCTGTCTTCTGTTGGAGCCATAAGCCCATTTCTGTGCAAATCAGCTTATTGCTGCTGTGCCAGCTCTGACCAAACAACAAAAGATTACTAAATGATAGAAAAAGTTCTAGTGAATTCCTGCACCTCTCTTTGCTGTGCTCCCAGCTTTCCTAGTGCTAAGCATTAAGATCCAGCTGTGGGTCCAGTGGCTCTAACCTTCTTTGATCACTGTTTTGTAGAAGATGTGGAGCAGTGAATCATAAGGAAGAGAAATAAGTCCTATGTTCATGAGTATTATGTTTTTTGGGGAGTGGAAGTATGCCTGTGCCTGCAGTCAAATCTAGGGGGCCAAGGAGTCTGTGACTCCTGGCTGATTGAAATGTAAATCTTGGCATCTGGAAAACTGAGATCTAGATAGAGCCCTAGAGACCTATTGGTGCAGGATTCAAAGCACTTGGGTGCTGTAGGGAAGGGAGAGAAATATTGTTGTTGATTGACAATGGTAAAGGTAGAAATGCTGTAGTAATAATTTTACAAAAAACTTAAATGATACCTTTAGTATTTCCTGAGACAAAATAGTTCAAAGCTTTGTCTTCCAGCATTCTTATTCTGCTGGCAGGACAGTGAAGACAGCAAAGTAAATCCATCTGCTTAGTACTTGTAATGAGTAAGCAGGTTTAAAATAGATGGGGTGACCACTCACTGGTTTGCTATCATGTGTGCTCTGATTTTCAATAAGAGCATGGCTGCCTCTGAACGTCTTTGTTGCATATTGACAGGATCCTTTGGTATGTTTCTGTTGGCATAACCTCCTGTGACAGACACCGCCTCTATCCGTGTGCTAGCAGTATATACTGTGTGTATTTCACTCCTGTGCTTATGTACTGCTATGCTTGGGCAGTATATTTAGCAAACTGTGTAGTCAAATGATTATGTTAGAATGAATGGTTGATGTCTGGTACACAAATAATTATGACACTAAACTTACTATGTATGAGCTGGAGCCATAGCTGATTTCAGTGACAGATGGAAAACTCCACTGAACCTTTTATTGGCCATATGCCATTTCTGACTGTTGGCCAACAACAAGATTTGTTGCTAATATATAATGATTTAAACAGTAAAAAGAGCAGCTGCACTTTGATTTTCAGTGTCTTTACTACAGGTTTTCCTGGAGCTTTTGAATATCTGCTGCTGCTTTCTAATGCAAAGCTGTCACTTCTGGTCTGTGAGAAGAGACTTTATCTTCCCAGCACTATCTGGGGTAGAATTTTATATTTTGATACTTATAACTAAAGCTCTCCTCTGCCTTTTATTGCATTATTAAGTTGACAGAATAAAGATCTTCCTGTAACATGGGGATAGTAATGGTTTGTAAAGAGCTGACTCTGTGCAGTACCACAGCAGAGTTGTGTGTGTGGTTTTGGTTTCTTTTTCTTTTTTTTTCCCCTTGCTGTCAGTAGTCCTTTATTTTTATGACCTGCCTGAGGACTGGGAAACCAGCATTGCTCCAGCTGTTTGGAGAAGGCAACTTCCAAAACATAGTTCATTGAGAGGAACTGCATGTGTTCTTCATCATAGTATCAGGACAGTGTTTGGAAATGTGAGTATGTGAATATAAACTGCAATCATTATCTATGCAGAACATGTCACTGTTGCTGGCAGAGCAGAAGACTTGTTCCCACGTGATGCTTTGACCTTCCTCCCTCCTGAAAAGGATTTTGCTGCTGTCCTTTGTCGATCTGTGCACTCCAGTACTCATCCAGAGAAAAATGAGATTGGAATCTGGAGGGTAGAACTATTCTGGCCTCATGCCCAAAACAAAAGAGCATGATATGGGAGGTGCACAAGGGAGCACTTTCTGGTGAAACTCGTTTTTCTTCCCTATATATATTTACGAACACTTCGTATTATTAAAAAAAAAAAAAAAGTATTATGCAAGCTTGAATGCAAAGAAAACAGGCCAAGCGTTTGACTGTCCCGGACAATTTGCACTACATTAAGAAGCCCTCTTAAGGTCTTTAGGATGTGTTTGACTGATACTGTTGATCCAACAATAACGTTGCTCCTGCGCCAGGGGAGGTGTGAAGCGGTCCTTGCATAAAGTTTTCCATTGCAGAAGGCAAGCATATAGGAAAGCAAACAGTTAATACCCATTGTACCTCTTAGGAAATGGGTAAAAATTGTGTGGATGGTGGATGCTGCTCTCCCGTTTCAGTGCCAGCTGCTTTGGAGAGATACAAGGAGTCAACTGAGGGGCTAGAACCACAATTTGGTTCCTGACCAGCTCATCGGACATGCTGTGGGCTGCACTGGCTTGTGCAGCTCAAATCTGATGCAAAGGCAGTATTTTGAGCCACGTTAACTGGCTCTGGCTGACTCCTCTCTGCTTTGTTGGACTGTTGCTGGGTCTTGGACTAGGGTTGGACTGTAGCATGGTTGTTAATACACCACTATGAAGCTACCTGTACTGTTGATATGCTCATGCATTGTGTCAGAGACCTCCCTTCCCGTCTGCCTAGGTGCGCTGCTCAGCAGTTGGTCCCAGTTGAGGAAGCCAAGTGATTAAACCGTGGAAAACTGAAAGCACTCATTTATTTCTTGATCTGAAAATAAATTGCATGCAAAGTAACTGAAGGTTTGCTGTGGCCTCATTGTGTCTTTCACTGTTCCAGGTGCTGGTTGCATGCTAGTTCACTCCAGCTCTTACAGTTGGTTTGGCTGCTGACCACAGCATGCTCTGAAAGTGCAAGTGTGTTGGCCCTGCTCGTCTTTTCCTGTAATAGATGGGTGTTTTGTTATGTTTATTTATCTCATGTCTCTTTTAGCTTTGGAAAAGCAGCAGTGTAACTTCTCCGGCTGCAGGCAAGTTGTTTCTTCACAGCCAGTAACCTGTCTGCTGAAGTTTGAATGTTTGCTGGGGTACTTCTTATTTAGGTCATAGCTTTTTCTCTCCTGTCAGATTCCTCCTTTGATCTTAGCTGTAGCAAGCTGTCTGTCTCCGCAATCAAACAGAACTATGCAAAGTATGGGTGAAGTGATACAGGCATTTCTCACTTCATTACATCTTGCAGAACATGGTACTCTATTTGTATTGGAGTTGAGAAAGAAAAGATCTAATTGAGGAGTTTATAGCTGACTGTCAATCTGCAGTAGTGTCATGGTTCTGTGTTTCTTGTTTGTTTGTTTGTTTTTACTTTGGGTTTCAGTATTCCACACCAAGACATCATGTAGTGTACCGGGTATTAAAGTGTTAATGCCCAATCCCAGGTACCTATCCCTGTACGTTACCAAAGTCACGGGGTCTGGCCCTTCCGGGTGGGGGGGGGCACTCTCTTGCTGCCTGGCAGTGGGTGCTGGAGGGTGCTTTCCTAGCCATTCCAAGCTTTTCAGGTTTGACTCGGTTCCGGGAACTCTCCCTCTCTCTCATCTTGTCTGATTTATTAATCTCAATTTCAATTAAATTGTATATATTGTGTTATCTTGTATTCCAATATTATAGTAAAATAAGTTTTCCTCCATAGATTGTTGCCGCTGCTCTTTTCCTCCCTTCCTTCCTTCCCATTCTTGTGGGACTGGGGTGGGGGGGGGGAGGGCAGAGGCCTGTCGCCCCTGTCACGGACATAGATTGATCTGGTCAACTCCGTGACAAGTAGTACTTAGTACCCAGTGACAATTTTCCCTGTTTTTTCCCTGTTATGTGGATGTTCTTAATATATTATTTGAGCTGCAAACTCTTTCAAAGTGTCCTGTTCTTGTTTTTTCTTTCCTAACTGGAGCATGGTACCTGGTGTATTTGTGCAGCGCAGGTCAGCTGCCTCCTTTTCTGTTTTTACACATTTTTAATACCACCTTTGCCTGCATCTTGTGATGAGTCGAGCAGAGTCTGATGCATGCATAGAACAGCTGCTCCTTTCCTTGAAGTCTATTTTTTTTTTTTGTTTTCCTTTTTTTCTCTGAGGATTGAAAGGCTCTCATCCAGGTGCTAGTGGTTAAGTACAAACTGTTGATTGTAGAGCACTTGTGCTTTCCTTATGTTGTATAGTTCCCTAAAGCCCATTAATGTCACTGACGACAACATCATCTGCCCTCTTAGCAATGCTTGCTGGCATTAAAGTTTGTTGGTCTGGAAACTAGTTTAATGAGTAGTATCCTTTGGTAGAAGGAAATGTAGAATGGCTTTTTCAGTGTTTAAAGCTTACAACTATTTTTAAATAAGTTATGTCTGCACAGATCACCCAAAACTAAATGGAAAAAAAGGGATGCTTTAAAAGCTGTTGGAGAATGCTTTCTCCACCCCACCACCCCCAAGACATTGTCATGTACTCCCCACTGGTGCTTATGAACAGTTGTGTATGCGGTCATAAGAAAGCATGAGATAACTGAAGGTGATTATGGAAGTAATTATGTTCTGTTTTTTTTCCCTTCAATTTGTTCTTGCTTCATGCTGGGGTGGGAGGAAATTGAAATTAACTCTGTCTGACAGGTACATGGTGGATAATGTCCAGATGTGGCTTGCAGTATCTCCTTGTGATGCTCCGTAATGAGACCAGTGACTTCTGAGTTCATGGTAAGGTGCCAATGAGCACTGCAGTATGAGCAAGTGAAAACATGATAGGGACAGTGATTACTCTTGAGATAATATATCAAATAATCAAAGTACTTTGACTGATCCTGCTTTGTAACAACTGGTTATTAGTTTTCTTAAAGGCCCAAGGTTATTCTGCTGTTATCATTTTCAACCTAGCAAGGTCTCAGTGCAATGGGCATGACCAATGTTTGGCTGAATATTGTAGCTGCAATTTGTTTAGCTGGTGTTCATGCAGACTGTGAGTGTTTGGGTTTTCAGCTAGATGCTATGATTGTTTTTAAAATCCAGTGCTGAGAATAGAGACTTGAGGCAGGTAAAGCAACAGCATATGGTTAGTGTTTGTGTAACTGCAATTAGTGAGGTTTTCCTTTCATAAGAAGGAAAAAGCTTCCTATACTGAAGACTTGTGATGACTTTGTGGAGGGCAAAAAAAGGCATTGTGATTTTTAGGTTTTGTGCTCTTCACTTGGTAGTTCATGGTGGGAAGTGAGTCTCTCAAACTGCACTGCCTAGTAGCTCTTGGATTTTTGCTCCAAGCACACGTATTATGTCTTGTCTTGTTTGTTCCTGAGCTGATCTGCTTTCTCCTTGCCTTTTGGCAGCTTATTCGACTGTTTTATGTGTTTTTGTTATGCAACTGTTACACAGACATGCTATGTAAGCCTGTATGTGTGTGTGCAGATGGATTCTTCACAGCTACCTGGAGACAGGGCCGCACAAAGCACAGACAGCAGTGTGACAAATACACCATGGCTGGATGGGACTCGGGGAGTAGTTAGCTGGCTCTGCTCATGCTGTGCTGGAAGTGCATAGTGATTCCTTCCCATGTTTGTGACCTTTAAAATGAAGACACTGTCACCTTTCTCTGAAGAGGCTAAAAAAACCAAACCATAAAGATGGTAAGGTCCGAAGATGGGTGTTACTTACAGTTCTTGCTTAGTCTGTACAAGGCAACCAAAGCAGGAACAAATGGTCAAGCATTTTCTGATGGCTTTGACAGGAGATGGCATCTATTGAAGTCCAGGTGGATTTATTAGTGGATTAAACCTGACTCAATAAAGCATGCTGCCTCATTCTGTGCTCCCTACTGGAGCATATACAAGAACAGAGGGTAACTGATATATTTTGTAACAGTTTTAGGGGGTAATAGTTCTTATTTCTATACAAATATTGATAATGGACGCACACACATGTAAGTTTTTATATAGATAGAATGCTTGTAGTTAATCAAGATTATCAGAGGATTAGATTCATATATTTAAAAACCTTACTTTGGTTTACTTCTGCAAGGAGTTTGATACGCTATAGAATTAAAACATTCAATGAGAGAAAATTTTACCATCTAAATCCTGTCATTGTTTTCTTTCTAATCTCAGAGCTGCCACTTTAGATCCAGATGCTGCATCCAGCTGCAGACAAGTCTCCGGTGTGGAGTGGTTATTAATTAGCAGTTGTGCTTGTAGATGTTCAGTTTTTTAATGTAGTACGAAAGCTAGTGTTAAACCACACTGGCTTAATACAGATAGGGGTTGGATTTTTTTTTTTTTTTTTTTTTTTTGCAGGGGAGTGGAGGAAGGATTTTGGGGATGTTTAGATAATAACACAGGCTAACTGCTGTGGGAATACTGCTATCATCTGTTGCATTGCACTTTACATCACTTGTGTATGTCAGACTGATGTTATGAGAACATTTACCTTTAGTGAAAGTGATGGGTCCCGTGTGTTTGCAGCAGAAAGAATTGTGTTCTCCCATCAAGTTCTGGGAAGACATAATCTACTTTGTTAATAAAATGCTTGAGTTTCTGTGTCACTGTGCATCTAGCCATCTTCCTGTGTATAGATAATGCTTATTGCCATAATACTTTTTCAAAGCAAAGTAATTGTTTGGCCCTGCTAGGCAGGGGGGTTGGAACTACATGATCCTTGAGGTCCCTTCCAACCCGGGTGATTCTGTGTGATTCTGTGAATTGTAGCCAGGTAGTCTTAAATATGTTGCTCTCATTATCAGCTTGTATGAATAGACAGTAAAATTATACATGTAGAATAGTTGACATTCTTCTGGGGTTTGGTTGCTTGAGGGGCATCTGTACCAATGCATACCCAAGTACGTAGTGAGGATACTGGGGAATTTAAGAGTTCCAGAGAGCAAATGAGACGCAACTAATGTTCACCTTCTGTTGCTAACAACGCTTTAGGACACCAAAATGAATGGTAGAAATGAAAACAAAACAGCATTGATTTCCCAACAACGTTGGTTAAATAAATTAGAACTAGTATGTGCTTAAGGCTTCCTACGTATATTTATTTTGCACGGTAATGCACGGTGGATGCATGCCAGCATGTGTCTGATACCCTTTCTGGGTCCTACAGGTCATTCATTTTTAAGGCAGAAGCAGTCAGTAGAATTGGTAAGTAGTACTTCTGTTTGCATTTCTTTTCTGTTGTAAAGTGAACTGTAATAGTTGAATGGCTGTTGATATCTTTAAATCTATTAAAATCACTGTGTGTTCAGAGTCTTGCTTTGAAAAGTGCAGCCCTGGCATGTTACATATTACAGGGTTGTGTTTCTCAGTTTCTTTTGTCTGCATAATGTGCATTTTATCTAAATATTTATGCTAGACATATGGACAGTTTCTTTTGTGAAGTTGAACTAAAGGGCAAAATGACAGTAGTCCATGCGTTCAAAGGGTAACTGTGTACATCTGGGGAAGCTCTCACTTTGGTACAGGGTCTTACCCAAATTTAAAAATGCTCTGTGGCCAGGCAGACTTGAGTACCCACGCAGGGGAAAGCAGCTCTAAAGCTTTTGTGTTATGTGTTTTTCCATCATCATCATTATTTATTACCTTTAACTTGAGAATCTGTGCATGCTTGGTGTTGAGCTTAGTAACTAGCGATATAAATGCTGGTCTGTTTTCACTTGCACGTTTGAAGTTGTCTCTCTAAAATGCTACAATACTGAGTGCTATAAATATGTGGTAATTTACTTAGAAACACTGATAGTGTTCTGTTGTTCAGAAATGCCATCTGGATCTGCAGTGTTTCATAAACATATTTTTTGCAGATCTCTAATGTTCTACTAGGAAAAATGTTTGGTGGGAGAAAGCAATTCAGAACTGGATGGAAAGACTGACATATTTTTCTATCTAGTGTTCCTTGTAGAATTAGAGCATAAATCCTTTTTCCTGTTTTTCCTGTTGTGTGATGTTTTCTTTCCAAGTTCTTGATGTACTACTGATCTCATATATCTCTCAAATCTGAATAGGCTTCAGGGGGCACAAATGAAATGAGAGAATGAAAGTAGGGGGAGGAAAAAAGGAAAGACAATGGCTATCAGTGGCTAAGCAGTCTGAGGAACTATTTGTTCTTACTGCTCAGTGTCTGTTTCTGAAACCAGCTGACATGGCATTAGCCCCTACAACCAGTGCTGCTGGAGTTGGTTTCAAGCTATGTGAGCTCAGATGTCAACAGTGAAATTACAGTCCTAGAGCTTGGGATGATTCATCTCATATCTGAATTAACAGCTGTGCCTTATCTTTTTATCTTTTTTCTTCATTCCTTCTCTACAGAAATATTGGATCTATTCAGGCCTAAATTTGATTTCACTTTGGTTCTGAGTTATACTACAGGCTGGTTTTTTATAGACTTTAAAACAGGCCTTTATCCTGCAATGTGATGCAGAGGAGTTGATGGCTGTGCTCGTGCAGAGCTCTGCGAAGAACTCTGGAGCTGTATGTTGCACTGCCAGGTCTGTATTTTGGGTGTTCCTTAACCGCCCTCAGATTAATTTTCTATTAGGATTTCCTGCATATGTTTGTTTTTTACCTTTATGTTTTTAAACTGTCCCACATCAGAGAGATTTATCTTTATGTAAGAGTATATATTGTGTACGCATGTAAAGAAAATGGCTTTTATTTGATGGATGGATTTGCTGCAGGCTGCCACATTCTGCAGGCCACCTTACTGGCAGTGGATTTTGCTCAGTTTATAACGTAGTAGACTGCGCAATAATGTTGTCTGCAGTTCTACCAGCAACAGGAAAAGTATTAGAAGCACTGATTTCAATTTTACTAATTGTTGTGCTGTGAACAGTTGCTTGCTGAGATAATGTCTTAGTGGATTCGACTGGTGTGCTATCAGTTGCTGAGGTGTTATGTAATTAGTGATAGCGAAGCTAAGTATATCAGACTTATGCCAGGCTGTCAGCTGCTCTGTGGAAATGAATTCAGATAGACGGGGGAAAACTTTCCAGAAGGGTGTGGAAAATAAAGATGGGAAGTGGTCCAGATGTCCCCCGCAGCAAAGCTCTTCCATGTCTAAGAAGGCAGCCGTGGAAGATGTCTAATCCTTCTGACAGCAGATCTGTTTAACGCTGCTCCTCAGAGTGCCTGGATTTATTCTTCTGCTGTGGCCTGTGTTGCCCACTTCTGAGTCTTCAATCCTATTGCTGAACTTGCAAGAGGCTCCAGCTCTGACTTCTGAGCAAACAGCTGCAGCAGTCCATGATGTCATTGCCCTTCAGTGGTTTGCTACTGTCCTGCTGTTAGAGGCTGCGTTTCTACAACAGAGCTGGTATTAGGAGTGCAAGCTCTATACTTCATAGTCCTGCACCTTAGAGCAAATCTGCTTTTAGATCAGACTAACTCATGTCACTGTTTCAGGCATGGTTGTGGTGTTCAGTGGGCTGTACTGTCAAGACAGAGGGCTGGAGAAATTAGGTCTACCTCAAAGCACCCACACCAGACCAGGCAGATGATGCCTTGTGGCTGTAGAGCTGTTGGGAAACAGCATCACTATCACAGAAAGGTACCTGGGAGGCACTAGGAGTACCTTCTGGCACTGTTTCTGGTACTTGCAAGTCATCTAGTGCTCTGGGTACCCAAAGAAGGCATGACTGCATTGCAGTCGCATTCTGCTCCTTTTTGCATGATATTCAAAAGATGTTTACTGAAATGTGAAACTGATGAAATCCTGGCTTTGCAGCAGCCTGAGTTAGCAATAATCTCAGTACCCATCCTGTGTGTGTGCTGCATGGTCCCTTGGCTTCTCTTACCCAGCAGGATTTGAGATTTGCAAGAATTGTGTTCCTGGGCCTTGAGAAAGCAGGATTCCTACTGGTTTCAATACCTTGCTCATTCATTAAAATGGGGATCTGGCAGGGAGATTTGAAGGGTGGTGGCATGTGTACATGTGTCTGTGATTAAAACGGTCTGTGTTCTGGAAGTTGCCCAGCGAACAGGCCAGGATCTAGTTAGTTTTGTGACTTTCCTCCTACAGTCAGTCTTTCCCCTTCAACAGCAGTCTCCTAACATTGTGCAATAGGCTGAATCCTAGAATAGCGCAACTCAAACCACAGCAGCTGGATGAAGGTAGGGTTGTGCAGTGTTATTTGTTCAAGACTGGCACCTTTGACAATGCTTTCTGGAGAGTTTCATAATTCAAATCAGTTACTCAAAGCAAGGGCTGCTTACCCATGGGCTGTGTGTGGTCTACCAGAGTAATTAATCTGGCCAGCTTCCCAGGAGAACTTGGAACAGATTTGTAGGCAGAAGTGGTTCTTTAACTGCGATAGCTTGTTCCTGGCTATCTCCTTTTTGCTGTCCTTTCCCCTTCTGATGTTAGTGTGTGTGAACTATATATTCCTTTGTGACTTGGGTGGTGGGGGGTGGCCAAAGAATGTGGCCCTGCATTTAATTAGTGATCTGTAATTGCCAGATCATGTGCCCTGAAGTCTGGGTCACAAATCTCTAATGCTTGCTCTCTTCACCAGGCTGATTTTATTGTTGTTTTTAATTCCCACATCTGGCTGAAGTTATGCCTCCTTCCAGTCTCAGCTTAAATTGCTGGCTACCAAAATCTTGGACATCTAGGAGTCAGCATCTCCTCTGTTTTCTGGATACTTAGGGCTGCGACCCTGGAGCTGGCAGGTTCCTCTGGGCAGGCTCTGCAGAGTACAGATCCCTTGCTTGTGGATCCATACCATGGCCTGTGGTCTCCCTCCCTATGTGCAGGCAAGCTTTGCTCATTTCCCCTGGATGTCTTTTCACTAGCTTGTCTGCTAGTCTTAAACTGTTTGACTCTTTCCAATCTAGTTAATCACTTACTCAGAATTAAAGTGGTTGTGATGTGATTGAGTTCCTTTCACAGGTAAATTAGTTCTCAGAGTGTTTGCAGAGGGGCTTTCTTTAACTATTCTATTTCAAAAGCTAATTCGGGTTAATATTCTCTTGCAGGTGTCATTCTTTCTTCCTGTACTGTGTACTTGCACAGTGTTTTAGTTCTTGCAATGTGGGGAAAAAACCTGAAATCACAAACCTTAGCCTAGGAAAGCAAAAGAGACTTGAGAGTTCAGAGAAAATGGTTTTGGTAACCTTATATTCACCTCCTGATATTGGATAAATTGCATGTCTTTGGACCCATCTGGCACTGCAGGGGAATAATATCCTTTATGACAGAGACATTTTACTTAAGGCTTTCTTCCAGCTCGGTCTTGGAGAAGGAAATTGATTTAGCCTGTGATGTTAGAAAGCAAAATCAAGAAGCGCTGATACAGAGGGCGATTTGTGCTTTGACACCTTCTGTGCATTCAAGCTAGTAACAAGATCCTTCCCTATTGCAATCATCTTCCCTTCACTTCTGTTATTCCCTTCTTCCTCAAGCACATGCGAAATCACATGTGCTGTGCTGACAGCACTATAACTGTTCTCCTGTAATCAAAGAGCTCCTCATATGAACTCTTCTGGTCTTGCTGCAAATGTCAACTCATGGGGGACAAAACACTGGACTTGTTCAATTCCATGAAGAAGCCTTTTACTTGTAAAAGTTTATGATGGGAGCATTTGGGAACAGTATCCTAGTCAGATGCTAATCTGACTTGCTTGTTTAGATGGAAGCAGTTTACAGAGGTGGTATTTCTAACCCAAAGGACATGGACTGGTGGGAAGGGCAAGTTTGATAACCCCATGCCTCACACGGGGAAGTGGGGAACAGTAACTAGACTGTGCTCTTTGTGTGTCTGAAGAATAGAATAGCTTGTTCCTAAAGTGTCAGAGGCTGTAGTCACAACCTAAAAATACTGTGTTTTGGGATTGCATTCACTTGGATGATCCTTTGAGAGTCAACGTAGTATTACAGCATCCATGAGCACTGCGTGGCTCCCCATCCAATGTATTCCCACTGCCTCTATTTTGGTGGTTGGAAGCTCCATGTGGGGCGGATGGACTGCGCAGCCAAAGGTTATGGTAGCGCTAGATGAGCAGCTAGGTGAGGGTTTGGTTCCCTTTTGCTCATTTGGGTTTAGGTAGCTCACGTGGCTTCCTGTCTCCTGTAACTGACAGCCACGCTTCTCGGTGCAGCGGTGTTTCAGCCCTACTTTCTGGGGAGTAGTAGGCCTGCCAGAGTTACTCTGAAAGTTTGACAGAAGCACGTTTTCCTGGGATGAGTGAACTATATGAACCAAAATGTCTTGCCAAATTGGATTGATTAGGGGCTTTGGGATATTGTAGAAGAAAATTAGAATCTGGTAATGTCATTCACATGTCACCTTCTGAAGACTGAAAGTTCCTTTCTTTATGCTTTTTAAATCGGAAGCAGCTTTTTTTTTTTTTTTTTTAAAAGGGCTTTTTTTGTGTGTGTCTCATGTACAGCATAGAACTGAAGTGAAAGCAGACATTTAGATTGAGTTGTAATAATTTTACGGGAAAGTTCCATAAATTTCCATTCAGAGTTGGCAAAAGGCCAAAGGTTTCAAAGCCCAGAACCTTTCATAAAATCAAACCTCTGTTCTTTATCCAGCTTTCATGCTTGTCCCGCAGCGACTTCTACCTAGGTTACTGTGGTACATTGCAGTGAGAAACACACGGGAAGATCAGCAGAGCCTTCAGCCAAGTGTGAAGTGTCTGATCCTCTCCCTGTGAACACCTGTGCGTTCACTTGTTGATGCTGAAATCTGGCAGTGCCGATTAGCTGATAATATGATTGTGTTACTTGCTGATGATGCTGTCAAAGTTTTTGACAGCCATGATTGGAGTATGACTGAAGTATTTAGTATTATTCTGAGCAGTGGTGTGAAACAAAGCCTGAGGAATCCCTGAACCTTTCAGTACAGACTCTTTCAAATCATCTATCAGTACATAGCAGAGGAAGTTGGATTTCTGTATGGTTAAGGCACCTGAAATTTTATCTCTTGAAGTTTCAGTATAACTTGGGAAGTTATTTCACGTGGTCTGCAAGTAAAACTTACCTATGTCTGTTTTATGGAAATGCACTGTTGTATGGGTAACTGTTAACAATGCTGGGATTTCTTTCTTGTTAACTGAAAAAGAAGCAACTTTTTTTTCTTCTGTAGTATATTGTAGCTTCTCCCACTACTTTGAGAGAGTAAAACGCATGCAAAATTAGATGCAATTCTTCATGCCTGCTGTCACAAATACTCATGAAAAATCAGAATGGGAAATATGAAGATTGGTTCATTCATCATGGGAAGAAGCTTGCTAGCAGCAAAACCTCCTACCTGAGGGTGATAGTTCACATGCAATTGCAAATATATGCTCTCTGAGGGATTAAAAAAAGACTCTTGAAAGGCCAAGATGCCTATTTTGAAGCTATCAGGCTGGAAAGCTGCCATTTACTAGATTAATATGAGCCTGGTCAATTTTTCAAAACATACACTATAAAAAGAACGATGCCTAGTGCATTGTTTTCAAGGTACTTTTAGCCATTCATGAAATCATTCTCACAGACATAAAGGATGTGCTTGTGCAGAATGTGGAAAGTGTTTAATTTGAGATTTTAGTCATTGTATAAACTAGTCTGACTGTGGTTCTGAAACGTTTTTACCTTTCTTCCTTTCATTGCCACCAGCGTCATCCTTAGCTGAGACTTAGAACTGCAGGAGGGGTGCCCAGCTGATGCACAGCTGCACAGATGCTGGGAGCAGGTGGCAGTGCAACTGTGAGGGCTGGCTGGTATTAGAGATGTTACACATTTGTTGGGAGTGTTGCTCCTCATCTGTCTTGGCCTGATCCCCCACTCTGGTAGGCAGTGTCTGGAGTAGCCTTCCAGCTTGTGTGAGACGGCACTCTGCTGTCACAGCTGCTTTAGAATAGCTCACTTTCTTCACTTTCCACTTTTTATTTCACCTAGGACTAAGAGGCCAGGAGAGACGGTGGAGCAGGCGGCGGCGCTGACCTTGTGTCAGAGGGACTGGGAAATCCTCCAAGTCAGGAGGTACATGAGAGAAAGAAGCAGGAAAGGGGCTTGAGGTGCTGCCTTTCCCTTTAGATGCTGCCTTTTGTCATCTTGGCTGCTTCATCTCCTCACTTAACTCTGCTGCCTCCTTCCACATCTAGCCCAGATCTGCTGTTTCTGCACAAAGAATTGTGCTGAGAAAAAGATCTTGTTGTGAAAAATGTTCTTTCCCTAGCAGTTACAGCAAAGTGTGAGTGCAGGAGTGCCCAGCAGGGAGCAGAGCTGTGGAGATGGGCTGCTCTAACAGCACTGCAGGGCAGTGCAGGAACAAACTGTCAGATGACACCTGGAACAAAAAACATTGTTGTAACAATTGTCCTTATTTTAGCATCAGTGAGTCGAGAGAGAAGCTATAATCATACCAGAATAGGGAGTGAAAGACCCGAAAAGTGGAAAATGGCGTGTTGGGTGACTCTGTCAGGGCATTCAGAACCTTAGCAAACTTTCAGACTGATTGGAGAGCTGCTTCTTTCTTTATGTAATTTTCAGTTTATGAAGCAGTGCAGGGATTAAATATTATCACACTCCTTCACAGTTCTAGCCATTTTATATAAACACTTTACGTATGAATCAGGAGCGTTACTTTGCCCAAGAAAGTTGGCAACTTGAGAAGTTTTTATGAGATTTTCCTGACACATTTAGAATAGCAATAAGCATGCAAATTTTTATCCTGCTTTAATGGTCTGCATGTGGCTGCCTGGAAATACAACCCCCTGGGAAGATCTCACGTTGCTAACTGCATTTCCTTTCTATATTGGTCCCTACTTCTTCCCAACTCTCTCCTCCCCACAGTTCTAAGATTTTTTTTTTTTTCATTGAAAGGAAAGTAATTTCTAAGACATTGAGTATTTATGATTCTACATTAGTAAAATGAAAATATAATCTTACAGTCTTGGTACAACTGAAAATCAAATCAGTGGAACAAAGTAGTGTAAAAATTTCTTGCTTCAATGCTTGTCAAGGGAGCTTAGTCATTGAATTATTCCTGCAAAATATTTAGACTTTTGATAAAACTACATTTCCCACAGAGGCTGTGGCTCTGGCTCACTTAGGCTTTCCCAGGCTAGTGTTAGCCAGCAGCAATTCTGTTGACTTTGCCTAAGATTTGGGACAGAGTTTAAAGCACAGTGTGTTTGCATGTGTGTACTTCTAAGAATGATGGTTTATATAACTTCAGGGACCTTATCAGCATGAAGAAGTACAGAGACTGAAGCAAATTTGTGCTGCTGAGTGGAGTAATATATAGAATGATGACAACAAAATTGCATATTTGATAAGCATTGGCAAGCATGATTCTTTTTATTGTTGTAGGAGTCCAAAATCATGTTTTTATGCATTATGGTGGCTGAAACCAGTTATTAATTTAGCACTCTGAAAGATAAGGAGAAAGGAAATTGATGTGTAATATCAAAAAGGAGCAGTCTTGGTTCTTAGCTGGTGGTGGTAGTAGGTTTAAATCCCTGGTGTAGGTTATGGATTCTGGTCCATTGACTCTGAAAACTTATTTTTCATTGCTGGCATACCTTTATGCCTTCTCTTTCTTTTAATTTAAGGACTAAGAGCAATATTTTTCCTATCTATAAATGAGCATTTATTTCAAATGTGCCTTGATGTAAAATGCTGAGAGTGTTAGTTTTGGCTTTTTTCTTTACCTACTGTATACTTTTTCTGACATGTTAGATTAACTTTCAGCCACGGGCCAATCTGTCAAAGAAACAGGGAATGTCTCCTGCTATGACAGATTTGCCAGAGGCTGAGGTTTGAAACAAGCTGGGTATTGCTGCTTACACAAAAGTAATTTCTCCCTTCTGAAGAGAGCTATCACTGAATCAGCTGAACTGAAGCCTCTGACTTGCATTACTCGGTTCTGATCAGAAAATCTGCAACAGGCATTTTTTTAATAAACTTATATGCCACAAAGGAGCTCTGGCAGTATTACTTGGGGAGAACTTTCAGCAATATAAGGTCAAAATAATTTCCTCAAGGATATCAGGAATCCAATATATATTTAAAAAAAAAAAAAAAAAAAACAAAACAAAAAAAAAACCCACAAACTTTCCCTGGTTGACTTCAGAATTGTTATCATGTTGGATGAATATACTGCTACAAAGATATACCCACAGGTCAGACTTCAATGTACAGGCAGGACTACACTATCATCATGGTGTCTGTTCCAGAATAGCCAGCCCCGCTTCTAAATCCTGACTCAATTTACTGTATGAGCTGAATGAAACTGTGCCCTCCACACCCCAATTTTTCTGCTGTTGCTGTAATGCTGAGAGAAAAGATGGTGTGCATCCTGAGCTTCCCTTTGTAGCCCAGCTTCTTCCAAGGCGATATTAATAGTCGGCTCTCAGAAAATCCAACTATGTAGCAAAGCCTGGGATTTCTGCTCAAATGGCTGAACAAGGAAATGTATCACAGACGTCCCCTAAGACATCCTGGACAACTGCACAACAGTCACAGTGCTGCTGGGGAGAATGTATTTGAATAACACGGCAATGCTATGGGAGAAAAAAGACTGGGGAAAAGACTGGGACCCCTCACAGCCTCTTTTGCCTTCCACGCTATGATGCTCAGCGCTGAGCAGTGCCCTATGTAAACTGGGGAGGTACATCAGCCATTTGTTCTACCAGATTTTCATACCCTGTACATGTGAGCCAGACTCTAGGATAGTATGAGAAGTACATTTTATTGGCCTTGATGGAGGAATTAATAGGTGTCCTCCTCAGGCATGTAATGAAAAGGGGCTTAGATGTGTGTAATGGGCCCCTTTTGGCATCCGAATAGCTGAAGCCATGCCTGTTTCCACAGACTAATTTGAGCCAATGAGGCTGTGTTAGTTTATGCCAGCCAAGAATCTGGCCCAATTAAGCTGAAATGATAAACCATGCTAATTTTAATTCTTTCTCCAGAAATGCATGTCTTTGCTGTTTTACCCACCGATTGCCAAGTCCATAAGTTTCTGCTTCTGATTGAAGTTCTACTTTGTCCTTATCAGAATTTCTTTTTTCCTTTCTTTTTAAGGAAATCTGTAAATGGGAACTGTAAGTAGATGAGTGTTAATCTGTGTTACAATAGTTCCCAGCTGTTCCAGTTTCCCCTTAGAGCTGCACGAAAGCACAGCAGTAGCTCAGAGGGCTGTGGTGATATAGGAAGTGTAGCTCAGTGCTATTTCATTACCAGTGCCCTTGCTGCCAGGTATAATCTGCATGCATTTTAGGAAGAAAGCAGTGTTTATCTGTTGGGCACACAGTGGGCTTCTGAGGAGTGAAAAGGCCTAGAAGCTCGTGGGTTTAAAAGTTCAAGGAACACTATATAACTAGTTCCACATCTGCCTGACACTGCGGCGAATGGAAGTGTCCTGGGGGTGTCTGGCTCTCTGTGTGCTCCTCAGTGTGTGACAGTCTCATAGGAGAGGTGCACGAAAAGAGCATCTCTTGGCTTTTGTTTTTGAGATGACCATAATGTAATCAAAAGAAATTGGGCGTTTTCACTCTGAAAGCTGGATTCAATGTTGATATGTTGTGGTAGTGCTAGTGATATTAAAAATACAGTGAGTTGCAGGGCAAACAAAAAAAAAAAAAAAGAAAGAAGAGAGGAGGCATATTTTCAACCTACAAGAAACAAACAGCTGTTGGAAGGTCATAGCAAGAAGCTTTCTTTCACAGAATCGTGTAGGGTTGTTTTGTTTTGGAAGTGTGCAGAGTTACAGTGACAACTGTACAGGAATGTGTTTGTGAAAGAGATGTCACAGGAAACACGTGGCAGCTTGTTTAAAGATGTGTCACTAGGCACCTTGCAATGGCTTTGAAGGCCAACTACAAAAGCCCCCTAAATGCTTAGAAGGTGCAGAATTTGTCCTTTGCATTTTTTCAGCTATTTTTCAAGTTCTGAGGGGGAAAAAAAAGATCAAATTTTAAAGCATGCTCAGGACTACTTTATTTTAGTCTTAAACAAAAAGAAAAAAATCTGTAAGCACATAAACAGTAGCAAAACTGTGTAGTGTCTCAAGAAGGGTAGTAAAATCACGGGCCTGACAGAACTAGGAGTTCTTCACCCGAAGTGTTACTGATGTTTAATACTTGGCTTTCATCCAGTCCTGCTTTGGTATAAGCTATTTTAAAGTAGGCAAAAAGTGATCAAACTTTATAGATAATGAGATTATCATGGCTAATGAGAGGAACTCTTCCAGCTACAAATAGGCAATGCTGGCTCAGTGCAAAGTTACTTCAGAATAGAACCCAAAGGAGAAAATAAATAAATCCTTCCTGGGTTACGATCTTGCTTGGGAGTTGTAGTGCCTTATCAGCTGGCTGCATCCTAGCTGTGCTATCAGTTTGGGAAATAGAGGAGTTTTAGAGGAGTTCACAGGATTGAATCGATGGAGGGATTAGCACATCTCCCCCCACCCATTCCAATCACTTGAGGCAATGCTTAGTACTATTTTGGGGACCTCAGTCCTGCTCCTACTGGATCTGTATTTGTCTGCTTTGTGGGCATGGAGCAGAAAGCTACAGAATTTATTTTTTTTTCCTGAAAGTGTTGTAAATGACTATTCTGATGTTTTAATTTGAATTTTAATGTTACAAGCTCCAAAAAGCAGGGGAGAGTAACTGCAGAGGAGGAAAAGGGATCTGGAAAAGAATTATTTACATTTTTTTTTTCCTTAAAAGTATGTTGTGTAGCACATTTAGTTTCTAATGCAGTGGACTAGTAGAGAATTGCAGCATGAATCAAGTCGGACCAGGAGATGTGAAGCTCATCAGTCCTTCTGGCAGTTACTTGGAGCTTAAAATGATGAGCCAAACATAGGAGGAAGCTGACTGAAGTTAAAGAATTGGCTGTTCTGGTAGGGACTCAGAGCTGGGCAGTACTGAGTTGTACGGGTGCTGTGAAGATTTAAGAGGGGAGAAGAAACTTTAATTTTTTTTTTCATAGAGACTGGCAACATCAAAGAAGGGAATAACATTGAGGTAAAATGTATTTTGAGAGTACAGTAAGGCAAAACCACTGCCACAAAAAAAAAAGGTGGGGGGGAGGTAGAGAAATGGAAGAAATACTGCTTTGGTTATTTTTGCTCCCCGTCCTTAAGCTGGAATATGTAAGGGAGAGCTCCTTGTGTGTCTGGAAGGGGCTAAGGAAGTACAAACCAGTCGGGGTCATGGTCTGGACCCCTGAACAGAAAAGTATAAAGGAAATGTGTGCACTGTGAAGCTTTATGCTGGAAGTGGAAAAAGCAGAAAGGTTAATGTGGCCCTTTCACAAAGAAGCTGTGAGCAGAATAATAATTTGCTGTGGAGCAAATTGGCTGAAAATGGCAGGGCAGGGCTGAGGCAGAGCCCTGTGCGATAACACAGCAGCACAGGAAGTGACTCTGAAGAGTCAGGTCTCACCTTGAGCTCGAAGGTCCCTGGTGCAAAGCACCTTTGCTGCCTGCTGTGCTGATCTGTACCTGCCTGGTCTCCAGGGTCCAGGTGTGCAGAATAGATAGCTAAAAGGGCTATTGTAGCTGGTAGGCTTACTGAAAGAGAGGAAAACCCACTTGATCCTGCCAACAGGAGAGTAGCGGAGAGGTTTCCCATTTCTCCTGAGGTGGCAGGCCAGTGCATTAATGCAGCCGAAATCTGGGTCTCCTACCAGGCTGCAGGTGTTGAAGGTAGGGCGCAGGCTGTGTTACTGACAGTCACACCAACCAGGAAATTGCAGCATGTGTCTCAGGTTCTTAGTGTTAAAAATCCAGTAGAGAAAGGGAGGAGTAATAAGGACAAAGCTGCCTGCCTTAAATACCTCGTGCAAATTGCATACGGTGAAAACTCAGCCTTGCAAGAGTGATATTCTTGCAAATCCCTCCTTGTTTGTGTTGCACTGGTTCTCCACCATTTTCATGCATGCAAGGGTCTTTCATGGTTACATTTTCAGTTATATGGCAGTCAGAGCAGGAGATGACTTGGCACAAACACTGTGAACCTGCCCTGTTCTTCCTACTGTGGATGATCTGCAAAATCTCTTTATCGGTAGGTTAAGCTGACATGGTTTCCTATAACCCCTTTCTGTTGACTTTGGCATTACAAAAACTGAATTGTTCACGTCGGATGTTGGTTTATTGGTTGGATGGAGCACCTCATGTCTGTCTGTGGGCTGGGAGGCTCCTTACTTATCCATGGATGTTTGACACGGCTGCAGTGCCTGCATGCAAGCTCCGGAGTGAGCAGCAGTGCCATTGTGACTTCCTTCTGAGCCACCTCTGGGATCTTGATTCTTCAAACAGACTGAGTGGAAAAGGATGTGAAAAATAAGAAACAAGCAGTGATGGGCTTTCTGTGCTTGTTTCTTACTGGGAGCTGTGGAGTGTTTAGAAGACTAAATTACCTTTACAAACAAATGAACAATGTAAGTGATGTGCTGTGATATCCTTGGCTGGGCTTTTTAATAGTGTTTGTTTGCTTACTTGCTAATTTGCAAGGTCTGGTAATTTGCGATTGGCCTCCCAGTCGTTAGTGTGAATTAGTGTGGTTCTATTATATCAGAAGGATGAGCAAATCAATAAGAGAAAGAGCAGCATTCCACATTAGTGAAGCCAAAGGAAAATGCCTCGAATGTCTTTGCCCTGTTGAGTATTGTAATTATCTCAAATCTTAAAAGTATTTCATATTGGTTTAGTTCTTAGTTCATTTCCTCGCATATAAATAATTACCCCAAAAAAGAAAAGTCTCTCCTAGTTTTCAGTGAAGGTGATCTCTTTTTATTGTTTGTTTGAATACCTCCTTTGTGGGCCTCTTATCATTTTAACAGTGGTGTAAGGGACGTGTCATTTATGTAGCATCTGCGCAGTATTTGCTGAATATGACGGTGGTTTAGAGCATTATATTTCAAGCTGTTTCAGTGGTGATGGTCCTCTGTTTTAACCAAATTATTCAAAGATGTATTTTATTGCAAAAGAAGAGGTGGGGTAGGCTGTTCCTTGGCAATGTCCTTAAAATGTCCCGGCTGAAACTCAATATCATTATTCTTTTACAAGCCTATCTGTTTCTATCTATTGCTTGGGGTCAAGAGAACACTTGTTTTTTTTTCTTCCCATTTGAGATCAAGAGGTTGTGTTTACTCTGTAAGAAAAAAGGAGGAGAAATAGAATAATGTATCTGAGTAGCAGAATCAATAAAATCAGATGTTCTTGTTTTGAAAGTATTGATGTCAATGAAACTGTATTTGTAAGTGCAATGTTTTTTTTTTTTTTTTTTTTCCTTCAGAACCCTCTAATTCATCTCTGCTTGTGAGGGAGGTGGGTAGTTTCACTACTGCCATATGCCTTGGCCTTTTCTTAGCTGTCTTATAAAATTTACTTTATCACAGAGACTAACTGAAGCACACTTATTAACAGGCTATTCTGAAGGTGGAAAATAGGATCACTTGTCTGGTGAAGGACATTATTTAGTTTACTTACTATCTATGTGTAGTTTAGGTATACCACTTAAAGCTAAATTTAAATTCAGTAATGCAGATAGTGATTGAAACTGCCATCTGTAGACTGCCTGCAGGCAAGTAACAAAAGAGCGAAGGGCTCATGGTCCCAGCTGGAAGGCTGTCTCTGGTGTATGGTCTGAGCAGTGCCTTGGCCATCTAGGCTGCTGATTGAGCATACTGAGTTGCTAGACTGCTTGGAAGTTCTGTATTTAGGGAATCATCTTCAGGCTTTATCTTTGTGGGTAAGAAGTGGGCTACGAGTGGGGAGGAAGGAAGGGGTGGGAAGAGTTACCTGATCTACGCAGCCCTTAACCTAACTAAATTGGACAAGTAAATATGTGTATGTATACACCTACTTACATTTTTGTGTGTATGTACCTATGTATAAAATCATTGTTCTGCTCTTGTTTGTAGACATGATATTGATTCCTGCTGCACCGCTTCAATTACTGTGGTGTTTACCCAAGCATGTGTTTCTATCTCATTTGTTCTTCCTCTTGTATGACTTCTCTAAACCTTTTTAGTCTGCATGTCTGTTCCATTAGTCTCCCCTCAGCTTGGCAATTCTTTAGTATTAAAATAAATAAATAAATACATTGGAAACCATTTCATTAAAATGTAATCCCCTCCAGTCTGGAGTTACCCTGGTATCTCAGGTTGATGACCTGCCTGAGCAGGCTTTGCAAGCAGCACATCTGCTGCTGTGACACAACTACAGCTGGGCTTGGCGCAATTTTCTCTATTCAGACCAAAAATACTAACATTTGGGATGTTATTCTGTATGATTGACCTAAAAAGATTGGGGGGGAAATTGCTATCTGTGGAATAACACACAGGTCCTGTTAGGTGTGTGCCAGCTTCTTGTTTCTTGTTAGTTTGCCAACCACTGAGGGTATGTTGTTGGGAGGTGTAAGGAGAATTAAGGGAATACATGTTTCCTTGTTCTGTGTTTTCAGAAGAAACCATTTATCCTGTGAAGTTCCTCAGGAAACATTTGTGCAAGAAAAGCTACTTTTATTTATTTATTTTTTTTTTTGTGACTTTACTTTTAATTCAAAGGTGAACTGCAGAAGTGACTTTGGAGGAAAATAGTCTCTAACTTATCAGATATATACATATGATCCTTATTTTTTAACTCGGTGGTTTTGTCGAGTGATATTTTAACTAATCAAAGGGCTGTGATGCTGACACACAATGTGTTATACTGATCATGTCACACATTGTTACTGAATTTAATACGCTTCTCAAACTTGTCTGATAGTGGCTTTACTCCCAAGGGTGTTGCAAGTTCCAGTTAATATTTGCATAGTGCTTCCATGTTCCGAATTCTGGGTTTGAAATGTAAATTTGTCCTGACTGGAGCTGGATTGTCTTAGAAAGATCTGAGGAGACTCTGCATTTCTTCAGAGCTTGTCAGTCCACGTGTATGCTAAATTACAAAGGCTGAGGAAGCTGCTGTGAAGGAAGCAAACTTAGAACTTTGTTTTCCATCCAAGGGGAGTTTAACAGTGATGTTAACATGTTTTAAACAATGGATAGCTTGATGGTCCGAGGTTGTAAATTTTCTAAAGTAGCCATACCGTGGTGCATTTCTTCTTGATCTGAGCTTAAATTTTCATTTACTTTTATACGTTGCTGGCTGAGGGCCACTAGTTTTTCTATCATGAGAAATGGTTGCTGAATTAAATTTGCTTTTTTTTTTTTCTGAGCTCTGAAGAGATGTGCGTTATCAAAGCCGGTGTTTGGTTCAGAATAAGAAAGGAGATGGTTCTGTAGGGAATATGCATAGCAAAGCAATGTCATAAATAGGTCTTCTGTCAGTGTTTGGTGTAACGTCTTGATATGTGTCATCATGAATTATATATTATTTCAGATTTATCATTTCTTCCACTGATAAGGGACATTGCTTCTTTGAGTGAGTTTCCTTCTTGATTTGAAAGATTTACTGATACATTGAAATTCCCTGTATTGGAGATTCAGATGAACTTTGCAAACTTGAGATAAGAACTATAAATCTGCTATAAACTAGGAAGCCATTTCTTGAAGTGTGTATTTATTGACAGAGTTTGTGCTGGTTTATTCTTCTGCTTCTCAGTTGTGTGCATTCATAATACAACTTTTCAGTAGCATGAGCAAGCAGTGCAGAACTTAATGTGAAATGTGCAATATATAGGCGACTTAGTGATAAAGATGTAATCCTTAAAGCATCAATGAGTATTGCTTCAAATGGATGAGTGAGGAGTGGGTATTCTTCTCCAAATGTCATGATTACTTTCAGGTTTTGTTCCTTTTAAACCCTTCAGTGGTGCTTTTAAAAACATACCTAGGCTTAAATCCTGACTTTGGAGCACTAAGGTGATGTTAAAATGTAAGTTTTTATGCAAAGTGGGCTTCAGTTAGATGTTTTTCAGAAACAGTCACTTAGTAGCAGCTGGCATAAGGGCAGGGAGCAGGAAAGCCAGGGCTGAGCTTTCCTCAAAACGAATAAAAAAACCAACCCCAAACAACTTTCCCTCTTAAATAAAGGGAGATGCAAAATATCCTTGATTGGAGTTGGCAAGCCATTGGCTTGAGAGCAGCTGGGACAGGCTGTGAGATTTGCTGCTGGATTCCCTATGGGAAAATTGCACCTGAGGAGACATATGCACAAAAAGATCCTGAACTGCAGATAGGAGCGTGGCTGTTACAGAAGCTGTGTACAGTGACTTTTCTTTCCTAGCATAACTAGGTTAATTTTAATCAGTGTAAAGCTGTTGGTAATAATATACTTGAACTTGATTTTTGAAATCTTAAACCTTTTGAAAATCTTTAAAGAAGATTGGGGAATAGAAATTAATGAGTGAAGAATGTTATAATTCTAGCATCTGTTTTTCTCTGCTGAGCTCATTTGTGCTGTGTTTTTCCCCTCTATTTTCAGCTCCATTTATTTTGTAAAATATTGACATAAATTCAGATTTAAATTGTGTGACAATTTTGTAGTAAGCAGCTTAGGTACAGAATTTGTTTTCTGTTCAGGTCTACTTTCATCCTATTTTATGGTTCAACTGAGTTGAAGATAAGGCTTAGATGACTTCCCTGGGGATCTATTAGATCCGACTGGAGACTTTTCAGTATCATTTTCCTACCTTTTACCCAAGGGCAGATTAGTAGCTGGCTTACCCCCTTTCTGCTGATATGACCACGAAGTGAACAATATAGTTTGACTTCTGGAACTGCAGAAATGCTTTGTCTTGCAGCGACTTCATCTTTGGTTTTAGTTCTGGTCACTGAAAGATGCAGCAGTGGCAGCATTTAAACTTGTATCATATTGCCACAATGAGAGAGCTTTTGAGATGATGTAAGCCTCAAGACAACCCCAGTATTAAAGCAGTAAGTCTCCCTACTCACACTACTTGTCCTCCACCAAGCACTCAGTCATTTATCAGCTGGCATTATGGGCAAACCTACTGAAACTTAAAAATGCACATACGGAAAAGAGATTGACCCACTGTAGCTGTGTGGTGATTCAGAAACATTATCTTTGATCCAGTTGTACAGTGAGGAGGGATGAATAGAAATGCACTGTGTGCATGGATTGCTCAAATTTTATATCTGATAATAGGAAGAAAAATATACTAGCAGTGCTTGTTTATTGTTTTTTAACCTACTCAGGGCCGCATCTGGATATTTAACTCCAATACTTGCTTTAGATTCTGGATACTTGTGCCTGATGCCTGTTAATGACAGTCACTACTGACTAAATGCTGGAACAACTTAACTCAAAGTGGCATCACTGCTTGTGATTTTTCAGTTCCCCAAGACCTGACTTCTCAGCAGCTGTGGATCTCTGGGCATTTGTGCAGACTGTCCATGGAAAGCACCCAGCAGCTCTAAGCTGCAGTCCGAATTAAGTGCAGTCCACTTGGGTGCATCCCAACAGTTTTCAGAGCTGGGCTAGTTCCTGCTTAGCCAGTTTGATGGTCATTCAGAGGAGGTTGGGTGAATGTTTTTTGTGGGGGGGAGGGGGGGGGAAGGAGTGTTGTTGAAATATTGCTATCCCCTTGCATTTTGGAAGAGGCCAGTCTAAGGGGGAGACTGAATCTGACAGCCCTGATCAAACATCCGGCTTGCTGCTCAGCTGGGGATAAATGAACTCTTAGTGATGGGACATCAGGGAAAAATGCTGATACAATCTTTCAGCATAGTAACAATGCTTAGATGGTCCCATGGTGTTAAGTGGTACTAAATGATAGATAGAATAAAGAAGTCTTGATATTTTAGTGTCTTTCACTGAACTTACAAAGCAAGAATTGTTAAGCACTGGAGCTTTAGATCACACGCCGACTGGCTGCTGGGATCAAGAGGAATTGATTTTTGGCTACAGTAGGTGCCATAAGAAGCAAACAAGAATGCTTTATTTCTGCAATTGGATATAAATGATGAAAGCACTCAGTGATGTACAGCAGCAATGAACCGGGTCAGCAAAGAATTCTTATATTCGTCTGAACATGTGGTGTATGAAGAAAGGGAAGCAAAACAAAACCTCTTTCTATGGGGATGTGGGTTGGGTTTTTTCTTTCTTTTGGGGGGTGGTGGTGGTGGGTTCTTTTGTCTGCAGACTTAAACCTAGGTGTATTTACAGGGATGAATTCAGGTGGTCTTCTGGGTATCCCAACTCAGACTGAGTTGAAGCAGTTTTTATTATTCCTCTTATATTTTGGACCATCATTCTTCCAGGAGACTCATGCGGACATGGTGGCCTGTCTGCATAGAGCTGCTTGCAATATCAGGAACTGTATTTTTTCATTTTATCTTACATAATTGGAAATAAATCCACTAGATTGAAAACAGAATGTATCGCTTGTTGCATATGGAGAATATGTGACCAACGTTGTATTTTTACATTCTCTGAGATGAATTGATTCACTTTCCTGAATTTCATTTGCAAAACTGCTTTTCAGCCCTGCTCAGCTGGACAAGATGAGCAGAATAGGAACCAAATAGGGATTTTCTAAGCCAATTCTGTAAGCTGTTTTCAGCACTGCTGATGTGTGAGCTGTTCTTGTTTTGTTCCAATGCAGTAAAGGTGAGTTTTGAAGCTGTAATTTGTTATCCTAATTCTTCTTAATTTCTGTGCATCAAACCTAGTTCTTCTTTGCCTTCATGCCAATATAACTGGCAACTTCTCCCAACCTAGGGCTCACCCACCAGCAAAGTGACTGTTTTTTCTGCTACTGCAATGTGTGCATTCAGTGTGCTGTTGCATTGATAGCACTGATGAAATTGTCTGCATGTTGGTAAATGCAGTGAGATACAAAATGTGTATAAGCACTTCAAGAAAACCAACACAAAAGCAGACAAAAATGAACCCCCGAGTTGCTATATGCCTCATGTCTTTGCCCGGCAAGATGCAGCCCAATGGCATGAGTGCATCTCAGGTAGCCTTCTGTTACAGAGGGCTTTTGAATTATTATGGCCTCTGGAAACAAGCCTCAGTGCTTTTTTCAAGTTGATGCATGACATGCTTTTAGCATTGGATTCCCTTGTGTGTTGCACGTGGGTGGCAATTTTCTGTTGGTGTCAGATATTTTTATAAGATTTGAAAGGACTGATGTGTAAACTTACTAGAGGACTACACTGAAGGGTGGGAAAAGGAACGTAGTTGGTTCAACATTACTTCAGCTTTTGTAGCAGTGAACTGAAAGCATACCAGCATACCCAGGGCGAGCATATTGCAAACTGGTGCACCGCTGGTGTTCTGGTGTTGGTGTGGGCTGCCCTGGAAATGCACTCATGGGGAGCACCTGCAGGGTGCTGTAAGCATCTGCAGGATGCAGAGCAGATCTGGCAGCTGCTTGCCCTGGTCTGCATGCAGACAGGTGACCTGGTACAGTTGTCCATCTCCCATCAGAGGAGTACTGTTGTTGTTTTCTGGAGAGTCTATGAAGTCTGGGTTACCTTTGCAGGTAGAGCTCATTCAGCATTAGGAGTCTCTTTGCTTCTGTAAAAGCTAAGGCTACGAATGGGTTTGTTTACTTCGTAAAAGGGAATCTTGGAGCGTGAGATGTGGCTGTTGCAGCAGGCTAAGCTCCAGTGACTGTTATATCTCAATCACTGTTTACACAGATGGAATAATTTGGCTGCATTTGTTTGAAATGTGCAATGTGGGAAGGAGTTGCCTTCTGCATTTATAGATTTCTTGGTTTACTTTCTTTTGTCACGATGATGGTCACTAGAGCTGTGCAAAATGCCAGTTTATCAGTGAGAGCCCACAGGAATTGGGAAATTCAGGGCACAGCTATTTCCAGGAGACCACTCACTGCCTTAAGGGAGCAAAGCCCAGCAGGCATTCAGGCATTGCAGGTTTGCCACGTTTAGTCAGAAGTTGTGCTGTTTTCCATCCTGATGGACATATTACTGAATAAAAATAAGCAGTATTTGTATCTTAAACAGTAAGGGGGGGGGGGGGGGGAAGGTTCTAGAAGACATGATTTTTTTCTGAAAACTTCATTTTTAAAAGAATTCATTCTTATTTTTCTGCTAGCATTGCATAGCCAGAGGAATATAAACTTGAGAACTACCTGGATGCAGGAGGTGGGAATTTCCCTATTTCCCTGAGAGCTCTAAAACTCCAGCTGTGTTTTGTGACTACAGGAGATGTTGCCAATTCCCTCATACCACGGGAATGATAGCGGACTACTGTTCTCTGTGCAGAGCTGTTTTTGTATCTCTTCAAGCTGCTTCTAAAAAAGTCCTCAGCTTAGCCTTTCTCAAGCTCCTGTTATAAACCTGTCAGGCAACTAAGAACAAGCATTATAAAGCTAAAAATTCAGACTTCTATGACCTGCAAGACAAAACTCAGCCAGCTCTCTGAATGTTAACAAGGTGGTCTTAGGCTCATGGACTTCTTTGCAAGGATAACTTATGTAATCTTAGTATGGTGGGAGAGGAAGCTTTGTACTGTGAGGAGACAAAAGGGGGCTTGCATTTACAGGACTGGATCCTGGGACTCTTAGCAGCTACACGGAAGTCCTCTGAATGTTTTCAGCCTAGAAGGTGCTGCTTGGTGTGTGTGACTCTCTGAACAATAGGAATGATAAAAGACCATTAAGAAATGGGATGAAGTTTCACTGCTGTGAGTACGGTGTAACTGCGGGTTTCTGGCGTTTCCTACCGTGTTGTTCGCCGCGCCTAAGTGGGAGCCGCTGTGATTTAGTGCCTTCCCGGCGTCCGCACCTGTAGGTGGCAGCATCTCCCTGTTCTACGGCACGGGGGCAGTGCCTTGGGCTTCCACCGTGGGCAGGGAGATGAAGACTAGGAGCCAGACCTTTCCACCCCCCTCCTGAGGTTAACGTTCTCCTTTGCTACGATGTAGATGTGCGGCAGTGCCTGTTGGGTGCATCTACCGCGCTAGCGGGCTTCTTTCGCCGTTTGCTCTTAATCACGGCTTCTCCCTTTTTGTTCTGGGTCTGTTTTTCTTTTATTTTGATTAGTTCCAATCTGTTCTTAGACTTCTGAGGTCTAAGATCTGCTTGAAGGTAGAATTGAGGATGTGGGGAAGGTCTCTCTAGTGAGAGTGCTGTACTGGCAATGCTGTGAGAGAGAGCAGTTAGTGGGTACTGAGAAGCTGTGCATCTTTTCTGTTTCTGATGAAATGCAGGTGTGGTTGTTGAACCCTGAGATGGTCCAAAGTAGCTGCAAACAAATCAAGTAATGTTCTAACTTTTAACAATGTCATTCTGTTTTCCTTAGTGTTTTTTTTTCATTCTCTGAATTAAGGCTGCTAACAAGATACATTGTTATCAGCTTGAAATAGAATTTTGTTGCATTAACATGAATATTAATAAGAGAAATTAAATTCCTAAATTTGTTCTAGCAAGATAAAAAGCCAACTGTAATAGCAGAAGAGTAGAAGTCAGAAGAATAGTAAGAGCACTGGTCCTAGGAAATCCTGAGAGAAAGCTCCCCACCCCCTGTAAGAACTACTATTAAACTTGGGCTTTTTTCATCAAAATATATAATCAAATCTCTAGTTTGTGTCAACAGTCTGTAGAACTTGTAGCATCTGAGCACTCTCTTTCAAGGATCCTCTTCTGAGAGAGAGGACAGCTGCTGCTGTGCCTCACTGCTGGGTGTTGAAATCAGAGCCTGCCAGAGGACCAGGTGTAGGCAATGGCCAGAGGCAGAGGGGATGGAAAGATGCTCATGTGACTGCTCACAATGAGCCCAATCAGCCAAGAAAGAGATGAAAGCAGGTGCCCAGTGTCTCTTGTATTGGTTTTCTCTACCTAGGGATTCTCTTTTCATGGAGGATTCACAGCTACACAATTAGAGCAGCTTTCCAGTGCATGAAGCGACTAGAGAGGTATTCAATCCACTGTGTTTTCCTCTACTGGTGGTATTAAAGTCACTGTTCCAGAAGGACACTACCAATATTGCTTCAGATAATACTGTAGCTTTATCTGCCTGGCTGCTGTCCAATAACCACTGCTTATCTCAGCAGTGATAGCAGACTGCATCTTTAGATTTGCCCTTTGCATTGGAAAATGAGGCCCACGTGTGTTTTCCATAACTATATTAGGATATCTTATATACTGAATCTTTTCTCAAAAGGAACATAATGCCTTTTTCATGTGTGAAGGACCTGTAATGCTTCTATACAGCTTGACTTCTGTTAGCTGAAACTGAGAAATGCCACAGTTTTTGACATCAAATATAAATTCAGGATGTCTGTTGCTTTCAACTGCATGTAGGATTTCAGATGTCTTAAATGTTTTGCAGTGACCTTGCATTCTCTCAACAGCGTGGACAGTCACTGTGATGATGTTTCAGAATCAGCTCGGGATGTATTTGCTGCTGCTGCAGCACAAGTGTTTGGGGATTTTCAGCACTGTGTGTTCTGGGCGTTTTCCTCTGTTTCAATGGAGTTCTGGGGGTGAAGGTCCACTGGAGCCCTTCTAGTGAACTGTCTCTGGGCTTTTAGCTGTCAGCTGCCTCCTCTTCTGAACACCAGAGCATTTTCCATAGAGCTATAAGAATATATGTTAGAAAAAGATGTGTGATGGCTTTTATGGCTGTATATACTTGGTGGATATAATGCCTAAAATCCGGTGTTAGCTCTGGGATCAGGAAAATGAAGGAAGTATTGAGGTGGTACGTGCTTTTAGACAAGCATGTGTTTGTGCACACGCGCACACACACACACACACACACACACACACACACACACACATATATATACACACACACACTGTAGCTTATTCATTTGATGGATACTTGTAGTAGACTCCGTGGTAGCAGTGAGATAGTGCTCTAGAACTAGTGTGACCAGAATTAAGTAGAAGGATTTCAGGGTACCTGAAGCCACTTACAAGACTGTATAATAATTGATAGCTTTTTGTACAAGGTTTTTTTTTTTAAATATCTTGGTTCGTCTGTGAAACTTCAGCGACAATGCTTTTATTTTGCACCAAAATGTGATCAACTAAGGGTACTGTGTGACTTCTAGGATGCCTGTGGAATTCTGAATGTTTTCCTGAAATAAATTGCAACTCTAGACCCAACCAAAGATATTTTTCTTCCTTCAGAGTTCACATAGAAATATGAAGTCAGTCATGTACCTTGTCTTCCTCTTCCAGCTAATCTGTAGTGCAGTGATTCTTTTATACCTCACTCAAATGCCTTTTCCTGGGACTCTGGCCATTGGAGGGACTTGGCTGAAGGATGGAAGTGCATTTGCATGCAGTAGAGTGGCTAGAGCCATCTGATAGCTCAGTGGACTGACTTCTAAAGTGGACTCACTGAAGCTTGCTGGGAATCTTATTAATACACAACAAAAAACTAATTATGCAGAGACTTTTTTGTCTAGTGTAACTCCATTTTGTCTGATGCATTTCAATCTAGGCTGTAACAGATTTGAGATTTGGCTTTGACATGGACTGTAGAATCCCCAGGAAGCTGACTGAAGTAGAAGTTCCCTCACCATCCATGTAGTTAAACCGCTTATTCTAATGTCTTCAAACACACTATGAAAACCTACTGCTGTAGTTTTCATGTTCAATTACCATCATCTGCCCAACCCTGCACCTCTTGTGCATGCTACTTTGATCTGAATTACTAGAATTATTCTGTGTGCACATATCCTTGTTAAAATGTGTGGGTCAGTGCTGCTGTCTCCTCTGCTAACAGCACTGACTCTCATCTATATCAACTGTGCTCTCTAGAAATTGAAATAATACCCCTGGCCAGTTTTAGTGTTGTGCCTAGAAAGTAGGCTACGTGTGGGGATGTGTTCTGCCACAGATAATTGACATCAAAGTTTAAACAATACCATATGCAGCATTTGAGGGTTTGCTCTGTTTGCTCTGTTTTGTTTACAAGACTTTCTATCCCCACTCTCCCCACTTCTCCCTGGTTCACTGGTACGAGGACTATTGGTGTCCTTTCCAGAGCAGAAAAACTGAGAGGTTTCCTGTTTGGTGGGAAGGGATTGTAAATGTGTCTGCCAGGATGAGACTGCCCTGTTTGTGTTAGTGCAATTGCTGGAAGCTGGTTTCTTTGGGTGTCTTAATGACTTCCTAACAAAAATGAAGTTGGAGAGCCTGGTTCTCCACCTTTGTATTTGGTCTCATAGTAATATTGCAGTGATGCATCTGTTCAGTGCGTGCATGAATGATGTCCAGATTCAGGCCAGAAAGACAAAACAAAACTATGGATTAATTCTTAATTTACCTTTACCAAGGAAAATCCTTCGTTATTTTCTGCTAGAACTGAAGAATCTGCAGAGCTTATCTTTACCATTGCTACCTTGATTATTCAAAGCTCTCAGCACCCTCCTGGCACAGCAGTCTGCATGCACGCAGAAGATAAGTCTTGAAGGATGACTACAGTTACTAGCTGTGGTTATTTGAAAGTCACTGTTCATGTCTAGTTCCTTTCTGTTATGTGCAATCAGTAGACAGCAGAAGATGTGACAGTTCTGTGATGAAAAGAATGAAGGTTTGGGGATCAGAGTACTGAAAAGTGTTGTGCTCTTCCTCTCCCTGCCCTGTTCAGTCCCCTCCTGTAACTTGTTCTATCACCAGGGCTTTATCACAGGGGCGCAAGGTAGGAGTGCCTAGACCAGACTGCTTGATGGAATGTAGTCCTTTGCTGCTCTAAGTCACGGTATCATGGAATTCTGTCAGTTCATTCACAGAGTGATCCATCCTATCACCTTGTTGTTTCTGCTACTCTTCTGACATCTCAAATTCACCTAGGCTTTCTTTTCTAATTATGTATAGGGAAATCTGTGTGCATTCAACAGATGATGCAGCTGGATTTTCTGAGTGCCATTGTGGGAATGATAAAGCCCATCTTCCACAAATTCAAGTTAAGGGGGAATAAAACCTGTTCTTGCTGTGACTATAGAGATGTGAGAATGGGCAAGGCCCTCTGATGAAGCTGAAGATATTCTGTTTTTGCTGTGGTTTTGGTCTCAAAGTTGCTACTAAAACATATTGGAAATATTTTAAATAGAAGCATCTTATGGAAAACCTCATGTTGCTTGCTTTTCAAATTATATCTAATGTTTTTTTTCTTGAATGTGGCATGATGGAATGCCATGTTCAGTGATTTATTTATCAATCAACTGAATTCAGAGTTAAGATTTCTTCTTTAAAATCCATTTGAACATGCAGCTTCTTTTAATCTGTGTACAGCACGTGATACTAACTTTTCTGTCCAACCACAGAACAAATGAAGTCCTTTTTGGTGCCTCTATGCTTTGCTGTAAGGGACAGAATTGTAGCATTGAGGTCCATTTCTTGTAAATGAATTTATTCCAGAAGGTGAAATCTCAAAATGGTCTTGACTGAAGAGCTTTTTGCCAAAGTCCTAAATCATCAGTGATAATCATGGGTGGTTAATCAAATCAGAAATTGGTTGGAAATGATGCTTTGTCAACAGGGAGATGTTTGGCATCTTTCACAATGTGGAGTGTAATTAGCATGAAACTAATAGTGAAGTATTTCAGGTTAAGTCCTAGTTTGTGATTCTTAGGGGCTGGAAGTGAAATGGTGGCAGATTTTTTTTTTCCTTAGGTGGCTGCTGAATGTGCAGTCGAGTCAAACATGCCCTCAGTTAATTCCACTCATTTTTACAATAGAAATTCTTTGGGGTTGTATACAGTTAGGTTTATATGATGCATGTTCAGTTGGAAGTGAGGTCAAGACTTTGGATGTTTTTCTTGTTGTTTTTCTTCCTGGCTTCTATGACAGTGAAGTTACCACAGCATCTCTTGGATTCAAGTCTTTAGGAGCTCTGGTGGAGATGCAAACACGTTTCATGCAGTGCTTTCCCCAAGGTTATCTAGTGCCCATGGTGTTAGTCATGAAGGCTGGGATTTTGGCAGTGAACTCAAAAAGCTCCAAAATCTCCCTTCGAAACCTCCCTTACAAAAGTAAAATGGAAAAAACCAACTCCCCTATTTTCCAGCATCGCTGAACTTTCCTGGAGACCAGGAACTAGGAAGTATTTCCCTTGATCAAATCACAGATTATACTACAGTCTGTGATACAGGCACAATGAACGCTGTTATTTTTCTTTAGGGGATTGTTTTGATTTGAAGGAGTTGATGCCCTGTTTAAATGATAGGATCACACATTCAAAACTGTATGAGGAAATAGTGAACAATGGTGTTTCTGTGTTTTTTGCATTCAGCTGCATTTTCTCTCATGATTGAAAGTGCAGTAAAGTGAAATATGGCTGCTAAGTCTCAGCTCAGAACAGTGTCACTTTGCTTATTCAGTGGCCTGCTTTTTTAACAGTGAGCTACGATGATAAAAGAATTTGTGGGATGTAAATATTTAAACAGCATTTAGCCAAACAAAAGCTGGGGAAGTTACAGTAATAGATTCTGAATCTTTCATCTCCATGTTTTACTTTTTATTTTTATACGGAAGGAACAGGTCACTTAAGGGTATAACAAAGTATCAGACACCCTCTTTTCCTCAGTAATAAAACGGGAATAATGCTGCAAAGGACTTTGTTGTGGTGATTCATCTTTATAAAGCTCTACAGAAATAGTAGATGTTATTAGCATCCCATGTGATTACAGTGACAGGATGATATGGTAGTTTGTCTGAATTGGTATTAAGTACGCAGTGCTGAAAGTCTCTCAAAAAACCTGTTCCTTCCGGATCTCTAGACACCAGAGATTTACAACAGTTTGGATAAACATCTGGGCTGAATTGAATTCTATTGCTTTTAAAGGTTACCTTAAAGACAAATGAGAGAATCGTGTATTGCGGTAACTTTCTATCTGAAGGATCTCAAAGTACTGCAGGAATCAATATGCAAATTATGTATAGATTATAGCAGCTCTGTCAAGTTAGGGGTACTGCTTGGCAAATCAGTGAAACAAAACAATGTGATTGAAAATGGAAATCTGCAGTGTTAAAATACGGGGGATGTAGCGGGAGAGGATGTAATCATCAGAAACTGGCAGGGAATTGGAGCTGCAGCTTCTTTTCCCACATAATGTATCAAGTGAACAGGGGTCTGGACTTAAGGGTCCAGCAGTGCCTTTATGGTTTGTGTGAAAAATTGCAACTTCAGGAGCAAGCAATTTGCTGGGATGCAGGTTTAATAATGTTTCATATAAAAGAATCACAACTGCCTGTTTGTCAGCATAACATCACAAAACCCATGCATTTTAAACTGTTACATCATTGACAAAAAGTGCTGCTTACCAGACTGTGCAGAGCATTTGCAGCAGCAATGTCTTTGGAAGGTGTTCTTTTTTCTAACCCTACTGAGCTTGACTGAGCTGGAATTGCAGTGCATGGCTGTACACTTGCATTTCAAAGATGCGTGCATGTTTTACAGTTATATTTCATCTTAATAAATAAAATCAAGCATGAAGAAAAGTTGACAAGTTTTTAAGTAGTAGTCTCTTTTGCATTTGACCTTGTGCAGCTGTCTGGTTTCAAAGAATCCTGCTCTCTGCAGCAGAGAATTGATATAGCTGATCTGAACGAGCAAAAGCTGCTTCTCATCCTGCGTTGTTGCTTTGATAAAGACACTGGTAAGAGCAGTCTTAACCAGGCTACTGCTTCTAGTATTGGTGTCTTCCAGAAAACACTGAATCTTGAAATTATTCTTTCAACTACAGAAGCCTATTAGTGCTCAGCAATATTTTAGAGGATTTGCTGTGAATCTTAACTACCTGAAGCATATGTCCAGGGTTAGCATTTTAGAGGCAGTGAAACCACTCATAGAGGTGGAAATGATTGTTCTGTGTTTGTCTGCATGATTTTTATCCAATTATTGTAGGTAGCCTGCCACCACACTGCTTGTATTTCAGCCCTCTGCCTGGTACAAGAGGCACGTGACTGACTAGTGACTTGCTCTGTGCCATGCTGATGTTTCTGCAAGCGGTAATTTGGAAACAGCAGTTCGGAAGCTGATCAGTGAAAGCTCGTTGTGCTGAATCAGTCAGAAGGTTACACCGATTCCTGTTTAATGGATTTGTTGAAATTAATTATTTAAATTTCCAATGATTCCCCCTTCCGTCTTCAGAATAATCTGTTTTCAAGTGGTCCTAGATGAACATCAACACATTTTCTTCCCTCCCTCTTTTAAATATTTCACCAAGTTTTCCTGTCATTGTGATAATTAAAGAAATTGATAATATGCCTTTAGAGGAAGGCCGAGGCCCTAAGGGGCAGTATCTGTTCCTTTCAATCACTGCTAAGCTTTTGCCAATAAACAATGAAATGCTTCTTGAAGTCAGGAAAAGGATTAATCTATAGCTACCAGCCATTGTGTAAGTGCCTGTCATCTGGAACAGAAGCATGGCCCTACTTAAGGCTGTGGCCTCTTTAGATGTTTGAAGTCCTGTGGATTTATCAGGAACTTGGTTCTAAGTGACTTTGAATGTGAGGTTTTACTAAAGTGCTACACAAAGGTATCATGACAGAAATGGTTAATGAATTTGAGTGTTTAAAGAATACTCAGTAGTCCCAGTCTGTAAGTGACTAGTGAATGCAAATGCAGATACACCTCCAGAACTCTAAAGATGGTTCTTAAGCCCTGTAATACTCAAGGAAGTAAACCTGGGAATGATATTCCTACAGATAATAACCTGAATTGCATCTGACTCTCATTTTTATGTATGTCTCCTCCACAGCAGATTTGAGCAATGCTATTTGATAGCGTTCAGCTCTGGAGAGACTATGTAGGACTTGTCGGATGGCTTGAGAACAAACTTCAGGTGTGCGCTGGAAGGATTTCTTGTTTTGTTGTTGTCAGGTCAAGTGTAGAGTCTCAAAGGAGGCTGACTGCTTTGCTTTTTCAGGAGATAAGTAGAAATAAGTTGATTTCACAAGACTTAACCAAAGTACTTTAATCCTGCTGATGATGAAATAGCTGCTTCTCTGATGGTTTGAAGGCCACTGGGAGCCTTCGATGTGAGAATTGTAATCAATTATGTGTTATTTTGCTTCAGATACAACAAAACCAATTTGCTGACTCACAAGTCAGTGTGTCTTGTTGCTGCAACATAAACTCAAACTGGTATTCTGCATGCCATTTTTCTGTAGGCATGTTAGAAAATTGGACAAACTTTGGAGAACTGTGACTTAGTGAACTGTAGAAGCATTTGTACCCAACACATATGAAAGAATTGAGGCTGCACTTACCTCCCTATCTTCACAATAGTAAAGCAGCAAGTGCACAGCTAAAAATATTCTAAGGCAGATTTAGTTATAAAAAAAACAAAAAAACTTGTATGATAATATTAATACAGACTATGGTGATTGTGTCCCTGTTTTTTCATTCTCATAAAGTGCTTGAACTCAACGTATGCTGTATTTAAATTTTCTTCCAAAAATCAGTGCTGTGGGCTGGTTTTTTCTCTTATTCACAAAAAAAAAAATATATATATATATATTTTTAGAAGTAGGGACTATCCAACAAATTTGATGACCTTCTTTTAAAGGATTCACTGGAATTTAGAAATTGTGACTTTTCAAAACACGCTTTGTATGAGTTACAGCATCAATAGGGCTGCTGCCCTGCTATGTCCCTTCCTTGTTTGCTGTGTTTGTGTTTCTTAAGGACTGAAGGGCTGTTACTGAGCTGGAGCGTGCCAGCTCATCACTTCACTGTTTAGTTCACAAGATCCAGATGGTGGCAAGCTGCAAATGGATATTCCTGCAGTTCAAGTATCTATCCCCCAGCAGACTCGAGAGACACTGGTTCTGGCAGATTTAGACTTGTCTCTGGCTATTTAGCACAGTTGTACAGCTAATGGGCTGTTGGGCAGTTTTGTCAAACTTGGTATATTGTGGTGACTTGTTTATAGTTCTGTGAAAGGACTGCATGGCTAGTCAGTTGTGAATAATTGGAAATACTCTTGAGATCTCAAGAAAAACACTTATTGTTAAATAGGGTTGAATTTGCCCGTTTATTTAGTTGTCCCAGATAAAATCTCAGTACTGACCTTTGAATGCTCCATATATTTCTCCAAATTGGATTTTGCCTTTGTGCTTATGTGTCTGATGTGTTTTAATAGGCCAAGGTCTTAATTACTGTTATTATGCCTAGTCTACCATACGCTTACAGTTGATGTTAATTAAAATGTAGACACTGCAAATGCGAAAAGCAGATCCAGAGGTTTTATGTGCTTACATGTACATTTCAGACACGTATCCATAGGTGTACAGCTATGAAGCCTTTATCACAGTTTCTGTTTTACTTGCCATCAGTTCATTGATAATCTGCTCACTGATCTTGTGGACACCAAAATTCCTGACCAGATGAAAACCAGACTTAGATTACCTTCCAGCTGGTGTCTAAATACAGATCCTACATGAGAACGCTTTCTTTTCCAGTATTTATCAGGCTGGTAGATGAGAACTATCTGCTATCGAAGAGAGGTTTTATCCTGCTGTCCACTAGGCCAGCCGTTGCTTCGTTTTTGCATTCAGTGCCCTGGTAGAATCACAGCTCTTCTGTATTGACTTTTGGAAGCTATTTTGGACACTTGCTGTGAACTAGGAAGCTAAAACCTTTGTCATACTCTAAGACTTGCATGATGATTGCCCAGCTTTGTGAATAGAAACGCATACAGGCAGAATTCTGATAAGTTTGAAGATACATAACCAATGCTGAATACAAAATGATATAACATTAAGGATATTTATCGTCTCTGGACGAGGATGATATGAATGATTTGCTTGTGTCTTCCTAAGCCTGTACAAATGGAATCTGAAATACAGATAACATCATGTAATGAGATAGAAGTAATGCATAGCTACCCAGAAAAATATGTGCTTGAGACAGATTTTCCATTGGTTGGGAAAACACAATTTATATTTCTAAACTGAATTGTTTTAAAAATCTAAATGATCCTAGGATTGGTATTCTGTGTAGCAGAGTGGCACAGTGCTCTATTTTCCTCCCTCTGTGTGGTTTAATCTGTATTAAAGCTCTGTGTTGTCACAACTTTCATAAATTATTACACATCCAGCCAATAGAAATTACATAAATACTGCAAACATAATCTTCTGCTCTTAACAGAAACTCTTAAAGGACTTTTAAACTAGTTACAACAGAAAGTGGTAATCCTTCTATTAAAACTTTCTTACTGTGTTATAAGTTTGCTGTTATGCAACATTTTTCACTTTGTCAGCTGAAAACTTTTTCTAAAAGTAATCTAGACCTCTCTTTGCTGAGATGGAAATAAAGGGAAGTTTGTCTTGACTAAGTGCTTTGTTTTCCTGTGACTCTGAGCAAGTAGTAGTTAGAATGAAACATTGGAAACAACAGTAATTTACTAATCAGGAGAAAAATGGTTGTTGCTGAAACATACCCCATGTTCACTGCAAAATTGATTTAAAGCACATTTTAAAATAAACTGCTCAAGAAAAATAAGCTCACAATGAGCTCCAAATTCTAAATGTAAATTCTAAATGTAACATTTGCATATGTATGATTAAGTATCACAAAATGGACTTTGCTCAATGAAATCTCTTAAGGGTAGTGAAGACAGCAAGAAATGTTGTTGAATTAAACCACCTGTGAGAGTCTGAGGAGCACTGAGCCCGTGACTGGGCTGTGCATTGCCCTTGCAGAAGATGCTGCAGAAAGAAATGCTGAATTCTATGATACCTTCACCCAAGACTTACACTTTCTTTTACTGGATTTTAATGATCAGAGTACTAAAAAGTAATTAGGTTAAATTACCATTTGCACTCTCACAAAATAAATATGAGAAGGAAGGAATTATCTGAGTGCTTGTCCTTTGCTTTTTTTTTTTTTTTCCCCACAACAAAAAGGATTAAGGGCAACTGTTAATCTAGAGGTAAACTGAGATAAACAGCCTGCTGTCCAAGAGCATGCATTGTTGAAGAAATAATATCAGGCAAAACCCTGAGCAAGAGTATCCACCTTCTCCGTGCTGCTGGTGAAGAAGGCAGTGGGAGCAGCTTTAAGCAGCAGCGTGCCAAGCAGAACCTGAAGCAGTGCCATGCTGTGTGTGGAGCTGTGCTGCAGTGGGGGCTTAAGGAGGAAACAAGGGCAGAGCCTGATTAACCCATAACACAAATTATCCACTCCTTGCTCAGTAACAGGAGGAAATTAGAGCATGACAGTAATGGAAAGGAAAACACAGCTTATTTTGTCACCTGTGAAACAAGTTATATACATCCCCGTACAGGGAAGTGACCTTCCCTCTGACAGACCTGGTATCAAAGATTAAAGAGATGAAATTTGCGAGGAGCCAGTTTCCAAAGAAAATGAATTTCAAAAGCCTGTGTGGCAAAGAGCAGAAGTTATCTGAAGTGGTCTCCTGTCTTTTTGCATTTGTGCATCTCCTGCTTCTATACCTATATTTACTGCCACACAAAATACATATTTAAAGACTGCAGCCAAGTTGGTGCTGGTTATTCCAGACGGAAAGATTATTCCCTCTTGAGGCACTGTAACAAAAGACTTGGCAGTTCATAAGCAGGGCTCCTGCTGGGAGCAGGTGTCTTCAGTTTGACAAGATTGCACTTTATCCATGGATGCTTGAAATGCACTATTGCTGGTAGCAGGTCAAACAGGTCTGAATTTTTAAAGAGAGTGTTGTAAGACTTGAGTAATGAGCTTGAGGCGGTGAACAATGACATGCAAAACTAATTACCTGTTTACGAACGTCACAATAATTCAGCTGTTTGTCTTGACTGGAGTCACGCTGAGCTGGCTCCTTCTGCCAAGCCTACTTTCCAGCCATTGAGTGATTGTATGTGAACTATTTTGCAAGCATGTGCCAAAAAGAAGAAAAAAGCGAGGAAAAGGGAATCCATTTAATTGCTGCAACCTAGATTTTAATTTACTGACCACATAAGAGATTTAGAGATTAGATTTGCCTCTATACAAACATGTCTCTGTGGGTGCAGCGTGTTTTCACTGAACAGCATAAACTCAGCACCCAGAAGAGTTAATTATCTGAGTGCTAATTCTCTCAGAGAAATACGTAATGCATCTTAAGTATTAGCAATGAAGTGCTGGCTGGCAGTGCAAAATCAAATTATCTCCAGGAGCTTTATTGTTGAAATGTGAGTACTCCAATTTGCAAATATCCGGCTTACAAAGAGGCATCCAAGAATGGGAGCCTGGGGTGCAGGGATGAATTTCTCACCTGGAATAGCACACAAACTGTACTCAGTTCTGGAAGAATGTTGTTATGGATGTGGGCTAGAGTAGCTGGGGTTAGATCAGCAATGTAGATGGTCCTCTGACCTGGTGAACTCAATTGTTGGCTTCTAGTGGGATAACAAAAAGTCATTTAAAAAAAGCCCAAAGTACTTAAAACACTGATGCATTTATCTTTATTCAGGAAACTCTTTGGCCACACCGGCTTATATTTCATAAATTAGAACTTATGTGATTTTGCTGTTCTGGATATGCTGCTTTTCTTTGATTGAGTGAAGAGTTCAATCTTTAATTCAGTATAAAATTAACTTTCAATTTAAACTTACTATATTTTAAATTGCCAAGGTGAGTTGGCAAATAGCTGGCAACACTTCTCCATTTCTATCTGTCTCTGTTCTCTATCACTGAAGCTGGAGGTTCTTTTTCCTTTGGCTTCAGTGGATGATAGATCAGCCCTTAATTTTACTGTGGCTGGGAATCTGTGTAAGGATCACTGAACGTGAAATGACAGATTGCAGTTGTGGCTTGCAGGTGGACAAAAATTATCAACTGAAGGCAAAGAAAATGTTTCATTTAAAAGAAAAAGAAATTATTCTTAGTGATATACTGAGGTATGTTTGTCCAAGGGATGTGTTCTAAAATTCCCTTTCTTTCTTCAATAATAACAGTAAGAGAGTACTCGAGGCTCAATGGCAGAAGAGTGAGGGAACTCTGGAACATTTTCAATGAATCCTGTTTTTAGCTTTCATTATTTGTGGAGACTTTGCCTTTTACAAATATTCTCCTGAATTATTTAGCATGTATTTTATGCAAACAGCTTAAGAATACTGAACAGGGAAGCGTCCCCCTCACCTTACCCATATGCGACAGATAATGGGTGTGACTTGGAAACAGATTTTATAACAAGTGTGGATGCCCAAGGTTGGATTTAAGTTTAAAAAAAGCCAAACAAATAAACAGCCAAACCAAAATAACCTTCTGATCCACCTTAGGTGCCATCTGTCTATGGAGCTACCTGAATTCCATTGATATCATATTTTTGGTATTGACATTTCTGATCAGAAGCAGATATTGGAGTTCTTCCATCTGTCTTCCCTGAAGCACACTGCTTCAGCTGAGGTTTTTATCACATGCAGTGCACAGTGAGAGTGCTGGACTCCCCGCTGCATGATGATCAAGTCAGTCAGTGAAGTTCTCAATCAAGTTGAGAGAACTGTGTGTAGTGTATTTTCTAATTGGTCTTACGTGTCTTCCACAATGCTAGCTGAATCGAGTTAGTGAGAATGGGGAGGGCAGTAATGGCAGCTATGAGCAGTAATCTCACCCCTGACCCAGCTGGATTCAGAGAAGGATGCCTGTGTGTATTTGTCAGGCAAAATAACAGAGCTGAGGGTATGGATGCTATCTTGGTATCAGGATTAGGGAAACTAGAGTTGTGGTTCATACCTGGGGATTTTGTCTAATGAGCGTTTTAATGTTGGTGGCTTTTCTTGGTTGTTTTTAGGTGTGTCTTAGTGAGATGGAAGATGGTTGCTATTGTGAGAGCATTCTAAGCTGTGGATCGTGAGCCAACAGATACTTCCGATTGAGTCCAGAGGAAGACTTTCCTGGTTTTCAGGTACCTTTCTGTCCTTTCCATTTCTTTTTGGATAGTATTGCAGAAGTGCTCCTTGTTTAGCAAGGTCCTGAGGCTCTTGTTTTACCTTGGGCAGTCTCAGGAGAAGAGCCTTCTGCCTAATGCAGGAAAGAATAAGGTTAATGTTGTTGCTAAAGAAATGTCTGTGGATCTGCAGATTCAGGCCTTAGCAGAAAAATTGGTTTTGCTGAGCTCCAAAACATTCAGGTCCGATGCCCAAAGAAATAAGGGAAAGAGGAACAATAAAGGGTTTTTTTCATCCAATTAAAAAAAAAAAAAAGAAATTGCATAAAAGTCTCTTCGACCCTCTGCAGAATTCAAGACAAATTCATTATTTTAGATGAAGCTTTTGTTGTGTCTGTTGCTCAGCCTGGCAATGACATTTTCACATCCAACTAAGGTCTGAAAAATGAGACTATTAAGAGCAACCTTCAGGAAGTGATCACAGTTGCTGTTGGAGATATCACAGGTATTGTCTCCCAGCTTTGGAGAAATTTACTTATGTGTCTTGAGTCTGCAGAATTTTCCTGGAAATGAACCAACAACAGAATTTCTCATGAGATTTCTCTTATATCCTGGCAAGCTTCTTTCCTGCAGCGTGTCTGCAGGCCCCACAGGAAGAGGCTGATGAGAACAGTAAGAAAATCTCAGGAAAAAAAAGACATGTAAACTCTGAGATTAATTCTGAGGGCAGACGTGGGTTGAGGTTAGCTTTTTAACCCCATTCAGTCATCTGTACGCTTACAGTTCTATCTAGAAAATGGCCAAACACGTCAGCTACCTGAAACTGCAGAGGATATTCTGTCTGTGCTCATGGACTTCAGCACTGTATCAGTCTGCAGAAGTACTGCTTAGCTGATAAGGTTTTCTTGCAAAATCGGAATGGTTTGCCTCTACCAGCTGTACTCCTCATCTTGGGATCTGCAAATTTGAAATACTCTGTACTGCAAATCTGGTCAAAAACAGTTTCTGATGTTTCTCATTTGAGTGGGAGACAGGAACTGAATGACACACCAAAACACAATACGTAATTTTCATCAGTGAAAAGAAGAACTGTAAGCAGCAAGTCCTTCAGACCTAGTGGATAGTTAGCAAGAGGCTTAAGGAAGTAAGATATATTTATTGCTAGAATGGATGACTAAATATTCAAGGCAGTCTAATGTAAAACACATGCATTCTTATTTATTCTGCATTTACAGAATTTTGGCTTTGCCAAATTTCCTTTAGTTCATAGTGAAAATGCTTCAAAGTAAATAAAACAGTGACATGCAATGTTTGGGAAAGACAAGATAGGCAGGAAAATGAGATGGACAAAGGTGATCTTAGAGAAGTTCTGTAGCAATTACAAAAAAAAAAAAAAAACAAAAAAAACAAAAGACAACAAACTGGAGTTGGAGAGACAAAGGAATGAAATAGGAATGATGCCATTTGTCCTTTATTGCCTGATCCCAAGCACTGTAATACAGAGATTCAGACAAGCCGGAGGTTATTAGCATTCAGCCCATTAGCGTGGAGATGAGAACTAAAGATGGGAGCAGCCCAACAGAGCCAGTGCTGCACTGATGACTTAGAGGGAAAGCACCAGGGCTGAAACCACCTTCGGCTCTTACGCAGAGAATGCCATAGTTCAGCACCTGCCACATGAGAGAATGGAGCAGTTACAGGAGTGGTGCTCCTTCCTGTGAATTGGAACCACTGGAGTGCTCAGCCACACAAGGAAAACGGAGAGCTCAGATTGAAAGCAGGGGTATCAGAAACCTTGTGACTGTGTACAGGAGGAGTTCAGGGAAGCTGGCATGGGGACTGAATGATGGATGTAGGTTAGGGGCATTTGGGAGCTGCAGAATATCACACTGAGAGGCAGCGATGTGATGATAATCTCAGCGTATGAAAAGGGCTACTGCAGAACCACCAGCAAAGGGGCAGGGGAATAAGAGCTGAAACGATTGAATCTTGGTAGGCTGATTCTTATGAGCAGAACATAGAGTTAGGAGAGTATAATATTCATAAATGGGACCTCATGGAGTGGTGCTGTCATGAATCAGAAAAAATTGCAGTACTTTTGCAATACAATTCAGAAGTAAGACGTGGAAGATTGTGCTACAGGAACGGCTGTTCTAACAGGGCAGTACAAGTCCTATCTGAAGAAAAGTTGAGCTCTAAGGTATGCAGTGAAACCATACATTTCCTCAGTGACAAGACAGGCAGAAATACTGTGCCTACTTCACAACTGATGAACGCCAGGCTCACGGTTTATATGGAGGATTATCTCCTGGAACAATCTCTTAAGTCACCTGTATCAAGGCTCAGGGATGGCACAGAGGAAAAAAAAACTAGGTCTTGATACTAATCTGGAGCTTGCTCAAGTCAAAACTGCATGTCTTTCCACTGTTATTCTTCTGGGTCTGGATCACACCCAGGTATAAGGAAGTTGAAGGCATGAAACAAAACCAGTGTGATGATATGGATCCCATTTTGTAGATCATGGCAAGCTAACAGTCAGCTCAGAAATATATCTAGAGAATGTACATAAGTCCAAATTCCTACTCGAGAGAATTATTTAGGCAAATGCGTTGAGAGGAGAAGGCACTGGGATAGCTTCATTTTAAATGGGTCCACATGAGCCAATACTCAAGGTGCGTCTTTGATAACTGATAACTTTGATAACTTTGTAACTTGAACCTTAGTGGTAATTATAGAAATAGTCCTTTTTTTTTTTTTTCCTCCAGTGCATGAAGCCTAAAATCAACCCTTCGCTTTTGGTTGGTTAAAACATGGAATAGGCTCAAATTGAGTGTATCTGCAGATAGGACTGAAACAGAGTTTCTGACCAATCTGTGTAGTTACTGTTAGATACTCTATAAATATGCTTTGTGTTTACAAGGTGGGTGCTTGGTGGGCTACAGTCACAGGACTGCTCTAGATTTAGTGGAAGTGTTTGACCACCATCTCTCTTGTGTATTGAAGGAAGCACTAAAAAGCAATAAATAAATCACTTCTAGCTGCTCCAGTTTCTCTTTTTCCAGACTTATTCCTAATGTATATTAAAATTATATCAGATCTGAGGAATGGAAATGGTGGTAAGAATATGATTTGAATGTTAATAGAATTCTAGTTTTCTCTGCACTTGTGCTACTGTTCTTTGCAGGATTGCAAACGAAGGAAGTGCAACCCTGCTGTTTGTTGGGAGTGTGTATTTTAAGACTTCTAACACATAACAAAACAAAAGGAGGTAGCTTTACTTTAGGTGTGAACATGAATTGTATTTACTAAATAGTCTGAAGAAACAAGTTCAAACAGGAGGAAAAGGCATAAGGACACTAGAGACATTCTGATCAAGAAGATAGGCTTGAGTAGAAATCTATCCTTGTTCTCAGAGAACGGTGAGAAAGCAGTCTTGATTTTTCATGCCATCACAATATGTCTAGGGCAGCCAGCACATTTTGGCTCTTGATTTTTTTACAGGCTGTGCTGACATGAGTAGAATATTATTAGAGAGAACTGGAATATTATTAGCATAATAATATATGTAATAACAATACATATATTTCCCCTCCAAATCTTGTGCCCAGTTTGTGTTAGGAAGTCTGTTGCAGAGTGCTACATGTTTGTTAGCAGCATCAGCATATTGTGAGCCACAAGGTAATGGGCAGATCCTGCTTCTCAGGTGCTTGTTACACTAGGGGCAGAGAGAATCCTTCATGAAAGAGAAAAGGCAATGCAAAGCTGTCAGTTGAACATAAAAATTACCCCCAAATTGCAGAGAACAGATGGCTGTTAATGGCAAGTGTTTTTAACATAGCTATATTGTCCCATGTTGGGATATTAACTTGTCTCTTTTTTTTTTTTTTTAAAGTCACTTTGTAAAAATGGCACCTTGGCACGACTTGTAGTTTTCTTGTTTGGTTTCTGTGTCATGTTTGCTCGGATATGCTTGCCCGATTTTCTACAGCCGATGTCCTCAGCAAGCTATTAGTGTATATCTTTGGATTTCATACATTCTTGGTGATTAGTAACAAAAACCCAACAACTTTTGAAGGACTGCAGTGAGTAATTGTTTTGTTTTATTGGACTGATTCTGACTGCGAAGTAAGAGTACCTGCTGCCTGTTTCCACACACTGAATTGATATTTACAGGACTGAATACACAGCACTAAAACTTGCTTGGACTAGCAAATGTGATAACAGAAGAAATGGAGAGAAAAACGCATACAGAACACACTTAGCTTTTCTGTTTTGTTAACTGCAGGTTGAAAGCCAGCTTTTGGGTGATTAAACTTTTCATTTGGTTATTAAGTGATAGACATCTTGCTGAACCCAAGCATGCTGCTACATGCACAGGAAGAGTGCTTATTTAAAGCAGACAAAAAGGATTGCACAAAGAGACCCTTAAACAAAACACAAGTGTCAGCAAAACTAAACAAAGTAATCACACACAATTTAAGACAGAGGCAGGCAGTAAATTGATGACAGATCCTGAATAATCCTTTAGAAAAAGTCACCCTGGTGAGTTGGGAAATCTGTTTATTTGTTGCAGTTTCTTATCTTTTCCTGACAGGAAATCTAGGAAACCACCACATTACAGCCATTGGGTTTGGCAGACTGGGCTTGGAAGTGGTAAGCTGAGAGGTGGGCAGCAGTATGCACCCAGCAGGGCAGGGCTGAGATGTGTGTTCCCTGGAGATTACAGATGGAAGAGAATGGAGCCTGGCTAGTTAAGCCTTCTTCACTGATCTGCACTGCTGATGTCTGAGCTACTTCATGTGTTTCAGAGCTGTGTTACAGGCTCCCCAAAGATGGCTGTGACACTGCACATGTTGAAGCTCTTGTGTTACCGTGCTTTTGATGCACAGTTTAGCTCTGAGCTAAAGGCAGAAGAGCCTTGCAGGAACCTTGTTGGTGTTACTGTGACACTGGCAGCCAGATCTTAGCCAGGGCTCTGCCCTTCCCTTACTGAATAGGGAAATCATCTAACTTAGTTTTTCCCATAAGTGAAGGGGTAGTGGTATTTGCTGTGAAACCTATGAATAAGAAACTCTATGCAAATATGCAGTTTTATTTCTTCTGGGATTTTGGGCTGGGAAAAGTAGCAGGTGATCACTCTGTAATCAATTCTTCTCTGTTATGAACAGAACAGTAGTCAGCTTCTTGAAAATCATCCAGCTTCCTTTTTCCTGCCAGTCTCGGCTTCTATTCTCCTTTCCAGAGCCCTTGGCTCAACCATTAACCACACCAGCATTTCACCAGTTGCAACATGTAGCTCCTCTTGAATTGGAGTGGGAGGAAGGCTTGGAGGAGGAGGTGGTGGAGAGGGAGAGAACAGTTGCTGCAGAGAACAGAAGGCTAATTGCAAACTTATAACCCTCCAGTGAATTAAGAAAATGGGGGAGAGTGGCTGGAAACAGGAGAGATGAAAGGTGCGAGACTGAGAAATATATTGGTAGCTGGTAGCTGTTCCAAGAGTTGGTGCAAGGCAATCAGTGTGGAATAGGAAAGAGGCATTTCTTGGTCGACACTCTCTGAGGGGCATTGCCAGTAAAAAGCTAAGAATCAGTAAACTGATTAGAATTCTGAGACCACTGAGAAGCCTTTTGGACTGAATTCACAGCAGCCTTATTTCCAGGAAAGCAGTTCATCTTGAGCTCATTCTGCCTGGATGGAAAAAAACAAGTCTTTAAGATAATTAACAAGTTTCTACTACTTGGTGTGTTCTTAACCTAAGGCCCGTCTACTTTTGAGTTTCCATTGCCAAATTTCTGTTCCAGCAAGTAGCTGACGTGGAAGGATAGCAGCTATGTTGCATCGTATTGATACTGAATTTCGTAAATCCGGATGAAGGCAATAATCAGTGCATTTCCTTGTTCTGCACTAGAAATAATTGTACAGCTGTCAAATTCTCACTCAGGAAAACAGATTCAGGACACCACGGCAGTGAATATGCACTTGCCAGAGTAACAGCTGTCAAATTCTCAGAAAACAAACCCATGCAGTGCAGCAGTAGATCTCAGTTGCCTAGAATAACTCAATTTGTATGTGCACTTCTGTATTTTCTCCTGCTTTGAAAACATCTGCTCCTATTTCATTGGTCATTAGAAGTAGTTAGTTTGTATTTTCTGTGTATGGGCATGAAGTTACTTCACGCAGCCTATATAACATCAGGAAAGTATCTGTAGTGGCACCAATGACCCAAATAACTTTCGATGGAATGTTCTTGGACTCTTTTAATATTGGCATTTTAAATTAGATGTCTCCTTTCTGCAAGTCAGTGTCTAAACTGCAATTGCGAAGTAGTTACTTGTGACACAAGTGCTGAAAACTGATCAAAATAAAGTGTTGGAAATTGTTGCACACACAAATGCCTTGGTTCCAGACTTCTAAATCAAATTAAATGGGGGATCGAATTTTCCAGTCACGAAATTCAGTGGAAAGCTGTGTGACCTGTGCTGCTATATAGATTTTAGAATCATTAGGAAACCTAATTCTTCCAACAAAGCATAATCTTTTCCTTCCATCAGACAGTACTATAGCTAGCAGCATTTTTTAGTCACTATACCTGCAATAATTCAATTTTTATTTATTTTTCCAGTACTTTTATTCTTTGGAACACCAGTCAGGTTAAATATGTAAGTTGCTCCAAAAGTAAAGCCTTTTACTTATTTCTATGGGAATTACAACAGATACAAAGAGCAAAATAACATTGTTTGGTAGACCAAATCCTCAGCTACAAATACTACTTTTTCAACATAGTCACCACCATTGGTTATGATTTTTTACCAGAGATAACAAAAGCCTTCATGCTGAACTTGTAAAAATACCAGTGGAGGTAACCCGCTGTTGATACTGCTGGAATGCACCACCTGCTGCTTCACTATGCTCACATCCAATGTTTGGTCTCCATAAATGTTCAGCAAGTGGCAGCGAATGCCAATGGGTGCCATTTTTTTCACATGGAGGAATTCAGTGACACACCTTTTCTTCATCTGCAACTTCCACGTCGGACACCATTTTGTCAAACTGCTCTCTGCTGCCATCTGTCACATGACAACATCATGTAATGGAATGTTGGTGGGGAGGTTTACCCTATACTGCCGTACAACCAACATCTGCTTCAGCCATTGTGGGCCAACGTAACAAAATAGGAGGTTCTGGTTACTTCTGGAGCAACCCTTGTGTTTGAGAAGTGTTTTTGAATCAGTAGAATGTTTACTTATGCTTTACTTACTGTGACTATAATCCTTACATACTTTACAAATACTATTTTAATACAGATCAGGATATGGCCAAGTTTCCTTTTATAGCTAGAGATTTGAAGGATCACCTTATTTATATCCAAGAAACTATTCTGTTCCCAAATGGAATTCAGTGGTTTCTAATGAGCAATTGACTCAATATTTCCTTGCACTGTTGCTTCCTAACAAGATTCTGGAGTTCACAAAAATTTTACCAACTAGTATAAAATGAAAAAAGCAACGAACTGTAAATCCTTTTCCATATGAAGAAACTTGTGCATCAACCTGATGTGTGTTTTAATTTTTCTGTAGTCTAGCAGTAGCAAAGAGCCCTCGTTCTTGAGCGCAGCCCCCAGAGCCAGGTGGTGTACAAGCTCAGGTGGGCATGCAATGAGGCAGTCTTGAGGTACAGATGGGAGAGTGGAAGGACTCCAGAAAACTGTCAGGCTATACAGTATGCAGTGGTGGAAGCTCATCAGCCATTTAACCGTGGCTAGTATTGTGAGTCTTTTGATGTTAAGGCTGTAAGAAAAGGAGCAGGTTGGTGCTTAAAGATATAGGTAGTATAATACTGTTCTGAGTAATGTATATATGCTGCTTACCTTTCAAATGTGTTGAAATCAGGGTTTGAAAAGGAAAGTAAAAACAGAATTTGTGATTAGACTGTAAGAGAAAAAGACTACAAAGATAGTGCCTTTCTGCAGGTACTGATTGCTGGTCATTTATGATGGAATCCGGAGCAATGTTTGCTGCCCGTGGTAAGGAATGCTGTGTGTAATTTAAGCATTCTGGGGAGCATGTTGTTGGCATTTTATGGGGAATATTGTAGAGCTTATTCTGAACTGTAAAACGGGGTATACTGCTGGTAGGTGTGCCAAGCCAGAATTCTGCCAGATGGCAGTAAGAATGTAACTGTTCAGGTCTTGCTGGAGACTTCAGCTCATCAGGTCACAGAGTATCCAAAACTGTTAGGATGCTCCTCTGCCAGAGTCCATCAGATTCCCTGGTGTCTTTTGTGTCCCAGAGGGTTGGAAAGATTCTTAATCAAGATAACACAAAGAATAGGAAGTTGTGGTTACATATCAGTATTTTTATTATCTTATTTATGGAGTGCAGACCCAAAACTGTAGATGTCAATGGAATTCTTGTTTTCAGCTGGTTTCAGTGGATTTTAGCTCAGGATTTGCAATGTTTCAAACTGTCTGCCTTCATTAGTTTAGTTTTCCTGTTTATGAAGTAATTGTCTGAAGGGAGGTGTCTGAGGTATAAAACACTAACTAATCTCACTTTTTGAGCTGTGAATATGTTAGCATAACAAATGATGCTCTTCTACTTTAATTCAGTAGGAAGTTGAGGAAAGAAATAAAATTCCAGGTAGTGTGCATCAGTAGGTTGCACACATGAAAATCAGTAGTTACAAATGTAGATTTTAGATCTTGGCAAACGTTAGTTGTATGCAATAGAGAAAGTAATATTGTTCTAAATGTGGGATAAATCGTTCTGGAAACTGAATAGTAATAAAATTCTAAAACAATATTCTTCTAACAGTTAAAAATTCTAAAAAATATGGGGCAAATTAATTATTGCTGCAATATGTTTGCATATTAAATCACCTGAGATGAAAGCGATACCAGTTGGTGCAATTCGCATTCTCTCAAAGGATTAATTTTCAGACTCCTTTGTTGATTTGTAACACCTGAGTATGCTTGATCCAGCTTAAGCATCTCTTTAGACAAATTAAAAGCTTTAGAGCTAGTTTGTATAGCTTGGATTCACTAGGGATGCTTTGCAATAATGCTCTGTGATGTTACAAAATGAATTAGATGGTTTTTGTCTGGAATGATCAGAACTGAGAAAATATTGCTTAAACCCGTTATGAGGATTCACTGAAACATAAGGATAAATAATATCTTACTCCATTTCTACTTAAATATTTTGAGGGGAACTTTTCCTTCCTGATGTTGCCTGTGCTGTTTGCAGAAGCAAGGCAAAATATATCTAACGACAGCACAGTGATGATGACAGGAAGGCATCTATCTAGAGTTTTAAAAGCAGTGGTGGAATTAAATTTATAAAACCACCCTTTTTTTACTTGACTGTATGCATGCCTTTAAAGGAGCCCAAAACATTACATGAGAGATTTTTTCCTGAGCTTTAGAGAGAGAATTGTTTATGCAAAATGCTTTTAAAACTGCAGGGAACTACATGATAGTTAAGGACTAAATCACTGTGGAAATACATTGCTGAGGTCACTCCTCTAAGTAGAACATGCCAGGGTTGCTGCTGATAGGAACTTGTTGCTCACGTAGTTGCTCAAGCTCAGGAATAAAGAAGGAGAAGGACCCTGCCTCAAAGAGCTTGCATTCAGGACAAAGGAAAGAAAAATGTTAGGGCACGATGGGGCTGCAGATTATATGTATTATTGTGAAGAATGAAATGTGGGGCCAGGCCTGCACCTCATTAACTGGACAGTTGTATTTTCTGAAGTGAAAAACAGAAGTCTGATTTTTAAAAATATTTATTTATCTATTTATTTATTTATTTGCATAACATTTGAAATCAATTCTCTTTAAATAGTTTTTTTTTTTTTTACAAGAACTTTGGACATCGTTGTAGCAGCTCTACTGATGTTTCACTTCCCTAAGGGATCGACAGACTGGAGCTAGCTGGGAACTTGCTGACAAAATATTTTTCCATCAGAAAAGACGTATTCATTGATACCAAATTATTCTGCAGAACCATCAGTTTCAGTGATTTTCTGCAGAGACACGTGATGGGTTCTGACAGGCTTCATGCCTGATTGCATGGCTCCTGGCGCGCTGTGAGGTCTGTGGCTCTGGGATAGCCTTGACATGCTGGATGCCTTCAGAGATCCCTGAAGACCTGGCATATGCCATGGGTGCTCTGAGGACTTCTGGGCAGCGTGCCACACAACTGGAAGCACAGGAACCGCAATTCCCAAGTTCTGCGGTTTCTTGCTGTTTTATGGCTCCCAGGTCCTTGAGCTCCTTGTCGGTTCACTGGGGCTGATGGGACAGGGGATGCCCAGCAAGGCTTGGAGCCACAGCTGAATGAGGAGTCCTGAAGCTGCAGAGACGGTGCTTTCAGGCTTAACTATGTTCTGAAATTATGTAAATCAAGCACTGATTATTTCAAAGAGATTGCTTAAGAAGTTCCCGTCTGCAGGAAATGTCAGTATCCATATCACACAGAGGATTGAGCTGCCTGTCCCTCTGCTTGGGAGATTGCCTGAGGATTGGAGGGGATGGAGGTCATGCTGCCAAGTACAGGGGGCGACAGCCTACTGCTCCCAGCAGCTGCAGCAGAGGCTCATGTGCTGCCTTAGCGAGATTCAGTGAGTTGTGCATTGCAAGGAAGATACTGGCTCCCCTGACACTGAAACAGCAGCTATATTCATAACGCTTTGGTTCCAAAGGGAAGTCTTTACGTGGGAGTACTGTGCATATATTACCTGTGTGTATACAAACAAGTGAAACTTAAAGACATACATTCATCTATCTAAATGTCACTTTTGGCATGATATAGGATCCACAGATCTTTCAGGCAGATGTCAACATCAGCAGAGTTGTGATGCTTTGTTATGTATCGCGCTCATGCTGTCAGCAGGTATGGCTATGATGTGGATTCTGAAGTGGTCGTTTTAAAACCTCAGTATTGTATTTTAAGTCATTTCTATTTTAGGAAACGTAGATAGTGATATCTTAGATGCTGTGGAGCTCTGTAAAACTACAGGGTTGAGCTGAAGGCTGAGGGTTAATTTCAGTAGTTGAAAGCCCCTGAGACCTCTGGAGGACAAAAATAGTCATTTTGTTGATGTGAGTCTGTGTAACCTGTGCAAGTGTGTGACTTTATAGGAGCGGATGGTTTAGAGTGGCCCTTGGTCTTGCAGTGCGAAAGTGTAAATACATATAACTGGCAACAGGGAGAGATTTTCAAAGATTAAAATGCTAGTGAAGTTATCCCATGCTTGCTGACTTCCAGATCATGGATCATCAGTGAAAATTAAATCCTTGGTGCTTATAGATTTCTAGCAGTTTCCATTTTGATATTTTTGAGAGCGCTCAAGGGTTTGCCTATTTCTCACGATGTGAAATCACTGGAGTCAGATGCAGAGGTAAATTAGGAAAAAAGTCAAATGAATGTTGATTGCTTCTGAGAATTAATTCCACACTGCCTTGGTGAAGGTTCAGTGCGTATTAGCTGCAGTGCGGTGGCATGACGGACCAGTAAATATCACTTACCGAGCCCATCATTCATTGCAGAAGAGGACCTGGACCATGCAAATTGGATGATGCTGTGTTTGAAAACCAGGCAGCCCATAATTTTAATCTGTTAAAAAGGATTACAAATGACATCGATGAAATATAGTGTCGATTCTTCACAAGACGCCTTTTCTCTGCAATGGGAGCTGGAGGAACAGCCCACCAGCAGGCACTGAACGCCTACGCTGAGGCTCTGACAAACTTTGATCTTCTTTCAGGACTGAGCATAAAACAATGCCCCATTGGAAACCAAATAGGCAGAACTACTTTGCCAGGCAGACAGCTAAACCTTCCCACACACGTTTGTTAATGTGAACAAGCTAATGCAGCTGTATTAATATTATAATGTTCAGGAGCCAACAGGCTTGTTTGAAGACAGTCCAGGGCTCGCTGGACACAGTTAATTCACCATTTCTTTCTGTAACAAGGTTGCTACTATGATGTTCAAACAATATATTCAGTAGTTTCTACTTTCATTGGTAGAATTTTTTTAAGGAATTAAAAGGTTTATAAGAAGTTATCAAGGTCCACATTGTGTTGTCTGATGCTGATGACTATGGGGGATCGCTTGCTTTTCCTAACAAGCAGACTTGGTAAAATGTATTGACAGACTGAAAAGAACTGTATCTAAGTTGCGTACATGTGACTGCATTAATCAAAATCAGTTTTGTAGCATTCAAGGAAGCACCTGAAGGATAAGTTTTGTGTGCATTGATAGGAATAAAGCATCTTTCTTGGTTTCTTGTTAGCTTTATCTTTAAAAACATCAGGCACTTGTGTTTGAAGTCAGATTTAACAACAACAAGCCAGCAGAGTCCCACTTCCCTACATTTTCCTTATTTAATCTTACAGTCCCTAACCTCTACTCTGGGCCTGTAGGCACCCCATGCCAAAGTAGGGTGTTTCTAGTGCCAGCAGTACCTGAGTCGGTGTCACAGAAATGGATGTGAGCTCTGTATCGCTGTGATGCTATTCTGTCCCTTGCAGGGACTGGGGTTAGACAGTTATTAAGTGTGACTGGGAAATGAAATTTAAGGAGTGATCAGTTCAATGGCTACTTTTTGCTGGAGGCATGGTATGTAGTTGGTTGACTTAGGCAAGGAAAAAGCAAAAACCACCCTGACAGCATGCAATATATCAAAGTACAGAATTTCTATGGTGACTAAATCCTATCCAAAAACTCTTTGATAATTAAAATATATGCTTCCATTGCCAAACTGCTGTATTAATAATGGTTTAATCCTATTCATAAATATACCTATCCAAATTTATTTAATTAGATATGGAAATGCTGACTTCTCCACGACCACACTTAAGATCTTTTCTTGTGGACCTTAACTCATATAAATGTCATTCAAATCCCTGTGAGCACTGAGCATGAGTAAGCCTTATCTGCATGAGAAAAAAGCTCTGGGCAAGACCTCTAAGTGTTTTGACTGGGAGATGTTGCCAAGTTTTCGAAGTGTGGGGTAGTAGTAGGACACCATATACACACAGATAAATTGTTCCCCAAAATAGCTGTTGTGGGTGTTTTATTTGAAGTGGGAACACAAGTAAATATGACCTGAGAAAACATCTATTTTTACATGGGCTACTCTAACAGAAATCAAGCACTTGTTACATAGCACATAGACACCTACTCAGCCACCAGCTTCTCTGATGTGTATTTTCCATTCATGTGCAGATCTGAGGATTTTTATGCTTTTTACAATTGCATCATTCTCAATTTCTTAGTAACTTTGGAGTCATCTAACTTTAGTCAGGCTGAGAAACCCACATTCATTCTCTTCTGTTCTGAGTGCTGCTGCAGTGCTGGCTGCCTGCTTCTGTTTGCCTTGTCCAGCTGGCAGTGATGAGCCTGGCACCTGGCATGCTGAAACAGTCCCATGTTCCCTGCCTGACAGTGCATCAGAACTAAAACAGTAAGGCAGAAAAAGGAGACAAGGAGCTATGTCTGTATGACCAGTTCTTGTGAAGCAGGCAGTAGAATAGCTACGTTGCAAAATACTCAGGCTGATGAGCCATGCCCAGGCAGGAGTGTCACGTTTACATGACTGTTGTTGTTAGGATCTGAAACAGCTGTGAAGGGGCTGGGCAGAGATTGCGTCATGTTTCTCTGCTTGGCTCCACCTTGTCATGGGCAGACACACCTGGTATTGCAAGGAAGTGCTGCCCCATGCCCTGCAATGTGCAGCTCTGCCTGCAAAAGCAACTGAGTCTCTTGTTCTGGATGCCAAACCATGTTTGATCTTCAGTGCCTCACACTGAAACTTATCATTAGCTTGTGGTTGATGCTCCATCAGGCTTCTTGCCTTATTTAAATGTTGTTAATACTCTGCAGTTCTTAAAATAGCTTGTGCGTGTTCCTCTAGTCCACTTTACCATGCTGTTTGAGGTGGCTCAGTTTTTAATATTATTGCATAGCTTTGAAGATTAATGAGAAAAAAAACAACAAAAACACAGCTCAACGTATCTTCAAGCACAAGTTACATTATTTTCTGGCTTTGGTAAATCCCCTCTGTCCACACAGGATTCCCATGACCAGTGATAAGACTAACTCATCATGCTGATTTGAGAGCTGAGAGCAAAATGTGCACTGTGGCAAATATCTCAGTGAAAGACATAAAAGTTCAAGTAATATCAGCACAGGCTTATCTGCAGTACGGCATATAAGCATCCAATTACTAGGTTATTTCTGACTGTGTCACGTATTGCATCATTTTAATTGCTAACACTTGGGTGTTTGTGCTCACTTTCCAAGAGGAAAATAGCAGAGCCAGTTCTGGGCTTTGGAAGAACAGGTCATTGCCTACTTCATCAGCTTGTGGTTGCCTGCTGGGCATGCCTGGGGCTGAGGAGATGAAAACTGGCTGTTTTGGCTTGTGCTGTGCCTCCTGCCTGCACAAGGAAGGGATGGAAGGAGTTGCAAGGTGGGGAGCGGTTTTACTGTATCAAGAGCAGCTCTTCTCTGAAGCAGCTTCCATGTCCTTATTAATCAGCAATAAAAGAGAATGCCCTTTCCCTTATGGATGTTCTACAGCCCTTCCTTTTCCTCTTTTTCTATCCTGTAAGGTCAGATGCTTTATTGCTTTCTCTCATTCCCATTGGCCCATGGAAGTGGATAGAAGAGGAGGGGACTTGCAGGTGGTCTGTGGGAGAGAAAAAGCTTTGGAAAGTGTCAGGAGACAGACTGCCCTTCCTGTAACCCCGCTCTTGCCAGCAGGACTTGGAGTTTTCTTGCTGCTTCCTCCATACCTTGTTGCATCCCGATGGCATTCCTCTCTTTCAGGACTTTTCCAAAGTGCTGTTTCTCCTGTTCACAGCCCCTCAGTTGGCCTACCATCTCGATGCCCCTTTCAGGTTACTTGAGGCAGTCCTTTGTAACTTGCAACACTCAGCCACTGCTCTCCCAGAGCCCTGCTGGCCAGAAGCCAGTCAATCCCACTTTGCTTCTTGAGGACCTCCATGCTGTGGCTGGTCCAAAATTAGGGAAGTCTTGTCCATCTGAGAAATCTTATCTAGACAACGTGTTTTCTGAGTGAAAATATGTCTTTCACAGTTCTGCTAGTTCTTTAGAAGGTGTTTTCTATCTGGCAGTTGAATTTGACTTGAACTTGCAAGTAAATGACCTTTGTCCAAGTGACGGAAAATCAAACTGCTTACTGGGGCAATCTTCATAAAACCAGGGCTGAGGTTACATCTGAAACAACTAGAGACACACTAGAATTAAAAAAAAAAATACACTATTTGTAATGGGAAATGCTACTTAGAAGTTATTTGCAACTCTAGTAGAACAAATATTTAGCTTAGCAGAGATCTTAAGGGATCCTTGGCCTTCCTTAGTAGTCCTGTATTTATCTGTTGAGAAGTGAGTAATTGTGAGAAAAGATTGCATGACTTCCGCCCTTTTGCACAACTACTCAAGATATGGCAATTGAATTTACATATCTGTTTTAATTTAACAGGAAGAACAAATAATTGTTTCTTGTAATTCTCACTATTAAAATGAATATAGAATTCACTGTAGGTCTGTTAACTTCTCAGCAAAGGGATTCCTTTTGCTATTTATCCTGTCATTGTTTTTAGTTGAATGCTCTGCCTAAGGTTTTTAAGTCTTCTTTTCTTTTAGCTTGATATTTTCCTTTTATCAAGAAGTATAGAGATACAGAGTTCACATGTGCTGTAACACTGACAGAACTGGGTTTTCCAGGAATATCTGATTAGAATTAATTTTATTTATGAGAGGAAATAATAAAATCTCTGTGTTTTTTCTTTTCCTAACCATTTCCCCTGGAATTACTAAGTTGGGGGTGCTGGCTGACCTTGATCAGCTGCCAGATGCTCTTACTGTCCTTCTCAACAAGACCAGGAGAAAATGAGATAGAAAAGCTCACGGGTGAGGATGAAGGCAGGAAGATCACTTACCAATTGCCTTCAGGGTCAGAACAGCCTCAGTCTGCAAAAAAAAAATAATTTATTGTCAATTAAAGTAGAGTTTGATGGTGAGAAACAAAGACTAAATAATCTTCCTCTACCCTTTTTCTCAGGCTCAGTTTTGCTCCTTTGCTCCTGTTCCCTCCACCTGCTCATGCTCCAAGTGACTCAGGGATGGGGAATCACAGAATGGTAGGTTGGAGGGGACCTTAAAGATCAGCTAATTCCAACCCCCTGCTGTGTGTAGGGCTGTCACCCACAAGATCAGGCTGCCTAAGGCCCCATCCAACCTTACCTTGAATGATTCCAGGGATGGAGCACTCAGAGCTTCTCTGGGCAACCTGTTCCTATTATATTTGGTCTCTATTTCACTTTGGTCTGAGATGAGAACGCATAGAACACCTCTGTGTAACTAGCTAAATACAGGGGAGCTATGGGCAAGAAGTAATGACTGAAGGATAGCGGGTCACCTGCACAGACTCCCAGCCTCCTGGGAATGTTCTTTTTTGCAGAGATGGTTTCACCACATAGGCTTTTTGCAGCTCTTCTTCATCTTGGGAAGTGTGAACATGCTGATGTGTTGTGTGCAATCCAGCTTTTTACTCTTACTAAAGGCTCTTAAAAACACTCTGCAGAAAATAAGGTGGCTCAGTGTTAGTGACCTTCGTGCTCAAGACAGGATTTCCCAGTTTTGAGGTAATTGCTCTGTTCTGGAAGCTCCTGAGAGGCTTGTTGTGTGCTGTTGTGGCATTTCTGTACATGCACTGTTGTTAATTCACTTGGGATTTGAGGATTTGAGGAATGGAATGGTCTGAACTTATTTCTTTCAGTCTATAGCTTCTTTCCAATAAATACCCACAACTTATTCTACGTTGAGCAGCCTTAGGTTCTGCTTCTGTGTCCTCTTGTAGGTTTCAGCCTTTCTGTTGACTGCAATAGGAAATCTTCTCCCTTCCACTGCAGTTTGTGAACGCCCTTCCTGCTTACTGGCCTCCCTGGTGACAAGCTGGGGCCCTGCAGGAATCACAGCAAAAAGGGTTTGGGGGTTCTCTGCACTTGTGTGTGAGGGCATCGATGCTGCAGTTTCCAGTCTGCAGCTGATAGGGTGGGAGAGAGCAGCAGGCAGCACATCTGTCAAAAGTGTGGTTAGTCTAGCAATTAGATATCACCACTGAAGCGGGTGTAACAGCCCTCTCGGCAGCAGGAACTTTGCTGAACTTGGGAGTCAGGACTCTGACTGCTGGCAAGGTCAGCAGATGTGCCACTGGGCGTGAAGCTTGGGCTGGGTGAACCAGTGGTCATTGGAGATGAGCTGTGATGATGTGTTCTCACTGCCCAGCATTACTGAGACAGGATGGCTAAAAAGCAGTGTAGTTATCAACTGTGTATTGCTGCAAGGTGGTTATAAGTTTCCTGAATACAGTGACAACAATAATATTGGTGTAGTGCTTTCTATTCTGGTTACCCTGCTGAAACACTCACTGTGTAGTGCAGCCACGGTGCACTTTCCCTCCAGTTCCCAGAAGCATAGAATCATTTGAGTTGGAAGGAACTCTTAAAGGTCATCAGTCCAACTTCCCTGCAATGAACAGAGACGCATACAGCTCCATCAGGAGCTCACACCCCTCCCACCTGACCTTGTATGTCTCCGGGAGTGGGGGGAGCCACCACCTTTCTGGGCAACCTGCACTAGTGCTTCATACAGTTGCTGTGGCTGATTCTTTGATTTTGCTCTGTTGGGTTTGTTGAAAACTTTTTTCACCAGGTGCAGCAAAAAAATGCAGTCCTTCATGTACACAGCATAGTTCAGTAGGAAGGGGCATAGCTCAGCAGGTCTGCCTTATAGCACCAGAATGTACCAGGCACAGCAAGCAGCATGCAGCGAAATTTGAATATCAAGGTAACTGTGGAAGATTGCTTACTCAAATGGATATTTGCCGTTTCTTTTTCCAATCTATCTTATTGGAACTATGTTTGGATTGCTCAGTCTTACTTTTATTGTATTGTTTTCTCACCATGTCCTACCTCACTCTTTCCCACCTCTGAATGTATCACACATTCCGTTTTCTATAAACTAAAGCATTGCTCTCACCTGAATTCACATGCCCTCACTTGATATTTTTGAACCTGGATGATAAACCTATCTCCTTTAGTTCTCTTATATCCTGCAGAGGCAAAATGCTAGGATGTTACGAAGTGTCATTGCCATTCTCCAGCTTGTAGGAGCTGTGAGTTGAGTTTAAAGGTGGTCCTTTCAGTGGTGTGGGTGCACAGTCTGCTCTCAGTTCTGACATGGATGTCAATGAGAAAAAGTCATTCGTGGTCATACTCTTAAAAGAGCTCTCTGCTTTCTCTTCAGCCACTTAACTGTGGTATCTGGCTGTATCCAGTAACCACAATAGGAGCTTTGAATCCTTTTGAAAATTTTCCTTTTCATACTTCCCTTTTTCATGGAGGTATTATGAGGCATTTGGAAATGATATCTCCAATAATTATGAACTAACATAAATGATGGCATCTTCAAAGTCCGGAAATAAACGTATACAGTTCAGCGAGGTTCGCTCTCATTGCCATGCGCTGTGAGAGTATTAAGAGCAGTGACTTAAGAGACTGTTATGAAGGCAGAGCAAAATGTGGCATTTTTCAAAACAAGAAGTAGAGCAGAACAATTACTGTTTAATGATACTGGAATTGGAAACTGTATGATGAAGCAGGAGTGTCAAGTTTGCTGTGCAGATTGCTACCGGGACAGGATGCTTTTTGGCAGAGTTTACCCAATTTCTGTTTTTCTGCTTGTTCATCTATCCTGGCGATATGAAAGGATTCCAGTTAAAGCTAATCCGATTCTTGGAATCCCCCATCTCTCCCTCCCTTTGCCAATCTAAGCCTTGTTCACGGCACTGCATCAGTTTTTCCGCTTCAAGGCCAGCAAGATGGTTCTGTCGGCGTATCAGAATGCCACAATCCTTCGTTGCTGCCTTGGGACAGTCCTCATTAAGTGAAATAACCCGGAGGTTGTTGCTGTATTGCAGCTTATCTTCTGACTATGCTGCCTTTACTTAAGCGGCATTGGTTAAGGCAGTTTTTTCATGCTTTGAAGGTCATTATATCAAATATCAGTCAAACCAATATCAAAATTTCTTAGCCCAATTAATGACTGGAAAGACAGCACAGGGCCCCAACTTCCACACGATCAGAACATTGTTATGTATTTTCCAATAACATCATCCTAATTGACAGCAAGAATAGCTTCATCTGAACCACGCATAATCTCATTTTTCTTCCTTTTTTTCTCTTTCTCTAACCTAAAAACCTGATTTACAGTTTTTCCTTCAGTAAAGTATGATTTTCCAAGAACTTTATTAAAGGATCGCTCATTTTTCTGTGGCATTTTAAAAAAACAAATCTATATTTAATCCTTTTACATATACTAACTTCTGTGCTCTGCACCTTTCTATGCTGTTGTTCATTTGCTTGGGGCATTTACATGGAAGGAAATTTTCTGTTCTTTAAAAGCACCATCTATACTGTCTTCAAGTCTCCTACGTGAAGTTGCAATCTTTTGCATATGACAAAGCTGTTTGGCGAACAGATGATAATGACATCTTCAGCAAAGGCCTGGCTTCAGCTGGGGAATCAGTGCCATGAGCAGACGAGGTCTCAGAAGGCAACTGTTCAGCTTGAGTGGGAATTTTTATTGTAAAGATTGACAGATGAGAAAATAAAGAGATTTAGGGTATGTGGTGTTCGAGCCAAAAAATTCTATGTGCAGACAAAGTATACCATGATTATTCATTCCTTCTTGAAACTTTCTGTAGGTTAAAAAATGCTCTTAATTCAAAGTGTAATGGATTTGGAATATTTGAAGTATGCTAAATTGCTCAGGCAGGCACTTAACAGTGATGCTCCTATTCACTTCTGCACTGGCACTACCCTACCCAATTAGCAATGCAGGTGGATTGACCACAGGGTTTTTTCCCTATAGGATGGCTGGTGATTTTGGCCCTTTTTGCCTTTTGTTACAGCTTTTCTATACCAGATCTTTCTCCATTTGCACTTTAATCTGACTTCTTGTTGCAGCTCTGTGGTTTTTCTGAACTGTATTTTGTAGTCCAGATTTTTACAAAGCGATTCTGGAGGTTCAGCATGCTCTTTCAAAATCATACCCTGCTTAGATCTGGCAGAAGCCTTGAAAAAAAAAAAAAAAGCCTTTTTGTCAGGTTTATTTTCAAGAGAGCAAAGACTTGCAGTGAATATTATTGTGGAATTGAAATGTAAATGTCCATTTCCTTTCTTTAATCCCTTGCAAGAAATTGAACTGTGCTTTACATTAGCTTTTGCCTGGGCATAGATTATTTGGGAATTTACCAGTTCTCTGGAGAGAATTGCCTTTAGCTTAAATCAGAACACCTCGCTGCTACTGGATCTCCCTTAATTCTGACAGTGAAATACACCCATGTCCCCAAACAAGCAGATTTTTCTTCATTGTCACCAAGCTCAGTTATGTCTCTTGCTTACTGAAGGGAGAAGCCAGACTTGCTAAAAAAGTTGTGATGTTTAGCAACATTAGTTATAGTCAGTACATCACCCTGTTGCTTTACTTTCTGCCTTTACTAGCTGACAAGTGACAGAACAGTACAATATGTAACTTGGCTCTGTTTGTTTTGATCAGGGCAGGATCTAAGTGAAAAAATAATGCAAGCAGATAATTGAGTAAGGAAAGGAGGGACGGTGCATTTATGTAACTCAGTGTAGTGCTGGACCCTGCAAATGTGCAGAGCTGGAGGTGATCTGGTGCTGGTACAAGGCATTGCCCTGTTCTTTTCTCCTTTACGGACTCAACCCAAAGTATTTCTCATACACTGGTATTTTCTTGTTTTTCTGAGCGTGTTTGCTGCTGTGAAGATTTGTATTAGGGTTGGACTCAGGATCACAGAGTAAAAAGATTTAAATAGTACTTCTGACTCAAAACTTCTGGGATTTTTTAGCATTTCTGTTAGGGATTAGATACTGAAGGTGTGAAGGAATCCAGCTTATTTCTTGCAGAGTTACAAGAGGCTGCTGCCGATGGAGGTCTTAAACCCATGTTCTGTCTTCTGTAGTATCAGGCTATCTTAATGCAATTATGGGGTTAGATTTAGGATTAAGGTTTGGGACTGCAGTGCTGAAGGTGTCTCAGAGATATGAAATCCCCTACATTTTGCTCCAAGGATTTTTATTTATTTATTTATTGTCTTGAATTAGTGTTTGTTTTGGTTTTAGATTTTGGAAAATTGACCCAGGATTCCAGTTTATTGCTGGATTCTGGGGGAGCACACAGGGATAGAAGGCAGCTGCTGAGTGTTAGTGCTAATGTCAGCATTCCCTGAGTTTGGGGAACAGTTTTTTGGGTGTATGTGAGGATATAGCAAATGGCTGAAGAGGTGGCTTTTTTTTCCTCCTTTTTTTTTTTTTTTTTTTTTTTTTTTAAGCTATGCTAGCTGACTAGGTAAAAATATTGGCTTCTCCACATCCAATCTAAGGATTCTACCACGCTTATTCCTATCTCATCAGATGATCTTTAGCCTGAGGAAAGAGCGAGGAACCAAATGACAGCTGTGGCTTTTCAAAGTCATAAAAGAGGAAAATATGTGTGCATGTACTTATTTATTTATTTTTCTCTCCCTGTTCTGTATTTTATGCTGAGGCTATGAAGCCTATTGAACTTTTTTTTTTTTTTTTTTTTGAGCCCTTAAGGTATATCCAATGTCACTCAGACATCAAAGCTCCAGAGCTGAAATGGAAAGAGAACAACCAAATCACATTTAAAGGTTAATAAAATAATGCTTGTGTTTTCTGTTGTCACAGAATACTAAGAGGAAAACATTGCCTTCATGTTTACAAAGGCAAACAGAAAATAGAGAAATATGACGTCGGCTGTGATTAGCTCAGCTTTTGTTCTCAAAACGATACATCCTCATGTTGTATCAGGGACAGGATGGGCTCTGGAAGCTGCACTTTTTTGTTTTGCCAGATACTACATTATCTCAGTAGCCACTGAGATAACTCTGCTGTAGTTTATGAGAGTTTATTACTTCTAATTTAAAACCAAAGGTTTAACCTAATATGAGAATTTCCTGTCTGTCTTCCTTGTGGATCTGGCTGGCGTTTGTATAAGTAAAGCTGTGCAAGTATCATCCTCACACTTCACATATTGGCTATGCACAAAGAGTGAAATTGGGAGGTTACAGCCCTACGACAGAACTGCAGGAGTAAAACCAGTCACTTTGACTCATATGGCTGAATTTAACTTTGTGTCACTGTGTCCTCAAAGCACAGATGCAGTTCTGTGGGTGTAACTGAGCAGAGAACAGAGTTTGCAACTTGGAAGCTATGCAGTGTGTGAAAGCAAGCTAAAACCTCTGAAAGACTTATCAGTCCTTTTAAAGCTTTATTCTCTTCTGATACACATTGAGCCTGGTACAGCAGCTAAATATTTCTTTCCTATGGCTTGTCACTCTGCAGGCCAGAAACTACACATCGCTCAGTGCTCCTCTGGGACCGCCAGTGCTGTCACTCATGTTATTCATGAAACAGAGGTCAGTGAAGTCTAGGAGAGCAGAAAGTACTCCTAGTGATCACAGCTCATGCAGTCCACTGAATTAGCTGAAATTCTTCACGTGGTGAGATCCAAGCACCAAAAAAAAAAAAAAAAAAAAAAAAAAAGGGAAAAAGAGAGAGACATATCATGGTACTTTGGAGGCCCAAGTGAATCCAGGAAGAAGCATACAGGGCAAAATTTGCAGAGCATTCAGTAACGATTCTTTTTCCCAGGAGTATTATGAAGTGATCTGTTATGTGCATCTGCTTGTTCTATTTCTGTTTCTTAGCCTGAGATTCCTAACACAGGAGGCAATAACCCTGCATCGTGTTAGATCATATCATGTCACACTGAATGTTGACCTTGGCTGACATAACGTGACATGCTACAGTTGAAGTAATGTAACGTGAGCCAATGTATCATGTGCTTAATGTTAATCTCAAGTTATTATCTGTGAACATAGCAAAGGTTTTGAAGAGCGTATTGTATGGATCTGCCCCCTGTTCCTCAGGCAGTCTGAGCAGCGTGTGTCCAAGCTAACAACCAAAACCAGCAGAGAGCCAGAAGTGGGGCAAATGCTAGACAAGTGTTTCTGTGAGTTAGTAAAAGATGCTAGTCAGCTTAATATGGGTCTGCAGCTGATCTGCTAGAAGAGACCATCCCTACTGACACCTCCATAACTGGGTTAGAAGTGTGAGCATGCAGTGGGAGCACTGGGTGTCAATTCATTGCAGTCTTTGGAGTTTTTGGTATAGAAAGCTGATTATATGCATGTCTGTGAAGATCTGTCATTGAAGATATTGTTGAAAATATTTATTGGTATTTGTCTAGGTAAAGCAATTAACATAAATGTTGGGTCTTGAGAAGTTAATCATTTTATGTAAGATCTCCTGTGTTCACTTTCCTGCTTCATCTCACTATAAAACAGTGCCCAGTGCCATGTTGGTTAATCTCTCCTTATTTTTCCTAGAGAGACTTAGAGAAAATTCCGTTTGTGGTCTTAGAAGTTATTATATAAAATGCGTGTCAAAGTAAAGCATGTCTGCAAAGTTCTAAAATTGCTTGAATATAAATCTTTTTAAAAGTAATATTTGCTGCTAAAATTGTCTGTCATTATTTCTTTAGTGGGTTTGCAGTGCTCAGTGTTTTTATTTCTCCCATCATGTGCTCCTATAACAGGATCATGTTCTTAAATGGGATCATGGGCTGGATCACTTCTTTATTCCACCCTCATTATTAGTCAGCTAGCTCTAACGGACAGGGAATACTATTCTTGACTTCTGTTAGGCCAATATTTTCATCTCTTGGTGATCAGAAATTAGCTTTCTGAAGATTTAATTGTGAATCTGCTTTGATAAAAATACCAGGCAACTCAAGCTGGAAACATTTTGAAAGCGAGCAAACAGTGTACCTAGTGGCCTAATTTGATGGGTGTTGGCATAAAAATGTGCTGCAAATGATAATCAAACTTTGATTTAATTTCAAATATGAGAATATAGGACTCAAAAAAAAAAAAACAAAAAACAGAACAAAACAAAAAAAAAAAACAACAACCCTGCACCTGAGCAGATAAAGTTTTTGCATTCTGTAAGCCTTGAATAGGAAACATCAGGCTTTGGAGATCTTAGGGCACCTATTAGGAGAAATGGATGGAAGCTTCATTTAGTAAAGACTTTTCTTACTCTGAACTGCCCTGTTCTTCCTAGGTCTGTGCTGCATTCCTGGCTGCACTGAGACCCATCGTGTTCACATTGGAGATAACTAAAAATTCCCATTACCTCAAAGAGCACAGGTTGAGATCATAGCTAATGAAGTAGCAGTGTTTGTGGAGAAACTTTCCTTTATATAATCTGCACATTCTCAAGTCATTCTTAATTAACATTGTTTAATGAAAGCTACTGTATGTCTTATGTCCACTTAGCTTTCACTATTTCTTTTAATCATTAAAACTGCAGGCTGCTGATAGAAATATTTGTGGAAGTTCATAGTAGAAAAAGTAGTACAGCCATTGACTAATAAGATGAAGTACAAGTTGGTAATTTGTCCTTGCCGCTGCCAATATACTAAACAAGTAATTAAAAAGAAAGCAAATTATATGTGTTGTCTCTTACTCTGGACTGGACTCTGGAAAGCTACAAACTTTCCCCCAGCCAGGTTTAACCAGCAGGCAGGCAGTCAGAGGTGGCTAATGTGCCATCTGAGCACTTCACTAAGGTAGCATGGGACATTGATTAAAAAACAAACAAACCTGAGGTGATTAAGCAGTGTAGCAACACATATGCAAAGAAAGTAGAGACTCTTCTAGTCATACAGATTTCCTGCATTCTATTTAGAACAAAGTCAGGAGATGGGCAAATTCATTTATTTTGGCAGAATTAAGAGGACTTTGAGATCATCAGTTGCCAGGCACAAGGAGGGGTCATCAAAGCACTGAGCTCAAAATCTTAATTCAAAGCCTTTGTATTAATGTATTTAATGTAACTTGAAATTGAGAAAGAATGGAGAAACCAAGTAATTCTGAACAATAATTTCCAGACAGGATCACTGTCCCAGATCTGTATGCAGTCAGGAATGAATAGACATTTTCTTTCAGTGTGAACTGAGGCGACGTGCTGACAGCGTTGCAAGGACATAGCTATTGTGGATGGATCTTTAACTCTTTAGCACATAAATCAGTTAATTAAATATATATAGAGAAAAGAGCTCTAGCATTTCCTAGGCAGTGCTGCCCAGCAGAAGGAATATCAGTTGAATAAAATACTGGAAGAAAGGCCATGAAATGGCATGTAGCAGATTGTTGATGACACCTGAAGTTGCCAAAGAAGGATAGAGCGGGTGCAAGGAAGAAATTGCATTTCTGTGTACTGTAACCTCTGACCAGCCAGATAAATCATGGCCAGTCAGAAGGTATTCCAGGGCAGCATGTGAGGCAGACCCATTGGAGCTGCTGTGATGTGTTTTCTATTTGGCGAATGTGTACAAAAAGACAAAAAGGAGCATCCTAAGAGAAATAGGATGCTGGAGTTAAGGAAGCTCATATAAAAGTTCAGGGGAAATGTAGCTTGTGCCTCTTCTCTCACCAGTTTGTTCTCTTCATGAGTAGTCTGTAAGAGCAGGATTAGAAAGTATGGAGAAAGTTCAATAGCTGTCCCTTTACAAGGGGATTGTTAAAGGTTTGAGGAAATTAATGTCTCTACAATTGCAAATCCTTTGTGAAACCAAAAATCTTGATTTAGAAATCATTCTATATGTATGACAGTAGAGCAAATAATTCAGTAGAGCCTTTGTCCCAGAACATAGTCTAACAACAGCTATGTCTTGCTGAAGTCAGCAAGACTTTGCAGACATCTGTTGTGGGACTGGGTCTAAGACAGCAGTAAACCCAAATGTCTCTGAAAGAATGTTACAGAAATAACTGACTGCATTTGGAAGAGCCTACAGTTAGTGAGTTTCATTGCACTCTTCTCCTTTCCTGCATGTTCTCTCTGCCTTCTCCAAACAACAAAAATATCAGAAGACCCAGTAAAAACCTTCCCAAATACTTTACTCTTCTTCCTTTTTAAAAAATTTAATTTCTAATGTTTGCAGGTGGTAACTCAGCTGCCCAGGGGCACCTGCCATTGCAGCCTGGTTGTTGCTGGGGCACCTATTCTGCCAGGCTCCAGGCTTGGTCCTGCCAGGGCTTTCTGCAGTGCTCACATTGCAAAGGCAGCACATGATGCCTGTTTCTAATGACCTCTTCCTCCTGGCCTAGGTTAGCTTTTTAGCTTTGTTAGGAGGTGGCACGGTGTACTGAGGAGCACTGGTGAGGGGCTGAGCTTCAGAAGTGGGTAGTGTCCTGTCTTACAGATAACAAATCCTTTCCATCAGTTTTGTGTTTGTGTGTGTGTTTTGCCAGTGATTATAAATTATTGCCCATGTGAGAGCATCTTCAGTCCTGAAGGATCCCAAGGTCTCCATAAAACAGTTAACACATATGTCTGCAGAAATTCAGCTAAGCTGTTCTTGAGATGCTCCAAAATCATTCTCCTAAAGCCCCCATAAAAACAGGTTCTCGGTTTTTCAAGTCTGACTCAAACATGAAGGTGGAATTAAAAATTTACAGGCACTGCATTGCCTTTGCAAAGCTGGGGAAAAAGCAGAAGGAGTCGCTTGTTGTGTGTGCTTAAAAACAAGGAAAACTTGTCGATATTTTTCATTTGAATTTTCATGAAGAGCTAAGAAACTCTGCTGATGCTGGAGGAGGCAGGAAAATGCGGTGACTTTTACCAGCAGAGAAATATTTGAACGGTTATTGACAAAGAGCACAGTGCATGGAATGTGCTTGGGCTAAGCAGAGTGAAGATGTTTGACGTATTGGCAATACAGCACAGGGTCAGGGGGTGACAGATTAATGTTGTGTTTCACAGTCAAGCGAATACTCACTGCGTGCCTTCGTGTGCTCTTTGTTATTGCACACGTTGGGAAGGACAAACTGGTTCTGGGTTAGTTAAACCTGTGCACCGACTCTAGCAATGAAAATGGCTTATTTGGGTTTAATCAATTAGGCACAAGTGTAAAGTAAATCTAAATAAGCTATTCTTAGACTAAATTGAGAGTGTCATGCAGGAGTTCGCACTATTTTAATTAAAATCAATTGAATTTCTTATCAGAATTCAGAGCAACGGTGCGTGCAGGAAGGAAGGAGTCATTCCCAGCTCAGTGATTCACAGCATCCGTGACCACTGAGACCTGACCAGGAGCGCACGTCACAGCCAGCCCCACAGCTTTGGGTTTGCCTGGAAAATCTTGAGGCAGGAGGAAGAGATCATTAGAAAAAAAAACAACCTAGGAACCTTGTAAAACCCCACCTCTTGGCTTGATGATCTCTTTGGCTGGCTGTTTCTGGCCAGCTCCCTGGAACAAGTAACAGAAACGCTCCGATTCCAGCAGCAGAGACCAAGAGCTAGTGGATACTTTTCATCCCCACAGATACTTTTAAAGAATGGGAGGTAAAGGAATGAAATGGAAAACAGATGATAAACAGAGGCTGGCGAGAATAGAAGGAATGCGGAGCAGGCAGCCCATTTGTCTCGAGTAACTGACACGCATGCCCGTGGAAATGGCCAAGCCTGTTGGCAGCAGTGGCTTAAAATAATGGAATAGTAATGCCTGTCTTCTGGAAGGTGCTGAGCACTTTGGCTTTGCTGCACTGCTGCACTTTGTAGGACTGAGCTCCCACTAATATGCATTTTGCATAGCTGTGCAGCCAAGGACAAGCGTAGTCCAGGGCAGAAGCCTGCATGGGCAGAACCTGCAGAATGCAGAATCGCACATTAGTGCCGGCAGTGAGATAGGCATGTGTGTGAAAAATGCTCTGGGGGTAGACAAAACAGAATGCAATCAGAAAGCTCCAGCTGCTCTGATTTCCAAACCCTGCTCTAAGACCTATCAAAGGTCTTGTGGACTCTAAATTGTTTCTTCTCTGTGTTGAACTATGTATAGAGACCTGTACATATTCGTATGTTTTGTATCCAAAGCTGTTGTTTTCAAGGCAAAGAGCCCTTCCCCATGTTGTACACATTTCAAAGATGAGGAGCCAACAGCAGCAGATCTATGATAGTAAAGTTTCTTTTTGCTGACCCCAGCTCATATGCCTTAACAAGCACTTGCAAATCCCCGATCTAAAGCCTGCAAAAAGCCAGCGTGTGGTGGGAACTGTCGGAGTATTCAGGTATCAGCACACTCACTGGCCCCTTGGTAGCAATGTGATGGCTTTTAACAGAAGTAATGTGGATAGATACTGACTCCTTTTTTGAGGTGCACGCAATTACAAATGTGAGGAAAATACAGGAAAAGTTAATCCAAGTTCCATTCAAACTGCAAAGCAAAATGAGCAGTATTTGACTACAGATGTCTGACAGCATGATATGGTTGGCTGGCAGAGCTTGGAGGGCTTTGCACAGACAAGGCATGGCCTTTTCCACCAGTACCACAGTGTTGAGCACCATCTGCTGGGATGGTGCTGTTGAGGGGCTTCAGCCCTCTGTTCTCAAGTGTGATTGCAACTCAGCTTCCACTGGAATCACAGGGAGTTCATCAGGAACATCAGAAATGATCACTTCTACATCACTCAGGTGATGTCCGTGCTCCCAGATTCCCTTGGAGAAGGCTGAATGGTGCTTAGCAGCTGACTTCTGTGCTTGCTCTGCCCTGTGTTGTCTGAGCATGCCACTGAGAATTCTCATACATTATACCTTGTTCAAACAGAAGCAATTCAAAAAATTGTTAAAAAAAATGTTATTTTGATTCAAAGAAAAACAACTGATTTTAGGCAACAAAATTTTGTTTCCTTTCAGGCTTTTGAGAACTTTAGTAATACACATGCAATTTTTTCTTGAAAAAAATGAAAGTGAGTTTTTTCCCAGGATCTTTTCTAAAGAGGCCTTGTCCCACTCAGAATTTAGGAAATGTCATCTATTTTCTGAGCCTTGCAGCTGAGGTCAGCCTGTCTGTGATTGCGAGGATCACTCGACTTTGGCACTGTGCTGCTTTTAAGCCTTAGGGCATGCATTTAAATTGTCACATATAGTGTGTCATACTGACATCTTCTTCTGTAGAAGTGAAGGATAATACAGCACTTGTGCTGCAGAATAAGACAGTGCTCTCTCCTCAAGCATGAAAATTGTCTGCAAATTTCAGACTTGTTTTCCTTGATTGTGGCTGCTAATCAAGGCAAAAAACAAAGTTCATTTTACCAGGAGATGAACAATGCTTGGCAGTGTAGTGAATGTTAATGCAGTTAATTATTCCCAGTGCTGTGTCTGTCCTCTGAAGAGTTCAATATCTCTAGACAAGGCTTTAATGATCCAGAGCCACCCTGTGACTTCAGCCAGGGAGTGTTGCCTCTTCAGGCCTGTTGGTTCCCTTAGTCTGCTCTCTCCCCTGCTTCGTGGCCTATTACATCTGGAGTGGTAGTGTTGGCTGGGGGTGTTAAAATGCCCTTTTGTTTCAGACTTGGTGGTTTTATTGTGCTTTCTGTTGTTCCTGGTTTCTTCATAGTCTCTCTGAATAATAAAGGTTTTGACTTTTGTTGAGTTGGGAACCTAAAAAATCTCTGAGCATTTATCTGCAGGGAAATTGAAAGTAATGTTCCTGGTCCTCATGGTACTTGGGATCTGTGGAGTCCCTGCAACACATGGTAGCAAAGCAAACCTTAACTAACACATAAAGTTGTGGGAATAAATTATCTTGGGTGTTACCTGCTTGATATGCTTCCACTTTAACTTAGTAATCAAAGAGTCATTAAGATTGGAAAAGACCGCTAAGATCATCTAGTTCAACCATCAGCCCATCCTCACCATGCCCACTAACCATGTCCCCCTGTGCCACGTTTACCCTTTCCTTGAACACCTCCAGGGATGGTGACTCCACCACCCCCGGGCAGCCTGTGCCAGTGCATCACCACTCTCTCTGAGAAGAAATTGTTCCTAATATCCAACCTGAACCGCCCCTGTTGCAACTTAAGGCCCCTGTTGCAACTTTTGTCTTACCACTGTTACCTGGGAAAAGAGGATGATCTCTACCTTTCTACAGCCTCCTATCAGGAAGTTGAAGAGAGCAATAAGGTCTCAGTGATATCTTTCACTGAACTGAGCTTTACTAGACTAACTTAGTCTGCGACTCTGTGTTGTTTGTTAGGGTGGTATGTGTATACATATAAACATCTCTTAATAGTTGAAATAAAAAAAATATATATTTTTAATAAATTCTATTTCTGATAATTTCATAGAATCATAGAATGGCCTGGGTTGAAAAGGACCTCAAAGTCCATCTAGTTCCAACCCCCTGCTATGTGCAGGGTTGCCAACCACCAGACCAGGCTGCCCAGAGCCACATCCAGCCTGGCCTTGAATGCCTGCAGGGATGGGGCATCCACAGCCTCCTTGGGCAACCTGTTCCAGTGCATCACCAGCCTCTGTGTGAATTTGTCATACCAGCTGTATAATTATTTTTCTGTACTTGACAACAATACATTTTTTAAAATTTTTGTTTCTTTCTTTTTTAAGTATGTCAGTTTGGGGACAGAACCTGTGAACTGATGAGACTTGTATGTTTTACCCCGAATACACTCTCCTTGGTATTATTGCCAGAACGTATTTCTTTACCAGAGCTTATACTAGCCCTTTGTGTCGCTATTTTACAGCTGTGATATTTTTTGTTGCTTTTGTTTTGAAACAGCCACTGATTTTGGCTGCCTTAACTTGGAAAGATGCTCCCTTGATGCACGTGTGGTCTCCTGATAGCTGGGTGCAATGCTACTGTGGTCTGAAGCTCTGCGTGAGGCATCAAGATGTCGGTGAGTAGAACCTCAATGCTGAGGATACATCACTTTGCAGAAGAGCAGACAGGTGAGCTTGGGTGTCTGATCCTGCATCTGCAAAATAATCTGTTCAGTATTCTATTCAACTCCAAAACACCAATTAGTAAATGGATGTTTTCTTTTGGTTATCCTGAACTGAACCAGAAACTTGTTCCTGCAATCCTACTAATGCATCTGGGAGTCCTGGTAGAGCAGTGACTCAAGAAGTGAACCCTCTGTGTTGAGGCTTCCATGGGAACACTCTGACCTTACAAGAATTGCATTCCGTTATATTTTAAAGATTTTTTTTAATTATTCTGGTAAAAATTATGGATTAAAAAAAAAAAGTTTCAGACATTGCAGAGAAGATGTTATTAAAAAAAAATTATCATACAAAACTTTAAAGTAAAAAATATGTTCTCCTCAGCAAGAAATCATCGTTAAAAATTAGAAGTGAATTATTTATGGAAGAAATTAGGCAACATACAGCGTGTATGGTTTCTGTTCAGAGCAGGAGATAAAAAAGCTTCCAGATCTTAAAGTTATGATTATTTTATTTCTATTTTTCTTACAGGATTCTTGACATATGTACTGTTAATTGGGCAGTAATGATTTTCTTTCATTTGCACTGCAAATTACACCAATAATTATACTTTTATTCACAGAATATATTTTGTTAACTGACCTTGAGTTTAGCGTAGAATACAAAATGAGATAGAATTGTTCCAGAAGAAAGAAAAGTTCCAGCTGACACTTTGAGATTCCTAGGGAAATCTACTTTTGTTAAGTTTTGAATTTTAATTTTAGAGACACCAACAAAGATATACAACAGAAAGGTTTTAAGTAAGTGTATTACTTTGACAGGAGTCACCGGGTTCTACAATTAATTCTCACCAGTAGATCAATGCACTTCATAAGCTGCAAGTCATTCTGACAAGATGAAACAAATACAGTCGTTAGTGAAATCCTCGAAATTCAGAACAGTGGGCTGTGAAACTAGGTCAGTTTACATCTTCTTTGAAATATCTTTCCCCTCCATAGTATTTCATACTTGACTAATCTTAATAATGCACTTGACATCTTTGGTGACTGATCATATGCTAATTTAAAACCTATATTGTATGCATAAATTCAGACCAACATGGGGAGATGTTTCAGTATGATGGTGAAAAAGAAATAACAATTGAATTTGTTTCTGTTAAATATACTTTTTTTCTTTTCTAACCTGAAAAATGTAAAGAAAGTCTAACTGTTGTTTGGAGGTGGGTATTTTAATGACTTAGAACTTTTTTCCTGTCCCAGCAAAATGCTCTTCTTGATTTTTTAGGGCAAGTAACTTGGAAGATTAAGATCTTTATTTAGAGCTATTTTGCCCATTCACTACAGGTAATGGCTGGGAATGCTTCTCTCAGGGGTGTCTATTGTAAATTGTTGGCCCCAGTCCTGCTCATATTAATGTCAGTGGTAAAACTGTTGTTGACTTCAGGAAGAGAATGGGAAGTCCCATTATCTTCATGTGTTGCTATTTAGATTTTATGGTATTTCTTGGAGAGTATTTTCAAGTATTTTTTACTCAGTTTTGTAAAGCTTACATAAAACTGCCATGCTTGTCTTCATATACTGCCTATTTTTCTCTGTCCTTATTGCTTCTTGAGCATAAATTTCAGAGGTAAAGAAAATACATATGAAGTCTTATTGTGGAGGAAGATTGCTGACAATTAATGGTATGCTGTGAACATCAGGAAATTGTGGGCGCTTTCCCTACCCTGGTTAAAGAAGGCAGCTAGTTCTGTACCTCCCTCAGATGTCTGTCTCTCTTCTCTTTTTTTCTTTCTGTTTTTTAAGGTGTGAATTTGGTGATTATTTGTTAGTCTGGCTGCTGTGAATAATAATAATGAGATAAAGTACCTGAAATGTATATTTAATAAGTGATAAATAATATATAAGTAATAAATAATGTATAAATAAAATATTTGGAGGGTTTTGGACTTCAGTTCCCGTCTTACGTTAGTCTCTGTTTTACAATTAGTAATAACCACTTTGGGGGATAGAAAAAAGTTTATGTTTAGGAAGTACTGCCTTTTGAAGAAGAAACTTAATGGCACTTTATTTTTGTAATGAGTCCAACAAGTCAAACCGGTAGGACTTGAATTAAGTTCTTAACTTGACTTCTTAGAGGTGCTGGGATCTGTCTCCTTGCCCCATATCTGAATCTGCAAAACACTTGTCTGCTTGTTTAAAACCCAATCTAAACAAAGCAGCACAGGGAGTGAAGTCAAGCTGAGAACTATGGACTCGGCGTTGAACTCGTCTTTTCCTGCTTTCTCTTGATGTGTTTCCATGTGGCATAAAAAAGCACCTAAGAGACAAAATAAGGATAAATCTAGTGTGATGTAGCAATATTTATTGTCCTTTATAACACAACAGGAAGTCTGCAACTGCTCAGAGGCAAGTTTCCAGATCATGCTATTTTTGATAGGCTTACAGTCCAGAGAGACCACAAACGGTCCAGCTCAGTAGGTTATGGGCTTTCCAGAATAATTTTATCCTATAGAGATTGTATGGGGCAATATTAGCAGTCATGAATATCCTTGACAGTACCTTAGTAGGGACAGGGTACAATATAGACTGAATTGGAAATAGTAGTAAATAACATACTAACTTGGAATTTTCTTGTGTTGTGATAATATGTTTGCACCTGATCGTATCCCCTAGTGTAGATTTGCTTACGTTCACGTACAAAATTTTAGTGACTCTTCTGGGGCTTTGGGTAGGTAGGAACCCTACTGTCCATGTAAAAATCTGATTCTTTAACAAAATACAATTTCAAACTAGCAACTATTCCTGACAGTGTCTCTGCTTAGGATATTAGCTGCAAATGATAATAATAGATTATAACTAAACTGCTGTGAAATCAAGAGAAAAACACTTAGTTCTGCTGCTGAAAACTGTTTTTGTTTGTGCTTGCGTGTCTTTTGTTGAGAAAGAGAATTTGCTAAGCATGTAGTTTTGGCCTTAAAATTTTTACTGCAGTGTTAATACATCTTCTCACTGCTCCACTGTATTGCACAGTGCATTGGCCCACATCATCACCAAACGTTTTTGTTGTAGCCAAAGATATGTGTGCACTGTGTAGAAGTGTCGTCAGCTATGGTTTTGCACAAACCCAGGTGCTGTGCTGTATTTGCAGATGTAATAACAAAAGCAAAGGAGAAAATGAAAGTCTTTGAAATGTGAATGGGTTTCTTTGAGTATCATTGTCCTTTCTGCCACTAAACTTCAGCGAGGCACAGATGTGTGGGGCAGGGGGGCTGCTCTGTGATGACTTATATGGAGGGTTTCTTTTGGCAGTCTCAGAAAAATGATGATGTGAATAAAGGGAACTTGTTTAGTTCAGATGAAGTCTCTATTAATGAGCCCTATTATTCCTATTTTTGGAGAGTGCTAGATTTTTTTTTCAAATATACACAATGCTGTATTATTTTTGATTACAGCAGCATTCACTGATCACTTTTATCTTTGTGTGTGCGAATTTCTAATTATACATGTTAGACGAGTGATCTTTACTGTAAATAGTAATGTGATTTCCTTTCACTTGATCTGTCTGAAGTAGATTCTGTTTCATTGTTCACTTTCTTCATCACAGTATCTTGCCTATTTTATCTTTCAACGGATATTTCTTCAAATCCTCTCGCCTGTTCTTCCCCTCCCCCTTGTACCTTTTTGAAAAGAGCTTTATCTGAGCAGGCAGTTTCATTTGTCTTTTGATCTATTTTTTGATGGATATGTATTCACTTCTGGTAGTCAGCCCCATACTGAAATCCACATTCAAAGCTGAAGTGTGGGGACCCGGCTGTGACTTCTAGGTAAGACCCATACCTAAGATTTGCTAGAGTTACTGGGGAGCCTGGGGACCAGAGATGTTGGTTGCCTTACTGTGAGGCTTGCAAAACTTTTGCAAGAAGGATGTTAGTAGTTTCTAAACTTTCGGTTGATTCCTGTGGAGAGCTGAACAGTGGTAGCTTAGGTAGCTAGCTGCCAGCTATTTCTGAAAACCCAGAGCTTCCACCCTTCAGGTGAGCGCTGCCTTGCTCCAGCGTACACCTCACGGCATCGCATCTCTGCCTGCGCTGCGGCAAGGTTAGTCTGCATGCGAGAGCCAAGGGCACTGCGTACCTTCTGATGGTCCTGCTGGGCCTCATTATTGAACTTTTTCTACCATGTCCTTACTGAGGTCTTCTTACAGAGCAGAGAATGTGAGCAGAGAAGGCAGAGGCCGGCCCATAAACGTGAATCGAAAGCTTTGTAAACCCAGGTGGTACTGACACCAGCACTGGGAGAGGGGAGAGAAACTCTGAAAGCAAAAACAGCAATCACTTGCCTACCTCAAGAAGATCAATAGGAAAAGCTAGAAATTCCTCCCTGCAACTCTAAACCAAAATAAAAATAATTTTTAAAAAATGACTACAGCGAATGGAAAGTCAGGGGGTCATTTTCTTCAGACTATTTTTCTGTAGATCCTCAGCTGCTGCAAAATCAAAGTCAGTCCAGTTCTCCTATACAAATGTGAGTGACTTAAGCCCACCATTTGTATGTTAAACAACTTGTTTAATATAGTATTAGCATTCAGATAGTCACAATGAGGCTTTGAGGTTAACATCCCATTAAGATGAATGGGAGATGTTCATACCTCAGGCTGTAGATTCAACAAGACAGCAGAGCATTGATTTACATAGCGAAGGCTATATCTTGGCAAACCAGAAGGGCTGCAGACATCATTTTTTCTAAAGGGAAGCTTCAGTTCCAGTGAGCACATTACAGTCTGCAAAAGGCCCCAGATCAGCAGAGTGCCGGAGCTGGATAGCCGCTGGCTGTAACTTTAAACTGAAAGACATCAAATGGTTTTTTTGCTGTTAAAATTGAGATCCCAGCCAGGTGCTGATGTGCTCTCCACCCCTGTCTTGAGACTCCCTTTTCTTCCTCTCACCCACTTTCTCCCAGAACTGATTTTCTGATAGGAAATGTAGGACAAGGGCTTGGTGATCTTTACTGACCTTAACACTAATGCACATTTTTATTGTCTTTTTTGACCAGTATGTCATCCTGCTTGAGCCTAGTCTTCAGATTCTCCCTGTCTTCCATCTATTTTATATCCTCTCTTGTGTTGATGTATGATTACATTAATTCCTTTCCTTCCTTAGCTCCACAGATTTCCCCACAGGACCTCTCCCACTTGCCTGTTTTCTTCCTTGCTATCTCTGCTGTCTGGCATACTATTATTTCCTTTCTCATACTCACTGTCCTCCTGAGGAGCTGTCTTTGGACAGACCAACATATGAATGAAGGTTTTCTTCAGATCTCTCCCAGTGCACTCCTGAAACCCCAGGACACTTCTGCCACAGTTGCCTAGAGGGACAGGACAGCCTGGATGCTGCAGTAGGCTCAAACCACAGGTGTTGTGTAGTGTATTTTGCAGCTGAAAGCCTTGGTATTCTTTCTAGCAGATGCCAGCTTGATTTGTGCACCAATCTGAAGTGCAAATGAATGTGGCTGCATTTTAGTTCCAGTTGGTTACATCGCAAAACCCAGTGCATTGCTGTTCGGCCTGGGAGTTCAGTGGAGATTCAGTGGGGTAGCAGGAGCGCTAATGCTGAGGTGCGTTTGACAGGGATGCGGCTTCCCCAGCAGCAGCTGCCTGTGCTGTGCTGCAGATATGTCTTTTGTTAGCTGAAGTCACTCAACTCTTCTGAGTAATTAGAATTATCAGCTTGTAGGAAGAGAGCCTAAACTGAGGTTTCTTCTTTTTATTTTTTTTCCTAAAGGACTTATAGCTGCTTATGAATTTGGCTTTGCAGTAATGAGCTCATTTTTTATTAGTCCAGCTTGTATAGTTAATTAATCAGTCATGGATGAGACATAGAACTTGAAGATTTTTTTTTTTTGGATAGATATTGCTGCATACCTTGATTTCTTAATTTTTTCTCTTTGTAATAGCTCAGTAGAGCTGGAGTGAGGGTCACTCACTTTATTAATGACTCTCTGTTGCAGTGCTTTCCACAACTCAGTCATCACAGAATCACAGAATGGCCAGGGTTGGAAGGGACCTCAAGGATCATGAATCTCCAACCCCCCTGCCACATGCAGGGCCACCAACCTCCCCGTTTAATACTAGACCAGGCTGCCCAGAGTCCCATCCAGTCTGGCCTTGAACACCTCCAGGGACGGGGCATCCACAACCTTTCTGGGCAGCCTGTTCCAGCACCTCACCACTCTCTCTGTAAAGAATTTCCCCCTGACATCCAACCTAAGTCTCCCCTCCCTCAACTTAAAACCATTTCCCCTTGTCCCACAGTTATCAACCCTTTCAAAGAGTTGATTCCCCTCTTCTTTGTAGGCTCCCCTTAGGTATTGAAAGGCTGCAGTGAGGTCACCCTGCAGCCTTCTTTTCTCCAGGTTGAACAAGCCCAGCTCCCTCAGCCTGTCTTCATAGGGAAGGTGCTCCAGTCCCCTGATCATCTTTGTGGCTCTCCTCTGGACCCTCTCCAACAGCTGCCTGTCTTCTTTGTACTGGGGGATCCGCACTTGGACACAGTGTTGCAGGTGGGGCCTCACAAGAGCAGAGTAGAGGGGGACAATCACCTCCCTGTCCCTGCTAGCCACCCCTCTTCTGATGGAGCCCATCACTGCTCATCACACAGTTGTGCATCCAAAACCCAACATAGTTGAGTTTCTGTACCAGTAGCTTGTGTTCTATAGTATTAGTTTCCCAAGCATGATACTGAGCAATTTTAGGAAATGCTGATACAACTGTAGCAATTTTCCTCAATTTGTTCCTGACAAAGAACTCGCTTCAAAATTGAGTTGGCTTCCTCTTTGTTCGAAACACTGGTAAACACAATTAGCCTCATTAACCCTGGTTTCTGTTTCATAACAGAAAATTAGCCTGCAATCACTGGTTTGCTGGAAAGCACTGTTGTAATTAGTCTTCAACATTCTGATATGAAAATCCATCACATTTTTAATTTCTTTGACATGTCAGTGTATACAGAAAACACGCCTGATTTCTCACTTATCTTGGGCACTGAGATAAAGTCAAGGACCAAGAGCTCTGCTTGGCTTATAGCGCTGCTGAACAGCTTGGACAAACATCTGTCATTGGTGTCAGAAGTGCACTGGTCCTGGAGGGAGAGAGAGGGCAGTAGGTGATTTCTGGAGGTCCTCTCTGCCTCTGCAATTCTATGCGGTCCTGACCTTCAAACAGCATGGTACCCAAGCAAGGACAACTGAAATTCTGGCCCCACTGAATGAATGCATTTCCTTACTGTTCCTTCCCAAATGCCTTGTTGTTCCAGCTGCATTTCAGATAGGAGGTCTGGGGTCTGCCTCCCTGCAGCTCTTAGCTGATGGTGGCACTGAAGCCCCTTCCTTTCTACCAGCATAGAGATGGACTAACACAAAGGTGAGTCAGGCTAGTAATGCTTAAACCTGTGTGGATAATCTGATATTGGTCGGTCAGGATAGGTTTATCATCACCCTCAGGACCTGTGTCACTCTACAGAATATGTCGAGGCCTGTGATTACATCCTTGTGAAACAACCAGGTTTTTTTAAGACTCTTTATTCTATTCAGTGGTGAAAGCTGTAGCTCATGTGGGTTGCTAAGTCATGAGGTAGTATATGGCACATCCCACTTTCACAGGTTCACAGAGTGAGTGCTGCTGCAGGGCAGCTCACACTGGCTGGCTCAAACTGCTGTGGACTGGTTTCTGAACTGTGTTTGCCTCTCACCAGCCACTGAGAGCAGAAATAGAGAAGGTCCATGTGCTCCTGTGTCTGTACAAGTATACCCAAGAACTCTTCTGGGAAACTAGGTACATCACTTGCACCAAATTACATTCTTTTGTGGAATCACTGAGATTTAAATAAAGGCAGACTGTCTGCGTTAGGAAAGGAAAAACAATTATTTTGAATTCAGTGTAAAAATACTAAAGGTAACTCCTGATTTTAGCTCTTTCCATTCCATACCTCCTGTTATCTGTGAAAGAGAGATGATGATTGTCTTCTTCTAGAAGTGTCATAGATGTCTTCAGTGAAGGATAGAGTGCAAATGCTTAGTAGTATTTTAGTGAAAGACCAGAGGAATTATTTGTATAATTACAGCACCTTGATTCTTGCACGTGGGACAGAGGGCAGGTTTAGTAATGCTTCTAGGACTGCTTGCACAACGGGGAGTAGAGAACAGAATCATGTCATTTGTGCAGCCTGTCTGTGCAGGAAAAGGATGATCCCACAAGTCTCTCTAGTGACTACTGAAATCTTTGCCTAAGGGACATTTTTCGCCTGTATTAAATGTTCCTCTCATTTCTCAAGTGTTCTCTTTAAATGCACACTGCACCCTGGGGGTATCTCCATTTGAATGATCTCAATTGTCCCTGTGTCCATTTGGGTGCCAGGCCAGAGGGCTGTGAAGTGAAGCCGAGCTATTCTATCTTGCTATCTAAACTGCAAATGAGGAATTCAGTAATTCAAAGGGAAAGTGGTTCAGGTCACTACATCTATTTGCTATTAAGTCTTTAAATAACCAAACAGTGACTAAATAAATAATAATTCATTAGGTACACAGAGCATTTATAGTTGAAATACTAGTGAAATTAATTTTAACTTGTTTATATTCCAGAAAGAAACATAAAAGCACTGACAAAAAGCAAAACCTTCAGACACCGTCTTCATTCATGCATGAGGCACCCTGCACGCAAAATGATAGTGTTAGGAATGTCAACCAATCAAGTAGTCTAATTGGCTGAACTATTTCAGTGCTCATCATATAGAAGCAGGTTTTAACATTTTATTCACCACAGCTTAGCTTCTTTGAAGTGTGCCTAACATTTCCATACTTCTGGCCTATTACAAGGTTTTCTTAGGCCTCTGCCTGAGGATCTATGTGACACATTGAGTTGTGATCTGACTCTTCAACCAGCTGAGGGCTCTGGAAGTTGTTCACAGAAGAGATGTGGCGTTGGCTTCCCAGCCGTGAAGGCAGGTTGGATCCATCTGGATTTCAGGGTGTACCTACAATCTCTTCCTTGAATAATTGATTTAGAACCTCATTTGCCCCTGCACAAACACAGCCCCTGCACCAACACGGTGACATAACCCCATCACACGAGCTGCAGGTGAAATGCTTAGATGCACAGCTTGAATTAATGTGCTGCAAGGGACAAGCAGCGAAGTCAGCAGGCAGCGTTTCAGTCCTACTGGCAGAGGAGCATCAGTGAACATGTGCTCTGAGCAGTGCTCAGGTGGAGCTCCACTTCTGCCTGAGGGACTGCTGCTTCCCCGCATGCTCGTGGTTGAGGGGGACTTCCCACTGCACAGTGTTAACAGTTGGCAGGGGTGAAGACCGCAGAGCAGATGATGATTACAGCCTGATAAGTAGTGTTGTGTTGTACTCCAAGCTCTTTCACTGATTTTTTTGTGATGAACAGGGATAAGTTATCCAGGTCATATGACCCAATATACTCTTGTGTAAAATGATGATACCGCCAGTTTCTGGTTGCTACACTGAGCTCTGTGTGACTCTTTGAGGGATGCCTTCTGATTCTTGCATGAATGTGGCTACATAAAGGCAGAGCACTGTCGTCAGACAGCTGTTTCAGAAAAGCCAAAGTACTGGAGAATGCTATCCTGTATGTACAGACATAGAAACACTGACTCTATTGCTTAGCTTCTATATGTCAACATATGATTATTCTTCCTTCTTTCTCTTGTTTATTTTCTTCAGTTATTTCACACCACATTCATTCTAACTTGAAAAGGAAGAGATTAGGTTAGATTATTTCAAACATCTGCAAGTGCAGTAGAATGCACAAGGGGCATTTTAAGCATTAACGTTCTGTGTATTTTGTTCGGGTAATTAAGCATGGAAAGGTCACCTTGTGTTCTAATAGCAAGCATGAAGAGATGGCAGAGAGGAAAGCTAAGTTGAGCAAAAACAATCTAAGTAGAAAGCATCAGCATTTGACAGTATTTATTACTTCTTCAGTGTTCCCCTAGCTGCTACAGTGTATTGATTCCAACAGCATGCTCATATATTTTGTTTTTAAAAACTGAATAAAGTATGAGACTGAATACAAGGTGAGGGCTAGGCAGCTCAGAGTGCACGCTGTTGCCAGCTGTTTGGCACTGACTGTCCTTTGGGACAAGCATTCAGATGAGGTTTATTCAAAACACATCAGCCATGACACTGCATAACTTCCCACTTAAAGGGACATGTCAAGAGTTCCTTTTCTGGTCATGTATTTGTATCTGTCCTTCACTGAAAAAAAAAGTAAAATATATATATATATATATATATATATATGAATAGGAATAATAAAATAGGAATAATTTTTTTTATTATTATTTTTTTTTTTTTAAAAGGAATGAGAACAGTGGGTGGAGTTTGATTGCGAAGTTTCAATGGTTTTTGCCCGAAGTCTTTCCCATCTCAATGAGGCCACTCCCTTTCTAACTCTGTCCTCATAGTTCTGTGTTTGCAACTTCGCTCATTATTCCTCTGGTGAATGCTTGCAGTGGAAATCACTGACTGTCTCCATAGGTGAGCTTGGTCCATCTTGTAATTTCCAGAAATCCCTGCCTGAATTATGGATGCTGAGAAGAGATCCTGCTGTTGGTTGTTATTCCTGTAGCAGGACTGAGTTATGAAGTGCGGCCAGTGCCCGGTGCTGAGAGCTGTAGTGTGCATGCTCACACAATCTGTCTTTCCCTGTAAGACCCCTGCAACAGCAGAGAGATTAAAATAGTTTAGGAATGATTTCTTGAGGATGATCTATGCTCTCACAGTATCTAAGGTTGGGAGGTTATGCATGTTTCTGCCTCGTGTAGAACAAATGAGTCCCAGTTTTTTTTCTACTTTTTGGTTCTCATAGAATATGTTTAAAATTCTCTGTTAGGAGACCTCACCACCTCATATATGACTCTGTGTGGGAGATTGTACTATGTAGAGCTGTAATTTCTTTATCCTTTCTATTTCTGACCTGGAGTTCTTTGAGTACTTTTCCCCTCTCGTGGAAAAAAAGTAATTCTTTCTCCAACCTTAGTCCTACATCCTTTCTTATAAATACTTGGTAAAGATTTCATTTCAGTTTTCTGCAATCTTTTTCCTCTGTTATGAAGTAACCCTGGCACTCTCTTAGATACCCTGCTGACATTTTGCGTCTTATACACTTGAAAAATTCTTATTTGTCTTTATTCCTTAAAAACCTTTTCCCACTCATCCTTCCAGCCTTTCCTAGCCAAGTTTTATTCTTTCAGCTTTGTTGCTATACTTCCTTGCCCACTTCTTGTCTCAAATACCTCTTTCATATCTTTCAGTTACGTAGTCATTCATTTCTCTTTTTGTGTCCTTTCTCCCAGTGATTTACCCCACTAGATTGCCCTCATTCTTCTAACTGTAGGCTATTTAAGGAATTATTGCATGACATCCCCTGGGAAACTGTCCTTAAGGACACAGGAATGGAACAAACCTGGCAGTTCTTTAAGGACAACTTTCTGAGAGCACAAGAGCGCTCCATCCCTCTATACAAGAAATCAAACAGAGGAGGTAGGAAACTGACATGGCTGAGTGAGGACCTGCTGTTCAAACTGAGATAAAAAGGAAAAGTATAGGCAGTGGAAGCAGAGATGGGTGTCCTGGGAAGAATATAGGGATGCCATCCAGACATGCAGAAATGGGATCAGGAAAGCCAAGGTGCAGATAGAGTTGAACTTGGCAAGGAATGTGAAAAATATAAAGAAGAGATTCTTTAGATACAGTGGGCAGAAGAGGTAGGCAAAGGAGGATGTACCTCATCTGATAAATGAGAAGGGAGAATGGCTTCAACAGGCATGGAGAAGGCTGATGTAGTCAATGAGTTATTTGCCTCAGTCTCCATCACCACTTAGGTTTCCCACACCTATTGTATCCCTGAACCTTTAGGTGGGGGTCAAGGAAGAGAAATCCTCTCCAACTGTAGGAGCAGAGCAAGTTCAAGACTGTCTCATGAGGCTGAATATGTTCAAGTTTATGGGATCGGATAACATGCTTTCCAGGGTTTGAAGGAATTGGCTGATGGCAGTTGCTGAGCCACACTGAAAAGTCATAGCTGTCAGGAGAAGTCCCTGCTGACTGGAAAAATGGAAGACCTGGTGATCTACAGAGTGATGAGCCTCATCACTGTGTCTGGAAAGATCTTGGAACAGATCCTACTGGAAGACATGTTAAGGCACATGTGAGATAAGGAGGTGATCTGAGACTACTAGCATTGCTTCTCAAAGGGCAGATTGCGACTGACCAATCTGGCCGCCTTCTGTGATGGAGTGATGGCATTGGTGGACATAAGAAAGGCAACTGATATCATTTACCTGGACTTGTGTAAGGCCTTTGACATGGTCCCCCATGGCATTCTTGTCTCTAAATTGGAGAGAGACGGATTTGAAAGCTGAGCTATTTGGTGGGTAAAGAACTGGTTGAATGGTTGCAACCAGTGAGTTGCACTCAGTGGCTCTGTGTCCAGATGGAGGCCTGTGATGATCGATGTCCCCCAGAAGTCTGTCTTGGGACCAGTAATCTATAAAATTGTTACCAGTGGCATTGATGTTGGGCTCAAGTGCACCCTCAGCAAGTTTGCTGATGACACTATGCTGAGTGCTGCAGTTAACACCATAAAAGGAAGGAATGCCCTCCACTGGGATCTGGACAGGCTTGAAAAGTAGGCCCACGTGAACTGAACATGGTTCAAAAAGGCCAAGAGTAAGGTATTCTGCTTGTAGAGGCAATCCCAGATATGTGTACATGCTGGAAGAAGAATTCAGAGAGAGCACCCATGTGGAGAAGGACTTGGGGATCCTGGTGGATGAAAAGCTGGATGTGATCCAGCAGTACGAACTTGCAGCCTGGAAGGCCAATGTTGTCTTGGGCTGCATCAACAGAGGTGTGGCCAGTAGGGAGAAAGAGGGAATTATTAATCTCTGCTGTGCCCTTGTGAGGCCCCATCTTGCATGCAGGCCTGGGGCACCTAACATGAGAAAGGTGTGGAGTTTTTGGAGCTGGTCCAGAGGAGGGCCATGAAGATGATCAAAGAGCTGGAGCACCTCTCGTAGGAAGAAAAGTTGAGGGAGCTGGGGCTTGTTTAGCTTGGAGAACTCTTGGGAAATCTTGGGAAACCTCATTGCAGCCTTTTAGTACCTGAAGGAAGCTTATAAGCAGGAGAGGATTGACTTTTTACATGGGCAGATAGTGACTGGACAAAGGAGAATGGCTTTAAACTAAAAGAGAGGAGATTTAGGTTAGATGTTAGGAAGAAATGTTTTATTCAGAAGGTAGTGAGGCACTGGAACAGGCTGCCCAGAGCTGTGGGTGCCCCGTCCCAGGAGGTGTTCAAAGTCAGGATGCATGCGGCCCTGGGCAGACAGATGTGGGGGTGGCAACCCTGCCCACAACAGGGGTTTAGAACCAGATTATTGTTAAAAGTCCCTTCCAACCTGAAGTATTTTATGATTCCCTATGTGCTGAATCACAAAATACTGTATTAGTGTTTGCTGTGTATCTAAAGAGAGTACCTTCAGAAGAATGGGGCAGCATTTCAGCAAGCAACAGACTCTTGACTGTGGTAAGCCAGGGCTCCCATTTGGCCTCATTTCTTTACCTAGTTTCAGCCTAAGCCTTATCTCTGTGATTTCTCAGTCTGGTTCTGCTTGTTGTGCAGTGTCTTGCCTGAAGTGCTGAACATCCCATTCCACTGTGCTGGTAGATACTTCGCTTCTCCCTGGACAAAGACTCTCCATGTGTATGTGCATCATTTTCCTGCACCACCTTGACCAACGAGGAGGCTCAAAATTCCTGAGTTAAAATGCCTCTATGGCTGCTTCTTGTGATTTTACTGTCTTGACAGTTGTCACAGTAGGCTGCAAACACCATTTCCATCAATGCAACTGATTAAGGATGATTCAAGAACTTCAGAAGTGCTTGTGCTCATGAGGTAGGCAAGAATGAAGGAGGCTGACAGTTCTACAAGCCCTTTGAAAGCAATTACATGGTCTCAGGGGAGATGACTACCACTTCTGGTTTTCAGTTTAACTTTTGGTGGCAATGGCAGTACTCTTGGAAGAGGACAAGAGCAATATAGGTTGAAGCAGCAGTCTGAAATTACAGGGAAGCAGGAGGAGCCTCCAGCAGGACACACTCCTGACTGTAAAATCCTTTATATCTAAATCTCTCACACTGTAAGTTCAAAGCAAGAGTAAAGTGACAGTAAGCTATTGGTACAAACCGACAGAATTTTTCTTTTACAGGAAGGAAAAATCCCATTGTCTGCAACTACGTAATCTTGCACGGTGTGTAATGTTTATAAAGAACAGGGGTCACATATGGCTAGCTGTCAGCAAGAAACAGTCAGCTTGAATTAGCATTAAAAAAGCTGAGTACTTAAAACATAATATAACTACATGTAACAAAAGTAAATGGTTTCAGATGTGATAATAGAATAGGCTTTCCTTCCTTCAGACTTAGCCCTGTGTCTCCTTCCTTAATTTCTTCTGTCTTGTTAATATATTTATAAAGTACATCCTGGTATTGAAAGAGCAGGACCCTTAGCAGCCGGCTTCTAGACTAGCCTTGTGCTCAATGTTTAACAAATTAACTTAGATCTGTAAATGAGCAAATTTTAGAGCTCTTTTTAAGTATCACCACATCTGAGGATGTGTTCAGGTTAAGAGCACAGAGCTGTTTTGCAAACAACTCATTTTGAACAACCTTAGAAGCCTTGTTAGTCTCTTACTGGCTTAAGCAGCTCCGGTACTGCAGTTGTGTGCCATTAGGAATAGGAACAAGAGCTGACTATAGATAACTAGGGCTGGCTTTAACTGTGTGGGATACTTGTCTGTAGGAAAGAAAGAGTTAGTTTTCAAGGAAAGAAAATGAGGCCAGTAAGAACTGCAGGCTTCCCTCTTCATCTTCTGCTGCTTCCTGAGGGTTAAGGGTGTCAATGTACAATGCTGTATTTTAACACTGACTGCTGATTATTCAAGTGACTATCAAAAAAATTACACTGCTGCAAAGAATATACTGAAGATATAGTGCCCAGAAAATGCCATGCACTTCAATGGGGAGCTTTTGCCAGAGAACAAAAGGCCTGGGGTAGCAAAAAAAGACAGAAGGAAGTGTGGAGCCTGTGCTTCCCTGGAGAAAAAAAAAAATCCATTAATTTATATTGATTATATCCCTAAAGTGTTTTAAAAGATTTTTGTTCTCTCTTGTTCAAATCTTGCTGCTTCTGAGTCATAGCAAAAATCGGGGAAGGCAACAAAGAGCAAGGCAATGGTAGCTTTACAAGGAACAGAGGAGAGAAAATACAGCTTGCAGCCCCTTCTGTTCTCCATCCGCCTCACACTTATCTTGTCACTGCTCGTGGCACTCCGATACCCAAAGCTCGTGTGAGCTGAGCACCAAAAGGGAACTGGGAGAGGGGAAGAAAATGTGTGGGCAGCTGAGGGGCTGCTTTCTCATGGCTGGAGCTGGGCTCAGAAACAATGGGGCAGCGATGGCCCTTATTCCCACCTGATTCTTGAGATCTCTACCTGCCTCAAGCACCGCCAAAAGGCAGTTGCAGCAACTACTGAGCTAATGCCTGTGGTTGGATAGGGCTGGCAAGGGCACTGCAGCACGGGGTCCCAGCATTGAAATTCCTACAAGGTTTTTCGCAGCCCCCTCACCAAGCAGCCTCCAGAAAGGTGTGCATTTTATATCTTCCAAGTTTTCTCCCTGCCACCTATTTGCAGTAGCAGCTGGATACACTGGAACTGAGTGACCATGAAGTACAGTTATCAGCTCTGTCCCAGCACCACTGTATTCTCAGGAGAAGTCATGTGAGCAGAAGGTGGGTCTGGCCTATTGGGGTTAGAATCAAGTTGCAGAAACTGAATGGAGAGAGTCTGAGCATCTGGAGCAACCAGTTTGCTGGTTGCAGAGCTCCTCTTCTACTCCTTGTCTCACCAAAACCTACAGAAGTGTAGGGAAGCGCTTTCTTTTCTTCACTGTATTTTCAGGATCATTCATTGTTAGATTTAATGGCTAGAATAAAGAGCCATTATAGTGAAAATCATGAAAACAATGTTCTGTTGAGATGACAACTAGAGAAATAAATGTTTAAAAAAAATGAAGCTTGCAAGAGCCCTCAGAACTAAAAAGTCAGCCTGTCAACTGGAGCGAGGAGGTAGCACCACATTGACAAGAGCTGCTGAAAAAGCTGTTCTACACTACTCCCACTTTTTCACAGTTACTCCTTCCCCACCCTGTCTATCCCTTTCTCCCTGCTGCATTTAGGAGTCTCTGAGGCTGGAGTTGAGGTTGGATTGCTGCTGATCTGCTGGATCTGGGTGAACTGCAGGAGTCCTAAGAAATGTCTCTGACAGCTGTTGTTTTTCCTCATGGCCTTTTCTTCCTAACAGGGCAGAAAGGTGAGGAACAGGGAGAGAGAGAGAGGCTCCTGCAGACTGCTCAGGGCAGTGAGGTGCAGCTGTCCTTTGCTGTGTTGGAATGGGCAAGTAAGTGACAGGCCCAACGTGCTCTGTTAGTGCTGCTTGGCAGAGGGGAATTATGTTAGCTTGAACCAGGGAATAACTATTTGTTTAATTTTAACATTTCAAAAGTGGACTTTATCTATGTGACGTGTATGCAGAGAGCTAGTGTCTGCTCTTGCAGAGCTCTGTCTCTCCAAATGTGATGGTCAGGATACATTTTTTTGAGTGCAGTGTGATGGCAAATGTAGCAGCTGCTGCATGTTTTCTGATAGAAAATGAGAAAATGTGTTTTAAGGTCATTTGAAACAGAATTCAGTACTTCTGCATAATGGGTAATAGTTTAGTCCCGTTTTCTGTTAACTCTGTGGGAACTTTAGGTCCATGCTTCATTGAGGTTTTCCATCCAGTCTGACAGACCAGTGTGCTCCTTTCTGACCCTTCCCTACAGACACAGTCTGTAATAGCTTTGTTATCTGTTTCACCCCTGGATCCCCACTTTTGTCTCTGTTTTTTGCAGGCCCTGGACACTCTGATAGCCAGTGATCAGCCTGCTGCCCAGCTCCCCCACTGCTCTGCCTTGCTACCCCCGTGCCCAGCTCACCCCACTGAGGTTGAGGTCTTGGTGTGGGTCCTACCCCAGTGTGTAGTCTTTTCCCCATGGTACTATTTATTGCATTTTCTTTCTTTTCCAGTTCATTATTTATTCAGGCATGCAGTTCACATCCTCCCACAGTGGGAATTAGTAGAGGGTCTAGCTTGGTAAATGGGAAGGCTTTTTTACCCACTTTTTATCTGTGGTGGTTCTTTCATTGGTGAAGTCACTATTTCTGGCACTGCTGCGACTTCCATGCTGTGGTCTCATTCAAAAAAGCTCCTTGACATTCTTGTGCCTCTTCTCCATGTGATAGATATTGTTTGTAGCTTGATGTGTTGTTTTTCAGTCAGATCCAACGATGAGTTTCTAGCAGCTTTGTTCACCTTTCTCTGTTTTTCACATTGTTTATATACTCTCTCACCTGCCTACAATTCTCCATTGGTTCTGAACTGACTGACTTCCCCTTCTTGGCAGGTTCAGATGGCATTCTCAGAAGCACCCGCTGCACTGAGACTAGTGCCTTACTATGAGATGGTCCAAAAGCTCTCTCTGTTGCCAGAAGTCTCGTCTGCAGATTCTGCTTCAAAAAATCTCTGGGGTGTTTAAATCTTTTGTGGTTGTGGCTCTGCTCCTGTCTCTGTATTTCTTTCTGCACAGACTTCTTTGCACAGATTAACTGAGAACTGCAAAAAGCGTCAACTTCTTCAGGACTAGCCCTGGCCTGAACTATTCCCTGCTCTGACAATTGTTCTCCTTTTGGCAGACATGTTACTGTCTGCAGCGCTTTTAAACCTTCCTCTGTTCTATCATGCATTCCCAGAGAATTCCAGCTCTGACGGCATTTCTAATTGCTGTGTTTTTTCACTTTATGTCTTATCTGGTTTTACTCCCAGTGCTTTATCTTGTCCTGAAATCACCCTGAGCCAAACAGGGTGGCAGGGATTTGCCTCATTCAGTGTCCAAGCTCCAGCAGCCTGGCATGGTGTAACATGAGAACTGGCACAAATGGAAAATCAGTTTCAAATGGCTCGTGCCAGTAAACATAGGAATGTGCTGACTGCAGACAGAGTGTTGTGTGGATTGCACAGATAAGCATATTCCTTCCTATACCATCATTCAGTACATTACCTGCCCTAAATGCATGTATCTACTCCTTTACAGATAGATGGTCTAGTTCTTAGTGCAGTTGTTTCCTGTAATGATCTATAATGTGTTCACTGTCTTTTGATCTGTCTCAAATATGCCACACACCACAGGTATATATGAAAGTCAGGTGGCTCTGTAAGGGCTCCTCACCAATTAAAAAATATCCCCTGTGGATGAATACAGTCAAGAGCTGTAGTTTGATCTACCAATAGATTCTTTTCCTACAGCACATTCACTTATTAAAGCTTCTGATGGTAGGAGAGGAATGGCTTTCTGTAGAAATTAAACTGCTGCTGAAGAGTCCTTTTGTGCGGAGCGTTCACTGCTCACCCCAAACAGCCCAAGTGATTGGGGAGGGCTGGAATTCACATGCAGAAATGAAGAGCAATTTCTCTGTAGGTGTTGTTCCAATTTAGAGACAGAAATAATGGCCTCTGTCCCCTACCCTACATGGATGGGTGACGTGGGAGTTTGAGGCCAGTGGTTTTGTGTAAGTGACAACACAGAGAAATATGATGCTGTAGTTCCTCCTCTTCTTGACTGTAGCTGGATGGGCTGGATCTGTTTACCACCACACCTCAGGCTGACTTTGAGGAGGCTTGCACCTATACAGTGCTAAACCTCATGCAGAACTGGGGACAGTTTGCTCAATGAGCTCAGAGTCTCTGCAGCACCCTATCTTGTGGGAGAGATGCGAGCCTGCTGTGTCCCACACTCTTTGTGCTTCCCCTGGGTGGTATAAAATAGAAATGAATGTTGTTGCATGGCAGGTGGACTATGAACATCAGTGAACAAGTAGAACTTCACTAAACTAGCGGTGATTCATACGGTCTTCCAGCTGGTCCAGAATGCTTCACAATTGGAGCTATTCTCCCTTGACAGACCTGAAAAGAGAACTAATGTGTAGTGCTGATTGCCAGTGTTTTCTGACAGCAAAGTGAATCACTTTTTAAAGACAATGACTTGTTTGCTTTTCCTTGAATCTTGAAGTTATTTCATAATAGAATTTGAGCAAATTTACCAGATGTTTCATCCCACTGCACTTTTCTGGCAGCTCTCTAAGACAGAGTGCTGACTAAGGCTAATAAATCAGGATGCATAAGGAAGGCTTAGGGAAAGAATACAATATATATGCCTGAAACCATAGGAATAGCTTACCCCATCGATCCCTGGGAATTTCTGATGTTTCCTGTGCTTTTCTTAGAGACTGATCTCATATTCATGAGGGGAAGGGGGTCCTGTTCTGTTCTTGTAGCCTATGGTGAGACATAGCTTTGTCTAAAAGCACTCCTTGTGCTGGTATTGGAGACTGTAGGCATGAAAGTGATGAATATAATTCTATAGTCAGGCAATTACCCATCCAGCTGGGAGCAAATGGGAAATAAGAGTTTAAGATGCATTCAGAGGCTGGCTGTGTTGTGCTACAGAACAATATTCTCTTCCTCATCCATCTCCTTCTCTTCCACTCCTCCCTCCCACCTTTTTGCTTCGTGCAGTCTTTCCTAATCTCTTTGCTTCTGTGCCACCCTACCCAGGAGTGCTCTGCCAGTTCCTTGGATATCTCCTATAGAAGATACTCTTCCTTTAGGACCTTACATTGCGTGTGTTAACCACACAACAGTTTTAAATCACATTTCTACTCCCCTTTCAGTGACTCTTACAGTAACTGATTCAGTTTACTGAATTGAAAAACCATTGTTTTTTCAGGTTTGTGCCACTTAATCTTCTGTCGACTGGATATCTGCTTTTGTTCTCTATTCTTGCTTATGTTTGCTCTTACAGTACATCTATCAGTTCACTAGATACCCTTTGCCTTGTCTCTTTTCTCCCCACGTAACAGGAAAGAGCATCTGAAATGTCTGTACCATCTTCCAAGCAGAGGAAATTATGAAGGAAATACTGTTCCTGCTTGTCTGGCTGCAGCAGGAAAGCATGTATCAAGCCCTTTAGTGAAGCCCACATTAGACCAGCAGCACTTGTGCTAGCCATGCCTGGTCTGCTTGGACACAGGAGGCTTTGGGTGACAGCATAGCACCTTGTCTCTCTACCCTTGTTTGGAATGACAAAATCAATGTGCCCCTGAACCCTCTCTACTGCTACATCCCTTGCCTGGCTCAGGGCTCATGATGCTGCTCTTCCTGTAGGGCTATTTTTGACAATTCTTGCTCACACCAAGGTGGCAGTGAAACCAACAACCAAGAGCTCTGGAATCAGGACACTTAAGCTTGGGAAGGTTTTCTTTAAATAAAAGTGTGGACACGCATAGAGTTCAGGTTGCCTTTGAATACAGTTTGTCCATCTGAATATCAGTGTCAGGTAAAAAGGTGTGTTTTTAATCACAGTCATGTTATTTAAGCAAGTTATGTTCTTCTGTGTGTTGCCTTTATCTGAAGATTTTTGTGCAGACATTTGTGATTATCTGTCATTTTACCTTTATACAGCTGCTCCCATCCTGATAGGTCAGTGAGATTTTTCACTTGGCAGTAACAGCAGCCATCTCGTCCGGCATGTTACAACCGGACAGGGAGAAAGGGAGTTTCTAACCCAGGACTGCAACAGTAAATTGCTATACTTAGAGAAATGCTGTAAAGCCATTTACTCCATTTTTTATGCTCTGTCTGAACAACCCGTGCTCAATGAATTTGCATGGTGCTCAAGTTATCTGTCCGTATGAGATGAAGAGCTGAGCTTGCTGTGCTGGGATTAAACCTGAGATTCTTGGCCCACGCATGGAACCATGAATCCCTAAACCAGGATTCTGGAAATGAAACAGAATCTTGAGGGTTAAAGAACTGGAGCATTGACTGCCCTCCAACTCCTCAGGCCTTAAACCCCTCAATACGAGAAGCTATTGTGATGTTCAGCTTGTGTCTGCGGAGTGAGTCTGCATTGTTGGCACCACTCCAGCTGCAGCTGCTCTTTAAAGTTGAAAAAAAAAGAAAAAAGAAAAAAAGACCTCGTTGGAAAGGTTTATTATTATTATTATTTTCTCAGCTTTGAGAATGGTTAGCTTCCCCCTGCTGCTTCTAACAGCAGTTTCAGTTTAGCTGGTGTCCCACCACTCATACTCTCACTGCAACCTTAAAGGAGCACAAACCAAACCTCAGCAGTTTTCAGCAAGGCCACAGAGTCGTTGGAAGGGTTCCCACTGCCTTCTTCAGTGAGCACTAAAGGCAGGCTCCAGCACTTCCAGCGCGGCTGTAAATAACGGCTGGAAGGGGATGGATAAAGAATAGGGGGTACGCAGGCCATGCTTCGAGCTCGTCTTTCATTTCCTTTGTCTCTTGTAAGAGAAACAAGGGGCCTAATTTCCTATAACTTGGCACACGGCCGTGTCCTGGGGGCCTGCTCGGTGCTGCCTCTCCCAGCAGCAGCACTTGGGGCTCCGCGTTGTGCCGCAGCAGCCAGGGAGGCCTTGCGGTGCCTGCAGGGAAGCACACAAAGTGTTAAACACGGGAGGAGCGTTGGAAACAAGGGCAATTTTCTGGCTTTGATCTTTCACTTGGCTGATTCCTGGAGAGAGGCTTGTCTGGGGCTATCTCTGAAGCAGAGTTTGGAAGCAGCTGAGCAAAGTGCTGCTCGGCCTGGGGGATCAAAAAGCGGCTGTGAGCAAAGCGGCACAGTGTCCTCTGCTTAAGCAGGAGCTGCAAAATATAAACGCAGTGCTGCTCTCAGCTGGGAAGCCAGCAACGAGGCTGTATTTCCCTGCTTTCCCTCTTCCTGGGGGTTTTTCAACAGGTTAAATTGGATTCGGTTGTTAAGGGTTATAAGTACAGATAGACAAAATGCAGCACCTGCGGATAGAAGGCAAGTGCTATTGTTAGGATAGGGTGAGTGGCCAGGTAGAGTGCCAGATATGAAGTGATGGAAAAGTTATTACTTTAATTCAACAGAAGGAATCAAGGAGAAAAATTAAATACAGAAGCAAGACACGTCAGAACTCAAAGAATGTCTGTGCTTTTGTTCAATGCTGGGATACAGAATGCACAATTTCATGCAAATCAGACTTAATTTATGTTCTGCTTTGCTTCTTCAGTTAAATATGAGATGAATGAGAACAAGAGCTTTTTTCAGCGCCCCATACCCAGTAAATTCACACTGCAAATGGGGGAAATAGACTAAATGTGATTCTGGACGATGACATCGCCAGTGATCCAAAAATATTTGCACTGGTTGACCTGAATAGTCTCTTGAATATAAATGACCCACAGGGGAAAATTTCTATTAAGAGCAAATGCAATAACTAAAAGGGTGATATTGCTGAATTGGAAATAAGCAGAAGGATTAAGGCTTGCAGAATTTTACACAGGATTAAGTGAATTGACACATGCAGAGAAAATCACTTCAATAATAATTTTTCATTTTATTTTTGGGGAGTCTTTTTTGCAAATATAGTCATTATTCTCAGAGAGAAATGACTGAGCTGTCATTCCACGCATAGCAAGGTACCACTGTAATCTAGAATGATGGAATGCGTTCATGTGTCAGAGTGTTGATCCATAATTGTATTGTAGACAGCAAAAAAAGAAAAAAAAGGAAACAAAATTAAAATGCGTGTGTTGAAGTGGGTGTGTTGCAGTATGCTTCTGTCTGTAGGACACCTGTAAAATGACTTGCTTGCTCACTGGGCTATCACACAGTGTTTTCTCTTTGTTGGCCCTTGTTTACCAGTGGCCAACACAAAGGCAAAGCACTTTGCTAAAGCCATGAAGAAGGAACATTGGTTTCTTGCTTGCCTTTTTTTTACTGATTCTTTGGCTATTCCTCTTTGTGATTACCCTGTTGGGAAGTGGGTTTTGAGGATGTTGCTGCTCTTCTCTTAAAGCTTTGTCTTGAGTGCTCTTCTTCAAGTCAGCCAGCCTGGAACTTCACAAGGGCTTACAAGTGTGGGTGTAAGCTGTACCAGGGTGGTCAGAAGGAGCTCACCTGTCTACTCATAACGTTTTAGGTCTGTTGTTTTAGGAATACCTCATATTTCTTATCAGGTTAGATGCAACTGGCTATGATTGCTATGTATTGAAGGTTACAGAAGAGATATCATTTCTAGATCTGTCTTTCAACCCCTAAAGGCACACTTTGCCACTGAATTTTTCCATGCATGATCCCCACAAAAATCCAGTTGCCTTTTCGTTAGTCCCTTCAAGTTCTTCAGCAAGGCCAAATGATTAAATCTTTGCTCAGGTTTTCACTCATCATCAGTTCCTAGCTGACCATTTTGAACAGTGGGAGTCCCAGTATTGGCTAATTCAGGTAAAACATCACTTCCTACTAGCATTAAAGTATAAAAGTTCCCCTTGAACGTGCGACCTGCCTATTTCCCATGGCTTTGAGAATTAACAAGGTATTTATTTAAATTGACAGGGAGTTAAAAAGGCTTCTTGACAAAACAACTGTTATTCACATGATTAGCAAAAGCACCAATTGGGGACTGGTGAATGACAGCCAAACAAAAGCTCTTTGACTCCAACCCTTCAATTGGTGCCAAAATATTGACAGATAATCTACAGCTTCTATTCATTTCATACAGGACTGTAGATGTGCAGAACTGCCCAGTATCTCCTGTGAGGCCATCACCATGGTGTAGAGAGCAGTGTGACTAGAGCTGCCTTTATGATTTGCTGGTTGGGCTGTCTGGCAGTAGGGAATGCATCCTGGGGCTCTCCCTTTGGTGTCCTTGGTTGTACAGAGCTTCCTCCTCTTTGGTGGAACAAAATGTGTGTACTTGGAAATGTTACAATGGTGAGTGGGAACTTGTTTTTGCAGCTAATTTGCTTTAGTAAGAACCAAGAGAGATTGATGTTAAAGGACAGAGGTAGAGCATCGTGCTGGCGATGTGGTAGCGATGCTCTTCTCTGCCACTTTCTGACCCTTATGCCGTTAAGCTCCATGCTTGAAACTGTTACTGGTCACCAACAGTTGGTGCAGTTATTACCTCCCCACAGCAATCACTTGACTTAAAGGTTGTGTAGGGTTTTCATAGCAAGGTTGTTGCTGTTGCTGTTGTCATCTGTGCTGAGATTTTTTCAATGTTGGAAATATGCTTGGTGAAGATGACAGACTGGTTCTGGGGAGGTCTTTTCAGTTTTGCCCTGGATAGTATCCTGCAAAGATGAATTTTAGCGTTGTGGCAGAAGGAAAGAGTGACTCTGCAAATGGAACATAACTGGTTATTGCAGTTCTCACATTGCAAAGATGTTCTTGAGTAATTCTGTTGCTATGTTGAATAGCATCAGGAATGGTCAACAAATGGCCTTGACCTGTAGTTCCAATGCCTGCTGTATATCAACCTTGAATAATAATAACTGACATTCAAAATACTAGAATTTAAGTTAGAAATGAATTATAAACTGTAATGCTGCAACCAAAGTAGGAACAATTTATTTTTACTTGAAAAGCAAACCGAATGCTGTTTGACTGCTGCACAACTGGACCCCAGACGAGTGCTTAGAAGTTCAGGTACCCATGGTGAACATGACTGTGCAATTTGGATGCAGAAGCCCTTCTGATGGTGCCTGCAGTCTTTACCCAGGATTCACACACCAACAGGGGATGAAGTTTCAGATGGACTTTTTGCTGATGTTCGCTATGGTAGTTTGGTGTGGGGATCTTTGGGTCTCATTCCAATATTCTCAGCCCTTCTCTGAATTTTGAACACTGTGGCTAGATGGGCTTCATGGGGTGAGACATGCAATTTATAAATAATTTATGATGCTTCAAAAATTCCTATTTTCTTGTTTGGGGAAACAAGCTAACCATAGTTTGTTCCATTTAAAAGCAGAAAGTTGTTTTTACTGCAAAGCCCCCAACTACAGTTGAATATTCTTGTGCTCTGTTACCTCCCATCTCCTTCTCCCTGTCACTAAGCAAGATCATTCAGTGGTTTGCTCAGTAAGAAAGCGATTCTACATTATTTCCTGCAGAGGTTTCTGCTGAAGTGGGCTGGCTGTAAAGAAGCAGCTACTCCTTTACATTCTGTAACCATACAATTTTCTCTATCAGCATGGAACATTTGACTCATGTGCCCTAGAAAATAACTCCTCACACCTACGCGCACATACTGAGCTTAGATCTAAACCTGACCTGCACTTCTGGGATGCAAACTCGTGATCAAAATTGCTGGATGCAGGAGGTCAGTGTTCCAGAGTCCTCAGATTCTGGGGTGAGAGTCCACTGTTTAAGAAGCAGTGTTGTGAATTCAAAACAGATTAATGCTTTTTAAGGTCTAGTGAAGTTACAAAAACACATTACAAATGAGCATGTCTGCCTTATATGAAAACTGGTTATAGGGCTCAATTCTTTTTCTATTAAGGACAATAGGGAATGGTGCTTCTAAATTTCACCCAATGTAGCATGGGGTCTTTAAGAGGGGGTAAAATTTTTTATATGAAAAATTAAGACCCTTGGTTTCCCATGCGAACACAGACTGTTGCTGTATGCCCTTCAGAATGTTTATTTTTGCACGTGATACAAAAGCAGTGTTTCTGTCTATAGCCCATTCTCTCAAAGAGCACCTTGAGCTAACACTGAGTTCCAGGCCTTATGAAGCAGAAGGCAAACCTTGAGCAGGACTTTACACTTTTCGTAGTCCAGGACTTGAGTTTACATTACAGGAGGCAATGAAACTAATATTTTAAGCCAGATTGTGAGCTGTGAATGTGTAACAGAGTTCTGAGTGATTTAATTTTCCTGATCTGGTGCTCTCAGAATGTGCATAATCCAGAGATGCTTGGTGGTAAAGCTTGGAAATAGACTCACCTCCTACTGTAATTATCTGAAAGACTTACGATACGCATGCATGCAAAAGCTGGATGTCTGTAAGAGTACACATGCATCCATTCAGCAGAAGCCTCTTGAGAATTTTGGCTCACATTACTGGAAACTTTGTGTTTCATGATCCTTGCTCTGAATTTCTTATTTGTATTCCCTATTACCCATGCTGAAAATCGTGTTGCAGAACCAACCTAATGAAGGAGAAGTGACTGCAAATAGTTGCTCTTCAGTGGTGGATTGTGATGAGCAGGCTGGGATTTCAGGGAGCGCTGCTTCTGAAGCCCATTTCTCACAGCATCTTGCCCTCATGGAGCAGCACCATCGGCTGCAGTGAGCTCCTCTCATCCAGACGCTCCTGGCTGGTGAATAACTGTCTCTTCTCCTGCAGCCGTGTCTGCCCATGGGTTTGCTAAGTGCTGAGAAGCATATATTGAAAGTACTCTGGAGGGTTGTTAGTCATGTGGCTGCTCCATTAATTTTCATGGTAGCCCAGCGTACCTTTATATGGTGATGTGGAAAAAAAAGCTCCCTCTGAGTTTTAAATCAGGGGTCATAAAGACCTGGTGTCACTTCTTCGTAAAGGAGAGAGGAATAAATGATTCTTTGGTTCATTTTGAGTTTATTTTACAGTGTGCAAAGACAGCGAGGTTTACGGGATGTAATGTTGAGTCACTTGCTTATTTCTGCAAAACATTGCTTGTAGGCATTTCACAATTTCTTCAGGCATTCTCCGAGACAGAAATGAATATGCTGATGTAACCAAGTAAAGAAAGTGTTTGTTCTGAAGTTCCCTGCCATAGGAATTAATGAAGTATTCTTGGGAATTAATTCCAAAAGTGTTAATTTGCTGATCATTTTCACTAGTAACCAGAGATTGACCAAGAGATAGCAAGCACAGTAATCCCAAGTCAATTAGGCGAGCTCTAGAGCAGCTGAAACCACACTGGTTAGCCAGCACTGTTTTCTTCTGCTCTGCTCTCCTGGCTTGTCTGTAACAATGCTGGTAAGTCCAGAGGAACTGTGTACCAACGGCTCAAGGTCTGACTGTGCACACATGCACAGCTTGCCCTGGGTGCTGCTTAAGATGTCAGGTGTTTCCCTCAGAAGATTGTTTCCCTCCCACATAAAGTCCCAGCTTTACCATGGTTGGATCTCCTTCAAAGAGAGCAGCCATCATATTCCTAACAGACTTTCATCCATATGGTTTCTCTTTTTTTCCACCCCCCACCCTCTTCTTTCACATTCTCTTGTTCTCCCGTTGGCTCTGCAGCTTGCTTGGATGCACTGCTGACTGGAGAGCTCAAGAACAAAGATTCTTTCAAGCCTTCTGTCTGTCATGCTGAATGTGACACTCTAGCTGTGTGCGTTGCATGGGATGGGTGGAGGGCTGTACCTAAGACACTTTCAAGTGTCTTGCAGTGCTTCCTGTCCCTACTGGCCAAGGAAGCCCGACATCCTTTTCCTGGTGGGGAACAGAAGAGTTCAGAGACTCGCCTCTGTGGTTTCCTTCCTACCATTAAACAAATTCATCTCTATAGATCAAATCTAATCTTGTTCCGCAGCTAGCCGGCTCTCTTGGTTGTGCTCTTTGCTGATCTAGTGGTTATTTTTGTTGCTTCTGCGGAGGTCTGCTCTCAGTACACCCAGAGCCAGTGCTCCTGACAGGCAGCACAATCCTGGAGTGCCTTGGCAGCCTGCCTGCGTCTGTCCTGTGGGCCCTGGGGGGACTCTCACACGTTCTGCCACTTACTTTCCTCTTTCCTAGAGATCTAACGCAATTTTGCAAGTAGTCACTTGGAGCCATATTTCCCTCCGCCCTGAAATATTTTTTATTTATTTTTAGTAAATGTTTGTCAGTGTTTCTAACATTGTGCCTCCAGCAACGTGGCCTGGACTGAAGCCACGCAGCAGTCTGACAACCTGTTAGGCGAGTCTCCTATCAATTAGGCTGCAGCTGTCATTGGATCTATTCTCAGCCTCCTTGGTACGTGTTTGCAAATAACAGGGGCTGCTGTTTTGCAGCTCTCCTTTTTTTTTCTCCATAGCCAGTCAAGAACGTTTTGTCCCTAGAATTCCTCCTGTCTCCTTTGTTTTTGCTTTCTAATCATCTCTACTTTATTATCCTCAGAATATATGCTTATCGAGGCTATCCTCTTTCTTTTCTCGTAAGTAAAGTGTTTGCTCTCTATTTTAGATAATGTGCCATACCGGGAAAACCTCCCCCAAGGAAACCAAAAAAGAAACCTCTCACTTAAGGCTACGCCTTGATCCTTCAGATGTTTCCAGGCTTTCTCCAAAGCACCCAGACTACTCCTTACCTGTAGGGAGCTGCAGTTTTTAAAGCCTATTATGCATGGAAGCTCTCCGCGGGGGCTGCCTTGTTTCTGCTGATGTTTGAGCTCTGAGGTGATTGTGGGTTTTATTATCAGGTTTGCTACAGCTGGGAAGAGAGTCCCTGACAATGTACAATCTGTTAGAATTCCCCCTTCTACCTTCTACCATTTGCAGTTTTCTCCTATAAAAATAATGAAAATTGCTCTATGACTTTTTCCCAGATGTTGCACACCGTGCGGAGTTACTTGATGCTAATATTTCATTTGCTAATCTATAACGCACAGCCCAGTTTGTACCAGCCAGACTGTACAAGCACTCTTAGACATATCATTTTCTTGTTTTGCATCTATAAGAAATGAGAAATCAGAGTTGGGACATTCAAGCGAAGCAGAAGCACCCAGGGCATTTCTTCCTTGTGCTGACTGTGAGATTTGTTCTGATTTTGTGCCCTCATTGCTTTCATAAGGCAGGCTTACACAAAAACAGTGGAAACCATTCCAGTTTCCATTCAATCCGTATGTCCTCGCAATGGGTCTCCAGCCAGCTTGCAGCTTTGGAGGTAGAGCAAGCCCATCACGGACAGATTGATACAGTTAACTTCAACTCATGTTGAATTGGCAGAAGTCCCTAAGTTTTCCTGGTGGGAGAGTAAGGACAAGGCTTTTTTCTATCCTCACTAACCTGCACACAATGCTAGGAGACTGTGTTCTCCTGCAACGTCACGCAGTGTTTGCCCCGCACGAAGCACACCCAGCACCACAGCTGTGCTGGCACACAGGCACGTCTTGAAATTTTGCATAAAATCTTCCCCAGACTATTTGTGAGGCCACAGCAATATCAGTCTGTGCTGTATTTTTCAGTGTACAGCGAACCTGCATCAGGAAGGTGCTACTGAGAGCCCAGTACTGGGAAGAATGGTGTTGCAGCACCAAGGTCTGGGGCACCTTGTTGAAGGGGTCTGCAGGGCTGTGAGCAGCTGCTTGGCCCTTGAGCAACAGGTGCTTCTGTGGGCACAATTAGGGGAGCTGGAACAACTGGAAGCCCTAAGTAGGACGTTGCTGGATCGCCTTAGTGGTGCATCAGCACCTGGGATAGACATGGTGCTTTTAAGAACCTCTTGAGAGGTGTCTGCCACAGTCATTCCTTACCAAGGAAAAGGTGGCTCTAAGTCCCATCGGAAGCTGCCACTTCTACTGGCATGTTAGCTCCCAAGGTGTTTTGTGCAATCCTTGTTGGAGCTGCATTCTGCTGAGCTGTGCTGCAGATCTTCAAGCAACCTGAGGCGTTTAATGTTTTATCAAGTACTTAATGAAAAACACATTTCACATGTATATAGCATCCCAAACTGTTCCTGCTCAGCCATCGAGCTTTCAACTCTTGGAAAGTATACACATAGTTAGAATAAGCTGCCATCCTGTAGACAAAGCTTAGCTGGCAAGGAGATGTATTTTATGCAGTATTTATGTTTCCCCAGAAAACAAAGACAAGTAAAATGCTTTACTTGTTAACATCAATTCAGAGGAAGAGCAAACGATGGCACTTGCTATAATCACGTTCAAAGTTCTGAAGATGTCTGCGTGTTTCACCTTTATTTTAAGTGCTTGCTTATAATTTGCTGCTTATGCTTAATAGTGTGTGACTGTTCCTGAGAGTGTGGGATATGACTTTATTTTGAGACTGTGTTTAAGCAGAAAAATTCTCTCTGGGTTTTACAGTGACAATACAGAATGCAGCAGCAGCACTGGGTGGATAGACAGGTGGATAGGAGGGCAGGGATAGAGCAGGCTGGTGTGATGATGATGGTTTCTTTGTCAACTACTGCTGGAATAGTGCTCAGATGTGTGTGATTGCTCTTTGCAATGGCTGCACGTTCATAGACCAACCGTGTTTGTATCAGAGCCATCAGAATGATTTTAGTCCAGGGTTCCTACCAGAATTATTTATATAAAACGCATTTGAAATTCTATATTGGCCATTTACACGTGAGGATGTCTATTTCAGGAAGCTCTGGAAACAGCCAGGATCTTCAACTGCGCCCTCTCCCAAAGATACAAGATCCTTTTAACATTTAATGATGGCCGTGAAGGTGCTTAAAAATAACTTAGAAGCACAAAGCACATTTGTGTGATCCCTGCTGGTGAAAGGACCAGACTAACAGTTACATCTTGGATTCTATTTGCATGTTTGCTCCTTCCTTCATTCAGGACCTGAGATCAATTTCCTAGTTCTCCTTGACAAATCAGCTTAGTACTTATCTATTGTCCATATTTACATTATTACATTTAGGAGGTGATTGAATGAATCTGAATTCATCTATGAGGAAAGAACTGTGAAACTTGGTGCTGATTGGGTTGTACGAAATGTGTCCTTCTGCATGACTACACGTAGCGTTATCTGCTGTGCCATTGCTGAGTATCGAGTCCATTTCAGATGCAAAAGGCCCCTATTTAATGATGAAAATGATTAAGTACTTTCCGGAGTGATTATGCTTACATATATATTTGTACAGTATTCATCATAACAGCGACTGCATCATTAGTGTTTCGCCACAATTTATTCAATATAAGTAATCAATTAGCTCGATTCTTCTGCATACTGCTAAATGGAACATGAACAGCTCATAATGGGCAGCAGTAAATAGACATTTGTATGTACACAGGTATGCTGTGCAGGGAAGGAGGTGTGCAGGAGGCGAGGCGCTGAGCAGAGCAGCCCTGCATAAAACCAGGCATTCATTTAAAGGAAGAAAAATGTCACCGAAAGCGGCACGATTATTAGCATTACTATGCATGAGGGGTAGTCAAGGAAGATGTTAGAAGAGGAAGAGAGACATTATTCAAGTGTCTGAGAAGACAGACCATCATCAGCAGCGAGATAGAAAAGGCTTCCAAAGGAACAGCATAGCATTTAAACATTAAATTATAAGGGCACTGAAGCTTTAAAAGGTATATTGGAGTTTCTGCATTATTTATTATTTGAGACTGCCTTTCCTCCAAATATTTGATTTTTTTTCCATTCATTCAGAACTGAAAAGTCCTTCCCACACTTCTCAACTTCCTGAGGCTTCTGTGGATGAGGAGCCAGCTCTAAATTTTGAGATATGATTTACTCTAAGCAGACATTGATTACCCGTAACGCTGCAGTGGGTTGGAGCCGCTTGTTTGAAAGGCTGGGGGTGAGAAGGATTTGGCTGTCATTCTTCCTGGGCTGGGAAAAAGTTGAGAATTCATTATTATTATGTAGCTGTATTGCCCCCATACCTGCTACTGCAGGCACTAACAGGATTTCACAGTGCTAGGTGCTGTCCTTTCTCTAGCACAATTTAAGGCCTTGTGGACACTTTTTTCCACCCTAGTTATTCAGGCAAGGCTGCTATGACAGTGCAGTCACTCTGCAGAAGCTTACACAAGGAAAAAGCCTGCAAAAAATATAGCTTATATCATTTGCCTGAGCGAAAGAAGCTGTATTGGCAAAAATAAACTTTTTTTTCCCCCTTTTGCTCATATTACAGCTGTATCTACATTAGGGCTTTTGCTGGCATAGCTGAAAAAAAATCACACTCCTAGCTGACAGGAATATGCTGTCAATTTTTTTAAATAGATGAGTCTGAAGTATTTCCACATGACGGAGCCGTGTGTATTTGTTTGTGTGGAGACGGGGGAGGGGAGAATCTGTTTTAAAATAGAAGTTTCTAAAATTGATTTGCAGAGATCCCCTTAAAATGACAAGCATTGCCCTGCCAGCAGCTTCCTGCCTCCCTGCTCTCCTCTTGCAGGCTCCCAGACCCCAGCTCTGTGTGCTCCTTGCTTCCCTCCCATCTGCCCCACATGCCAGCACGTCCTGCCCAGAATTTTCACTTGCCTTCCCTTCTCCTGCCTCGGTTCTACCCTGGCAGCATCCCACCTCATATGTGCTTCTTTCCTTGTCCAGACACCTGCACTGCAGCTCCCATCCGTTCCCTCTGCCACCGAGGGCCAATGTTCTCCCTGAAGTGTGTGTTTCTTTCCTTCCCCTTCAACTGCTGCTTCCATGGTCACTGCTGGGAGTAAGGGCTCGAGGTCTGCCTACAAACAGAAGTCCTCCATATGCTCTGTGCCATTGCAAAATACTTTATTTCTGGCAGTGAAACTGCACATCAAGTCAGAAAGCAGAGGCATTTCCATTTCAAATGGGGAGGCAGAGCCTTTCCAGAACATCTGGAAAATATTTGGCAAAGGACGCAGAGCTGTGATAAAATTACAGACATGAAGGGTCAATTCTGCTGCTACTTGTTTTCACCAGTCACTGATGTTCACCTCTTTCCATCAGCTCAGACTGGTTATGGAGCCCAAGCACCATAGGAAGATATCTCATATGTGCTGCTTCCCGCAGAAGGTGTTAATCCTAGAGCTGCTGTGAGCTTTCTGAGTCACCTTTGGGTTAAGGCAGGGACTGCTTTTGTGCCTCAGAGTCTTTATCTATAAAATGAAACTTCCCCGTCACGAGGCACGAACTTCAATTTGATTGAACTGAAACAGGACTGAGGTCTTTGGGCAGTTCTACTGAACGACAAGGAGTGGGGACTTTGTGGTCCTGGGATGGCTCACAGCCTTCCTTGAAATTTAATGCTGAGCCACCTGCACACAGTGTGAGGCAGTGGAGTGTTGGGGCAGGCTCCTGAGCAGGCAATAGAACATCTTCAGTCATTCACATGTCTGTGTGCAGCCAGTACCCCAGGGTCCTTACTGGTGGTTGTCTGTAGCCCGCAGGTTTTACACCTGGTAATGAAGCACCTATAGGAATTTTGGAATAGCACTGTCAGAGGACTTGTTTTATTTTCTCTGAATATGACAGGTTAAGCATTTAAATAGTAACCCTCCACACATTGGTATCAATTATTTGTTCAGAGTTTAAACTGACATTTAGTAAGTATGCTAATTGATACGGCACTAACTTACTATAGGTATCTTCCTAAGTGCCAATTATCTGCCTCAACATTCCCCACAATTGAAGTTTGTTAGTAAGAAGCTAATTACTCTAGTTTATTGCTGATGGAATTACATGAAGAGTAGAATTTGCTCTTACATACTTATTAGACCTCAATAAGTGATCCTTAGCAGTCTGTTGCTATTCAATTAACAAGTAATAACTTCCTTAATGAATGTAATTGAAATGCTTATTTCAGTTGGGCACCTAATATAAAATGCTTCAGTCGGAGAGCTTTTCTGCATGCCAGTCTTGTTTACCTAACAGGAACAAAATGGGGCCACCAAGGAAGCTCTGAGATGGTGATGAGAACCCAAGTGCTGGTAAATCCCTTACATGACCAGATGTCATTTACCAGGTGATTTCTGTTCTGCAGAAATGTCATGGGAATCAGCCAAAACTCTTCTCTCTGAGGATTTAAATCCATGGGGAGGATTCTGTGATGTGAAGCTCTTCTTGCACATTAGCTGTGCCTTCTGCGATGGCTGTACAGCTGCTTGCTGCTCCACTGGGAGCGGTGCAGCTCAGCTCCGGTGTGCTGCTGCAGGTGCTTTGTCATTAAAAACTCACTCCTCTTTGCTAGGACTGTGCACATTTGGCTTAAGAGATTGGGGGAAATGTGATGGTGGCTCTGTGGAGATGTTTCTGGTGAGAGTGGCCCAAGGCTGTGGGCTGCGTGTGCTGTAGCTGGTGGGCTGCTAGACTGGGGGTTTTACAGACTAGGGAACGATAACGTGCTTTGTCTGTTTATGGGATGGGAAGACCCAGCAGTGTTTGGTGTCTGAGGCTATTTTTGGTTTTGTGATTAAAACTATGGCTTTTTCTGTAATGAGAATTTAACACACAGGACTTGTATTTAGGGCCAAGTGCCAGGAAATCTTCTCAAGCAACACTAATTATACCATTTGGCAACATTAGTGTATGGGCAGTAACCTTTTCTCAGGAATTTTTAGCAGATAGATTTAGTGTCAAAAAAACCCATGTAATAGCTTCTGCAGTCTATCACGTTTGTTACCAACTTTTTAATGTATGCCTTCTACTCATAGAATTGAAAGACCTTATTGATCTCTTAGCAGCTGAGCTGATTATTGGGTTAAGATAGAGACTTCCTGAAAGAGGCCAAGAGAAATTATTCATTTAACATGTTCTGATTTTAGTAAACTTCCATTTAAACTCCAAAGTTAATTAAATATATATATATATTGCCAATTGGCTCACATAAATTTATTAAATTCGGCAGAAACGGAGTGCAGACTGGTGCATTTCATATCAACTTTTGTAATATTCTTGGGGAAAAAATCCACATTGATTTATTAAGTTCCATACAAACACAGGTAAGAACTTTGCTGTGAGAGTGAGTGCAGCAGAAATGCTAAGTTACAGCTTGAACCAGTGATTGAGCACCTGGTGGGAAGGCAGGGCCAACTCAGGGGAGCTCAGGTGCATGAAATGCAATGCAATGCATCTGAGTGACTGGAAGGGATGCAGTCAGGATCCACCCCCTCCCAGACCTCATTTAAGGGTTGGCAGTGGAGGTAGGGGTATCTCATGGAGGTCCCTGTGTACCTGAGGCCTTCTGAAGGTAAGCTGTTTTTCTTCCTTTCTTTCTTGTCCACAGCTGCTGCGTTTGGGCTTGTTCTCATTTGCTACAGTCTAGGATTGTGCTGCTCTGCTACTGTCACTGTACTTTCTATCACATTATAGCATTACGTTAAGAGAGCACTGGTTGCTCAGAGAGGTGGTGGAGCCTCCTTCTCTGGAGATATTCAGTACCCATCTGGACATGTTTCTGTGTGACCAGACCTATTGTAGGGAACCTGCTTAACAGGAGTTTGGACTTGGTGATCTCCAGAGGTCCCTTCCAACCCCTGCAGTTCTGTGATGAGTATTCCAGAATTGCTTTATTGAAGAACACTAGCTAAAACAGCAACGCAATCCAACTAGGAAAATAAAACCCCCAAATGAAAACACATTCTGCAACTTCGGCGGTTCAGAAATACTTGTGCCAGGTATTGTGGATTTAAAGGTTTGAGGTAATTGGTTGGAACCCTGTTTTCATCCCAAGATTTTAGCTGGCTGGCATTTGTGGAGTCTTCAGGTTGGAATTAGGGGCATGCCGTCCAGAGGTGCCATGGTTCTTCCCTGTGCCTACACATCACAGCTGGTGTCTTTGTTAATATCTGAACATAGAGAGGATTAAAGGCACCTAACAGCTGAGAGGATTTTCAGAGGCATGAGTGGCATTCAGACATATATCTCATGTCGGTTGCTACTGGTTTTCCAGACTTGCTTCCATGTTCCTGGTTCAGTGTGGGACTTTCTTCCCACTGCTCTGCCTGGCCCTACAGTGGCCAAGCTATTTATGGGTATTTGATGGGTGTCTGGGAGAAACGTTCAGAGTTGCAAATGTGAACATCCAAGTGACATCCATAGGATGGAGGAGCCTGTGCTAGATTGGAAAGAGCTAATCAAACCATCCCCAGGGAAGTCTGTCTTGTGATTCCTGCTGATGGGCTTGGAGGTGAGATCAGGTGACACAAGGAAGGCAAACTGAATCACAGAATCACAAGGTTGGAAACGACCTGCGAGATCATCTAGTCCAACCACCCTCCCATTCCTATTAGTACCACAAGCCTCTAAACCATATCTCGTAGCTTCTCATCCAGATGCCTCTTGAACACTGCCAGGGACGGCGACTCCACCACCTCCCTGGGCAGCCATTCCAGTGCCTGACCACCCTCCGAGATAAAAAGTTTCTCCTAATGTCCAACCTAAACCTCCTCTGGTACAACTTCTGACCGTTTCCTCGGGTCCTACTATTTGCCTGGGAGAAGAGGCCAGACCCTTTTGCACCACAACCTCCCTTCAGGAAGTTGTACAGTGCAATGAGGTCTCCCCTGAGCCTCCTCTTCTCCAGACTGAACAATCCAGCTCCCTCAGCTGCTCCTCATAGGGTTTGTGCTCCAGACCCTTCACCAGTTTCGTTGGTCCAAACTGTTTGGAGTGGGGTTCCTCTGCCCCTAGTTTGACCTTGGATGTGAAGCAGAAAGGAGTGGGGATAAAACATCCAAGGAAGCAGCAGAGAGGGGAGAAGGCTTCATTGGCAGGAGTTTATGAAAAACAAATGAGCAGTAAAATATCAAAATGAGGCTTCAAGGCAGGTTAGTTATGATCCTGGGCAGGACAAGTGAAACTGTTTTAGAGAGCACAGGGAGGACTATAAAAAAAAAAAAAAAAATGCAGTATTGGATTTAGATAGAAACTGCTGACACTGTTAACTGTGTGGCACTTGTGCAAGTTAACGTTCGAAGCCAACATCATAAAACTGTCCGTTCTGTCAACCAGTTTCAGGGCAGATATTTACTCCTCCCTCATCAAACTGAGATGACAGGTTTCTAAGTGGTTGTAGTCTGAAATGTGACAAAAAGTGTATTTTTGGCAACTGATCTTAGTTTGTGTCCTACATGATACTCTGTCTCCTGGTTTGGAATACCTGATGCATTTAGAGCTTGCTGTGGGCCATCCCCTCCCTCAGATGACGGGGATAAATTCTGGCTGGAGGTGTAGTCCCCATGGAGGTGGAAATGCAGCCTCTTCCCAAGCACTGCAGTTAAACTGAAGTAGCAGGAACCAGCAAGGAACACTTGTAATATGGAATAGATCAATGTAGTAAAATTTCATTTGCAAGTGCTTTCTGAGCTGCCCATCCAGCGGTGAAGCTGCTCTGAAATACCACGTGACTTTCTCTCAGCATGCTGCACGCTGTGTAACCTCACCTTTCATCTCCCTGTCACTTCAGATGAAAGACTTGTATGGAGAGGGGTGTGTTGTGTGTTAGGATCTGCCTGTGTTCTCCAGGATCTGAACGGCAAAGGGCTGTTTGAGATATGCACTCCACGCATGTCAGAGAGAAGTGCTGCAATAAAAATGGTAGTTGGCTATGCAAACTCATCTTAGTCTGGGGAGAAGGAAGCCTTCACCTTTATGCGAGATCTGCTTAATCTGAAAGCTCTTTTAGGAAGGACTTTAAGGATGAGTAATCATTTTTACTGTCTTTCAGCTCCGGTTCTCAGTTCTGCTCAGTGATTTCCTGAATCACTGACAAGATTTCCTTCAGTAGATTTTGATATCTTGATGCTCTTTACCTGGGCTGTTATAAATGGAAGTGAAAAACTCTGTAAAATGTCTGCTTCTGCCTCCATTACTGTGATCTGCTGCCCACAGGCTGGTATCAATATGCTCAGGGAGCACAATGCCTGAGAGCTCAGTGTCTGGAGCCTAATGCCATGGTTCAGTGTAATACATGGTGAACTTTCCCAGCAAATTTAGCACCAGGAAAACATACAACCACACCTGTGGTTCAGAGATGTTGCCATCCCTGTACGTGCAAAAAGTTGGCTGGTCTAAGCAAGTTTGCCCAGCTGCTATTGCAGAACTTGCTGGAGTTCCCTCTGAAAAGCAGGAAAAACAGGCCACTCACACATGGGCATTTTTCTTACTCTGAAGCCCTTGTCTCCTTATCCATCACTCATGAATAGAGCTGCTGATGGGATTCTGTCAAAGAATCACAGCATTGTAGTTGTCAGAAGGGACCTCTGGAGGTTCCCTGCTAAGGAAAGTCCTGTCCTTTTACAGAAAATGACTTCCTGCAGGTGTGCACCCATCCTGCTGTGGCCTTGCTCACATTTGCTTCCTGGGAACATCTAAGTGATTAAAGGTGAGGGCCTGGCCCCATGCAGCTCTGCCATTGCATTCGATGGAGTCAGTATTTCACCTGTGCTAGCAGTGGCAGAGACTGAATGTGAGAGCTGCACGCACCAGCCTTCACAGAAATCAATTCTCACACACAGCATTAATATTGGAAGTGCTTCTCGCTCACCTAATCGTTGGCCAGGCACAATAACCTGTGACTAATAGCCGTTCATGGTTATACAGCATGGCCTGATTATAAAAATTTGTCATTAGTCCGTAACAAAAAAATCTCAAGCTGTTAATTGACCAATATGTATTCCAGAGGAAATGGGAGTAATCACATGGATATTCATTGCACAGAAAGGGAAGCACAGCTAGCATGTGCATTGCTTTTATGATTCATCTGCTCTGGTCTACTTCTGATTATTTTTTTTTTTTTTCCTCATGTGGGACCAGCATTGTAAATCAAAGAGTTGAGAAATAAGGCTGTGCTTAAAGTGACCCACATTAAAAGCCAATTGCCACTTTTTCTCTTACTAGGCAGCCGTCCATTTTTGTGCAGGAATAGACACATGCTGATGGCTGTCAGACAGCTACAGAAGCAAACCAGTTAGCTCATGGTCTGCCTTTGCCAATGGCAAGGTCAGCTACTGGAAAAAGTTACAGAACAGCTTTTACAGCCAGGTATGATCCTACAGAAGAGCTTTCATAAAGAACTGGCATTCTTTGCTCATTTTCTTTCAAGTTGGAGGGACTCTTCCTTGGAAAAACAGCCTGTGACTCACAAAACAAGGACAGCAAGATCTGTGGGGGTTGGAGTATTTATTTACTTATTTACCATTCAGGTTTCCCTGACGTAAGCTTCTTTTTCTGTTGATAGATGGGACCATTCATACCAATGGTCAGGACAGGCTATCCATGTGGTAGATTTTCTTCTGCTTTCATTCCCCTGCAGTATTTCGGCAGCTGGAGCCTCACAGGAGCTATCACTCTCTGGCTGATGTGGAGGACAGAGGCACCAGTCTGGCAGAGAGGTCTCGCCATCCCTGCTGGGGTCCAAGGAATTTGCAGATGTTACCTAAATGTGGGCACCCTATGGCATCCCTGCTCTGGTCAGTGGCTTTCACTGCTTGGATTTAGTTACGGTTTTAAAAAGCAGAGCTTGGAAAAGTTGTTTGTGACTGTAGGAAAAAAAATCCCAAGAAAGCAGACCATAAATCAGGTCATCGGATGAATTCAGAACGCACTAATAAAATCAGAGCTTCCAATAAATTTCATTTCAGGCAGAGCAGAAACATTTTCTTGGTTGAGAGTTCAGGATAGATGATAATTTCAGATGTGTGTCTGGCCAGTGCAGTATGTCTACAAAGTGTTTGCAGGCAAACAGCAGCGGCTGGTATGGAGTCAGGCCCTCACAGCAGCTGCATTTTAGTATGACTGAATAAAAATATGAGTATCTATAGCTCTCTGAGCTGAACCTAATTAAATATTTAATGTTTTTTTCCTCCCAAATCCTTTGGTTTCTTGCTCTTTCGTACTGCGCTACGATGACATTTGAACAACAAATGCAGCCTTGGTAGGTGGGTCTCCTGGTACTGCTTTTTATATGAGAAGCTTGCACTTCCCAGCTGAAGTCCAGCTGCTGCATTTATGATGGTATTTTGTCCTGATCAATTTTTAAAAAACATTTTCCTATCTATGAAATTAATGGGTGCCTGGAGAAATAGCAGCTCCTCCCCGTTCCTGCCAATACTAACCTTCCCCAGACGGGAAGAGACTTCTCCTTCCCTTTATTTACCTGCAAGATATCCTCACTAGTGCTCAGAATCACAAAAGGAGAGGAAAAATAATAAAACCTCAGTACGTGGAAAATGTTACCAACAGAACAACTGTGCCTACTGCAGCTAGGCTCTGCCTTTCCAGGCTCCATTACACTGACTAAGCCCTGCATAATCTTCCAGGGGTCGCAGAGTGAGCCATTAGCAAGACAGCACTAAGACAGAGGCATCCTGAATTTTGTAACTGCACTGATTACTTTAAGACCCCAATTTGAAAGGCCATAGGTCTGAGCTGGCAGCACAGTCATACAGATAGCTACTTACAGCCTTACAAATTGGTTTTTCTGCAATCATCATCTTGCTACTGTGTGCTGGCAGTGTGTTTTTGTTATGTTTTGTCTTTTTCACTGCTGCTGACAATTATGTTGTGATTGGCTGCAAAACGATGAAGGAAGTCTGAGAGGAGAGGGGCCTCACCCTGTCCTGGTGCTCCTGCAGCAGGCTGTGCTGCTGCACTGTCAGCCTTCTCGTATGTTTCCTCCCTCTCTCAGCAATGCTTTTCCATATGTGTGAATGCACCCAGGAGGGTGTGCTGGGTTGCTGGGTGCCTGGCACTGCGTCATGTGGGTTATGAAGGCTGCTTCAGTGGGCATCAAAATGAATGGTTGTATTTCATTCTCTCTGTGCTAGATGGACTCTTCACGTGCACTATCTGTAATGTCTCGTACCCCAACTCTCAAAGGCTGATAATCACTCAGGTGGATGGACTTCAAAAGGCAGTGCCCCTCCATAGAGAACACCTCTGGCTGTTCTGGCTGACACCTTCTTACCACAGCCGTAGTAGAAAAGCTGCACAGGCTTACAACAAGTTAATAAAAAGAAGTATTTGTTCCTGTACTAGAAAAATGCACATTGTGCTTCATATTTTGGGATTATTATTTTTTTTTTTTTAGCACTGTTTCCTTTCCCTTTTTCTTCCCAGTAAGATGGAACCAGGTGTCATTGTATTGTTCTAACATGCACAGTAACTTCAGATGATTAATACTGTGACACCATAATCTCATAAGAAATAATTTTTAGCCATTATCTAAAATCAGCTTTTAATTAAAAGAATATTTCATATTTATACTGTGATACTAAATGACCCTGATTATTTTAAAATTATCTGTGCTGTTGGCACATCCTAAGTGTAGAGCATGTATCTTTCTGTTGGGCTTTATTGTCTGCCCGAAAGGTGAATTTCAAGTACCAAGCATTACTAAGTAAGTAGGAATGTCCTTCTATGTGTACGTTTGTAATTAATTTGCCAAGAATGATCTCTATCTTCTTGTAGCCTATATTTCACGAGGAAAAAACCATCCTGTTTCAAAACTTTTCCATAATTGAATCATAGAATGGCCTGGGTTGAAAAGGACCTCAGAGCTCATCCAGTTCCAACTCCCTGCTGTGTGCAGGTTGCCAACCAGCAGCCCAGGCTGTCCAGAGCCACATCCAGCCTGGCCTTGAATGCCTCCAGGGATGGGGCATCCACAGCCTCCTTGGGCAACCTGTTCCAGTGCATCACCACCCTCTGTGTGAAAAAAATTCCTCCTAATATTTAATCTAAACCTCCCCTGTCTCAATTTAAAACCATTCCCCCTTTCCTATCACTGTCCACCCTTGTAAACAGTCATTCCCCTTCCTGTTTATAGGCTCCCTTCAAGTTTTGCAAGGCTGCAATGAGGTCTCCTTGGAACCTTCTCTTTCCGCCATGCTAAACAATCCCAGTTCCATCAACCTTTCCTTGTACGAGAGGTGCTCCAGTCCTCTGATCATCTTGGTGGCCCTCCTCTGGAGCTGCCCCAAGAGCTCCACTGCAGTTGGAGCTGATTGGTAACAGAGCTCAACTTGGATTAAGCTCCAACGGAGGAGCTTCATATGGAGGTATGTTATGTAGTTTTCAGACTGAATGCATCTGGTTGGTGTGGCTACGCTGACTGCACTACACTCTCGCAATACATGCTAGTTACTGTGATGTTTTGTATTTCACTCAGGATGCGGACAGTTGTCTGCATAACTTCAAGAACCTGTGTGTGGACATGCAGCTGCACTGAAAATGGCAGTACACCTGTGTGTGTCATCATCACCTGCTGCAAGCTGTCTGATGCCCTGTAATGCTGATGAGGGGATGTCTTTCTGCCTTCCTCACTGAGTTACCAAAGGCAAGCAGATTTCTATTAAAATTCCAACAAGTGTACCTAAAACCCACCTTAACAGCAATGAATTTACACATTTGGTACATTGGAATATTTTATTTTCACTTTACATGCGGTGTTAAAAACCCAAAGAACGTATTATTTACACATCCACAATACAAGTTTACAAGATATCTATACATGTTAAAGTACTCTATAGTATAGAGCAGCTTCATTTAAGGGTTACTTTTTTATGCCGTACCATTAAAAAAGATACAATCTGCGTTTACCTTTGCACAAATGGATAAAGCATCTTTTATTATTAAATTAACAGAATGAAGACTAGGTTGAATGTTAGAAATTTCAACATAAATACTGAGAGAACTCACATTACCATCTACAAGGCAGCACAATGTTACAGGAGGTTATCAGGGTTCACATACATTTATCTTTCGATTTCACACAAGTCTTTATTAATTAATATTTGTAGAGTGAATTCAGATCAGTTTTTGTCTCTTGACAACCAAGTACGTTTTTATGTTATTAATCTGTAGTGTTTTAGTTGCAAGACATAAGTGTTTAGGAAGAGAGATCATTGATTTTTGGATCCAGAGGTCTCAGGAAATAAATGTCCCTTACAGCCTTGCAAGAAAAAATGACTACTGCTGTCCTTTATTCTTTGTTCTGTAAAAGAGATCCAGTTTTCAGTGACTAACCTTTTCTCCCCTTCGAACACATAACATAAATCTCCACCATCTCTGAAACCCGTTGCAGTTATTTGTCCTGCTAATTCATTCCTCTGCCATGGTTATTTCTATACTTATGTTCAATAAACAATGTGGTAGTGTGTAGTTTGCAAGCTAAAATAGCCATCTGTGTTGAACATCAGCTGCAAGTGGATACTGTAAAACCTACTAAATAGCTTACACAACTTTAGCAGGTGTTCCATTACCCTAGAAACCTCATTTGATTTCACATTATAACTGTTTGATCCTTCGGAGAGCTGGAGTGGAATGTTTATCATGGCAAGGTGATTTAATGCTGCTGTCTTCTTGGATTGTAGGCTGCCTTTAGTTATTGTTAATTATCCTTGCTTATTATCTTTTTTTTTTTTTTTTGGGGGGGGGGTGCTGTTGAGAGGTTTTACAACTGGCACTCAGGAGATATGTGCTATAGCGAGAACACTTGACAGGTTTTTTTTTTGTTTTTTTTTTGTTTGTTTTTTTTAGTACTTTTATCATTTGCATGAATAAGGCACAAAATGCACAGATTCAGGTAAACTCACACATAATATTTACAGAATATTGTCATTACCTGCATGACTTTGGAAAAAAAAACAAAACAAAAACAACCACCTTACATTAAACAACAAAAACAAATTGATTGCACTACTGCTGATTTTTCACAGACTGCTTCTGCCAGGCCAATTAATGTGTCTGTCTTTTTTTTTTTTTTTTTTTCTTCACTGACAGGAGTCTATCAGACTACAGGGCATCTTTCTTTAAATGCAACAAGCGTGTAACCTTCTCCAGTTAAGCAGGCTTTTGCCGAATGAATTGTTACTAGCTGCCCTCAATGAGAAGTACAGGGGCTCAGGTTCACAGTGGCCAGGTATTGGATGGAGGCAATGTGGAAACACAGCTGAACTCCCCCATCCCAGCCCAAACGACTAGGTTTGAAATGTACAGCTCTGAATCGATAGCAGCATAACAGAGTTATGGAGAATTAAAGGTATCTGCACTCTTTTTGCTGGGTGAACACTTCATCAAGGCTGTCATGCAGAAGGCTGGCGGCAACGCACAGTTCTTCCTTGGCTGTTGCCAAACTGAACCCAATGGGCTGCAGAAGGCAGAGTCATCTGTTTGTTCAGTCATGCTCAATGTAAACAATTCCATAGCATAAAAGATGCAATGGGAATCTAAGCACATCCTAGTGTGTACAGTACACACATACACCCACACACACGCACAGCTTTATCTGTGGCACAAACAAAATGCCACACACAAGGAGAAGAAAGAAATAAAAATAAATGCTACAGTTGGGCCAGAGACTGAATTCCAGCAAATTGATTATTAACCCAGATAGTCACTGAGACATTACCATTTTCTGACATTTGTGCAAGAGGCAAGGTGAATGCATACATATTAAAATGTTCACATTTAATGGGAAGGACCACGCTTAACGGCAGTCTAAAATGGAACCCATTTTTCAAGTATTTGCTTACAGATTTCTTTTCCCAAGAACTTTTTGTTGTTGTTTGTTTGCTTTTTTAGCTATTCAGAACAGTAAAGTAGCCCCCACCCCATTGTGCTACATGTCTCCTTAGCTCCAAACAAAAGAAATGTAATGACCAGCACTTTCCTTTGTTTTGTTTTTCTTTTTTCATTTGCTCTCAGCAAGTACACCAAGTCTTGCTGTAGCTACCTGTGGCAAGACACAGATGTTGCTGAAGTAAAGACAGTTTCTTTGGCCACTTTGTTCTCTTTAATTACAAGCAAGTCTCTGTCTTATGTGTCTACCACAACATCATCTCACAACCTGTACAGGTCAATGCCACTCTCATTTTTAGGACAGACGCGTCCTAGTAACTGTATTTGTTCAGTGGTCTGACTGATGTTGTTTGAGGAACAAATGAGGGTTTTGGTGGCACATCAGGTTTTAACGAGGGTGTCCTCTTTATTCCTGTACGAGGAAGAGTGCCATTGCTTGTGTAACTGCTTTGCCTGGACAAGGAAGGCTGGAGGTGAACGCTGACAGGCGTTCCTTGCATGTAGTCCATCTTTGTGCCTGCTGTGGGAGTCACATAACCCCCCCGATTAATACTGGGCTGTCTGGATAACAAAACACCATTTGGTGAGTTTAAGTTTTTAGGAAGGGCAGATATTGAATGCCTTTGTGAAGAATTTTTGTGATAACCTCTCTGCCTTTCCAAAGAGGTCATCGGTACTGCAGGTGTGGTGGGAACGTCCACTCGTTTTGTGGGGCTGTTTCTCGGAAGAGTTGATGGTGGAGAGTATAAAGATGCCTCCCTGTTGGGAACTTTAGGTGGGATCTCAGACATATTTCCCATTGGATCCAGCATTAAAGTCTGGTGGGCCACTTGAATATCTCCCATAATTGCTTTTGGATTACTAGTAGTTTCATTTAAGTGCTTCAGAAAATCATTCAGGGTGTTCCTGGAATCAACAGACCTCCTGTGGTCTCTTTTGCTGGATGGTTTTGTAAGTGGATGATCAATATGTTGCATCTTCTTGTCTGCCTTGTGCGCATTAGAATTTGAGAAAGATGTGTTGTAATCATGAGTAGCATTGGGAAGAACGATAGCACTAGGGATATGTCCGTGACTCAGAGGAGAGTGAGGTGGAGGACTGGAAGGAAAAAACTGAGGGCTTTTCAGTGGGGTTTCCTTTCGTGAAGCATTGAGATTACTGTGTGCTTTGTCCGACTGACTTTTCATGGCTTGCAGAGTCTTTTGCTGAAGAACTGGTGTGGATTCAGGAGTGGGAAGCGCAGCTAATTCCGGTGGCTGGCCCCTGTGGTCCATCATCATGGACTTCATATCACCATTTGGTGGCAATTCCTTTCTGCTAGTCAGCAGGTTGGTGTAGAGTTTGGGCGAATCAATGTTTTGTTGGTACTCCTTGACAGGACTGTCAAAAAGCCCGTTCAGTTTAGCAAAGCTCCCGCTGGAGTCCGTACAGGACTGAGCAGATTCTGCATCTTTGTGTATTTTCCTGGATTTCCGTACAAACACGTCCCGATAACAGTACACGGCCACTCCCGCAATAAAGGCTCCCAGGACAAAAGCAGCAAAGACACAAGTGATTAGGACATTCATGTGTACCATTTGGTTGGACTCTCCCGATTGCACTTCCCACCTTACACCTGCAAGAGACATGCAGCGTATCATAAATTTACACATACATACTGAAAACTGATCTATTTCAGAAGTAGTTAGCCTGCCTTGCACAAGGACAGCAGTGGCCTTAAGTTTTCGAGCGCTCTGTGCCCCCTGTTCTCTGCAATCTCTGCAATCTGCAAAATTAGCTGCATGCTAATAATTTTATAAATAAAAAGGACCGAGTTGGCATTGATCAGCTCTATTTAGACTGTCTACTTTCTTTGGACAAGCTCTGATGCTCGTCAGAGCTTCACTCCTTATACTATGTTCGGTTTGTACACTCTATGCTATCTGTTTAGCCTGTCCTTAAATTTCCTTTAAGGCTTACAAATACGGGGCCTGAATGCTATTAACATTAACGATTTGTGCTGGAAAATTGAGGTTAGAAGGTGCTACTGGGCCAGACAGCAATTAATAACTCATAGATGGATTTCTCTCTCAATTTTCTGCCCAACTCATAAATCAGTATCAAAAGAGAGACAGGATTATGCAAATGTTACATAGAACTGTATAACTTACATAGTGCATTGTTAAAACCACATCAATATAATATGGTGCAAAACTTGTAAACTAATCCATCTGCAGCTCGCTAGCCTTGGAATGGCACAGTTTGATAAGGTAAGCATACAATTTTTTAAGTTAAAGATTACAGCGTTCTATTAAAGCACAAGTTTTCCTTTCTACTTATAGTCAATAACAAAAAAGAATACTTGCATAATATAGAAAAAACCACACCTTGCAAGGTTAAGTTACTATACAGTGTTAAAATCTAGAAAACTTTTTGTTTAGACAAAAGTTGAGTACTGGATTAGTTTGTGATTCACGTATTAACCAGCTCCCTTTGTTTTTTGAGATTTTTTATAGCAACCACAGACATCTTGCAGCTAAGATAATGTTAGTTCTTAATGGAAGTAATTCTGTTAACTGTCCCAAAGGACGTTCACACAAAAGAGCAAGACTGAAGCTACAGATTCATTTTTGTTAGAGGCAAGGCCTTTGAACATTGTTAACTTTCAGGGCTATAGATTTTAATGGTACAGTGCAGAAGAAGAACATGAGTAAAGTTCACTAATAGCTATGACACAAAATGTGATTCAGAACCAAGAGCAAATGATAACAAAAAAACTTAAAGCAAAATGGAAAATAACTGCAACAAATTAAAATGACAAATGCACTGCTATAATGGCTGATAGGAAACCTGATATGTTTTGGTGAATGGTAATAAAAATAGAAATGTTTTTTGGCTAGAGAGATTTTTCAGAATACAGAATTGTGCAAACATGCCTGTCACCCTGCTATTCTGTACACTGATGAAGACTTCTTTTAAGTTTTCTTTATGGGGTTGGAAGCTTCTTGAGTCTTTGATTGACTGCATAGTCCTGCTGAATTGAAATCTTTGTTGCTATAAGAGCCTAATCAAAGCTTCACTTAGCTGAAAGAACAGCTACAGAAAGATGAATTACATGTGGTACATGTTTCTTTCTGTGTTCAGATTAAAAACTGTGTCTGTGTCTCCATGTACTGAGGAGATCATTTGTAATTGGATCCTCATATCCAGAGAATGGGAAATTCAGTACATCCTTACTCAGATCTGACCACGTTTTCACAAAAGTGCTGCAGGGAGGAGTAGTTTGGGATGTGCTCCACTTAAAACATGAATCTGTCACGGAGCTGAGTTTTGCCTCGGTTCCTCCCCTACTCATCAGCCCCCCCCAAAAATCAAAAACAAAAGCAAAACAACAAGAAAATTCAGCTCTTGTAAGCAACTGCTCACAAGGACTAATATTCTTTTCCAAACTGGACTCCTTTGAAAACCACCACCAGAGGTGCAGATAGATTTTTTTTTTTAGTGCATCCACTGATTTTATGGGAGTTTTGGAGCACCCCAACACTGAGATGCTGAGCATCTGCATGTCCCCATTATAAGCTCTAAGCAGCACTCTGTATGCTGGTTAAAGAGGTATGAGAATCATGATTGCACTGTCTGCATATTCACAGGAAATGGGTATGAAGTATAGCCCAACAATCATGGCTGTCACGTTTAAACCTTAGAAATGCTGAGACTATCAGGTTTCCATTCAGCTGCAATGTATTCCCTGGTAAGGCCTTACCCTTTGGGACACCTGATAATGGATCAGAATAATCAGAAGTGTTTGGGTCATCTTGAACTACAAATTTCCGAGAGCCAGTCACTTTAGGTTTCCAGGAACCAATCACTCTAGGTGATATAACTGGGATACTTGCCATTGTGGTAATGGAAGCTGAGGAGAACTTCATGTCTGTGGTGGCAAACAGATTTTATTAATGTGTATTACAGTCAGGCTTTCCTCACTGTTTCACGGTATTTCTAAGCTATAGCTGCAGACAGCTTTTAAAGGGAGGTTACTTGACAGAGCAAAATGCAGCCCACGGAAGTACAGAGGGCTGATTAAAATCAATTGGTTCAAAACTTTTAAGTATGACAAAAATACATTAAAACATCAACAGCTGCTAGCCAAAAAGCCAGAGAAGTCAAACATGAAAGCAATGCAAAAGTTAACGTAAGCAACTGGTGGAGATGAAAAGCAGAACTGACTCTACTTAATTGCTATACTGTTCACTGGAGACAACATATTCCATTACCTTCTACACATCTTAAAAAAAAATTACTTAGAAATATACATGCTTACTACAGGTTACTCCTCAGAAACCAGATCGGCTCCATTAGTGCTGCTACAGTACACCAGGAACTGCTGAATAAGCCATTTCTTGAGGGACGATGAAAGGAATGTTTTTAACCTCTATTTTGTAATGGCTCCTAAGGAACAGTACTTATAGATCTTGGCTTCTTTGTAGTACACTTACTGAACAGAATCACTATTGCCTATGTGAAAATGCACGAGGAGGAAACAAATTGGGTTTACAATCTGAAGACCACTTTGCACACTCAAGTATTCTGTGTTGACTGTCCCAGGAGGTCTAGGCATGAATGGCTGCAGCTTAGAATTCTGACAGTACTCCAAAAGCACGCTCAATCAGGACTTGAAAAACAGGTTAAATTGTAGCTATTGTAAAAGACCAGGTTGAAAATTTGCTTGATAAGCATTTCCAAATGACACTGTTTTGTTTTGCTTTCCTAATTGAATCTCTAAATTACATTATGGGTGTGTATATATATATATATATATATATATATACCTATGGAAGATACGTGTCTCAGACATTGCTTCAGATTACAGAAATATAATCAGAAACTAAAACAAAAATAATTTGCAACACTTCTACAAACTGAGCATATGAAGAGATGCTTTTCAGATTTGCCAGTCTGGAATGTGCCCTTAGTTTGAAAACACAGACCAAGTTCCAGGCATAAACAAACACTAGAAAAATCAGGGCTCAGTCTTGTTCCTGTTGAAGTCAACAACAAGGTTCTGCTTTTGAGTTCAACAGAGGAGCACTGGGTCCTGACTCCTGGAACACACCAAGGGCTGACACCAAAAACACTGTTAGAAAAAAATCACTGAAAGTAGAAAGGATATGAAAGTCCATTTGACAACAATGCCTAAAATTTTCTAAGCCACCTTTTTCTACACAACTTCTCATTAAGCTAGACAGTTTGTGATGTTATATTTTTTTCCATTAGCACAAACTACTTAAAACATTTTAAAAATATAGAAAATACACATTATAGAAAATGTGTATTTGTGCCAAAAGCTTGCTGGGAAAGGAGGAAGGAGAAAAGGAGAGGTAAGGAGGAAGATGATGAAATTCTGCCATTCATCTACTAGAGATGACCAACAGGGGCATTCACAAATGCATGGCTGAGGATACAGAGTAAAGCTTAGTGGACTTTCGTGCAGTGAAGATGTCATCTATGTTAATCAGGCTCTTTAATAAAAGATGTCTCAATAAATAATGAGCTGTTAACATGCGACTACACAGGGTGAAGTGCTGAGTGAGAAGAGTCTCACTATCTTTACCATCAGTGGGAACATGAGTAAAAGCACAAAAATGAAGGATTGCCAACTGTGCAAAAGGAAGGAAAAAAGGGCTGAAAATGCTGAACTGAAGGAAAGTAAAGGTCATTAATTCAAAAAATTAAAAAAAACTAACCAGATGTTGGGTCCCCAAATATTTTGTAATCTGGTGTAGCTGTAGTAGGCAAAATTTCTAAAAGAATTAAAGGAACAAGTAATCAGTAAAAAGTAACAAAAAGAAAGCAAAAGATCTCAGACCTGAGTGACGGGAAATAAAAACTAAAATATTACTACTTTTAAAAAATAAATTCTTCAATACTTTCCTGTAGACCCCAAATAGTTGCAAATCGGTGAAGGAGAAGAAAGAAAACTCTGCCACACAGGACCAAAAAAGCTCAGCTTTGTGAACATTCACAGTCACGCCAGGTGATGCGTTCATGTTACTGAAAAGCTCATAATAAATTTACCAGCTACAGTGAAGTGTGGCCACAGACTATTGCTGAGACATTACAAATGAAAAGCAATGGCTATGTCTTACCATGGCAGTCCCCAAGCTGTGCTGTGTTGCCATATTCCACATCTTGCACATATCCTCCAGTGCTGTGGTTGTATGAAACAAACAAAGAGAACCTGCAATTAACAGTATTAATAGGGAAACAAATGGTGATTTTTTTTTTTTTCTGGAAGCAAGAAATTGAATCATACTTGTTCTGTCACCTTGGAGAGGCAAGAGCAATAGCGTAAGACCAAAAAACATGTTTTACAAAATATACAAGTTAATTACATCTGGGCTTTAACACTGAATATACGTGCTCATGCTAGGAAACCAAAAAGATCATATTTTCTTCATAGCAAACTCATTGGATCTTCTACATTGGGCGTCCTCTTGGTTTGGGGTACAACTATGCAATTATACTGGCCCTGCTACAAAGGCTTCATTTTAAGATACAGCTGCTGATGCACTCTATATTACTGACTTGATTTGTGCAAAAAGCCTTTGACATGTATATATATCACCCTAACCTCAGCGTGGAGGCAAAATCTTACTTTTTTTCCAAGTCTGAAACCTGTGTTTTCCTATTTGCAATTGACTGTGAGCATGCCTGGGAGGAGATGGTGTGTACTGCCCTGTCTGAACTGCACAGGTTTACAGGCAGCAATTTGTTGACTGCCTGCTTCCAACATCTCATCCTACAAGTCTGCTTGTCCTCTCACACGCACACACACATGTGAAACTCCCACTGAAGTCTTCACCTAGAGATTGCATAATTAGGTCATGTTCTCTTTGCATGTATAGTATCTAGGAAAAACAGCTCTAGGAAAAATGGAGATTTATTAATGAAGTGCCAAGAACAGGCACAGGATACAGCCCTGTGTAGTCTATAAAGACATAGTAGAGATGTCGGCCTAATTTGAAAAGTAGTACTTACGGCATGCCTGGTGTCACTCTCCCACACACCTCGTGGTCTAACCAGCCACAGTATGGATCCCGAGAAGCAATACATGCCCTTGCAAGAGAAAAAAAAACAAAAAACCATGCATTTTTTTTACTTCCTTCTTTAGAGGTGTTGGCACCCCTCCTTTAAGGGGAGTTCAGGAACAGGGCCGTACTTTTTACATGACCCGTGACGCTCACACCGGCTCAGAGGAATTCTAATGACACAGCTGGAGAACGCCACAAACAGAGCATGGTGGTCTCTATCCAACTGAAGGGAAATGACTCTTCTGTCATCCTCGTTCTCAGCATTACACCTGGTCAGCAAAAATAATGGAAGCTGTTGTTTTACAACTGCAGTACTTTGGTCAGAGTTTACATTGAAAACTATTTATTAAAGACCATGTAGATACTGAAATTAGACTTCTTACATGTATGAATGTAACTTACTACTCTCTGATGCGTGATTTGCAAACAGACCTATGGGTTATCAGATGCTGGCTTCTGACTCTCATTTACAGCTAGGTAAACTGTTTTGAACATGTGGGGAAAACACATTTTTTTTTTTTTTTTTTTTTTGGTTCTCACAGTTGGCATAAATATTTCAACAGCACAGAACAAGAGTTCCAACTGGGTGCCAGTCTAACTGGAATGCTTCCACTCCCAAATTCTTCACTCCTGAATAAACAAGTTTACAATGATTAGATACAGTTTATATATTATTGGTTACTGTTGAGAAATACTCAAGATAAGCTCTCATCATTTCTTTCGAACAGCAGCAGATTGTTCTGATGTTTGACATTCAGGAAGAAGTGTATTTGTAGAAGAATTAGACTGTATCACTGACGTCACTACAGTGGAATTGTGATGTTCACTCAAGCAAAATGGCAAATAACCAAATATTTTCAGGTTATTCAACATGAGAGACATTGTGAAATGACAAACAAGCAATGAAGTTGACATTAATGAATTAGTTTTGGTTCACTATCATTTTTGTTTACCTTGGTACTGAACAAGATAAAAAGCTATATATTTCAGGTGTTCTCATAATACTTACTTTGCGTGGTTATATGCTTCAATCTCTTCCAGTAACACACTGTCATTCAAAGAGAAAGGTCTGGTCTTTGCCAAGATTTTAAGTACTACTCCTGCTTCAGAGCCAACAAATATGACTGTGTAGTTCTGATGTGGTCCAGCAGCGTGGTCTACAGCAATTGCTGTCAATCTGTATCTATCAAGGCCAAAAGACAAATCATTAACAAACAGCGTGCTTTCTTCTTTTCACATGCTTCATTTTTTGAATGATGTCATACCTGACGCGTGTTTTGGTAAACCAAGGCTCCTCAATGATGGAGGGAACAGCTGAATCCATCAAAGGATGAGATTTGATGAAGGACAATGTTTCGTCTGGGAAATCAATGGAGGTTTTGTAAGCTTCTGCTAGGCCATGTTTTGCACAGCAGCCAGGTCTGAAAGGAGAACAACACTGTTTTTTCTCCTCTTGGTATTTCAGTTAATGAGAGAAGGCAGCCTGCTAATGAGCATCCTTATGGTTGAAGAGTAAAGCTCTGCTTGCTTTATTTTTTTTTTTTAACCAATACAACACTCAAGAGTGCAGCTGATTTAAAGTATCTCTTTATAAGGACAACTTTATAGTACCACGAGGAAAAACTTTTTACCTTGGCTTTGGTACCTTGTCTTCAGGTACAGCTGTCCAAACAGAGTCAGGAGTTTTTTGTTCTTTAAATCTCCCTTTGAAGACCTTCTCAATGTCATCCATGCTGAAAGCACACACTGCTGAACCAGGGATGCTGTAAAATAAGAAGAAGAGTCGCAAGAACTCAGCCTACAATAGCACCAATCTCAGTGCAAGAGAGAACCAGAGAACTACTTTTGATGTAAAGTTGCTCATCTCTCACCTGTTGAGCTGTGTAGTGAATACACCGACGACTGTGGGGATTCCATTGATTTCTATTATGTCTGTGATAGACTGCAGAACATCAAAGTAGAAGAACGAATCCCCAGGAACGGAGCAGTTGAGCCGAGCTTTCAGAAAGGATGTCCAATGTTTTTCCAGGACTCTCTGGGAACCCCCCATGTCATTTTTGCATATGCGTGCCACACGGGAATACACGGCCTGTGAAGGGTGGAAAAATGGAAACGGAAGGAAGGGCTGAGAGATTCAAGGGCAAAAGTGCTTGTTTCTGAGCCGTTAATAACACACTGAAGATAATTTTAACAGGATACAGTTGCCACTTATCTGTGCAGAAAGGAAGAAAGCAAACAATGTTTAGCTGCTAGTGCATAGGCATCTTAATGCATCGCCAAGCAAATGTAACTCCGCCAGCTTGTCCCCACCTTTTTTCCATTCAAAATCATATTGTTAGTGAGATTTAAAGACTTTAATTAATCACGTGTGAAGAAGTTAATAATTCATTATAGAATATCCTTCCACAGTAAGGCATTAGCATTATACTCTGCAGTGGTATGACTGAATTATTCAATATCTACGGACATTAGAGAAACTTCTTTGAAACTCTTCTTTTGTGTTCTTTTGTTTCTTTTATAAGCATGGAAATAAAGCCCACCCAGATATTCCATTAACTGTCACATGTGTTAAGGCAACAGCTACACCAAAAGATACCTGCATAGAGCTCTCCTAACTGCAAGGCATGAAGAATACCAATAACTTTTTGGTAGAAGAATGCACTGTTGTGGTTTTTTTTCTCTGCCTGTAAACTGTAATTTTGGAATAACTGCATAAATTTGGTACTACAGCCTTATTTCACATTGTAAGCTGTACTTGTTACTGCTACTTTTTTGATGATCTAATTCTGCCAAGGCTCATGAGAGCTTGCTGGAAGGATACCCACCTTGCCTAAATTATTGTGCTCTACAGCAATTTCGCGAAAGAAGAAATACACGTAGTTCCCATATTCTATGGCATGGAGAAAGTGTGGCTCTGTAATGAAGAGCAAGGAAAAAGTTACTTCAGAGAACTGTTCAGTCAGCATACAACACTGGCTGCACTGTGCAACTCAGTGGCTTCTCCCAAAGGTCCATACCAGCTAACACTGCCTCCATCCCTCCAGACACATCAGGACGTCCAAATATGAGTGCACTCATATGAACCATAAGGCTTTTAGTGTTGGCTAATAGACTATAAGAAGAAGCTTCAAAGGAACTGCATTTCAGCTCAGGTATCACTCATTGATGCGCTTAACAACAAAAAACTGCTTTATTGGTTATGAGGCCCTTTCTTACTGTGATCATGCTGCACTGAAAGCTGCATGTTTGCTATGCTGTAGCACGTGTGCAAAGCACGCTGGCTGTGAATTATCTGACCTGTGTGCTGCTGAAATTACATTCACCATGTATATGGGAAGATACTCCCCCAGATTACCTTTTATCCATTTGGAATCATACTTTATTGTTCTTAGGGCAGATCCATCTCCCATGCTGCGATAAATAACAGCATCACTTGCCAGGAAATCTGCTACTGTTGCTGAATACAATTTTCCATCTAAAACAGAAGTTGAAAATGTAGTATTAAGAGGTATTTAGTAATCTACAGAATTCTGACTAGTCTGTATTCCCCCCTCCCTTTTTATTTTACTGCCATTCTTCCCCAAATTGATCTAACCTATTTATTAACAGGTCAGCTTCTAATCCTTTGGAGGCCCTTTAAAAAATTTAAGAGCAGAGGCACCTTGACACCTTTAGCTTTCCTGTGCTAGCTTTAAAAGCTCCCTGGCTCCTTTAGTGTCATTAATCATTTAGACTCATTACAAGCAAAAGTTCTTACCAGCAAAGAGGGCGACATTGGTTTGTCTGGCATCAAATGGGCATCTTGCCAAACCACTAATTTCCTCCCCATCATAGTCTAAGGTACTCAGCTAGAGAAGAAAAATAAATGGGTGACACTGTCATTTCTGTTTCGTATACTGGCAAAAAACATAACATTATCATTTCACTAAACTTAATTTGGCAAATTGGCTTCTGTCTGGTTTTATTTCACCTTGAAACACTCTCCAGTCACACTGGCTGGCTATTTGCAACAGCATAATTGGGGCAAGCAAAACCAGCAACACCTTAATGACATATTCAATATTCTTACCCGATAGTATCTGCACATAGGATTAAATGCATTTGTTCCACAGACAAACACCATCTCATCATTTCTTGGAACAAAGACTTTAATGAAGTTATGGCATTCATCCTGAAAAGAGATTTAAAATGTATTAATCGCATTTCTGAATATATAATTCACATTTCTGTATGACAATGCATGGATAAACTTACTTTATGTTTTCCTTTCATAGCACAGTTCTCTCTGTCCTGCTGCCTTGACCTCCATGTCAATTTCTGTTCAAATCAGAAAAGAAAATTTTCATTTTCATTTCAGAAAAAGCCCTGCAAAAGGGAAAAAGGGAAGGAAAAAGGGAAGGAAAAAGGGAAGGAAAAAGGGAAGGAAAAAGGGAAGGAAAAAGGGAAGGAAAAAGGGAAGGAAAAAGGGAAGGAAAAAGGGAAGGAAAAAGGGAAGGAAAAAGGGACGGAAAAAACTGGCCTCCTTTGCCGTTCTTTAATCTACTCACCCTGCTTGGAGTAACTTCTGATTTTGGAACTTCATTTAAGTTTACAGTGTAAACTTGATCCCTGTTTGCAAGCAGTAAAAAGACACAAATCAATTCATTAATTAGTTAGACTTAGTTTTGATAAATCTATTTTGTTAGACGAGAAGTTTTTACGAAATGCTTATGGATTTTCTGTGTGCAACAAATGTGAGAGGTTTGGACATGGGCACAGGGCGCTGGTGACTCTTGTTGGTGTGGTCCTTAGGTAGCACTGACACTGTCCAGTTCTTACTCTGCCTTTCCATTATGCTGAAGACTAATCCAGACTCTAAACATTGAAGTGTTTCATACTCATTTCCTGCGTCCCTGATGTGTCAGTCCAAGTTTAACATAATCAGGAGAGGTTTTTATCAGGGCAGGAATATAAAAGAGGGAAAAGAGTATTTGATCACTGGGTTTAGCGTGACTACAGTAACTGCAGCCTTCAAATCCAATTTCCATGCGCTGGTCAAAGATATGGCGTATTTCTCTGGGAAGTCCTCCCCCAGTTCTAATTTTTATCATATTCTGCAGATTTTTCTAAATGAATTTTACACATTAATGCAAAACCAGAAGAGAAAAGAATTTTAATCTAATGAACTGACTGAAGGAAAATTACCTGCCAGCGATATAAAGTGTGTCTCGAATTTTCAGCATCAGTTGGAAGTCCAGTCTGTGCTGAGATTCATTGCCTGAAGGGCGTCCTCTAAATACTGGATATTGCCTTGAATCTGCAAGTAAAAGTGGGCTACACCATCACTCAGGATTATAGAGCTAAAGAATCAATATATGGCATTGATTAGCTGTATATACTAGGTGTAGAAGGGTTTAAACTAAATTCCTTGAGTAATGTCTTGAATATAAATGAAAAAAAGATGGCTAATGTCAGCAAACGTTCTTTTTCCTGAAGTTATTGCTGTATTTCTGATTGCTTTTTTAAGAAAATGATTAAGTGTTCTATTAAAGATACAAAGCCAGTAAACACATTTCAATTTGAAAGGAAACAGATCTTTTTCTTAACTTAACTTCCCAAGGATTTAAAAAAAAAAAAAAAGCAAGCCTTTCCCCAGTGTCTGGCACCATTTGCAGATTACTTACAGTGGTAGTCAACAATGTTAATAGGGTCCTCATCTTCAGGAAAGCTGACAGCTCGGCACTGGGACAGACTCATTAGCATCACAGAGGCGCAGAGCAGAGGAAGCCTCATGGCTGGTGAACGATGAGTGCTGCCTTCCTGGAGACACCGTTAAACTACCTGAAAACAGGAACAGGGTCGTGAGATTGCAGCAGTGCAGGACAAGCATTGTGACTTCCTACTGCAAATGGTGCATCTCCTTTGCATTTGAGCACTGGCACCAGCAGTGTGCTTATGAGAGGCTCCTGTGCGCACACTGGTGGAAAACCCTGCATGTCATATCCCTGCTCAAAGCTGCTCTGAAACATCTGGGTGTTTGCTAATTTTTAGGTGGATTTACAGGCATTTCTGAAGAAGCTGATGATTGCCAGCCCATTTAATTCACGGGAATAATAAACAGAACATGCAGGCTGCTGACCTGGCAAGAAAAATTGTCAAACTTCGGATTAGAATTTTAATTAAACTGCAATCTCTTTCCATCCCCTCTATCACCGAATGTCATCCAATAACATCCTTTCCCCATAAAATGCCTAAATCTTATCCACAAAAAGTCATGACACACGCAATCTGTCTGAACAGCCATTCCATGTTTTAAAATTATTGCTTGTTTCTAGGCTGTGCCATCACAAAGCTAAGCCTAACATGCTCATTGCAAAAGCCTTTCTATCCGGGACCAGATGCCTGGTGTTGTGGTCCACACACGTGCACAGTAAATGCACAAACACTGCCTTGGTAGTGCAACAGGATTTGATGCATGATATGCAAGTGTGGCAAAGAAACTCCAATCATGGTGCCGTATGGGCTGCCTAAGATCCTGCTTTCCCCCACTTCCAACCACTACCAACAAAAGCTTGCAACTCACCAGCAGCTTTCAGGGTTTGCTATGTTTGCTTTTGCTTGTTTGGTATATGCTCTATATATTACACAGCACATATTGTGATAGCAGCACAGCATTATACAGCAAAGTTTTTAAGAGGGAAATGGAAACATCGCTTCTCCAATTAAACTGCAGAGATATTTTAGTGAGCAGAACTCAAGCTGCAATTTGGGTAGGATGCAAGAAAACATCTCAAAGTGAAATACGATCTGTAACAACCACAAGTGGTCTGGGCAGGGGTTATATTTCTCATTAGAAACCTGGCAAATGGAGTACTAGTCCCTCCTCCAACCTTTTGGAAGCATCCATTCAGCCCCGATTCACAGGTCAGAGCTTTGAGTCACCACTCCAATGCCATGCAGTTGCTGGAATCAGTTATTAAATGCATTCTCTGAACAGAAAAAAATTTAAAAAAATTAAAAAAAGCCTTTCAATTTTAGCATTAAAATTGCTGTGAGATGTATCCATTGCCAGCACAAAGTGCCAGGCCTGATCCAGCAAAGCACTTAAGTATTAATCATTTAATAATTTGAAAAGCAATTAAAAAAAACCCTTCATAACAACACTTAACCTTTTAGTAATGTTTACTTGGGTTGAGAAAACTGTATTTGTTAATTAATCCTACAGCTGGCTAGGGGCAAGGCTCCTTCCATCCAGAGCTGCTGAGCTCTCTGAGTTCAGGTCAGGCTGCGAGGAGACCAGTGGCAGTGCAGGCGCTGTTTGGTGAGGGCAGTGTGACTGTGGGGTTGTCTGAACGCCCGGCCATCACAGACTGACCTGAAAAGGAGCATTTTCCCCTGGTAATGATATTCCTGTATCCCAGTCCACCCGTCTAGAACGGATGGGCTGTGCTCTCACTCAAGATTGATGAGTGCAGTGGTTAATAAACACTAATGATTCCTGGCACTTTCCCTCTGCTCCTCCTTGTCCTGACATGGCCTCTCCAGCTGAAGCATCTTGCATTACATTACTAATGAGCAAACTTAAAACAAACTGGAATTAATAAAGTTACTCAAATTAGTTCTTTCTTGCAAAAGCATATTTCAGCAAAGTCCTGCAGCACAGAGACTCCCAGACACAATAACAAATCATTAGTGGTTACATGGTCCCTTTTTTGGAGCAGACTCCAAAAATCTGCCCCACTGCTGTCCCAGGGAGAGGAGAGGCAGGAAGGCACCTAACTGGCACATGCTGGGCAGGAACATCTATCCAGTGCTGAGTAAAAGCCCTCCCTGAAGCCTTGCTTTCTTAGAGAATGAACACAAGCAGGCACAGAGCAAGACGGTCTCCCAGCCATGGAAACTTAGTTAGCATAGAAGATGAGGTGGTTCATGGCTGCACACTGTGACTCAGACACCTTATCCCGGCTGCAAAATGTATACAGCCTGGAAGTTGTACAACTTCTGCTGGTATGGGCATATATTAGGAAGAAGTTCTTTATTTCCTCTTTCCTCCCAGCATCTCATCGAGGAAGCATTCAGTGGGGGCAACAAATTTGAAACTTGCATGAAATTTCCTTCAAATACTGTGTGCTGGTCTCAGAAGGCGGCTGAGAACAAAAGGGCAGTTAGCTGCATACGAGTCACTACAGCCAGGGCCTAAAAATACCACTGTCACAAAACCAGAAAGGAAAAAACCAAAGCATCAGGTACAACAAGAGCGAGACTGTTCTCTCAGATCGGGTCACAATTCAGCACGCTGTAATCCCAACCTGTAGTCCTCAGAAAACAAGGCAAACCTCCGTAAATGTAAAACCATGGGATGTGTTTCCCCAGAGACTGCATCAGGAACTGAAACAAACCCACATTTATGGATTCCTCGAGAAAAAACCCTGAAAACTCTGAACATACACCAGATATGAACTGTAAAAACACAGAAGAGGTGGTAACACTTATGTACAGAACTGGATGGGGTCAGCAGCCCATACCCAGCCAGGTCAGCTCAGGTTTCCTTAATGTTTTGCTCATTAAATTATCTCCAGAAAATGAACAGTACCCTGATTTCTAACACACTGACACAAAGGCACCTGCTTTAAGAAGCATTTAAATGCACCTTTTAGCTGGCTGGACACAAACTTGAGATCAGAACCACTGCAAAGATAATGAACTTGAAGAGCAGCTGTTCTGCAGATAATCAGAGAATCCCTTGGAACAGGACTTTATGACAGCCAGGTGTGTGCTTCTGGTACGCTCAGATATGCTGGTGTGAAAGACATAATTCCTGTTGCAGTCAAACCTACTATGGAAGTCACTACTGTGGACTACAAATAACAAGTAAGTATCTCTTTGGACCAGAACAGTTGATGATGAAACGCTGGCAATGCCGACCCTCAAGAAAATGTAGCAAACAATCATACTCTGGGTTTGACTGTTTTTCCGCAGCCAGGATCCAGACCAGTCTCTAATTAATTTCTCTTATAAATTTTAGAAATGCTAGGAAATAATTCATGGCAAATGCAATGTTTTGGAAATTACCACACTGCTATCCCTGTTCTGCAGTTGGGCAATCGAGTCACAGACCAGTGCTGACATTTGTGACCAAGGCCAACAACAAGATCAAGCGAGCAAAGCGTTCAAAGCACCTGAGTTGCTCTGGGTTGCAAGCATTGCTCTTTCTGCAGCATGGGAGACTTGGCCACGGGCACTGAGAGAGGAAGGCAAGGAACAGATCAGAGGCCTTCCGGCATCTGCTCTGTGCTACTGCTTATCATGTCTGCAAATACAAAAGAACAGAGGTAGCGATGTTAGCTGCTGGGAGAAGCCCACACCGGTGCAGAGGGAGCAGCCTGAGTGAAACGAGCTTCAGGCTGAGCGCTGCTAGGCAAGAGGAAGGCCAGAAGTGGGCCCAGATGCCTACAGTTCCTACGCCTGGCACCCTTCAATCTCAGATACGAGTCCTATCCTTCAACTCTGACTGGGGGAACCCAAAGGAGGAGGGTATCACTTCTGTTAAAATATGAGCCGTTCCTTCAAACAATCACACATGAAGGGGAAGAGGCCGCTGTTCCCTGCCCATTAATCTCTGCAGCCTCTGACAAGGCGCGGGTGACACTCCATCAGTCAGCTCTGCGTGCGCTGCCACGTAGGAGGAGGGGGAAGGGAAAGGGCACTCAGCCAGCTGGAGAGAAGCTGCACAAAATAGCTTCAACCCAGACTGATGCAATATCTTCTATTTGCTCAAAACAAAATTATAAGTCTCCTTAACACAATAAACATTTCGCAAAATGCTAAGCACAGATGGGAGCGTGGTATGGCAAATCCAGGCAGAAGTTTGAGATAGGTCAGAATGGAAAATATATCTTGAAAGTTACTTTGGGAGAGGTTGATGAGGCAAAAAAAGAACAGGCTGCAATAAAAAACAAGCTGAAAAACAGACACATAACACAAAGAGGCTTCAAAGATTGCACTGCCTCCCTTCCCACAGGCTGCAACCAGGCTCCCAGGTGAGATGCAGCACCTCCTTGGCACCTGCAGCCATGTGCTAACAGTGATGCTGAGCACCACACAGAGTGGCTCCGTGAGCTCGGTCACGTTTGGAGACACAGCTTCCCTCAGTCCCACAGGGCTGTGGGTGCTGACTAAGCAGGAAATCCCCACTGTTCTGTGATCCTTACCCTGCATGAGAAGCTCCCTACCGGCACCTCTGAAGGCATGAACCAGCCTTAATGACATGGAACCTTCTGCAAGTTTGAGAATGAGACCACTCTGCCAATAAGGCAGAAGTTAAAGAGAAGTCCTTCACTAATGCCTGCTCACAGGTGCTCAGGAAGTTTCTCATATCAGTGCCTTGAAGCTTTCTGATCACAAACAAGAGCTCTGTTGGCTGGGTGAGAACAAGTCACAGACAGTTCCTCATGTAACCAAGTAAGTTATGCCAGTCTCTAAATGGGAACCTACCAGTCTTCATCACCTCCCTCCCAAAATTTGTGCATCCCAAGGACTAGTTAGGTTAAAATAATAAGCCTCAGGGCTTATCTTTTGATGTTCAGATCACTCATGTGCTGAGAATCACAAGGTGCAAAGGGCCTGGTTCAGATTCTGGCCCTCACCAGACTAGCAGAAGCGCTGGCAGGGATTTGTGCGTATGGGAGCAAAGCTGTGCAGGTGGCTCACTGCTGGTGGGACCTGCTGCCAGGTGGGAGGAGGCACAGACACTCGCTGGTAAGGTGCTCTGCCTTCACCAGCAGCAGTGAGGAAAGGCAGGCAGGCTCTTGCTGAACCTGTCAAACGAGTCCATCTTTTTGGGAGATGAAACGTTTAGCACAAAACACAACCACTGTGCAGGCCTTCTGTAGAGCCCTGAGCACACTGTAAAAACGCACACGCAGGCACCACAGATGTGCCACATCCCTCAGCCAGGCAGGGCCCAAAGCATCTGCAGTGCTGCCACTCGAGGGCCTCGCAGGGCAAAGTGTGCTGGTCATTAGAACAGGAAAACACAGCAATTTTGTACGATCTGAGCCAAAATATATGACCAACACGGCCTAGGGTTGCAAGGCTTGAACTCTTCACAAAGGCAGAAAAAAATTCTTTGTCATCTCTCTATTTTTACTCCCTCTGTCTCACTGTGTCAAATTCTCTTTTGTTTACGTACCAGACAGCTCTCCACATAAAATGCAACAACAGCCTTATGAATCCGTGTGGGTATATAGATGCAGGTATGTGAGAAGTAGGGGATCATTCTCTCATTTCAGGTCATATATACACACAGATTTTCTAATGATGCAATTGCAAGTTGTTTTTTCAGATGTGTTCTTTTGTAAACATGTTTCTGTTAATGAAGGCTGACTTCAGTAACATCCTGCAGGCACTGCTTGACACAGAGATTTAATGTACATTTAAATCTAGAGATTTGCTATGATGTGGTAAATCCATATTGTGGAGCTTGGTGACAAATTGCTTCAGCTAATTATCAAATAACACAGGAAAATATTTGTGGTTGTAACAACAGAAGCGTGATTAAATTATTACTGATGCCCCTTTAAAAACTTACAGCATTGCTATGTATAAATAGATAAGAAAAAATGTTTCTGTCCTACAGAAGCGCACTCAGCTTGTAACCTGTGCTCTATGCCACCCGTACTCCTTACAACAGTCTTAACATCTGATTCTCTGAAGAAAAATCCAGGATGTTTGGAGCTATGACATTAATTGAGCGCAAAAGTGCAAATAGCAAGTCTGTTATTTTAAGATAACACAACTTCTTTTAAGGATTTCTGCATTAGCACCTCTTGATCTATGTCTAAGTACAAAAAAAAAAAAAAAAAAAAAAAGGTTTAATATTTAGCGATGAAACCCCAACTACTGAGCATCACAGCTTTCATCTTAATTGGCTTATGGCACTGCTGGTTACACTCCAGTTGTTTGCAGGCTTTTAACATTACAGAAAGCACACCCCTCTCCTCTGAACAAGCTGACAACACTTGCAAAATGGATAGGGTGACTTTTAATGATGCAAATGCTTAGTGGCCGATTAGGTGCACGTTGAGGGCTAAATTGTCTTGCGATTAAAAATTTACTTGAATGCAAGATAGTTTCAGCTGGAAAGGAAATAAAATGTTGAGCAAACCATAAGTGATTGCTTCAATTATGTTTATTTTAAGTTAATTTTTGAGAGTGAATGTTAACTACCTTTCTTTACCGGGCTGATACAAAAGTCCTCCAGCTGCAAACAACCTTTGATTTCAGCTGATATCTACGATCAGATCTGCTGTCTGTTGTGCAGAACTCCTGCAAGCACACGCTCCCTAGAAAGTGTGCTGGGGTTGAGCTGCAGGTGATAAAGCACAGGCACTTCAGCTCACACCCTGCTCTGGATTCACCACTTCAGTAGGCCTGGTGTTCTATCAATTCAAACTGCTTATACCCAGCTGAGACTGCCTGAGCAAAGGCTGCATTTATTCACAGAAGCGTTCAAGGAAGGGTGCAGAGGAGAGGGATGTTGGGGTTTGTGTTGCACCCTCTGCACTGACCCCATTAATTCCAGTCCATGGGCAGAACTGGCAATGCAAGCTCCAACCCCAAAGCACAGAGTGCAATGCCATCCCACTGGGGCAGGCGGCTGCAGCCCATCAGGCTGGGTGTGCTGCCAGCCCACAGCTGGGCATGGGGTGTCAGGCATTTTCTGTGTGCTTTTGAGTCTGAAATCTCAAATTGTGAGTTTTTATCCTGAAAACTGGAGACATCTCAAACTGAAATGGCAAAGATCTCATTACTTATAGTACATACAGGCTTGGACAGAGGTTAGAAACAAAGTGCCCCGCAGAACCTCAAACAAAACCCTAAGCCTAGACCAAAGTATCACCTATTCCATTCTCTAGGAGTCTGCTATGCTACAAACGTGGGTGAGAGCTGAAGGGAAGCAAGAACCCTCTATGCACAAAGGCCGATGTGATTGACACAGCAAGGCTGCCACTCCTTTCAGCACCATTAGGCAGTGCCTGATAAGGAAGTGCTGGGACAGGTAGGAGCCAGTATGCGCAGGTGTGGGCAGTGAAGGTCTCAGCCCTGACGTGCATGAGCGCATGATGCCAGAGCTCCTTCACCCAGAGCAACTCCAGTGTTGGGTCCTCTAAGGTATCCAGCTAACAGGTCCTGCCCCAAACAATGCTGGCATCAACTTCACTCCAGAAAGCATCTCCTCTTCCCATCAGTGCTCCCCATGTGGAGTGTTGCCGTGTTGCACCTTGCTGGGCATGGGTCTGCTGGCTCAAGCTGCTGGGCAAAGTGGCACTGCTCACATCAAAGAGAAGGTAAATGGCTGCTGGAAAATGGGAGGGGAGAAGGAGACTATCAGCTGGCAAGAATCACCATCAGAGCATCCTAAGCACCACGCTGGTATTATCAGTATGCCGGAGCAGCCAGCCAGCCCTGCCTACAAGAATACAGACTCTAGAGACCAGTGAACAGGAGGGTTTTAGCCAGCCTTGGTTTTTCTGCATGGACAAGTATGATAGCTGGCCACCCGGTTCCCTCTTTGTACATGCAGAGCTTGTGCTTTGCCACTTTCCTGGCCACAATCAATTACGTGTACAAATGCAGGCACGGAAAACCAGAGGAAGCCTGAGCTCAAAGTTACGAATACTATTATCTTGTTAAGCATTAAAGATTAACTAACAACAGTCAAAGGATGTGTTATGAAACGTCTTTCCCAGGCTGAAAAGCAAATAAAGGGAGAGTTTTGTGTTTTCTCTTCTCAAAAGCAATTCAGTATTTAGAATAATTGTTTAAACTGCTACTTTTATTTACTACAATATCAAAATGCAGCCCCTTGCCACGTGACTCTTCATATTTTCATTTGAGATGCTGTGCAGAAACACATGGAAATCTGGTGAAGGCAAACCAATTTTAGAACATGTTCCGAGCAATTGTTTTGCAGCACTGCCCTACAGTATGAAGTCTCTTACATTTCTTAAATTGCCTAATCAAATGCAGACTCTGTTCCAGTCACGCTAAATTTTCACATAATGGCAGAAAAACACTTCTTTCTAGCCTAGCACTGAACAGTTGGATCACATTATTATATTTGCTGCTTTTGTAGTCTGTGAGCGAGCATCTGTGAGTGTATGCACAGACATGGGCAGTGGTGGGGGAGAAGGGCAACAGGGGTGCTGCTGTGAGCCTGGGGCAGCACGGGGGGCTCCTGGAGAGATGTCTGTGCACTGATGCTTGAGAGCACCGGGGGCATCGCAGCAGGGCACTGGGGAGGGTTTGGTTTGCTTTTATTTACTTTAAAGTCAGAAGTATTACTGCAGGGTTTGAGCCAGCTTGACTCCTCACCTTACCTTCAGCAGAAGTTATTAAATGGATATAAAAGCAGTCAGGTAACTTATTGCCCCATTGCTGCTCCCTGGCTCCTCTCTGACAGTTTGAGGTTTGAGGTTGGAGGCTGCAGTACGCAGCAACAGCTGTCCTGCTTTGGGCCCCCACACTGTGACACGTTCCTGCACCATATTACACTACTCCAGGTAAATCCTGGCCCCACAGAACTGCCTGCTTCCCATGGGAAGCTGCCAGCCCACTCCAGCCCTGGCACAGGACATGGTGCTGGCACCAGCCCTCAGTCCCCATCTTCTGCCTGAGCTGTATCACCCCATAGCAACATGCACTGCTGTATTTCTGTCACACTACTTCCAATGCTTGGGTCTGTAAGCCACAAAGCAGAGCTTTGGAAGTTAAAAAAATTAAATTACTAGTATACTGTTCATGGAGCTTGAATCAAGGTCATAAGGAAATCTGTGGCAGATCAGGGAGGAAGGACCAGAGGCTTCAGAGCTCTGGACTACAGCGTGCCCCTTTCTCCCTTCCATGCTGGCCTCCCAGGATCCCCAAGACAGTTGCAACTTTTCTCAAAACCCTTGTTATCACTGGTAGCTCTGGGCCAGTGCAAGAATGTGACTAAGTGATCATATCTGAACCACACACAATACACATCTGCAGGTCTGTTTTTCTCTCCATCTGCACCAAGTACACTGAGGTTTGCATTGGCACAGCTTGCCATGTAAGAGCACATGAGCGGTGTTTGTTATGTCTCTGGCAAGGATGAAAACCTGATGCTTTAGTGGTAGGAAAAGCCATAATCCACTCTAAGTAAAACCTGAACCACTGTACAAAGGACAAAAAAAAATTCTATCTATACCCTTGCAGGGAATCAGATTAATCCCCAAACATGGGATTTGATTACTTTAGTTTGAGGTTATCATTAAGAAAAAAAAAATCTATACATTGCTAAAAATATCCACGTAGCACTCACTTCATGAAGAAATACGATTTGCTGAGCAAAAACAAATTACCGGCTTCTCAGCGTTAATCTTTGATAAACACGTGCTGGGTTTAAGAAACTGCCGTGGAGAGCAGAACTTTGTAAATTGAAAGAACCCATTCAACTCCGCAAGATGATTTTTTACCCCTTATTACTCCTTTCATGAGACACCTGGGGACATTGTTCGCATGCTGTTGACAGCTTTCACACCACTGCTTTTCCTCTTATCCTTACCCTTCCCTTCACCACTTGTCTCTGGGCGGCAATACACCAAATATAGCTATATTTGCAAGGGGTGCCAGCGCTGGCTCTTGGCCAACTGTTTGAAAGTAAATGGCCCTCTCCTGCTTCTGTTGTTTCTGCAGGATACAGCCCCGAGCCACCAGGCACTGGGTACCCTGGTACTTAACACCTGGGTGCTTTACTGCTGAGCATTCATGACTCTTGTTTTTAGCTACTATTTCACTACCAGGCAGAGCCACAGCCTCCTTACTGACAGTAGACTACGTTCAAACACGATCTAAAATTTTAATCCTGGAGCCTTAAGTACACACTGAGGCTCCTGCAAGCTAAATACACATATAATTTTCTCTGCAGCCTTCCAAACCAGGGTTGTTGCATGGTCCAATAGATGCACAACTGTTCACACACAGCATTGGGAGGGGTGCCCAAGGAGAGGTATATATAAACTGGGGCTGGAAATACCAGCAGGACAATGTTCTTCTGACCCCCAAGCACATCTGTCATGACAGACGTACACAGAAATAGCAGCAACACCTTCTATCGGTGCCATGAGGAGCCGCCACTCTCCTCGTTCCCCACCAGTGCCTGGGAAGCACAGCAGTGGGGCTGCAGGGGAAAGCCTTCTGTTCCACAGCACGGCAAGGCTGGGGGAAGGCCCTACACCCCTACCTGCCACTCCCGGCAGGCGGTGTGGGCTGGCACCTCGCTGCTGCTCAAAGAGCTGAGGCCCAGCTGTCGGGACCATTTGGCACGAGAGTGATGAACTATGCAGCTCATGTTAAGAAAAGCCTATTATCCCAGTAATAGCTGAGCTGAGTGACCAGCTGATCACCTCTCATCTCTGCTGAGGGCTTGCTCCCAGTACTGACAGCAAGTGCTGTGCTGCTGGTCCCCACAGCTTGCTCGTTCCCTTCCCAGACAATCAGCTCTGTTTGCTTCCCTGCTGCCCCCACACACTTGTGGAGCCCCCCAGCTAGCACCGCCCAATTAATCCTCACTTGCAGCACAAATCCTCATCGAAGCCCTCCTTGCCTCTGACACCTGCCAGCATGTGTGCCCTGCACCAAGACCAGCCTGGCCCTGGGTATGCAGGCCAACAGCTCCTCAATGACCTGCCTGACAGCACCCATCTGCTGCTCATCCCTGCAACCATCCCTGGTGGGAAACAGGGTCCCTCCTTCTCATTCTGTGTTTGTTTGAGGCCTACCCAATTAGAAACCCAGGCTGGGATTTGGCTCTTGGGCACCAACGGCTAACAAAAATAACAGCAACAACAAACTTTTCTGCAAGAGGAGTATCTGTGTGCAAATGCGACCTCTGTAATGTTACCAAGGTCAGGCAGACCAAGGCCAATCTGCTGCACGAGAATATAAATCAAAGCTGTCCAGGGACTGATTTCATTTACAAGGTTTGTAACCATTCTGGACAGAACAAATGTCACTTGCTTGCTTGAGCTCCTCCTCTTCCATCCCGTGTCCACCAGCCCCTCCTGCCAGGCAACACCTCCTGACCTCCTTTGCTCTTGAAGCAAGGCTCCCTCCTAGCAAGCAAGCTGTGGCTGACATGGCAGGCAGTCACGCAAGGCCAATTTGCTTAAATTATGCAAAAAAATCACAAGTGAGATTAGCACAAGGCCATGAGGAGAAGTTACCTGCCACTTAGAGCTCAGGTCACCATTAAGCAATACATCCTACAACTTCTTCCCTATTGCATTTGTAGATCTGCAAAACAACCCATCTGAACGCATCTGTAGCAAGTCTTAGAGTCTGGGCACGGATCCTGTGAAATCACATGGTTTCCGTTGTGGAACTAAAAAGGCTTCTCCAAGAATGTGTGAAACACACAGTTGAAATCCTCTGCGCTCTCTGCCTGTTTGCGTGGCTAAGTTGAAGCTGCAGGTTGTGTTTCCTCAGCTGACGGCTCTCGAAGCGCAGCCTGGCCTGCATGCTGAAGGAGAGGGTGCAGCCAGCAGGCTCCCTCAGGGTGAGCTCCATCGCCTCTCACAACAGGTTGCAGTCTGTGTGCTGGGCCCAGGGAAGAAGGAGCCCTGTGGCCACCTCCTCTCATCAGCCCGGCAGCCATCTTGCGGCCTGCCCAGTTGTGCCCATGGAGTCTGGGTGCCGGCACAAAACAGCTCCCTGTTCTGGGTGTTAGCTTTAGTTACCATAGCCAGACAATGCTGCCAGTGGCGTGGAAGGAAAAATTGCTGCAGCCAGCTGTGCCGTTCACAGTTGGGTGGTTTCTGTGCAGCTCCAAATGGCTGTGGAGGCAGTAGGCTGTTGTGGCCAAGGACAGGGTGATGGATGGCCTGCACGCACTGTCCAAGCGAGGAGAATGGCAGGAGTTCACTTCAGGGCTGTTAAAATGCTAATCTGAGTTACTTAACAAAGGCCGAACAGCACAGAAGAGTTTGGGAAATCAACACAACTTGTATGTTAGATATGCAAGCTGCAGCTCTGAGCTCTGTGGTTGCACCAACGTTTGGCTTTGGAAGTGGGACCATTCCAACAGCATTCCTGTTTGAAGGAGCCGAGCCCACTGTAAATACTGTCACACCACTGCCAGGAAAAGAGAGTGTGGCACGCAGAGCTCCTGGAAACAGCATCAGATGGGCAGTAGTACGATTTTTTGCTGCACGTCTCCTCCATGTGACATGGGAACAAATCAGAACCTACTTTCTTTTGAACTCAAGGCTGGCAGCTATTCACAGAACAAATAACAACTTAATAAAATGGCTCAGACGAATTTTAACGGTAACTGCAGTAGCTTATCTGATGCATAAGAAAAGGCATCATCTGTTCTAGCAGCAGTTTTGACAAAAGCAACATTTGAACTGTTTTAATTACACACTGCTAAGACTGAAAATAACTTACACTACCCAATGCAAATAATATACCTTCCTTCTTTTCTTAATTACTTATGGAGCAGATTACTACCTTTTCCAATGGAAAGACATCTGATTTTTCTTAACTGGAATTATTGGTAGGTTTAACACACAAATATGTAATCAACCACCATCTCTATTCAGTAAGCAACACATACACACAGAGCATTCTCTGAAAAACACCAGAGTGCAACATAATTAAGCCCAACATAAGCTAGTATAAGCACAGAAGCTGCTCATACAGCCGCTCCCTTTGTCTCACAAAGGCAGACCACAACCAGACGGGTCCCTGTCACATCACGCATCTGACACCTGATGAGAACTGGCCACATCCACCCAGGATCTCTCCACTTGACTTCACATTTCTGCTTTTCAGAAGGAAGCACAACCAAAGCATTTCAACATTTCTACGGAAGCTCTGTGCAGCTAAATGGGCTTCATTCCACTTCAAGGGATGCTGAATCCTATGCTAAGTGCAATAATGTTTCTAAAACAATAAAAAGATAACCGTAATAACCAAGAGCTGCAGTTGGTGTGTGACTGGCTGTCAGATGAGTTATTACAAACACCTAACACATGCTCTGAAGGGAACTTCTATGACTTCCTCTCTTTACCTCCATGTATCTCCCACAACAGGACCGATCAGATCGAAGACCCACTTAGTCAGAATTAATTGCGTATGTAATTAAGCATCCTATCTAACTGTGTGCTCCTCACAATTCTCCATCCAAGTCCCAGCAGTTCCCAGGGCTGAGTGCCGGCTGCAGCAGCAGAGCCCTTCAGGTGGCCCAGCGAAAGGGTGCGAGACGGGGCTGCAGGCACACAGCTGGTTGTGACAGGGCCACGGCTGTATTCCTGGCACACACTCCTGCATCACACAAAGCACTGTTAGATGATGTTATCTTTGTTCCATCTCAACCACAAATGAGAACAGGTACCAACAGAGTGGAGGATGCGGGGAGAAGGGTGTCTGCTCGCTGTAACTGAAGATGCAGATGGAAGCGAGCAGCCTGCTAAGCAAACCATTTTAGACCCCTGGGTTATGCTTTTTGGCTGTCCTTTTGGAGACCGAGCTACATAATTGAGAATAGTAATAAATTCCAACTGCAAACTTGCTCTTCCTGTTTTCGAAACAACTGAGTTTTATGTTGCTTAATATAAAAAATGTTAAAGTTCATGGTTATACAGAAAAAGAGTCAGAGCACTCCACTGCAATTTGTATTTATCTAAGCCAGAGTAAATGTTTGTACAGTATCTGCCAACACAACAGAACGTGCCCATCGCTTACTACATTAAATGTGATTACATACGGCTTAATTTACTGAATAGTAACTTAAGCAGACTTTAGAGGTGCACAGAATTTTATACTGTGAATAAAGCAGGAAAAAAAAAAAAGTCCATTCTCTTCTGCCACAAAAGTGATCGTAGGGATTTACAATGAACTTCCTGTTGGACTTGGAAGGAAAGAACCTCAGAACGTCCTCTGTGAAAGTATCTGTATGTAAGAGCCGTACAGCAGCACTAAGAGAGAGCGGGAAGCTGTTCCCTCAAATTTATTTAAGTCAATTTACAAATGTTGGGAGAGAAACACAACCAGCTCGGGGCACAAAGGTACCCCCAGAAAGAGGCACGTTTTCCTCAAAGGAAATAAGCACGGGAAGAATGCCACCCATTTACAGAGCCCTGAGCAGCGTTCCAGAGGAAGTTTGCTGTAATTCCTGCACATTACGTGTGAAATGTGTGCGTGTGTACACGGAGAAGCCACAATACCATCTGTACAGCAAGCACCACATATGTGAGCACGATGAACCATCAGAGCTGCTGCTACGCTCAACAGCCAATGTATTCCAAGCCACGCACGCATCAAAATACAAATGGCTCTGTACAGCGGGCCGAGCTCTGCTCAGCTCCTCGCAGGGAAACGCTGTGCCACAAGCATCACCCTGACCTGAAGTGAGAAACAACTCCACGACGGGAAGAGCCACTAATTGCAGACCAGCACGGCGCTGTATTCATGTTAACAAGTGGGATACCCTCCGGAACGACAGGATTTTCAACATGTCAGCCTAAAGCACACTTAATTGCATTTTCCAGCTTACGAGACAAAACGCGATGGAAATCATCCGAAAAGAAAAGAAACAGAAAACAACCAAAAAGAAAACACCCCCAAAATCTTTAAAGCGCAGGGATAATATCCACCTGGAAATATCGGTGTGACCTTTAATATCCATCCGGCGCTTACAAACAACAAAGCAGGCGTTCCCCGGAGCCCGCACGCCGCCGCCCGGCCGCTGCCCGCGGAGCGCTGCCCGCTCCCACACAAAGTTTCCCCGCTCCGCACCTGAGCGCCGCTTCCGCAGGAGCCGAGGACGGAGAGCGGTCGCCCCAGCCTCGAGCGGGGACGATTCAGAGCCGACTCTCGGGTTTGCTTCCCTCCGTAACAGATCGGAGATCGGAGCACAGCTCCCTCTGCCTCCCAGTGCCTGACAGCCGCCGGGAGCCCGTAAATCACTGCTCCCCGCCGAGACCCCGCCGCTGAGCGCCCGCTGCAGCCGCCCCAAGCTCCCGCGGCGACCTGCGGGGGACGGACCCGCGCCGCCGCTCCGTCCCCTCACCCCGTGCCCGTCTCGGTGCCCGTACCTGCCGCTGCCGCTGCCGCTGCCGCTGCCCGGGGCCGCCGCCCGCCGGCGGGGCTGCCTCCTGCGCCCGCTGCCCCCCGCCGGCCGCCCCATCCCGGCGCTCCGCTCGCTGCCCAGCCAGCGCGGGGGCGGCGCACCGCGCAGAGCCCACCCCTTCCCGCCCTCCTCCCGCCTTACTATTATTTTTTTTTCTTCCCCCGTTTCTCTCTCGTTTTTCCCTTTTCCCCTCCCTTTAATGTGTTTGTTTTCACCCGCCCCTCGCCGCGCCCAGCCTCGCTCCGCCTCCGCGCAAAGCCCGCGCCCCTCCGCCAACTCCCGGCCGCCCCGTCCCGCGCAGCCCTCACCGCCCCGGGGAGCGGCCAGGCGGCCCCCGGCCGGGCCCCGCGCAGAGCAGCGCCGTACGGGGGCGGCCCTACCCCAGTACCGGCCCCGGCGCCGCCCGGCCCCGGCCCCCGCCTCCGCCCGTTCCTGCCTCGGGCAGCGCCGGGCTCGCCCCGCTCACGCCGCTGCCCCCGGGCGGCCCCGCGGAGCTCCGCGCGACGAGCGCGCTCCGTCGACCCGGCTTCGCGGCTCGGGCGGCCCCAGCCGGGGGAACGGCCGTTGCAGGCGGCGGAGGGGCGGCCGGAGCGTGGCCAGCTCCGCGCCTCGACGCAGACGGTGCTTTCCTACTTCCAAAGCCATCGCTCGCAGTGCAATTTTGCAGCCTAATGAGACTCAATTTTGCAGATGAGTACTTCGCGGGTGGTAGTGGGGGACGTCCTTGAAATGACATCCTTAAGTGCCCGTCCGAAATGCCTATATCTATTCCAGAAACAAAGGGCTGGATCCCAGACGTGAAGTCCGGGAACAGCTGTCACACATTCATTAAGTTTTTTTTTTTTTTTTTTTTCTTCCCCACGTGAAACTCTAATTAATTAAAACTTAAAGTGCCACGAAATAGCATTTTTCGGATGCCCCCGAAAGAAAATGAAAAGAAGAAGGATTACTCACCCAACTCTATCATCTATGCTTTTTTTTTTCTTTCTTTCTTTTTTTTTTTTTTTTCTTTTTTAAATGGGGAAACAGAAGAATTCGGAGTAAAAGCAACAGAAACCGTGACTGAGGAGGGGTGGCAGTCGCTCCCAGGCTGAACCCGGGCCCCTGCCCTGTGCCCCGTGGGCGATGAGTAGTGTGGCACCGGGCGGCAGCGAGCGGAGCCTGCGGGCTCTGTGCTCCTCGCAGGGGGAGCGCTGCCTCTCGGGAACCGACTCCTCTGTGCGAGGGCGCCAGGATGCGGCCCATAGTAAATTCTCTTTAGAGATGGTGCCAACAAAATCTCTCAGCCATGGGAATAGGACGTTTTTGGCAAGTCCGTCCCTTGGCTGTCTCTCTCTGATGTTTCCTAGTGGTGACAGGCTAAAGGCGAGATCATTATGGGTTTCCTCGCAGCAAACACAGCGCTGCTATGTTGCACCCCAAGTGCCGCTGCCTTGTTAAAGGTGCAAAGACTTGATTTTCTCCTTCTCAGACACAGCCCTTGTCTAAGAGCACAGACATTTGCACGGCGCGTGAAAATGCTCTGATAGAGGCTATTCACTGCGTTGGGAATCAAACTGTAACGCGAGGACAAAAAGGCTCAGAGCACAAATGTGACCACCCCTAAAAGAAGCACTTGGCTCCCAGAGCAGCTCTGTGCCTGTCCACGGGCAGTCACCCCAGGCTGGGGTCGGGGCTGCCGACCCACCCTGCGGGATCTCCCTTCCATTGCCCGTCGCAGCCACGGACTGTTGGAGGGCGTCCATACATCGAGGTGAGATGAATGCGATGCTGAGCATCGGATCACACTGCTGTATGGCAAAGGCTTTTGGTTTGAAGTACAGAGCTTTGGGATAGTCGAGCATAGACAGATCTATGCTGAAATATTAAAGATGGTGGTTTATTCCAGTTTCAAAACTTGCAGCATGGCTAGAGCCACTTTCTGTGGGGATTAAAAGTATGTGCACTTACAGAGGGTGCCGGCAGGGAATTATACAGCCACAGGTTTTTAAGCACCAATACATGCAGGCTCCTATTGATATGATAAACCATCAGTTACATGTGCCGCAAAGCTTCTTAAATCCTCATTGACACAACAGAGCACTATTGTGTCAATAGCGTGCAGATTAATGGGGCATTGTCAGCCCCTTTTAGGCCTTAACTTTCATTTATTCTAAAACTTGTTCTTCATTGTAACTCTTAACCTTTGGATTCTGCCAACACATTTCTTGTCACAAATATATTAATGGAATTAAAAGAAACCTGGCTTTTAAATGTTAATTACCCCTACAATGATTGATTTGTAAAAGAAGCACATCAGCGGAATCTAATAGCACAGTCACCACGAGAAGGACTGAGCGCAGAGCGGGGCCAGCAGCGCCCGAGCAGCGCCCGGCTCCGGCCGGACTGTCCCTGGGTACCGAACGGCAAGCACAGCGCTCACCGTGCCCATCTCAGGGGTGTATCTTATGGATTATTCCTATTGTCTAAGGGATTTTTCACCCTCTAAGTGTTTTACAGACTTAAGCAACAGTCATGTTCACAAATTTGAAAATGTAAGCAGAATATTCAAAATTTACATATAGATAGAAGAACCACCATCTGTTAGAACAACAAATTGAGACTTTGCTTCATTAAAACACAGATAATATAAAACTAACGTGTGCTTAAAGCAGACATTTCATTCCACTTGAATTCCTCCATTGGGTTCATAGCCAAGGCTGAGCTGGGCTCAGGAAGCACAGCCGTTTGATGGCATCCCCGGTCACCAGGCAGCGGTGCGGTGGGAAGGGGCACGCTGCATGGTGTGGGGCAGCAGCTTGGGAAGGTCTGCTCCCATGGCACATCCCTAGGGTGAGCCACGCAGGATGGCATGGCCGGGTTCCCTGGGCCTGTGCCAGAGCTCAGTGGGTGACTCAGCACATTACTGCAGGCGCGATGGCTCCTGAATGAAATTGAAACTTATATTTTGAGGACCTATTCATTTAAGCTATGTCATTTCCAATAAAAACAGCAAATGTCAGTTACAGAAGAATGGCCACATCACAGTAGTGGCAGGATGCAATGATGCCATATCGTAAGAGTCATTACATTTTAGCTAACTGTTTTCCTCCTCCCTCCTGTTTGGTCCCTCCAAAAGGCACCACATTGCAACACTGAGTATAGACATCTGCCCCCACATAGCAGCGGACAGAGTAATTTACTGTGGGTTAGGCACTTCATTTCTGATGAATCAGATATGCACAGTTTTTATATTCACTGTCCTTAAATCTAAGCTGAAAGTGAGGCTGTTACGACTTACCTTGTCTGTAATTAATTTTGATAATAAAAGAGAACAGAATTTATTTATTGTGAGTGTATAAAGTTAGTTGGACAGTTTAAGATGCTATTCAATGAGTAATGCTCCCATTGCAGGGGTAAATATTGGTCTGCCTGATAATGTTGGTTTCTATTAACTACCCAAAAATGTTATGCTCATACAGCTCTGGTGCCTTAGTGCCTTTTCTCTGTCAGGGGAGCCATTGCACACGGCAGGGTAAGCCTGTACTTTGTGTGAATAAATGCGGAACAATTTCCTAAGAAGCCAGCTTTTGTCTCTGCTGCTTGGTAAAGAATCCTTTGGATATTTTAGAACATAAATATGGAAAATATGAAGCTTGAGCTGTAATGTTTCACAGCATATCACCAGAAGGAGGCTGAAGCCACACCAGCTGAAGCTGGTAGCTTGTTACAGTCTTCTACTAATAACTTGCACAATGCAGAATTACACGGGAGTAACACTCGCCTCCGTTAGATGGATGCTTACTGCTTTAGCAGCCATCTCCACAAACACTTATTGTAGCTATTGCTCTGTTCGTGGCCACTTACTCACCTCCATCTCCCATGGTTTAGATTCCAAGAAGATGGATCTTTCATCTGCCTGGACAGCATTTAGATCCTACTCCATTCAGTCCCCCTAGCCCTTGTTGCATGGGAAATACAGGTGAAAGTGGAGCCAGCCGCTCTCCTTGCTTGAGTCTTGAGCTTGCCGCAGTATCAACACAAGTCAGAAGTGAGACATTTCAGAACGTTGTCGCTCATGATTTACACCAATTGGCTAAAAATAGCAAACTGCCAATGTCACGGGCCTGCGCTGTGTTGATACAGGCAAATGATTGGTAATAAGTCAAGTGCTGTATGAAGGTGGTAAGTATAAGAAAAGATGTCATAATTTTATCTCCGCAAATAGTATCCAATTCAGGTAGCACACAAGCATATTTCTTTACAATGCTTAAAGAAAAGAAAATAATTTTCTCATATTTTCCAAATGACGTGAAACCTCCTCTTCCACCCTTGTCAGCTCTCAGTAAATTACAGGAGGTGCTTTTAAGCGATTAGCATTTGGTAAAATATAGGTAGACACAGAACAGTTTTACCACTTTCTTTTAGCATCTTTTTTGCGCACTGTGTTGAGAGTTGTTCTTAAAGTATTTCTGACTGTCAAAACCTCAATTTTTACATCATTGTTCACTCTGTTTTCTATCTTTCTAGCCTGCCTCCTTATTTAGGGGGATGTATAGAAGCCTCAGGTGGAACGCCTGTCAGTTTGGAGGCGTAGCAATGATGTTCTGCTAGCACTGATGGGCTGTGCACCCCAACTTGGCAACTTTATCCCAGCTCTGCACTGCATCAACATCTGCATACGCTTCTGCTCTTGTAATTTATCTTTCTGGCAGGTGGAAGAAATGGGTGTGCGCTGCAGTTCCGTGCCTACCCATGATCATCAGACATCAGTTTGCCTCATGGAGCATACAGAGCACTATGTTGGTACTGAGTATTTACAAGATAAATCTAATAGCTGCTCTCAGTTCTTACTTAGGCAAAAGTCTGACTGAAATTCAATCTGCTGGCTCTCCAGTTCCACCATATCCATTGGGAGGCAGAGGAGATATGCCAGTAATTGATAAAATAATTGGAAAATGAATAACTTTTTTCTGCTTTGGCAGCTCTGCATGGGTCAGCCCACAGGGCTCATGCAGGCTCTGCGCTGATAGATGCAGGGCAGTGAAGGCTGGGAGCTCCTGCCCTGCTCTGGCTGTGGGGCTGCCAGAGGGAACCCCACACCAGCAAGGACAAGGCAAAGCACAGTGCTTCTAATGCGGTATCTTGCATATTTTACTACTTGAAATGTGCTTATAGTGAAATCTGGATGACTGGATGTCAAAGATAATAAAAGGGATTCGAGCAGGGAACAAAACTGGGCAGAGTCATGCTGTAAAACTGGTCTTTCCTGCCTGCAGGCTCTCCATCAGCCTTCACTTTGAAAAGCAAACTCTTTCAGGCCAACAATTCTGGCCATGTCACTTTCCTGCAGTGGTAAAATGTGACTAATTCCTGGCCTTTGCAAAAGAATAACCTTGTTAAAAACATCCCAGAGAGGGTTGGGCTGTACCAGGCAGGGAGCTGGGAGTGGAGGAGCCCAAGTGCGGGCATTGCTGTGGTGCCTGCTGGGACCAGGTGCAACACAGCGCGTGCTGCTGGCTCCTCAGCCCCTGCAATGTCTCCAGCAATCACTGAGAGCAAGAAAACTTCCCTTTTCTTCCAGTGATTAGCTTTTCAGTTAGGTATATTTCATCACCTATCGTTTGATGGGGAATTCATTTCAAACATCTAAGGTAATATCAACAAAATACAGTAATTAGATTTAATGGCATACTTCCAAGATTAATAGGTGATCTTCCTCACAGCCTGCAATTTTAATTTCCAAAATTTCATTTGTCATACAGCTACTCAGTCAGTACAGATTCACCATCTGCAGTGTTTACCTACACTTCTCTGCACTGCCTTTTCCAGGCACAGACGGTTGAAAAGACACATTAGCAACAAATCTATGCCCACAGTATATAATCACAAGATGACAAGACACTTAATGTTATCTATATATAATTATATATAGCAAATTCTGCTACCCAAAATCACTTTTCAATCCCATTTTAGGGGATTACCTAATCCTGTAATTGATTCTGTGTGATGAATCCCCCTTGTCCTATGGATATCCAGTGACCTTCAGAACAGAAACAGGCCCAAAAACATGCTATGATTTCACTGTTATTTATGTGCTAATTACCAGATAATGTAGGATAGGAACAGATCACAATTTTATCGTTTTATTTAACTGACAGGGCTCAGGCTTTAAGTGTTTTATGTCTGGGCTCAGTTGACATGCTGCTCCCTGTCAGTAAGAATGACCAGAGGCGAGGTTAATGTTTTCTTTAAGGTAAATCAAATATTCCCTTCGAAATTTAGGCAATCCTGCAGGTTCTCAGACAGCTCAGAGCTACAGTAAAGTATTATCTACTGTAACTGTCACGTCCCCAAACTTGCAGTTAGTGGGTGAGGCAATTGCTTACTGGTTATAAATACCAGCAGATTCGTTTATCTATAGATTAGTATCGCATTACTCATGCCAGAGTCCATAAAATCCAACATGAACCAGCCTGGCTCCATACATCAACAATCACATCCTACACAAAGGTGAGTCCACAGGTATCAGCTGATGATGGCCATGAAAGTTTCAGTATTGCAGAAAACAAGCAATCAGGCACGCGTGCATGTACAGACTCACACAGACACGTCCGCAGACGCACACAAACCTTGCTCCTTCGCTGTCCCACCAAATATAACTCCACGGATTAAGGCCTTAAATATGACCCTAAGAATGTAATCCAGTACAGCCTGAATCTCCCTTGGGCAAGCCTGAGGTGGCTCCTTGGGCTGCCACAGAAAGCAGCTGTCCAGCATAACCCTGACTCAGGAGCCAAAAACCTGCCTCATTTGGGTGACAGTAAAACAGTTGTAAAGGATCAGACAGACATTTTCCATGTTTGATGTAGGGGGTTGCTTAGAAAATAGCTAACGCCAGTAATCACTAAAGATAGAAAGATAAACAAACTGCTTGTAAATTTGTATCTGTTTGAACTCTGAAATAAAACCTTGCCACATTTCTCTGATGCATTCCTATCCAGAAGGAGTATAGACTCTCACCCTAGTTTTGAAAAAAGATGATCAAACTATTTACTTGTACCTCTGTAACACACACAGAAAGTCTACAGCCCACACACCATCAGTGATGACAGAAGCTGCTGCCTTTGGCATGCTAACTTGGGTTTCTGTTCAGTGTCTGCCCCCTGACATCTCGGTAGCTGACTAACCTAGAGTATTTTTGTTCTTGGGATATAGGTGTGTACCATTACTATTTGTTTTCCAACACTTCTAGCCTTACCTAACGTTACAATTTGTTTGAAGAGTGGCTCCTAGCTTTGGTGAACCCTGGTGTTACCTCCTATATGCTGGCTGTGGGCTCTGAGGCCATTTCTGCTGAGTGGCTGAAGGGTTACAGAACCCTTACAGAAACCATCCGCAGAAGGTTTGCTCCTCTCTGTTCTGTGCTTTGTAGGTTACTGCAGAAGAAAAAAATCTACTTATGGAAAGTGAGTGAGTACAAACAAGATAAAGCACTTGCTATTCTCTATATAACACGAGTGCAAGTGGCACTGATCATTTCAAATTGCTGCTGCACCTTTTCCCCAACAACATTTAAGATGGTGCACCATGTCCTAGAGCCACTCCTCTTACTGAACATCTCAATGCTTTTCTTCGGGAGGTGCAAGACGAGAGAGTTTTCATCTTTGAGGTGACCGTATGTGACAAGGAGATAGATGCCCATTCCATCTCCATGTTGTTTCAGTGACCGCAGTCTGCCAGCTGCTTGCACGACTGTGCATGTCAGCCTGCTAATCTTGAGTGGTGCAAAGCTCCACGGAGTCTGGGGAAACACCATTGTCTGTGACAAGTCATGCAGCAAACAGTCATGCAAAGGAGCTGTCAGGGAGGAGGCTTGGTCTAGAAGAAGAGAGGTGTGTGCAGGGTCAAAAGTGCAGAAAGCACTTCAGCTGCAAGGCAATGTAATGTAACAGTGGCACCCAGTATATATTACAAAATCTCCTATCTTCAGCTCATATTTGAAGAATTAACATAGCAAAAATACACAACAAAGACATAGCCAGTGATCGTCAGGTTATCACAAAATCCTCTGGACAGTCCTTGACTTTGAAAAATAGGCTCAGGTAGGAATGCCAGCACTGTTACATAATATGGCTCAAAAGAGAAAAGTAAGCTATGACATCTCTGTTCTCAGCAAAGCACAGAGACTGCTATATTGCCTCTGTTGCCTGGAGTGAGGCAGTCCTAGATGCTGTGGCTGTTAGCTACAGAACTCATCTCTTCTGTGTCTTTGTGGATAAGAGGAGGGCATGAAAAGTGATTCTCCATCTGGGAAGCAATGGAAGAAATAGCATTTGTGGCTCCAGCCAGAGTTTTCCAAGTCCTTTTATAGCTTTGAGTCTTTTTAATTAGTTGCATAATGAGGTGCCAGGACTTTAGCAGCCATGTTATAGAAAACAAATCATTTTCTAATAATGTCTCTACCGTCCAGTAGCCAAAGATAACTACAGGTTATTCTCAGCTTTCCTATCAAAAGCTGATTTAGAGATGGATATTTTATCTGAGTACTTCAGATGCTGCTTGAATAGTTTCCTGTGCTCAGAGGAATTTCAATGACTGACTGTTTATTTTGCTCATATGTACTCTGTATGCTGGTAGAGAATGTCTAGCTAGTCCTTTCCCTGTCATCTTTGGCCACATTCATTTATCAGACCAAGAGCTCAGCACTGAACCAGAGAAGGATGGAGAAGTATCCACCTCCCCAGGTAGCCACACCATCCGAAACCACCCTCCATATGTCAGACAGGGGACCCAGCTGCATAGAGCACAGGTTTTGTTGGCACACTGACACCTGGCAAGTTCCCTTGCACTGCCTGAGGATCGAATACACCACCAGGGAGGACAGCTTTGTCCTGGTGGAGAAATGAAGGGAGTAGAGTTGTGGAAAGACAGTAAAGGTGGTGAGGAAAGAAAGCACTGTCCTGGTGCTCAGCCAGGTGATAGGGATGGGCCATGGTCAAACTCAGACACCCATCACTTGCAAGTGTTCCAGACCTGGGTTGGATGGGGCTCTGGGCAGCCTGATCTGGGGGGTGGCAGGTAGCCCACAGCAGGAGGGTTGGAACTAGGTGATCTTTAAGATCCCTTCCAATCAAAGCCATTCTATAATTCTATGGTCACATCACTGCCAGAAATGAACCTCAGACAAGCGCAGGACATGTCAAAAGAGGCATGTTAAGCCATATTACTTCTTACCTCAGTCCTAAACAAGTAGCTATCTGCAAGGTGGATCATATATCACTCCTGCACATCACTAATGTCATGGGGCTGATGTCAGGCTGACAATTTAGATTGAAAATCCTTCCTAGAAGGATCAGGATATTATGTGTACATGTGTTCCTGGGTTTGCTGGCCATCTGGACTGCTCTTAAAGCTGTGTGGTTTTACACCCTGCCCACTTGCCAGGCATCCTGTACCCAAAAAGTCACAAGGGAGAAGTGCACACATTACCTTGCTTTCTGGTCTACACCCCTTCTGGGAGTTCTGACTGCCAAGTCTATGTTTTCCCTGGGATCTTTGCAACACTTTGAAAAATACCTGATGATGGAAAGCCTGATGATTTTTGTTGGGACTGCCTGAAGATCCCTCTTTTCTCTCAGTTGTCAACTGACATTCTTCAAATGTCATCCTGGGGAGCCAACACTCAAACTCTTCCTCACATATAAAAACATCCTGTCAGGATTACCATATAATGTCCATTGCAGCAGTGGAAAATATCAAAGAATCATGGTTTAAAATTAAACAAAAAGCACTTTTTCTCATCTCAAAAGCAAAATACTGTTCTTCTTCCTCCTCTTCCTTTCCTATCTGCAAACTATTGTGCACTACAGTAAAGTGAGATTAAGTAGCCAAAATAAGCAGAGCCATGCGAGGCCAGCAAGTCCAAACAGAATCAATCACTTTACTTTTTAGCCCAAACTTCTCTTACTGTAGCAAATGTGATTTTTTTTTTTTCTTTGCAGCTGACTAACAGAAGCTGATTTAGGCCCTTTGCACTTGCTGCCAGCAAGTGTTCCCACTCCAAAAATAGTCTATTAAAGAAAGAGGTGTCAGTTGCTATCTTCAACAGGCTGCTTTTCTAAACCCAGAGTTAGAAGGCACCTACTTCAACTGAAACCTGGCATGTCCCCATGTTGGTGGGCAAGGTGCCATCCCAACAGATGGACAATGGCTCTGCACTGCCATTGACTCAGTCTGTATGTCACTAACAAGGCTGTATTCCCATTGGAGAACATCAAAACCTGTAGCTGCACTCTACCACAACCCGTGTCCTTACATGTGTTGCTGCCCAGCTACACCTACAGAGCATTTTAGACATTTCTATTTGATACTGAGTCTATACTGCTCTGCTCAGCTGGGCACTAGCTTCATATTTTGGAGGGATGAGTGTGGCTCACCATGCTCTGTAGCGAAGGAGTGCGCAGCACTGCCTGAGTTGTGCTTTTCTCCTCACTGTGGCATTGCCCAGAAGAAGTATGGATAAGCACTTCAACACGTAATTCTGGCAGAAAAACTCCAGAAGCACTTCCACAGCTGTGGGAGCAGCTAGAAAATACAACGTGGGTACCTCTAACTTAGGCTGTAGGAGTCCGGCACAAAGTTAATCTTACTGCTCAGGTCGAACTACCTTTAGTGAAAACACATGCCCAAGTATCAGGTGGTAAGAGCAGTCACTCTCTCATTTCCTACAACACACACAAACTCCCACACTCTCAGATGCATCATGAGAGCATCAGGCCCTGATGAACTGGGATTCCTGTGCTGTAGCCCCCAGAGAATAATATGACGATGAAATCCTCAGTGCCTTGTACAAAAAGAAGTGAAATTTCTAGTGAAATGCCAACTTGTGGGTAGAGACCAGCTAGGCTCTTCTGTAGCAACTGTTTGTATTAAATGTGTTACAGGGAGTCTCAAATTAATGCATGTAAACCATATCTGCATCTTTTCAAAATCCCCTCTTGTACGTCCCATGAAGCTATTAGTTTAGCTATCACTAGGTATTAAAATTTAAAAGGGTCACTAAATGCATACTGCTAGAAGGAAACAACATTAGTTACACATTACCAGAACAAAACCAAATTAAGAAACAGCTCATTTCCTCTGTACCATCAATATTTTACTCAGCCATAGCCTGGATGCTTGTACTCACAAAGAGGAATTAATCATTCATGTGCTAATGTACATCCATTATTTTTAAATCGTCACTTAAGTAATCATTTTTGTGTGTGCTCAGATGTGTGATGTCTGCTTATGAAAGTGCAGGAAAAATCAATACAAATTAAATAAAATTTAAAAGGTGGATATCTGTGAAACAGATGCAAAAGCATCATCCATGCAGTAAAACTGTAATCAGATTTCTGTAAAACTCTTCTGGTGAGCTAGAATTCAAAAAAGATACCCGCCTAGTGCCATACTTATTTTTATGCCATGCTTCCCTCCTTATTTGGGTGTGAACATGCACAATGCAGTTCATCACAGATTCTCTCTTCAAATCCACATAAAACTGTAACAACAAAAGCTTTATTGCCATTTAATTCGATACTGCCATTTTCCAACTCTTTGTTTACTGGAAGTGCAGTGTTCATGTCATAACACTGTTTGTATCTCATATCCGTGTGGTTCCCCAAGTCCCACAGAGGCAGTGGGCTCCCTCCCACTTGCACCACGTGGGGCAGGCGGGGGAAGCCAGGCACTGCTCCTCAGCAAAGACCTCTCCCCTCCTGCAAAGCAGCATGCAGCTATACACATCCACTGTGTGTGGATCACAGCCATCGAAGCCTCATTTGTGTCCCCCTGCTCCCTAAAAGGGGATCTGCATCTTCTGAGCTGAGTTTGTTGTTGGCTTAGGCTTGTCATTGACGCCTGTAGAAAGCAATTCCAGACCAAGAGCCCTACTTTACCCAGAGATAAACGATGTCTACTTTAGATAGACATAAATGCCTTTTGAAGATGCAAAGTGGTGAAGTGCTGGCAGCATCTAAGAAGAGTTAAGGTGGTCCTACTAGATTGGAGCCCACAGCCCCATGCAAATTAAATAATCTTTTACTGAAAGTGTGATTGCTTCTTTTGGACTACACATATCAGCTAAAGAACGCTAAAGTACTTCCAGATCCCTGCAAGTGCTGTGAATTCCATGGAAGAACAGCATAATATTTAGAGCAGAATTTGGTACAGCAATGTTTTAGGTTTTTTCTTTTACTGCTTCAGTAATTTCATGGTAATGTATTTTGACGACAATTTAAGGGAGCTCTGTGTTTATGAGGCAATAACAAAATCTCCTGCAAAATAAATTTCCAGGTGAACTTGTCTGTTAATATATAGTATGGCTTCTTGTGAATTAAGAGATGAGCCAGAACAATGCTCAGGAGAAAGCAAGAAAGAATATGTACCTTGACTTCAAAATGGGGAGCCTTAGGTTCCTTTTCAGCTGAGACCTGGCATTCGTAGTCTGTGAAGTGGAGAAAATGATCCAGCATGCAATACGTTCACTGTGCAGCAACTTCCAAGGCTTGGTAGCGTGCTCCCACTCAACCCTGCAATCAAAGCAATTCTTTCAGATATCTCATATTTCTGTCTTTTTTCCCCTTTGTCCCAGAGCCAAATACTGTTCAACTGAAATTTTTGTGAAAAAAACAGTGCATCTCTGGAAACTCTTTCTGCTTCCCCAAAGCTTCCAGCATCCTTGCAGCTCCTCTGTAAATATGTGTATTTTGTATATGGCAAAAAAGCACTGAAGTATAACCTTGTTACTGATAATGGATAATAGAAGCAGACCGTGATTCAAGGTGTATCATGACTGAATGTATTTTAAACCACATGGAATTGAAAGCTTAACTTTTCTTTTGGAGAAGCCCCTGGTGAGGCTGGATTTGGCCACAGCTTGAGGACTCCCTGAGGAGCATGTGTTGGTACAGGGTTGTGTACCGAACCAAGCACACAATTTACATCCTCTGGCAGTGCAGAGTGACCTGTTCCAACGGCCTGATGCACAGCCTATGAGTCATATGGGTCTATAGCCTTGGAGAATTGGATTGGATCTATTTAGTTTCAGCCTAATTAAATGATAATGCATGGTTGTAAGCACTACATAAGGCAAGTGACAGTTGCCAGATGGAATCTACCATACCTGAAAGACACTGTCAGGTAACAGGACAAATGGTTTTGCTTATTAGCAAAACAGTTAAATAAACACAGATTTTAAAGTTGTTCCCTCTTTTAATGAATTCAGCTGTTTCGGGGCCTATGGCAAGGGAGAGGGAGGTGGTGAGGGGACGGTGAGTTTCTCAGTGCCAACCAGAGCAATCTGTGCAGGTGGAGGAAGGGCTCTCTGCTGAGCAAAGCACCTTGGGTTACTGGAAGCCAGCACAGGCTCTTTGCATGGACTATCTGTGTGGAGCTACCTGACCACTTAAGACTGAAGCTGGTGTTGCATAAGGTCTGACCTATGATAATTTCTTTTTCTGGTGCCTAAAGGACTAAGCAGGTTTTCTCCCAGCTCAGCTACAGATTGGCTGGGAATTGCTGAGAGAGATTCAGCTTCCTTCATGCCTGTGGCTCCCCACAGCTTCCCACACAAAGAATACTCCTCACAGAGAAACCAGAGTGGGAGCTTGCAAAGATACAAAGAATTGCCCCAAACCAGCCACTGTCTCAAAACACACATGTCCTTTTTTTTTTTTTTTGTCTTTGCTCAAATTCACCAAAGTGTAAATGTCCCCCATCAGTCCTGAAATGCACTTACTATGATGAGAGGGATGAAAACGTCTCTGTGTTGCTTGTGCCAGTTTACTGCTAATGGGCAGCAGTGACTCATCAGTGGGTGAAATGAGAATTTCAAGTTCTTCTCAAATGATGAGGTAGTTTTCAGTGCTCACTCAGTTTGTAATTAGATACACTATTTATGAGTATGTTTGCCAAATAATGCATTTGGCAAGTTTTAAAAAACATTCCTGGCTAATTGTTTTTATTACTCATCAATTCTGAAAGGGAAATAACGAGATAAGATTGTATTTTTCTTGTCATAGCCCAGTGAAAGGGATGGCAATACAAATACTGGGTCCATGGCTCCCTGTGATTTGTCTTTGGTTTACTGCCTATTTAGTAGCTAGTCCAAGATAGACTCAATCTCCCAAGTGAAACTAGACAGGCACTGGCCAGTTGCAAACTTCACTTTACAGTTTCATAATTGACTGTTGCAATTATGATTGTACCACGTGGTTTTTTTTTACAGCATTCTGATTTTTTGTTTTGATTTCACTGAAACCATACCTATGTTTCCATCTATTCTTTACTGGGTCCCATTCAGAAATACCATTTTCAGGACTATGTTTTCCTACTAAAGGCTTGATTGAAGGATGGATTCAGGGCTCAGACACATGCTCATTTAGCAAAGCAGATGCAGCAGTTTCCTCAAGCTGTTTGTTACCACCTGTTTGTCAGACGCTGTGTCCCACCAAGGACTGGATGGAGCAGACCATGTGAGACTTTCTAGCTGCTTTATTGCAGTCCTGCGGCTTAAGCTAAATTACCTGGACACACTCCCTCCCATTTGCAGATGGCTGAGCCTCAAACATACACTTAAGATCCAGTGAGGTGGACTGGAAATATTACTGGTCTGAGCAGTTTTCCTGACCGAAACCAGAGCTTCCAGTCCTCTGACGAGATACACCACAGGACTTCCAAACCTGTCCTGGGCAGCCACTGAGGCTGTGGTTGAGCAGAGGCTGCCAGCCGCACGCTGTGTGGGACCAGGTGTCAGTGTGAGCACACGTCCCCTCCTGTGTGCTGACGTTCATTACCAGGCCCAGCTGCTTTTTACTGCCCCTCTGCCAACCGTTCCTGCCCTGTAACTCTACCAGAGAAGGGATCATGTGCTTCTTCCCTGTGCCCTGCGGGCAAAATCAGGCAGCCACCTGCTTAAACTATTTAAACCTACTGTAGATCTGGATCCATGACAGCCTAGAGGAAAATCAGGGAGGAGTCTTGGAGGCCACTCTGCTGAAGAAACACGGGGAAATGTCTGCCACTGGACTGGTGGCTGGGAAAAGCAGAGCAGATAGATCTTAAACCACTGTAATGGCTTGTTAACGCTGTGGGCTCACAGCCACTTCTCTGGGACTATTAGGAGAGAGGGAGGTTACACTTCAGTGTAAATCTCTGCAAGATCAGCACGTACACACCCTTCAAAACCTGCTCATGCAACCTTCATATGAGCCTACAAAGAGCTGTTGATTCAGGTTTTTCTTAGTAACACATATTTTTTGGACTTTAAGCTTTGGAATCTAATGCAATCTGCTAAACTATCCATTAAAAATAAACCGTAACAATGCAAAAAGCACAGCACCAGCTGACGCTGTGAAGGCGGACCATTACACTGAGAACATGAGTCTGTGTTCAGAAATTTCATTTCTGTGAACATGCCCTACTCAGCTGCAGTCCTGCAAATACACTGTGCCAGGCTGGCTGGCATGGGACAATCTTAGTGCTGGATCCAATGCTTACAAGCAACAGCAACCCATCCGTAAGAACTGTACTGCTTTTTCTGAGCTTCAAATATCCACTGCTAAGACAGAAAATTCATCTGTCAGCTTTGCTTGCTTTGTGGTATGGTGTATTTTTTTTCCTTTTGTATACATTAAAGTTATCTTCATCTTCAGTAGAGGGTGATAAGCTCTGGTATTGTTATCCATAGAGCTCAGAAATGTCAGCTACTGAAAGCAGAGGCATTTCAGAAGCTAACAGGGACGGAGAGATCTGCATATTCATAGCAGGAGAAAGGCAGCAGCACATGCAGACTTGAACCACTGGCATTAATGGGTGAGCTGATTAGTGTTTATTGGGCTGGGGGAGAAATGAATTCTAATTGGCTGAGACATTTTTGTTATTGTGAAATACATTTGGCTAATGCAAATGGCTCCAAATCAGAAAAGTGACATTTTTGCGGTGGCTGTTTATAAACAGGATGTAGTTAGTGTAAGGCACCCACAGCTGTAGTAGCTGAAGATTTTCAAGGCCAGACTCAAATGCATTGCACTTTATCATCCGTTTTCATGTTTGCTCTGCCCAAGGCTATCAAGTCTTTGACAGGGAACCCAAGAAAAGAGCCTGATGGACCGCCAGCACTCAATATTATATGACAGTTCATTGTTTCAAAAGATTCCATGTCTTCCCCTGAAACTTTCATCATAGCATCACAGGCCTGTTTTGGATTAAGTTGAAGTCAATGTCATCTGCTTTTGTAGGTGCACAACTCTGTCTGCAGTCAATAAAACTGAAAGCTGGGAAACCTCTTTAACAATAAGATTGAGAACTTCAGGCCTGTTGTTGGCGGCAGCCAACCATAGTAGGTTGGTTGGTGGAAGTAGGTAGGGAGAGGGTAACAGTGAGATCATAGAATCATAGAAGATGATCATAGGACCACAGAGATGATAGAGCTTAATCAGAAATATAGCTTTCCAGAAATACAGCCTTTATCCAGAACTCAACAATCAGGTATCTTCCTAATGCTTGTGGTAAATCTGACGAGAGTGGTTCAGTAACCATGATACTGAAATCTGTAGCATCTGATAGAAGCTGCGTTCCAAACTGGGATGTGTGGAGTTTGGCTTTGGCTCCAGTAATAACAAATAACTACTAACAGTACTAACTAAAGCAACTTATCTCCTGCCAAAAAACCACATTCTTTTTATGGCATCAGAAAACTGCAGCGAATGAGCCATCATCTTCACCTTCTCCTCTATGGACAATGTTTGGAAAGGCCATCTTTTCTTGTTTCAGTTATTTGTTTTTTTTCCTCTAATACTAATACATTCTGAAATAAAAGAACGATTTGTTACTTCAGAATCAGCACCATGACTGCTCTTCGTATGGAAAGACAGTTATTCTGCTCTAATGAAATTGCTGAGCACAGTTTGAAGTTCATAGTCCATTGAAACAATGATTTGTGGATGTTTTCTTGCAAATTTATTGTGTTAACATAATATATAACATATTTCTACCAGTAGACCTTTGGAAGGATCTTTTGCAAAAGTCTCCTCTTGTCTGTTGTGAATATTTCTGTTCTATCAGTACTGTCCTGAAGGAGGGTTCAAATTGTATAGTACATCAGAAACCTCTTAAGTTTCTGCTTTCAGGTAAATGCTTGGCTCAGTCAACTTGGATGGACACTGCCTTAAAAAAAAAAAGCCCTGCTTTAATCTACCATCAATTATATATGATCTCAGTTCTGGCAAGACAAATCATCAAGATGTATGTGTCAGAGAAAGAAGTAAGAGAAACCACTGCACTGACATGGGAGAGGAAACTGCAAAGTGATGATCACCTCCCAGCATCTCTCCTTGTCTTCATGTCCATCCTCAGTATTTAACTTGTTAGAAGAGAGGACAACAAAAATGTAGAATTGAAGAATTAGAGAGAGATCGTGATGGAAGAACCATTTTACTTATGCATATTTATAATATGAAAGATAAAAATAAAGGTGCAGAACAAAAGGTGCTGGGGAATGGGAACACTGTAGTGTGGGCTTCTTTTCTGTTGCAATTCCACTGTATTTCATTTAGTGAAAATGCTCAATATATGGCAAATATTTGGGAGATCAGTGCCAGAACAGTATTTTGTATATTCTATGGATGGAAGTATAGTGGGAATCTGGTCAGCAGTGTAATTGTTTATATTCATTATAAACAATCTGTGTTATTTGGCAACAAACCCTGCCTTTCTGAGTTGACTCTCATTGCTGCTGCTGCTGAGATTGTTCCATCAGCTGGTTGTAATTTTACTTTTGGGGCATACAAAAGTACACTGTATTTCTTCCAAATTATCTGTGGGAGAAATTTGAAGAATACACTAAAGGCTCCTTGCTCTTCTGGGACTCCTCTTGGCCCTCTTTCCATAGTCTCTAAAGACCATAAGAGGAGGCAGACTAAGTTTAGTTTGTGTATGCTTTGCTGCATACACACACTCTACTTCTGCATCTTCTTTCCAGGTTTTAATCCCCAACTACTTTCTGATTAAACAGTGATGGCAGATGAAATATGAAAAGAAAGATGAAATTGCTACAGTAAATAAAATGAGTCCAGGAATGAGGGCAAAAGATCTTGCAGTGAAAGAGTGAAACCCCTTTGTGGCTTTAAATATGAAAATAGTAAATAGTATGGAAGCCAGTTTCTGAGCCCTCTGCACAGGGCTGGTGTTATCCCAGTTGCACGAGTATGACTTCTGCAAGCTAGCTGAGACCTGGCTACCCTGCACCTGAAACATTTACTTGAGCTCGGTATCAGTATGTATTTGTGCTCCTGTCCAGAAAAGCAGATGGTAAAAGATTTTCTATCAGAAGCTTCCAAATGATCAAATGATCCTCTATTGTATAAAGATGAAACAGGGCTGGCTAAATTGGCTAATACGGTCTGTGGTTAGGAAGTTTTGCCTTACAACTACCCAAGACTGCCCAGAATGGGTCAAAGCAAGTACTCAAACGCTGAAATTTTGCATTCCACCTATGTGCTCTGATCACTGCAAACTGGTCACTCAAAAGGAGGACTTCTCTTGACACTCTTGAGCTGTTCCAATTTGTAAGAACAATTAAATATTCACTGAACTTCATGAGTGATGGATTCTATGGTCCATCAGTTTGAGCATTCACCTTTAGAGTCACGCTGCAGGTTTGAGTCTCTGCTCCAATGACTCCTTGGAGGCAGTGGGCATGGCTGAATTGCTGCATTGGGACTGCTTTTGCTTGGCTGATATTTTCCAGGAAAAAAAAGGAAAAAATAGAGACCCCAAGACGAACTGCTGCAAGACAGCTGACCAGCTCTGCATGAGCCCTACTACATCCCTGCCACTTCTCTGACCACAGACCAAGAAAAACACTGCAGCAATAGGTCCCAGCCAGCAGTGTTTCAGGGAGTGTTCCATCAGCTGGGGCAGTGTTCCTTCCTCTCCCTGCTGACAGCCTCTGCTGCAGGGGAAACGCGTTTGTGCTCACACCTGTGTCTGGAGATCACAATCACAAAAGAACATGAAAGATCTTTTTCACATTAGGTACTTCTAAAAATTTCCAATAAGTTTCTGTTTTCTTGGTTTTCTCCCCTTGTCTATTTTTGCCAAGCCTGTGCTTGTCACGCCTGGAGGCTTCAAAGTCAGAAAGACCCTGATGCTGAATGTGGCTGTTGCTAGTGCAGGAAGGGGCGTTTGTGGTTGCAGTGTGCCTCCAGGAAGGGGAGGCTGTGCTCTCCTCTTACACCCAGCCAGCTCTACGCCAGGGACAGAAGTCAGCTCCTTGTAAGCTCTCTTGCTGGAGGCTGAGCTGGTTCTGCCTTAGCTAGTTTAGTTCCTTCCCTCGTCCCTCCTGCTCTTGGAAATTGCAGCATGGGCACAAGCTTGTCTAAATTTCGATCAGGTGATTTTCATTTGTTCAGTACTTGAAGAGCAGGAGTTATTTACTGAGGATTTAAATTTCTCTGAAGTAAAGAGAAACCAAATAGCACTGCTCTTTAAGCATGCCTCCGCATTTAGAAAGCATTGGGTTACACTTTCCATTTGAAGCTTTTCTTCTTAAAAAATTATTCAGCCGTCCCTCCCGAGAATTTCCCGGCACTGCCCCCTGTAACCCAATCCCCAGACAGCACCGCTCGCTTCTCGCCAGGTGTGCGGGTGGCCGTCGCACGGAGAGGGATGGCGTAAGCTTTGGCAGCACAAGAACTCTGAACAGGCATTCAAAGAGAGCTTTCTGTATTCTTATGTATAAGGTGCGTGCTGTTTTTCTAATGGTGTTCATAGAATCATTTAAGATTGGAAAACACCACTGGGATCCTCCAGTCCACTTATCAGCCCATTCCCATTATGCCCGTCCCTTAGTGCAACTTTACTCTTCTCTTGAACACCTCCAGGGATGGCGACTCCACCACCCCCTGAACAGCCTGTGCCAATGCACCACTTCTCTTTCTAAGAAGAAATTGTTTCTAATACTCAACCTGAACCTCCCCGGTGCAACTTAAAGTCTTCACTACTTGTTCTATTGCTGTTACCTGGGAAAAGAGGCTGACCTCCACCTCACAACAGTCTCCTATCAGGGAGCTGTAGTGTGATAGTGTCCTTGAGCCTCCTCTTCTCCATTCAGTACCTCAGTTTTACTGTATGTGCACCTTTTCCTCTATCAGCTGTGAATGAGAAATTAACTGTATTGACTTTTTGGATGGCTTCTGATTAGAGACAGATCTCTTCCCATCGGCACCTCAGACATTCCTCCTTTACCTGAGTGCTATCAGAACTGGTAGGAGGCAACCACCGTTTCTATTTGAATGAACCCTCCTGTTATTACAGCGTCAGGTACTCAGCACTGTCTGACCCTGCAATTCAGAGGCCCAGAATTTCTGCTCTCCTGGGAAATACTTCTGAAAAATAGTGATAACTTAGATAATAATAGTTCTCAGCACTTCTGTAAAGCTTTGAATCCACAGATCTCAAACCATATACCAGAACTTGCTAGTAGAAGAAAGTTAAACACATGGCATGAGAGATCCTATCCTCACAACCATGCACTGGGCCACTACAAAGGACAATGGTCAATTGTATTAGTTAAAACACTGATCTCGCTGCAGTTAATAGCAAAATGATTTCATGGAGCCATACAGACAGAAAAGTTTTGTGAAGAGTATCACAGTCCTCATATTTAAAATATGCCTTTGTAGCAACGCACTGCAAACTGTAGTGCAGATATTTGCTACCTGTTGCATATCTTGCGTGTCAGAATTATTGTTGATGACTACACATACTACAGTCAATATAATTTCTTCTTAATTTGAGTATTCATCAGTGCTACCCAGTAATGAAACTAGAACATTGCAAAAATACTCTGCAAATACTGCCATCAGTTCAAGTGAATTGCTTGTATACTATATTTTTTGTTCACATTTCATAGAAATGTGAGAAACTTCATTCTTCTGGCACCAGCATTCATAGTAAATGGCCTTCAATGTGTCATTGAAGAGATTTTGGTGAATAACAAATTTGCATTTGCATGTTCACATACTTATGTTTACCCTGAAAAAGCAGATGGACACCTTCAACTAGGAGGGAGAAAGATAATCATGTATCTATATGACAAACTACAGCTGATCAATGCTACGTGACTAACAAGTATCTTACAGCCTCAGAGACAATTACAATCAATCCAATCTGCTAAAAAAATGGAAAAAAAAAATCTTATGTCTGAGGCAGGTTTGAATAGCAAGCACTTCTGAGGCAACTATTATCTGCTTATGGATTTTCTACAAGCGGAGGGATAAACAAAATTTCCCTGACAAATGACTTACTGTTAATTATTTATTGAGTTCCGTTCTCCCACCCACTTTAATGAACTCTAACATAGTGAATCTTAATATCCAATATAATGAGAGTAAATTTTCACCCTTGGTGTCGTGTGAATGGCACAATTGCTTTATTCTTTTATTCACGAAGTCACTTGTCATGACTGACAAGTCATTCATTTTGACTCTGGATCACTCAATAGAGGTAAGATGTGCAGTGAATGGGATTCCAGTCATGTCATCCTGTTAGTGCAAAGTGATTCTCAACAGCACCTGATGGCGCACTGCTGGATTGGCTCAGTGCATTAAAACAAACCAAATTATGCTGTTTTTATGTACATATCGGTACTTGTTGACACACTAGTAAATTGTTTTAATAGCCTGTACTTATGCAGGTATATATCTTTGTAGTTAAATTCCAATACATTGTAAAGCACACTTTACATAGAAAATATTACTCTCTTAGGAAAGCTGTAATCACAAAATTTAGACTCAAAAATACAGTACGCCTAACTGCCTTATCTTTGAATAGCCATCATAAGCTAGATGTGTGTGACTGAATCAGACGTGAGTAGCCCAAGACACAGCTTTGGAGCTTGGGGAGTACAATGTGCTGTCAGTTACAAAGCAATTAAAATGGTATTCTACTTAGTTATTTGTGGTCTAACTGCAGCCTCTGTGAAAACAAACCAGGATGCAGTTTTACTTAATCCTCAAAAATAATTTCTTTTAAGGAGAGTTTAGAGCAGATTTGCAGCTTGTGTCAAACAAAGGAGATGATGAATGCTTGCCTCAGTTAATACCACTTTCATGCGAAGAGTGTGCATTGGTCTAGCAATGCAATAAATAAATTCGCAATGATGAATACTGGCACTCTGCTCCTTACTCCTCTGCTTCTGCTCCATGCTGCCATGCCAACCCAGTTGTACAGAAAATATTTCTAGTTTATGAAGTTCAACCAGTTTCCTCCAAGTTGTGGTTGTCCTTAAAGCCCAGGAGGAAATTATACACCTCACTAACCTTTAGGGGCTTAAGTGCCCGGATGACTTACTGATGTTTTTAATTGGTTCAGCTGTATAAGTTTGATGTGGTTTGCTACACTTGCTGCTTTTGTTACGGAACATCAAAACACCCAAGAAATCTTATTTTAATGCACCTCCGACCTCTCTTCTACCCACACAGCTATTATTGTATTGTGGTTTTCAAAGTCTGATCAGAGGGGGGTCTTCCAATTACCAGATGAGTCAAGATTCATTCCCTGAGTCCAGATGCTGAGGGGGCAACACACACATTGCTGATACCAGACAGACACTGCCTGGCACTAGCATATCTCACTGATGTACCTATTCTTTGTCTGATTGCATTCACATCTATCTCTCTGTAGGACTTGATGTCATCTCTGAAAATAACTGAACCTTTGCCACTTAAACATGTGATTTCATTCCTTTCAGAACAGAAGTAATGCCTAAGAGCCCCGGAAAAATGGTGTCTTCAATCTGAATACATTGAGCGTTAGAAGTACATGAGCTACATTTACTTAGGGAAGCAGAGAAGGGGATGGGGGTGATGGGGCACTCCAAGACAGAGGATGGGTCATTTAGGGATCCCTTTATTTTAATACTGCATACTTCCTAGCAAAAGAACTAGTCATGCTGTAAACCAGTCTACAATCCAGGAGATTAAAAAATTTACATGAAGGTAATGGAGGTGAAGATTCTCTCAAATTACTAAATTTAATTGGTAGTCCATTGGTATGTTTTCCTCTGCAGAATTGGTCTGAAATATCAGAATAGAGTGAAGAACTACAGAGTATGGTATTTTATGAACACTGTTCAAAACTGATACTAAAAAGGCCATGCAAATTTCTTAATTCATGGCTCTTCCCTTTGCCCTACTCACCTGAATAACTGTCTTATTAGCAAAATTTTAGATAAAAGAGAGAATTCTTAGTAAATGCATGCTTTTGGTTGACTCCATCTGAATACTGATTTTTTTTTTTTCTTATATGAGAAGATATATTGAGAATAACAAATCCTAGGACAGCATAAGGAGGTAGAAAAGAAAAATAAAACCATCGTACTCTGGAACTGCCAGGACTCATAAGGAAATTTGAGGTGGTTTGCAGAACACCCACAAATGGAGCCTGGTATAATGCTTCACGTGATGAACTCTCTCCTCCAGACCTCCCGGATGCTTTATGACATCCCAAACTGCTTACAGTACATCCTCAAAGTGCAATGCTCCACTTTTTGCATGATTATTCAGTCTTCCAACCTGCCATAACTCTCTGCAAAGACTCACTACGGCCATTAAAGGCACAAAGGGAAAAGGCAATCTATTTATATTTGATTAAACAACATTATCTAAAACAACAATCTTAACTGGACTAGAGAAATGCTAGAGGATGCAGAGGTCTATAAAATCAAATGTAGAAATAAAAAGCCGTTTCACTTGCATTTTTCGTGAAGGGAACCTGACATACAACTAATAATGCTAGTAGTAACAGCAGAGTGAATAGACTCTCTTCTAGAAAGCAGCCAGACTACACACGGTTTCTCTCTTACTACAAAAGCACAGATTATTAGGCATATGCAGCTATTTCGTGTCTGAGATAAAGTAGGTATGTGAGGCAGTAGAAACATTGTATTTACATCGGTATATTCCACTTGTTAGAGAATACAGTGAAGTTTTGATATTATTAATATTTTCATTTACAACAAGCATTCTGTTTCATAATGCTCATTCTTTCAAGAATACCTGAAATATTTAGCTTGGCCATATTTTTATTTCTCAAAGGCCAGAGTCTGTTCCCATTAACATAAGCGTGTCTTGGATTTGACTTCTGTGGGATCAGTGTACGGACTCAGCACGGTCTGTCTATCTGCAGCATTCTATACTCCTGGCAATTCAGTCCATACTGATGATCTCTTCTGCATAAAGAACATGGCCAGCTAAAGTGTACTCATCTCCATGAGAACTGAACATGCTTTACTGGATGAACTGTTAAAAGCCAAAGTGTATCAAATGTGCAAAAGGATATACAGCAATACCAGACATTTTAAGACATTTGCCTGAGTTTCTTCATTTTTGTACAAGCACTGGAACCTCACTTGCTGTGCATCAAGCAGCTGCCATTCAAATGAAGTGATGGCAGGGATAAGACCAAGACAGATAGGACTGACCAGGTCTGACTGGGAGCATCACAGCCTCAGCCTGTCTGAGCTGTTAATTTGGACATGCACATGATTCCATTTCTGGCTTTCTCTGACCAACCAGCTTGGTTGGTGACCAACCAGCTTGGAGATTCTTTGGTGCTTACCTTCTGCTTTGAACCCTTCAACTCTGCACAGAATGCAAAAAAATATATATCATTCTTTCTTCACATTTTCACATAAAAAACCCTCTCTAAAGTGCATTCAAGTCAGTAGCTTCAATAATCATTAAATTAGCCCATTCTTTATATCTAGGACTGAGTTACAATGCATTATTAAAAATTTCTGAAGTGGAACCTGCTCCAAACCTCTGGCCTGCTGCTAATAGCACTGCATCAGCCTGCCTGAAATGTTATTCCATCCAACAAATCATAAACAAGCTGTTCATGGGAAAGCAAAGCCTAGGAGCAACCTGCTTGTTGCACTCATTTTTTTGGCTTGCTTTTAGCATTGGCCTCTTTGTTCTAAGGTTCACAAAAGCTGTTACAAATTATTGGAGCCTTAAACTTCACTTGGCTGCATACATGCAAAGTTAGCAGAAATTAATCACTCTTCACGTGCATGATAAAGCTGAGTGGTGTGATTCATCTCACCTCATGTCTGCCCCAGGCAGAGTCATGGAGCAGGAGCCATGCAGCCATTAGGGCTGGTCCCAGTTGTGGGTGCCTCTGGCCTCACTGCAGATCAGTGCTGTTCTTTCCTGTTGGCTGATCCCCCGGGGCAGCCACACGTGGGAGCAGCCCCAGATTTGTACCAACTAAGATAAGCCAGGCTAGCTTGGAAAGTTTTGTATCAGAAGGTACTAACTTATTTCTGCTGCAGACAGAAGAAGGCTACAAGTAACAAGAAACTATAGGAGATGAAACTATTACAGATCACATTTGGTGTTGCTCTTGTTAAACTACATGGAAAGCCTCGCTGATGATTTTAGTTTCCTTCACGCTACTGCGAACAGAAGAAAGCTGTCCTATTTCTGTGGTCAGAATAAACACTGGTTTTCCTTTATTTATTTATTTTCCCCCCTCCCCCCTCATTTTTATAATTAGTGTCTTTTTACAATCCGTTAATTCTAACTTGTGAATTGCGTGCTGCAACTCCACAAAAACAGCCTTAGTTGCTTCCTGTTGCAGTCAGTGAAGCAGAGCTGCTTAGAATAATATATGAAGAATTTAATGAAGAGAAAAGAGATGTGACAAAACGTGGGTTCTCACTTCAGCTCAAGCCCTTCCCAGGCAAAAAATGGAGAACTGGGCATGCTGTGGATGGCGCTAATTGTGTGACAAGAAGGCTGTAATCAATCTCCGCTGTATGTGTCGTTCATAAGAAAATTTGCAACATCCATTTATTGATTACAGCTAAAATGTAGGGATTACTTAAAAAATAATTATCATTTCTCATAAATTTTTAGATACTGGCTTCAGTAAGGCAAAATGAAGTGCATTTATGTGCTGAGCTGCCGGTTCTGCCGTTCCCAATAGACTTACTAACTTTACAGGAAAAAGCTACAGGGACACACTACCCACAGATCTGAGCACGCCAACGACAGAATGCCTCCCAGTGCAGCTGTGACCGGAAGAATGGGATGTTTCTGGGAGATCTCCATCCATGGCCAGATGTTTTCACCCCCATTATTGTGAAGCTTTGCAGCTTTCAGATGGCCTCTGAATATCCCGAGAGTGTTTTCAGACTACTGGAGGATGACTTTAATTTGCATGCTTAAAGAGGGACAGACTTGCTTTATAGGCTGCTTTTCTGCAGCCCCTCTTTGTTTGGTAGGTAAGATCTTCCCTGCAGATGGCAGATAGAAGAAATGGGAATTTCTTCTCTACAACAGCCTCTGTTTGCTCATGATACAAATTTTCCAAGCCTACGATACTTCTCTCGGCAAGTGTTAATATACTTAATATGCACACAGACATGCATATGTATACACTCACATGCATATGTATATATGTATACATTACAGGGAATTTTTTTCTTTCGTTGAAGCCATCTGTTGCTGATGAGGGCTCTCCTGGGGCCTGACCTCAGAACATTTCTCCTGGGTGCATAGGAGAGGGTCTCAGGGTTACGCACAAGCACAGTATGACTGCATACAGCGAACTCAATGGACTGTAGCTACCAACAGCAGGAGCACCTGAATGCATGTTCCTTTGGCAGCAAGAGAGCAGAAAGAACAACTGGGGACGGAGGCTGGTAGGCAGACAGCAGGCAAACCAATGGGCAAACCTAGCCAAGGATATGGCTGAGTCCGTCACAGCTGAATCAAACTCATTTATCTAACTGGATTCCTCTGCCAATGGGACGTGTACGCTAATTCAAGAGTTTTTAAAGCATTTTGTAAATTTGGTTGTTGACAAAGAGAATAAATAGAACCTCCTCTGTGTGCTTTGTACCTACCTAAATTAGCAACTAAAGAAAACAGATTGTATTTAAGAGATTTTAATATGAATGAAGTTAATGATGACATATTCCAAATAGTACACTTAGAATCAGTCTGTAATAACAAGCTAACAGATGTTGGCATTTTTATTATTAATTATACATTTCATTATCATATGATTATTGTCAAACATCATTTGACAGCAAAAAATGTATAAATGATTCACATGTTTTATATTGTAAAGATGATACTGTGTTTGATTTTTAACATGCCAAGTGCAAAATGTTCTTTGTTTTAGCAGCCTGAAGTACAGGAAGCTTCCGCATAACACTACAGACTGACTAATCTAATATGGGCTGAAGTTCTAAAAAGGAAACACAACACACAGCTGTCACACGTGAAGGTGAGGCAAGTATTTTAAGATTCCATTAAGTAGCTACAGAAGGTAAGAAATATCCATGTGTGAGGGCTGCTCCAAAAATAATGCCTCCTATTTTATGATGTTGGCCCACAACAGCAGAGGCAGAAGTTGGTGGTACGGCAGTAAAGGTTGAGCCTTTTCACCAGCATTCTGTTGCATGTTGTTGCCATGTGACAGATGGCACCAGAGGGGCAGTCTGACAGAATGGCATCTGTCGTGGAAGTGCAGAAGAAACAAAAGTATGGAATTGAATCCCTCCATGTGCAAAAATGGCACCCGCTGACATTTATCAATGTTTGCTGAATGTTTATGCAGACCCAACAGCGGATGTGAGCACAGGGAGGTGGGTGATGTGTTTCAGAAGTGGTGACAGAAACAGTGGGTCACCTCTGCTGCAGATTGTTAAGAATGTGGCATGCAGGCTCCTGTCCATCACTGGCAAAAACGTATAGCTAATGGTTGTGACCATGTTGAAACGTAATACTTTGTATCCAAGAATTTGCTCTATCAAACAGCATTATGATGCTTTATTTATCTGTTGTAGTTTCTATGGAAATAAATAGGAGGCATTACTTTCAGAGAGACCCACACATATATCTAACAAGCATTATTTGCCTCTGTTATTCATGTGATTGTGAAACAAATATGCTGGGGAATACTGATCCTAACAAGTTGCCATCCAATTAAGAAAAAATTGGGGAACAATTTATGCGTTATTTGCCGCATGATTGCATTTTACTCACAGTTTGTTTAAAATTCATAAAGTTTCATCTTTAAAATGAAACACTGGAGTTATCTTATTGATTTCAAATCAGATTACATTTATCCTTCACATTGCAGCTTCAGCAAAGCTCGCTGTAGGTACAGTAAATATCTCCAAAAGAACATTTGGGAAGGAAGTGTAAATCTTGACTGCATGTCAGAGCAGACAGGTCAGAGCTCTCCAAATCAAATACCAGTACACTTATCTTTATAATCACCCAGGACTTCTTTTTTGCTTACTGTTTTTTAGATCAGCATAATCTTTCTTCATTGAATAAATGTTAAATACTGTAAATGACAGTTCTCTGAGGGCTATGCTAGTCTCAAGACATCATTTAATCTAATACAATCAAAGAGCAGTCATGTCTGAGAGAAAGGTGAGCCCGCTGCACAGTCAGCTTGATTTTTTTTTTTAACGGAAAGGCTCATTTAGTAATTGTTAAACAAGTCATAAACATCCTTGCCAAACTCCATCACTTCAAAAAGCATGATTGGTAAATGAAAATGGATCCAAATTACCCTCTTCGCTCCTGCAGGGCATGAAGTGCTTGGACATAGTAATAATTCTGTCTTCCTGTGTCCCTCACGCACACTTCACCATTTCAGAATTAAGTCCTTCCAACGATCTCTTTCTCCCTTTGTTCACGTTTCATTTAGACCATCCTTCCCATTCTGTATTAGCACAGTTCACAGGAAGGCTATTTCAACTTGGTGTTCTAACACTTATCTGCTTAAAGTGCACATAATGTATGTCTGAAATACAGCCATTACCCAGAGCTCTGATTGCAGCAGATTGTTCTCAGCTGACTCACAGAGAATTGTTTAGCCCCCCAAAATTGGGTTTTAGACACAGAAGTGTTTTTGAAGCTTGAAGATATCAGATAGTTAGAATAAAATTAATTTTTGTTAATTAACCAAGTGGCATTGTCTCATTAAAAATAATGGATTTTTAAGGACATTTGTAACACTGGGGGTAGCTCCTTAGCCACTGATAACTCCAGAGCCACAGAGGCAGCATGGTCATCTGTGCCAACACTCTCTTCAATTACTGCTGTGTAAGGAAGTTAAATACCAAATTTCTGTTTCTCATAGCTATAAGTATGCTTTCTTCATTGTTCTTGTTTAGACAATGGAAAATGAATAGTCTTTTCTACATGGTATTTTTCATACAACAGCAAGATACCTAACTGTCAGGCTTCCAAGTGCCTCAGAGGCATCTGATTTGTTGCATCCCTTTTCCTGATAGCAGGAGTAGAAAAAAAACCAACAAAACACCACCAGTCTTTAGCACAAAATTTGCTTAAGGCAGAGAATAAGGAGGAAGGATGATATTTACACTGACATTTTCCAAGTTATGCCATTGCCTGAATGCTTTTGTAGGATTACTCCTAGAGGATCTATTTAGGGTTGGTTCTGGTCTGGTCTTTTTATGTTTTATTTACCCTGTACGTGTTTATTGTTTGCAAAATACACAGAGCGTGGAATCTCAGAGGGTCATTTTCCATTGCTGCCCCCTGCTGTATTATCAGCAATCTGTTCCCCAGCATTTGCAGAAACTGGGCACAAGTCAAAGGGCTTAAAGAGAAGTTTCTGAACAGTTTGCGCGCAGTTTTTTTTCAACCACATGGCCCTGCAATTCTAGGAAACTGTTGTTCAGACATCCCTGTCCATCCCTTATTGCCAGGCTCTTGCTTCTTTGGTTTCTGTGAGGGTAGCACTGTTCTTTCCCAGACATCTGATCTCACCCTGCCAGCCCAGCTCATTGGCCATACTGTGGCACAAGGCCAGTGACTTGATGTTTTGACCTAACTGCCCACAAGTTGTATTGAAATTCAGCATGGAGTATTTCGAGATCTACTTTCATTTCATTTGACTTTCTATCAGAGAAGCTCTTATCACAAGTGGTAACAAGGTTTCTTCTTGAATTACGAGACTCAGCCCTACCAGGACCTGGCAGATTTCCAGTGCAACCTATAAATTGGCTGGAGCTGAGTAAACAAATTATAGTGAATTTATGGTGTACAAATTTAGCCTCTCATTCTGTTTCTGATCTGTCAGCGAACAGTTTACAACTTGTTTTGCTTCATTCATAATTTAAAATCTTTTGGCAAAGCTTCTCAGCAAATAACCTGTATGCATGTGGTGAGTTTTTAGCAGATCTTTGGGATTTTGAAGTCTTCAAGTGCTAAAATATATTGATGGAAACACAGGCTTCCATCCCTTTCTTTTGACCAGGCAACAATCACTATTGGTATTAAACTTGCTCATACTCAGCATTTCACAGGAGTTTCTGCCTGCCATTTTGTGGAGTAATGAGAGATTTTCGTTATGATACTATGAAGGTAATAATGCACATTCAAAAAGCAGCCACCAAAGCAAAATAAGCCCACTAAAAAGAGCAGCCATTGCAAGAAGACTTTGCTTCAAGATTGCATGAAAAACATGAAGACAGAGCTGGAGCCAAAAGGTTGTTCCTACTGCCAGCCTTCAGCATTTTGTGAATCCTACTGGACTAAATCTTAACAAAAGTGCTTCGCTGTTGAGTGCAGCCCTCAGTATAGTAAAAAATAACTCACATTTTCCCTCCTCAATCTAAAATTTCTTTCCTTCCTACATAAACCTAAATCCTACTGACAAAAAAACAGGACTGAAAATCCTATTGAGAAAAACTTGGACTGAGTAGGCAAATGTATTTCAGTACAAAAGTTATGTTTTCTGGTGGTAGATGTTGCTACTGGAAAAGTCAGGGTGATGCCAGCATCACCACTCCCAGTGAACTTGGAAAACCCAGAGCCAGAATACACCATCAGCTTTCCTATTTACCGTAGCTGTTGGATGAGCAGCTCTAATGCAAGGACAAGACGAGCTCTTTCCAGGCTCCTACCTCACTGCATTTCTTTCGCAGAAGCTATAATATTAAATTCTTAAAAAAAAAAAAAAAAAAGTCACAACAGAATAACAACTAAAAACACACAGCTTGCTATCTGTTCTTGGTCATACAGTGCAGTAGGTCTGCATGCTAGACATACTTTATGCACCCTTCCCAAAGCATCCTTCCCAAATAGTTATAGGCTCCTTAAGTATTCTGGATTTGCCAAAACATGCTCTATATAAAGAGACTATTGTAGGTCACAACAATTACTCCATGTTTCTCAATTTTACCAATGATTCAGGGAATCTGAAATTCTGCTCTACCAGAATTTCACTCAGACAGTCATGTCAGTGAAATACAGCTGGGAGGAGAAGGCCATCTCAAAGCATCTACAGCTCTTAAGCCGCATTTAGATGTCATTTCAGCTTTATTTCAAAGATGAACACGGTACTTAAATGATATATAGGTATTGTGATGGCCCTCCACACAGGATAAATTTCAGCCAATTTATGTGGCTATTTGTGGAAGGAAAGACAGAAAACACTTGAACATTATCAAAGCAAAATCCTTCTTAAAAAAAAAAAAAGTGAAGGAAGCTAATTCAATTATTAAAAATTATTTGTCAAATGTTTCTATATCTGCTCAGCTGTAAAGTTGGCAGAAAGATGAATAAACCTCAAATAAAGCTTTAGAAATATTTTAATGACATATAAACCAAGAAATTTTCAAATGATCACAATCCAGATGGTGCAATATACTTTGTAACATGACAGTAGTAGCTCATCACAAGACACTACCATCCATGCTGGCTCCTCTGCACCATCTGCATTCATGAAACCCAAGCTGACCTCTCATCCTGACTCACTAACCTGCTGCCAGGCATCCGTGCTGACTGCTAATTGCATACAAACAGCAAATGCATTTATACAAAGCCTTTTCTACTTCCTCAATAAATTCTGTGAATACCATAGTGTCTAAACAAATTAACAGCAGAAGTCATGTTTTACTTGTCTAAGATGGTCTGGAGTTCTCAATGACTCTGAGTTACTGGTAATTCTGATGAAACTTTGCATTATGTTTGTAGCAACCCCAGGCCCAGTTCTAGCTTCAGATACATTAATTAAATGGTTTCATACATTTCCCTCTCTCGCACATGCACACTTGCACTGGCAGCATCATTTGATTGCTCGTTGGGGTCTGGGTACTGTATGTCTGCCTGTGCTGATACACATTTGAGAACTGAGGACAGAGACTAAGTGATTTGATTAGGTTTTTAGATGGGCCTTGGGAATGGAATCATGACCTGATTTCCCTTCTCTCTGTTTGAGATTATTTTACTTATCCTGTTAAACAAGCATGAACAAATCTAGTATTTCTATACCAAAGCACCGTCATTCGCTCTAGAAATAGATTTAGAGAAAAAACAACAACAACAACAAAAAAAACCAACACAATTTTAAAGAGCAAAGGACCAATGATGACAAAAATACTATTTAAACAAGAACTGTAAGAATTTTATATTACCCACAAGCAAGACTTTCTCAAAATTGGAAAATAAATTCATGGTTGGAGTATTTCTTTAAAATTAATAGAGTCCTTTTGCTGTGCTAACATTTTTTCATTTTGTGCTGTTGCAACCACTCTCCCACTCATTTATCTGACTGATATGGTAATAACAGGTCCTAGGGCCATATGTTCAAATACATTAGAATTCATGATGACTTTGTTCTAGTTTCTTAGTTCTTATTAAGGCTGACAATCTTCAGGGAAAATGAGCTTTTCTAGCACAACTTCCTCAACGTTGTAAAAGATTAACATACACCAATATTGCATATTGATTGTAGGCCTGATCCCGTCTACGCTTACTTCTGGGCATATTGGAAACAGTTGCCTTGCCTTCAAAGGGAATCTCCTGGCAATGAAATCTACTAGTATGAGCAAGAATTTCCAGGATAAGGTCCTAGATATGTGTAGATATGAGCGAAAACAAAGCTTTGGCTAGAGATAGCAGGCTGCGAGTCACAGAGCGAACTGGCACACGCATCGTGAAAGCAAGAGATGCTCACCCAGGCCTGACCCTGCTCGGCTGCAGACGAGCTGTTGTGCTGCTCGCCTGCGGTGATGCCCTGTGGGCAGCCTGTGCGAGACTGTACATGCCTCCCATTAGTGCACGTCTCCCAGGCACCACGCAAAGATGGGCCTTCGTACAGCGATAGTGGAATTAATGCAAACCTAAGCAGCACCTGCGTGACAACGAGAAGAGCTCGAAAATGCTTTCTGGGTATATGAAACTTGCAGATAGGTAGTTTCAGAGGGAGTTAAACTACTCAGAAAGTCAGATCACGATAGAAAATAGTTTGGCCAAAACAAGTAAAACCAGAGAAGTATAAATGTTATTCATTGACATTTTCGAGGTGAAATATTTTGACTTTTTGTTCCAAAATATTTTGGCTTATTGTTCCAGTTGTAATCTGAAACTGACAAGTTGGGTTTTTTTGGAGGAGGGGGGTTAGTGATGGTGGTTTAAGAAACAGCTAAATAGCCCTCACTGAAAATAAAGTTGTCTCAGGTAAAAAATGTCTTACATCAGCTGGGACTGACATCTAAATATACTTTTTCCAGCCTAGACATGAACAGAAAAATGCAGCTCTAATCTTAACACATTCTGGTAGAAGTACAAAACCAAACAATTGTTTCCAAATATGATTGCTATTGGAAAAGCAGCATCGTTGCTTCAGCTTTCCAGCAATGATTTTGTTGTTGAATTGGGTTATTTGAAAAGCACCCACCATTCAGTTTTATTAAAAGGTCTTTCCAATTAACAAAACAGCTGTGTTTAGGATTGCAAAAAACAACCAGACTTCCTCAGAGCTTCTGTCTAGCCACAAATCTGCCATTAGACATGCAAAGATTTGCACCTCTCCTCATACAAGACGTTCCAAGGCCCTCCTGGCTTGCCTTCAGAACACAGGGTCCCATTTTATGAACTACAGTTACTTTAGTCTGTGACCTTTAAGATTAACTGTTTGGGGATTTTCTTCTCACCCATTTTTTATTCGTTATCCAATCCATGCAACTGTTTCAGAGCTTGGGAAATGCACTTTGCAGAGCGTGGAAAAAGGAATAGGTGCTAAGGAAAGCTTCTTATTTATACAGAGAAGCTGCGTATTACATTTGCATAATATGATATCAGAAGAAATAAATGGCACCAGAAATACATGTACAGGGAGAAGTGCTAATGAGCTGTGCAGAATGAGGAAAGACGGTATTTTTTTCACAGAGGCTATCGATCCACAGTTTGGGAGAAAGAAAGTCAGTCAGGAAAGATTTTTTCTTTAATGAAACCCTGAACAAAGAGATATTAGATCATGATTTTTTTTTCCCCAGATTTGTTAAGATGTTTACAGATCTCATTCTGAATATTAATAAAACATGCACACTAAGCTGTACAGCCAAAAAAAATGCGGCATTCAGATGCACAGCAGAACAGGGTATTGCAGAGGCAGTTTGCTGTGCTAGCTATGCTCCACAGATATTATGTAAAATAGTGAACATACCTGAAAAAGCCTAAGAAGCAGGTACATATGTAAAGACTCCATCCTGAGAAACACATAGCACTGAGCAGGACTAGCCCATGTAAACCAAAGGGAGGCTCAAACAAAGGAAAGAAAAGGCAGCTGAGTATCTGCCCTCGTGATCTCTTGGAGACAGTGGTTAATATACGACAGCATGGGCACAGCTCAGTATTGCCACATCCTTCACAGGTGATTTTTAGACCTAATCTATCACTGGGCTGCGTACAGATATTTGAGAACATGACCATGTTTATGCATTTGTCTTTTCTGTCTGGAAAAGGATTTTCCACAGTGCTATACATGCCTCTACTTCTGCTTCTATTAAAGTAAATGGGTGTTTTACCACAGACTTCCACAGAAGCAGAACTAGCTAACTAATCAGTGCTCCCTGAAGGCTTCAAGGCCCCACTGACTGATGCCACAGCAGTACAGCAAAGGGTTGAGCAGAAGACAAGACTACACAGTTTGTAGTTGACAGCAAACACACCCCATGAGATGTCCTTCGTATTAGAAGTGTTCCACATGCAAATATGCAAGACCGAAAAAAACAAAACTTCACTGGATATTAAAACACCAACTCAATAAACCTGGCTGCTAGTTTTGCTGCTGGAAAAAAAAGCTAGAAAATATTTCTTAAAAAAGCCCTACAACCAAAAGACTGATTCACTGTAAGCTTTTTCTTGGACAAACATGTTCACTGAAGAAAAAAAACAAAACCAAGCCAAAGCCCCAAACAGCAAGCTGTCCTATCAATTTATGTCCCTTTTACAACACCTTGTATTATTGATGGGACATGGCTTCACCATTCTTTTTTAATATATTTTACTCTTTTTGACAGTACACAGAGAGGAATGCGTATAGTGCACTTGCAGTCTATGCACCAGGTGGATAATTTCATATCCTGCTCACATGCTTGAGTATATATGGTCCCATAGTGAATACATCCAATAGGCTTTTTTCCTTCAATGGGGCTATAAATACAACTAAAAGCAAAGTACTGCACATAAGGACCTGTATTTTGCTTTAGTGAGGAGCGAAAGATGCCATGGATTTTGGTTCTGTGGGTTCATTCTCTCTTACAGCATACGGAATAAATTGATATCTTTGTCTGTTCTTGGAAAGATGAATTTCTCCATGGACAGTGCATTGCAAAAAGAAACCCTCAAAGGCATCAGTTACAACTGCCTACTGACAGTGCATTTTGCCCTGCTATGACTACGGTCTGTGGCACAGTTAAGACAAATTTTAGTAAGGTCTGCTACTTACTCCTGCATTTTTGTGGTGACATTTCAGAAAGAAGTTTTCTGATATGTGTTAAGCCTGACAGTGAACTGTTTGGAACATTCCAACTTCACTGCTTACAGTTGTCACTCTCATTGCTAACACTGGCGGAGTGGCCATTTCATGTGTTCAGGAGTGTTGCTGAGGTCAGGAAAGATCTAGACAAAACTCTGTGAAAAACTCTAAATTGCTGTTTTGTTCAAAACCTTCTGTTGTACTCTCAGAATCCAGGAAAAAATCTGAAAATAGAAAACCCCTACAAAACTGGTATTTTTTCCTACAAGTCCTAAAGGGTGGCCAACACTGAATCTTTTAGCCTACTCCAGCAATGCTGCGGAGTCTTCTGAAAGAAGCAAGTTACAAATCTTGTGGCCAACTTACATCTTCATGACTTGTTTTTACAAAAAGACAGGCAATGTAGTTGTATCATATTTAACAGTTTGGCTTGGCTTTGGAAAAGTGCCTGATGTGAGGAAGGAATGTTTTCTCAGTTATCTGAAAGCTGGTCTGTGAACATTTCGAACACATAGAAGAGTTCTTCGTATCTAAGTAGACCCAGTGAACTCCCCAGTGTCCCTTGTAAAGCAACTGCTGTGGAATTGCACAAAATTCTGCCATCTTGTCCTAATGGGGAGAGCCAACAACCAAGCAGGGAGCAAGGCAGTCCTTTCTAACAGAGAAGAGGCAGAATCTACAGCAGAGGTTTAGTTGAGCTGAATGTAAGGAAGTTTTCATCTGCCTTTGGGTTACAGCACAAAATGAAGCAATTCTACCACAACAGAAGGAAGAAATTGTACTCATGTTACTAAACTTGTGTAAAACATTCATTTGCTTTTGAGAGGGCATCTGTGTATTTCCTATCCTGGTCAGAACTGTGTTATCTTCTGGGTTTTATTTTTAGTCTAAGCTTAAGACCTCTGCATAAAAACTCTGACCTTTACATTGAGGTCTGTCTTCCTCTTTAGATTGCTCTCGGCTGTGGCATACAAGTCCCTAAAAACATGTCAGGGGAATCAGTGTGCAGAGGCAGGACCTCTGTAGTCCCTGTAGGCCCAGCACAGCCCTGACCAGGATGTCAGAAGAGGGCTGCCTTTCTATGCCTGTCTCATTTCTGTAAGGGTTTTGTTTGCATTTTTGTTGTTTGCTTCATAAGGTGCATGTGCAAGTTTCAGTCCTGAGACTGAAGTGAAAGCAGATTTTGCTTTTGGTTTCTTAAGCCATAATTCACAATATTTGTTTTCTACTTTTTTCAAGCACCAGAAAAGTAGAATTGTTTTCTACTTTTTTCAAATCAAAATGTCTCAAAACCCAAGAAAACCCTTAAATCAATCTGGCCAGAAAAATTTGTCATCTCTGGCTCAGCAGCATTAGTTATCCTGGTTAACTGGATCGATGGCAATAATTGCAATTACTGGAGATGAGATTGCATGTACTGTAAATACATTTCAATCTTCAATGTGAGCTGGACTGTAGAATACATACTGCAGATTCTCCCAGTCACAAACAGGTTATGGAGAGCACTTCACGTCAGTGCTAATTGTGTTTGTTATTATATAGAATTAAAAAATATGGCACCAGCTGAAAGAATTGTTAATCTGAAGCAGTTTTGCTGATTCAAAGGCATTAATCCACAAAGCTTTACTGCTGCATGGTTTTTCAAGATAACCACTCCATGAAAACATAGTTTTTTTAAACCAAAATAGTTACTAGCTATTCAGCACATACTGCCAGTACTTGCTCTGATATTCATCTGCAGAACATTAATAAAGTATCAGTTTATAAGGCAAACCTCTCCTTTGAAAACCATAGGAACAACAAATTCCATCTTTAGTTCTGTTGCAGTGTCGAAGCATACACCGTGCCTGTAAGAACTTGTTCAAGGACAAATAATGAGGAAACTGCAGGGATTTATCCTTTGCTTTAGTTTTACAACACATCAACATTTAATGTAACTTAAAGGAAAAGGAGAGTGTTTCAAGGCAAAAAGATGCTGAAGCACTTCTTTTCAAACTACCAAAACTAGTAAGGACGGTGCTTTATTTTGCTCCACTGAAAACTCAGCCTTCGATGAGTGCTGGCTTTTCTCAATAGCTCCAAAAGGGGATTATATATATTTTACTAATTAGATTTTTAAATGTTATTGATTATTTGAACATGCATATACTAACTCCTTTTGTTTCCCAGGCAAGTCTCTAAACTTTGTCTTGGTGGTGCTCTTACTCAAATTTCAATTATTTTTTTTAGTGCTTACTTAGAAGTATCAATGGTTCACATTTGGGAGAGAAGGAAAGAATCAATATATCTTTTCCTCTCCTTTTTTTTTTTTTTTTCAAACACCCAAGCTCAACTATATCTGATATATTAGAGACCAGATAGGTTTAATGAAATCCATTTATGATTTCATGTGTAAAATCTCTCCCTAAGCACTACTTAAGCTCGCATATGTCATCCCAACAGAACTGAAGTGGTATGTTGGTGGGGAAGAGGTCTTGCTCCTGTTCTTTTCATAGGGGTGAATGTGAATTTCTAGCATTTAATTCCACAGTTTTGCATTCACGCAGCCATCTCATTCTCCTCTGCAAGTGCCAAGTGATGGCACCACAGAGAAAGTGAGCACCATCTGTCCCCACTGCATAATGCTTCACAATGGGAAGAAAGTGTGGTCCTTGCAAGAGGCTGCTATGCTTCTACTGCTCTGGCTTCTCCCAGAATCATAGAGTGGCTTGGGCTGGAAGGGACCTTAAAGGTCTACCTGAGCTAGCACCATAGAGTGGTGGCTGGGACAGAGCAGCCTGAACTTTGGTTCAGCAAGCAGCAGCAAAGAGGGAAGGGTGAAGGGAAAGGCTAGTTCTCTAGTTCAGTTCAACTCTGGTCTGACCCTAATTAAAACACCATTCAACCAGTGTAGGAACAATCCTCAGCACAGTTTTGCTTTTTCAAACAGATACTGAAAGTAAATGTTTGAATATCAAAAATTCTAGATAAAAATTATTTCTAACTAAAACTATCATTTTTTCACTCATTTTTTTTTTTCTCTGTACATCTTGCAATTACCTCTTTTAACAGTTTGAGTTCAACTATAAAACGCCACAGAAGATTTTTGAATTAAAATGACATTATCTTATCAGGCGCTGCTACTGAGCCTCACAGGACACAAGCTGGGGATGTTCAATTTATTTAAGCTACTGTTTAAGCGATGATTTCCCCAATGCTGCAAACAGTTAGTTCCTTATTGTTCATTTTGAAAAGTTCTATTTTGTATTTCAGAAGGAGTCCATGAAATTCTGATTAAAAGAAAACGCCTAAGCAAAAGTTCAACCTTAAGCATGTGATTTCCCTTGAAATAAATGGTTCCACTTACATATTCAAAGGTAGGCTTGTACTTACTGTTTTGTTGAGCTGGGGCCTCAGACATTTCCAGAGATTTTAATATCACATTTGCAAACCAGATGGTACTGCCTTAGTTTAGTAACAATGGAGCAAAGTGTCCTTCGCTTATACTTTAATCTTAGAAAATGAGATCAAGACATTTTCAGCAACTAGTTGATTGATACTATGTGAAAGCTGAACAACCTTGTTAATTAGGCAGTCCTGCTGGAGTGCCTGAAGTGCACTGCAACCCATAATTAAAAGATAGCATTACAGGGGTCTGCAGAGGCAACCTGCTCTAACCCCCAAGCCCACACTTTCCTAGAGGTGCTCTGTGGCTCAGAGGAGCAGACAAAGGAGCGCTGCCATGGGATCCAGCTACAGAGGTTAGCAGCTTTCAGCTTCATAAAAGGATTAATCAGGCTGGAAAACCAGAGACAAAAACTGGCCTCCTCCAGCTAAGAATCTGAGTATTCAGTCCCTAGGTTCTGTTTGATTTGTTTGGATTCCCAGCTCACCAACACAAACAACAGACTTAATGTGGATGCTCCAGAAGGCTCCCCCTGATGCCCAAAGATGTGAGCCTTTGTCACAGAAGCACGACAGGGGTGGCCAATGAAAGGTTCTCAAGTACACAGGTCCAAGGCAAAGAATATTCAGGAGTGTTTACCTTAACGAGAAGACAAAATCTGCAGGGAAATTGAAAGGAAGGAGGAGAGAGAAGAAGGTCAAGTTCAAGTACTGCCTTACACTGTAGTGGCTGGTTTTGTTGAGACTGTCCTGAAATCGTTTATTGTGGCTGCAGTGAGAACCACAGTGGGAAACTTTGGCACACAACTTCTTTAGATGAGTTCTCCACGGCTACTCAGTAACTTGCTTGGTTTGCACATCACATTTCTTATCTTCAACTCAGCAAGCTTAGAACAAAGCTCACAGATGGATGCACTATTTTGAAGCAGTTAACTGTATATTTAGTTATACTTTTATAATGCTTTTGGACCCCGTATAGAAATGTTTTGTTTAAAATATCACTGCAACAATTGGTGTTTCCTGTAGCTTTAATTACTGTCAAAATTTGTGCCCGCTTTCTGAGCTCCAGAGGTTGATTTTGGCTTGGATATTTGTTTTGTTTTTATTTAAAGACATTTTGTGCAAATGAAAATATCATTTCTGGAGATGGCAAAATGTCATGTAAAAAACCCATTTCACTCAGAATTCCAAATACTGAATAAACCAGAAAGTGTTGAAATAGCTGAGACTGCACGAAATAAAGAAATGTGTTGATAAATTTGATTCAGAGCATCACTCTACAAATGGTATCAGTGTCCCTGTAGGTAATAACATTTCTAATTTATTACAAATCAACATTCAAAACAGTTTATTTCAAAAACTGAAAAAGCAGAACAATGGAAGCCTGGTAAAGCCCTATTATTTATTTAAAAAATGGTAAAGAAATGTGTCTTAAATTATAAGAAATTACCATATTTTTATGGATTCTGAGCTCTGCAAGGAAATGTGTATGCAATTATAGTCTGTCTTCTGCATCCGTCTGCTGAGTTTATAGTAAGAATAAATTGTGGTTAATCATGTACAGTCTTGTATTTTCTCATAACCACAATAGTGATATGTATGCATGGGGCATCCTGCTGTTTGTTATTGGATTTTTCCTAATTTATACAGTATTTCATGTTTTGCTACTGACGACACAAAACTTTCAGTCCTGTGTATGTTAAATACAATCACATCACTAAAGCAACCAAATTTCCCAAGCCTTGCTGATTATCATAACGTACACATAGAACATTGTATTTGTCTCCACAGGTTTTTTGTTGTTGTTGTTGTTTTATGGAGGAGTGGGATGGGTTTACATAAATGGTAATGAATGTTAGCTGTGCCTCCTGATAAAATAATAACACATGCCCAAAATAGAAAGGAGTATTCTTATTTACAGCTTGTTTTTTGTGGTACGTTCTCTCAATTTTCAGTTGTAGATTTTAGGATTAACCTGGTATTCAGTGAGGAAAATTCCCTTAAGCACTATCTGTTCTGAGGCTGACTCACCTTTGTGGTTAAATTCTTTCCCCCACGTCCTCGCTTTTCCAATAGCTTTACTCTGAACAGCTGAAACTCCTGCCATTTTAACACGCAGAATTAAAATTCTCCACTCGTATCATTACTGTATTAAATTTTGCCTTTGCAGTATTAAAACAAAGCAGACATGGTATTCTTTGAATCCAGACCACACAAGGAGCCAGGCCATCCACCAGGTGAGAGCTACTCTAGCTCCTGGGCAGGCAGCAGGAAGGACATGCCAACCTTCCTGTGGTCTGTAAGATGAGGAGCCCCAGTTTTAATTATTCATTACTTGGATATGTCCTGGGAGATTAGTACTCATGACTATAACTTGTCACACAGCTGTCTAACATAAAATGTATCGCTATCCCTGATGCTGTTCCACTAAATCAAAAAAGACTTGTGATATGCCGTATGGTTTTGGTCAATAATAATGGAATCTCAGATCTGACATGATGCACATTTGATTGTCTTGCTTGGAGCGCATATACCGAATAACACCGTTTGGGGCTCTGGGCCTAAACCCATGAGTTGTGTGTATGGTGGGGGGCATCAGCTCTCTCTCACTCCATTTCAGAGGCACTTTCCCATCTCACTGAACAGAAACACCACGTGCAGAAAAAAGTCAGCAAATACTGATTGAATTTGTGCTTGTACAATTTTTTAAGGATATATTTGGATTAAGAATTAATATTCCAATTGGTTGATTTGCAGGGAGTTCTGCATAGTATTTAGATGCTAATTACTGCACAATTAGAAGGCTAAGGTCAGACGGATCCTCCAGCACCGGAGCACAGAAATACACAGCATTAAAATATCAAAATTATCTACAAACACAAATCCGAGGAGGTCTTTAAAAAGACTCCCACACAAGGGTTTCTGCAGTTCAAAGGTCAAACTTTGCTCTTGCTAATTGCACTTAAGTCAAAGGGAACAGGATTTGACCAGAATGACTGCAGAGCAGAGCAGTGCAGATTATATATATGCCTCCTTGTGCTGTGAGCCAGCGTGCCCACTTTTGGGTTTTTGACATTTACACTCCCTCATTTTCTATATGGCTAAACACCACATGTGCCCATTCAACATTTCTCACAGACTGCCACACAACAGATCTGCATGCTTCTTACGCAAATGCACACAGAGAGATTACTCTGTAAACAGAGATAATAGTGTATCTATCCATTCTTACATCTTTCTCTGAAATCTGTCTGCAGTAGAAAGATTTCTAGGCTAAGAATGCTGACTTCAAAAGGCAGAACAATCCTAAAGAATTTGAGAGCTGGATGCACAGAGAGGGCACAGTCTGTTTTAATACCATCACATCTTATTATCAGAACCTTTCCAAATGCAGGCCATTGCACATGCACCAATTTCTAATTTTCATAAGCTGCAAAGAGGTAACTCGGGTTCTTTCCTAGTTTGAAACATCTGAAGTCTGTCCCGCATTAGGTATAAGTTTTTATTCCTCCCCAGGAACAAGCTATCTCAAAGGTACTACTTCTGCATTTGACGCTGCTGAAACTATATTTAAATGAAATGATACAGAAAGAAATATCTGCTTTTGTCTTTGGCCAAAGAGTGGCAAGAAAACACCACCTGGGGCTGTAAGAGGAAGATGGTCCCTGCCCAATGCTGCTCCTGAACCATTTGGGTCTGTGCCAGCCCCGGCCCATCCCATGCTGCTGCTGCCCCTGCTCTGTCATCACTTGTGGGAGGGGAATCTTCCTTCAGTCTGAGTGATGAAGGGCCTTTGTCCTAAATAACAGGATTAGCTTCGCTGCTCAAGTGAATGGTTGCCTGCTCTACTCAGCTGTGACCAAAGCAACATTCATCAACAGCTGCAGAACACCTTCTTTGTCCTTCCAAGCAAGGAAACAATCCGACTAAGTGGAACTTTCCCCCAGTAACTAAGGCCACATACAACTTGGGAAATGGAGGGAAAGTTCCACCAGCCTTTGTTTCCCAATAGCCCCTTGCAGGGCTGTACTCAGGCCAGCTCTGGCCTCAAGGCTCCATGCCAGTGTCGGTGCAGCGCTGAGATGCTGCTGCCTCAGAACACAGCGTTCTTGGAGCTCAGGGATCTTCTCATGCCCTTCAGAGAGAGCTGGGCTGCCACTGGCCAGCAAGAGAGTGCCTATGGTGGGTCCCCAGCCTCATGGTTTCTTGTGGAGGAGCCCAAATGAGGTTCATGCAATGCACAGAACTGCTTGGGCTGGTCCCACCACTTCTGTCTGTTCCAGCTTTCCCCAGAAAAGACTTAGTTCTTTTAGTTCTAAAGAGGACTGAAAGGCCCAGTGCCTATCAGGAATAAATCTTTTACTGAAATCGAAGAAATCACAGAATAGTTTGGGTTGGAAGGAACCTAAAAACCATCTGGTTCCAATCTCCTGTAATGGGCAGAGACATCTCCCACTAGATCAGGTTACTCAAAGCCTCAGCCTAAGTGGCCCTGAACACTTGGAAGGATGGAACATAGAATGGCTTGGATTGGCAGGGACCTCAAAATCACCTAGTTCAAATCCTTCTGCTGCAGGCAGGGTTGCCAACTACTAGATCAGACTGCTCAGGAACCCACCAAGCCTGGCCTTGGATGCCTCCAGGAATGGGGCATTCACAGCCTCTCTTGTCAGCCTTCCAGAGCCTCACCACTCTCTGAGGAAAGAATTACTTCCTAACATTTAACCCAAACCTCCTGTCTTTCAGTTTAAATCTATTTCCTCTTGTTCTGCCACTATCCACCTGTGCAAAAGGTTCCCCTCTTGCTTGTAAGCCTCTTTTAAGTGTTGTATGGTCACAATGAGGTCTCCCCAGAGCCTTCTCTTAACCAGGCTAAATGATCCAGATTCCCTCAACCTTTCATCACGGGAGAAGTGCTCCTGCCTTCTGACCATCTTTATGGCCCTCTTCTGGACCCACTCTGCATCCTTATTGTGTCAGGGGCCCCAGGCCTGGACACAGTACTCCAGATGGGACATGCACAGCTTCCCTACAGTTTTCATACTAGTTGTACTATGAATTTCTAAGAAATATTTTCCTCCCTTGATCTTCTATAGCATGGATGCTCCATGGCAGTCAGGAGTATGATGAGCTCAGGGCATAAGAGTTCTTTAAAATCAACATTGATCCACCAGAACTGGGGATTGCTAGGATTTATATTGGGCACAAGAGCTGTGTTAATGGATAGGCCTTGACAAACCTGATTTACAGATTAAAATAACAACGTTGTAGCATTTACAGAATGTATAAATTTAAAATTGAACTGTACTAGCCATAAAATCTCGGATGCTTTTGTTACAGCTGTGTATGGCAGCAGCACAATGCAGCAGCTAAGCATCGCAATTAATAATCTCCAACTGCAACACATTCAAAAAATCAGAGTCCCTTTTGGAGTGTGTTACCAGGTGTCACATCACATCACACTTCCTTCAGGCAATGGCTCAGACCTGACATAAACAGATGTGAAAGACAAAACTCAGAACCTTTAGTGATACAGATTCAAAGAGATACCAGGTGGTCTTAATATTCAGGTTTAACTATTGTTCTGTACTGTTTATTTATCACGGGGCTCTCACTTTTCTTTAGCCTGTGCATCCACAGAAAAAAGGGTCACTAAGCAATCTAGTCCTTAAGCGTGGTTATATTAAAATATTTCCACACTACTTGAAATTAGGACTTATCCTGTATTCATAGATGTTGACAGTTAACATGGAAGAAGCCAGTTCCAAGCCAATGATGTCCAGGATGACCAGACCTGCCCTTGGCCAGCAGGCAGCTCCCCACATATCCAACCCACCACCTGCCTCTGTGCCCCTGATGGAGAGAACATGGCGCCACATCTTTCAGTGCTGCAACAAACCTGACAGTCGACACCAAAATATTCAAATTATGAGGCAGATTTAAAAGTATTTTCCTTTTTTTGTGAAAGGCTCTCACCAGGCAGAGAAAACAGGACATTCTGCTGTACTGGTTCTCTCTCAAGTGCAACGGAAGCTTCCCAATTCATTTCCAATAAAGGGTGCTGCTGGGTCAGCAATTCCTGTTCTGATTTGGACCAACTCATACTGGGAAAAGCAACACTTGAACAATGCAAGGGGTCAGCTGAGGAAGCAAACCCACGATGTGGGATCTCAGCCAGGGTGAGGCTGTGGTTCCCACTGTGGCTCCCCCATTAGACACTAGTAATCACTTCGCACACACTCTCATCTATGCCAGGTTTCTGCAATTAATGATGAAGTCAGGTGCTGCTGGAAATAAAAATCCCCAGAAGAAATTCTCAGAAAAGCATGCAAATTGAATACTGTTAATTGTGGCTGTTACGACAACTGTATTAAATTCGCAGCATCTTTTGATTGTACATGGCAAGAGATAGCATTGGCACTACACTAAAAGGAAATAGCTAGTCAGAGAGCAAAACAGCCTCCATCTCACATTGAGCAATTAAGCATCCTGCTCACCTTGTTCATCTGAGTAGTAACCACTGGCATGTATGCAAGTCAACCATCATCCTTAACCCCTCCTCAGTGGGATGCACAGATCACCATCCCCATTTTGCAATTAGGGAACCTGAAGCCCAGGTTTAAACGCTGCTGAAGTAGCAGAGATGAAAATCATTACTGTCATGGTCCTACACAATTTCCATCCAACCCAGAATAGTGAGAGCTCTGTAGTGAAGTTCCTGCCCCACAAAAATCAATAGCTAAACTCCCTCCTTACCCCTGTTCCTATTCACTGAACCATAATAATGACAAGGGAGCTATTTGCATGTTCAAAGAAGCAGAACTGAATGCACATAGACTCCTTATAATTAGTTTCACTGCGGCTGACTGTAAAAACACGTAATTTACGTTCAAATAATTTATACTCTTTAAAACTCCTGAAATGCCCCTCCTTCTGTTTTCTTGAGCTCAAACATAAAAACTTGCACCGTTTGGCTGAAAAGTGCTCAACACAGAAAGGTGGAATGCTGGGCTCTGGATGAACATATTGTGAGCCTGAAAGCTTTATAATCAATTAGCATCCTACTGGAAACCTGACAGCCTGTCGTGACCCATTAGGAGGTATTCTGTGCTCTCAATATCTGTGGGTATTGGGACCATTTACACAGATACCAGGTAAGCTCTTACAAAGCAGAATATGATAAGGTCAGCTCTTTGTTTTATTTCTAAGTGCTTTTCCAAGATGTTTTTTCTCTCTGGTGGAATGAACATGGCAGTGGAGCTAAAAATGGCAACGCTGTATTTCAGGTAAGTGGGTTGAAAAGTCATTCTCGCTGGGAAATGAACTCATGACCTTTTCAATGAAAGGTAAAGCTCAAGTCATAAAAGTTTGCATTTAAGATGCACTAAATATATCGTTGACTAATAGCTCAAGAGGGCAATAACAACATAGCCTGCCTAACAGCTCATGCTAATGCAAACATAATGTGCCATGTAAAAAGAGATTAATCAAGTTTTCCTACTGGAAAACTGACAGCCTGTCGTGAGCCATTAGGAGGTATTCTGCACTCTCAATATCTGTGGCTACAGGGACCATTTATGAGCTGACAAACTTGGGTGACTGGTAATACTACACCGGACAAAAATAAAGTCAGAGATGGGTGTCACATTTCTGGTCCTTTCCAGCATTCTGCTTATAGACATTTCCCTTTCATTTATACTCTGCTGTGTACGACACTGTGTGCACACATAGCTTGTTTTAATTGCAACACAGTGCATCTGCTGTGTAGTTAAAGTAGGAACCTGTACTAGTTTGCAAGGTTTTCATCAAAGAAGCACCTTTAAAACTGGTAAGTCCATTCAAACCATATATGATTTCTTTCACAAAACCAGAGAAAGCAGCTCAGTTCAGATTATAATTTAAGGTCAGCAATGAGTAAATAAGATTTAGTGACAATATCAGCACTCTTTGATGAGGGCAACCTCAAGTCACTGGCACATCTCTTCTATAAATTGGAATCCACTCTGATTAGACTCCATTTGGCATGCTGGTGTGCATTATTCAGTTAATTCAGTGCTTATATGAGCTGTACTTAATGAGGCAACACGCGTGCCTTCATTTTTAAGCAAAACCTTATCTACATGTCTATAGCTGATTTCATAAGTGAGATCCTCAGACCCTGCTTGCTCAGATGAATCTGAGAGTTTGAAAATCCCATATCCTGCAGAAGTGGAAGGTAAAATATTGCTTCCTAAAACCTAGGCTGCCACGTGCAAAATGCCGTGCAAAATAAAAGATTTTAAAAAAAAAAAGGAGTCTTCCACAGAGTGATAGCTTCAGCTGTCTTGGTTCTTCTCTGCTGTGTTTATGAAGGCAGTGTTTCATCTCCTTCTTGTGCATATCACATTGATTACTTTCCCAGGGAGTTGCTGGGTGAGGTAGTTAAGTAAATACTAAAATTTTAAGCAACAGTTTCACATAGCTATGTTCAAAAGTAAAGTATGTTTCAGTGATTTAGAAGCTCTTGAGTTAATTGGTTTACTGGCCTTATGTAGCTCCAGTCCATCAGAAAATACTGGGAGATTAATTCACCACCTCCCTGCCCCAGCTACTGCTGTGGCTATTTATCCAATGCCAAAGGCTAACAGATCAGAAGGAGGGCCCAATGTATTTCTTTAAGTGAAATTACAAGGTATGCTGTTACAATGAGCTGGGATCTATAAGCTGGTGGAGGCTGTTCCATTCAGCCCTTATTATCATTATCACCTTTTGTAACCCAGAGACTCCACAGATCATGATTATTTTGATTGAATCAAACATCACCCACTTGATAAAAAAAAAAAAAAAAAAATTGGTAAAGTAGATGCACAACCATAGTATATTTACCTTTATTTTTCCTGACAGAAACAGTGTAAAATATCTTTCTACAACAAAACACTTAAGAAATCACTTCAGGTACAGATGCTTCCCACAGTAGTACTATGGCAGCTTAGGGCACGGATTTAGCAGCGTAACGGATCTGTGCCTAGATTGGAGCCCCTTTTGGGTTCATGCCACATCTGATTAGCTTGATACTAGCTTGGGTAAATGAATCATGAATTACAGGCACACCTTTCACTGCCACTCAGGAATATTCTATGTTAGGAATGACAATTTCAAAATATTTTGAAATTATACTTCATTTTTGGACATGATATTTGAAAGCAGGCAATATTAGTCAGTTAAACTAACTTCTGGAAAATCACTTTTTATGATAGGAATCCTTCTTTAACTCACAGTCTCAAGTATGACAGTTGGCACAGTTTAGTCTAGAGGTAAGACATTAGGCTTGCTTTGTGACTGTATTACTGACATGCAGTAATATGATGTGTAAAATAGTGAATAAATATAGTGATGAAATAGTGATGAAAAGTCACAAACTGTCGCTATGAACTTTGATGGGCTGCACTATTCCACCAAATTAGTTTTGCTATAAAATACTTCTATAAGCTGAGATTCAAACTGATTTGCAATGAGATCTCAGATAAAACCAAATATTTACATCTCAATATCCATAAAAGAAAGTTGCACAAGTACAATCTGAACCATGATAAAACTATAAAGTTTCATCTACAGCAGCATTATCAATAAAATCAGGCATGTCTTACGGATTTGAAGTAGCCCCCTACACTTTTGTATTTACTTCCCCACATCATCATTACAACAGAGGTGTACCTGTATGTGCCATGCGCTCTCACAGAGTATCGTGTGCTTCTAAATTTAAATCTTGGACACAAGGCAATAAAGAGTTAGAATTCCTAATTCATAACACTTCTTAACTGTCCCCACTCACCTAAACCCATATTACAATTCAGCATTAGACACCACCAGTACCGCAGAAGAAAGCCTAACATCTCTTCACTATCCCAGAACTAAGGTAAGCTGCAAGTAAGAAATGGGAGCTACGTACGCTAACGTGCCAAGCCTGCTCCCCTCAAACCACCCTGCACCTGCTGAATGTTATCTCCTCCTTGGACTCACCCTGCCCTCCACCTTTGCCATTGCTAAGCCTAAGCAAACCCATTCTCCAATATGCCCTTTGTATGCTGCCAATGTCCTGGTGAAGAAAATACCATGTACCTCTCCTGACACTATGGACTCAAACCTGTGGTGTACTTTTCCAAGGCAGGATACCTTACTCCCTGTGTTCTGCTCACATGGCTGCCAACCAGCTGTGCAAATCCCAGAACATGCGCTTGTAGTGCAGGCTATCAAAACAATGTTGGTGGTTGCTCATACTGGTCTTCCCTCTGTGCTTTTGGACACTTATTTACTGACTTCTTTGTGAGAACTCACTTTAGGCACAACTGTACAGCTAGTGGGGCAGACAGGACCTTAACTGAATTGAACATATTAAAAGTGGGGTTAGAAGTGGCTTCTGCAGACCTCCATCTAGTCCAAACTCTCATTCAAAGCAAGTCTAATTTCAAAACTGCATGATGCTTCTCAAGGATTTGGTCAGCTGCTTTTCTGAAAACCTCCTAGCATAGCGATCTCAGAACCTCTCTGAGCAGCATGTTCTCTGCTGCAGTGCTCTCACCGTGAAAAATTATTTCCTTGTCCAGTTAAAACTTCTTTTATTGCAACTCGTGTTTATAGTTCCTTGTCATTTCACTGGGTAATCCTAAAAAGAATTTGGCTTCACCTTTCATACAACCCCCTTCTTTAGGTAGTCAACCATAGAATTGAGTTGGAAGGGACCTCTAAAGGTCATCTGGTCAAACACCCCTGCAATGAAGAGAGACACCTACAGACCCACCAGGAGCTCAGAGTCCTCCAGCCTGACCTTGAGTGTCCCCAGGGATGAGGCATCCACCACCTCTTGGGCAAGAAAGATAGATGATATCCTTCTGAGCCTTCTCCTCATCAAACAAATCCAGCTCTCTCTTACATCATATACTTCAGCCCTTGACTACTGTAGCAGCCTTCCATTGTACTCTTGTACTAAGTCATCCCATACTCATTGTCAGTATTTGAAATGCAGACTCAGACATGCCAGCAAAAGGGAAAGATCAGCTCCCTCACCCTGCTGGGTCTCCAGCCAGCTGTGGTCTCAGCAAGGTAAGAGCACTGCAGAGCAACCTTGGGCCTACATTAACAATTTGTTTTGGCTTGACACTAATAAAGGAAACCAAGATTTTTCTGTAATCATATATGTTTTGCCCATTATTCTCTTTCCTTACCATTTTCCCTGTAAATTCAGATTACTGTGACATCTTGGCAGGGCTGTTTTGTGGCAGCTCTTTCTCAATTCAACAAAAGCAACGTGATGGGAAGCAGAAGAGATTGCAATACACTAACATTTTAAATGTGTTTTTGAAGAGGCCTTTGGGCACAGATGTTCCATAAAACTGTATTTATTATTATAATAATCTGCTGAAGAGTGCAGCTGTTTATTCAGGGGTCTGAATATTGAAAACTCCCTAAATCTAATGATTCCTTGTCTGCCCCACTCACTGCACTTCCAACACTAATAAGAAATACAATTTTGAAAAATCTGTATATACCAACATATCATAGAACACCATGGAATAAATATTGACTTACAGCATAAATACTGCTATAAAAACGTCTTTCAGAAGGAATCTCTTCAAAGTACAAGTGGTATCAAAATAACTGCTGAGGAAAAGACTGAAACCTACAACACAGGCATTATTTGAGCTTAATGCCAAATTGCAGTACATCAAGAGCAGATACCTGCAAATTCTCTGGCTTGCAACAGCACTGACACATGGCCAAAATACTCTGGTTGAACGGTTTTGTTTGACACTCTGGAGAAGAAACGTGAAGTCCACAGGACTTTTAAAATGCTGCTGGTCTGATCAGTCAGCAATTTGTACAATGGTACCGGTCACAGTTTTCTCCTGTTACTTACTAGGGGAACAACTAGAAAATCAGAAATGTGAAAAATCCAGAACTGCACCACTAATCTCATCTAATATGACACCACAGAAGGCTTTTTTATCATTCAGATCAGAAATTAGAAATTCCTGGAAAAAAAAAAATGAGATGTATACTATTCTCATCTGTAGCCACGAGAGTTTTGCCTGACTGTAATGATCTCCTCCGATTCTGTTTCCTGGAAAGCTGAGTAGGATCTGGAGCCTTCCTGTCTCTGCTGTGCAGGTGCCACAGCATGAGCTTCTTTGGAGAGCCTTCCCTTGTGCTCAGCCTGCGATATCGGAGCACAGGAGCCCTGAGCACCTGGCTCTGCCACCAGTTGTTGGGCACAAGGCTGTGCCTTGCCTACTGCAGATGACACTCTGAACAACCCAAATCACAATCATTGCTTTTATCAGCCTCGAGAGGGTTCAAATTGGCATTTATTTAAAGCTGTATGTAAAACTATTGTCAGGAGCAAGCTTTGTGGTGTCTCCAGAGGAAACTACAGCTCTACAAACTTCTTTCTGAGCCTGCTCTTGTAAACTGTCATGCTTTCTGCTCTTTCCGAGAAATCCAGATTTTTTATATCCACCCAGTAATGGAAGTGTTATTTTTGGAGATATTGAATTCATATGCTATTGCAATTCCAGAAACATTGTATCCCACTGTAGAAAAGCACCGTTTGCTCATCTGTTTGTGAACTTCTCAGTCTGTAGATGGCTGAAATCCTCTATCCTATTTGCAGAGAAGTCTAAGCGAAAACTGTTAACTACTCACTATTTTAATATTAAATACCCTAATTTCCTAAACAATGCATAGAGAAACTACTTGTTTGCTGCTGTCACAGGAGAAGCTGACTTTTCAGATGGGAAAGGGTTTGTGTCGTCATGAAGCCAGACCCACACACTGAACTCCCACAGTTACTGTACTGAACCCACAGCAAGATGACCCTCTGGAGAAGTGCTTGAGCTTCTTCCTTCTCCTTCACTCTTCCCAGCCAGGCACAGATGAGGCTAACACCCACACAACAAGTGGCAGTGTGTTTCACAGCAGCTGTGCTCCCCACAGCAGGTCAGTGCCCAGCCTCACTGCCCATGCAGTGCATTTTGTGGGCTCAGGAAATCCCTTCCAGCAGCCTGGGCTCAGCCACTGCCCAGACCGCCAGCACAACCCAGTGTCACTCACATCCTGCCTCCTCAGCTGCCAAGTGTGCACATTCCCCAGGACATTCATACATTTCAAGGATGAAGAGGTCAGAAGAACAAATGAAGTTAATCCAGACAGAGGTGTTTCTGGCTGTAGTACGCATTTTGTGGTAATAAAAGATGCAGAAACCACTGGTCCTCTCAGTAGAGCACCAGCTGGCTCCCCTTGATGCAGAAATAAGCTCTGCTCTAAAATCCTGGGCTTCCATGTCTTGTACATCAAGTATACAATCACTGACTGCTCTACAAACTGCTTACAGCCACATCTGTGGTTCTGAGATTCCACACAGTTGCTGATGCACAACAAAAATCCCTGACCTGAAGTTGCTTTGTTTTGAGAGTACTTTCAGGTTCTGTCTGTTAGAGCAGCAATGGCTTATGTCTCCAGAAACTTTCACTCTGCCATATTTCATACCTTTTAACGAGAGTAACATGCTAGGCATGGTTATGGAGTGTAAAATCACACTTAGCATAAGGTCTGATGCCACAGTGGATTAAGAGTGGAAAGAAGAGTTGAAGTAGTAGTAAAAGTGAGTGCAGCAACACACAACGCTGCTTCTTCCAGTACATAAATTTATCACATTTTCCCAGAGCCATTAATTGAGTCATTGCTCCCTATCCATGGATATGTAGCCCATTTGCTACAGGAGCATCAGCAGAGAAAGGAGGTCTCTGCTGAAGGACTATAGAGTATGAGAGAGCAATGGTTTCCAAGTGCTCAGCAAAGCAAAATACATTTTTACCGGAACAGTTAAAGGCCCCTCTTCCCCCTACACCTGTCCTCCTGCCAAAGCAGAGCTTCCTGGCTTCACCGCTGTGGCTTTAGAGCTGTTCTATAAGAGCCACATGCAATTTTTATAATGGGAAAAGCAACCTTTTTGCTTCACCTTATTCTCAAAAACAATGAGCTGTTTTCTTGCTCAAGCTTTATTAAAATTAATTTTTAAACATAAAGAGTCAGCAAGGACAGGAAATTTTTGCTTTAAAAGTGAAAGATTCTGAAGATATATGCAGCTGCTCAAATAACCCTGGAGTGGAAATGGCTATGAGCTGAGGAGGTTGGTATTTAAGCTGGCATGTGATTTTAAGCAACTAAGCAAGCCCTAAGAAACAAAAAATCCCAAATCACGTGCTGCAGATGCCAGGCAAGTAATGAAACCTTGATACCCAGGACTGTAAACATGAGCCCAAATCAAGTAACTTCTACAGTAATACTTAAAGTAACACATTCATCCAGGAGCTTAGTAGACATAACCTAACACTGTTCTTAAATTGCCACAGTATTTCTTACAGTGTTTCTGTATACACTCGGATGTTAATTTTTATGCTTTACAGTAGGAAGGGCATTGAATTATGAATGCTGTGGGAAACGTAACACTGAAAAACACATCTAAATCTCAGTCTTAAGACTGTGCTAACATATCTTTTACATTTCATTTCCTTTAAGAGGGGAAAAAAAAGAAAAACACGAAAGGAACAAGTGGCCATTGTTGCCTTTGCCAGCAAAAAGAACTGAGATATCCCGGCGTGGGATATCTGAGAATCTCCATCACATACCCACTTCCTCTCTTACCAGCATTCTTAGCAAATATCACTGTGCAGACACACCCCAATGAGGTCTGCTCTGTGATACCTTCACAAAATCAGTCTCATGCAATAGTAGGAATTAATGGGAAAGGGGAGCAAAGATGGGAAAAAGCTTTTCTTCTTCACACATAACCTCAAGGATATTCTGGGTTTACGGCCTAGAAAAGAAATGACGTGAGGCAAAGTTCTATCAGCCAGTGACTCACGGACAGCTCAGGTCCCCTCTGTGGAAGAATCACAGCACAGATGTACATACAACAAGGTGAAAAAAAAACAACAGAGATGAGCAAAGCTGACATTCCCACTGAAAAGAGCCTTTATCAGTCCTCAAGTGATACAGGAGCAAGGTGCAATAAAGACTCTTTACAGCCAAAATGCCATTTTGTTGACTAGTGACCTCCTGTCTTCTTTGCACTTTGAAAGTCATCTTAACTGACTTTCAAATGCATTCTTTCTGTTGCTTTTTTCTTTTTTCTTTTCTTAAGAGTTAGCAAAAAGCCCAGTTTAATCTGTCCTTTTCTTTGGTCCTGGGTACTTTAGCTTAGGTTATGTGTGAAGAAGATCAGAACTGGGAGTTTTCTAACTCTAGATATCTCTTCATTACATACAATTTATGTATAAAGACATAAAGAATTCATATCTTTTTTTTCCTCATAGAGGATAGAGAGGTCCATACAAAGAGCAGAACACCAAGGCTAACATGGAAAAACAAGCAGGTTACAAAAAGTAAGGCAACACTGTGCTCCTAGAACAGCATTCTCCATCTATACTGGTGCCAAGAAAGATGCTGCTGAGAAAAGTCAGAAACAGAGGGAATCACTCAGGCTCTGCTTCTCTGAACTCATCCATATAAAAGGGCTTAGGATGAAGGGGACCTTAAAGCCCATCCTGTTCCAACCCCTGCCATGGACAGGTTATCACCACCAGCTCAGGTTGCCCAGGGCCCCATCCAACCTTGCCTTGGGCACCTCCAGAGATGGGGCACCCCCAGCTCTCTGTGCTGCTTGTGCCCATCATGACATTGCATTAGAGCAGTACAAAATGGAAAGAGATGAGCAGGTTCAAATCTGTATGACTGAAGCATCAGGAGGATTACACGATTCCCGCTTTTCCACCTGATGCTCCTCCATGGGAACCTGTTTGGTGCAGTCAGGCAGGTGTGTCTGTGTGCACACAGATACGTATGCACAGACGCTATATATGTCAGCTTTCCAAAACACATTTGAGAAGATCTCACAGCTTCTAAAAACACAGACATGTTTTTGGAGCTATGTATTTTTTATAGTGTTTACCATCTCCCATTCGGAAGTTTTTTCCTTCTCCAAAAACTAGCTTTGAGGAAAAGGCATGAATTTTGGGGATGGTTTGCCTCATAAAGAGCCATGGGGCTCAGTGCCTGTCAGCTCTGTTCAATTATCATGTCCAGGTGGAAAGTGTCAGGTGGTTCTCATAAAAGCTGAGGAACTGACTGCCTGGTGGGAAGGTTTCTGTGAAGTCTGTTTTGGCTGAGGGAAATAAGGGGTTGAAATTGGGTTCTACTAAGTCCAAAAAGCAACCTGACTCCTGAAGGTGTGCTGGATGTGTTGGGCTATGGGGACCTAGGGCTGCTACCAAGTTCATTAGATGTATTTGCCTTATTTCAAAGCTTTGGCCACAGCAAACAAACAAACAGTTCTCTCATACCTCATCATCTCCAAATGAAACAAAACAAATGCTTGAAGAAAGCAACCTGACCCCAAAGAACCCACTGTGTATGCGTTAAAAATTGCTTGCTAATGTACATGCAGCAGAAAAAATAATAAGTAAGCAATCATCTGAAATGACTTTTACATTACAAATTGTTCCTGAATGAGGCCTAATGGGGGAAGCATCATTGCAACCTCTTCTCCATTTGCAGCATGCATTCAAGGTAATCATTGTGCCCAATTTCCTGTTTCTTTACTGACAGAAAGGGACAGATTTCTCCTCCTTTACACAGGGCCTCCTTGGCGCTGCCTGAGTGAGAGTGTACTTGTGCTCCTGGGAAGCTGAGGATGGAGCTGGGATGACAATTGCTATGCAGTAACTATTTTTCTTTTTTCTGAGAGGGGAATAATACACAAAACTGCTGGCTACATCTGTGGTGCACCAATTAGAGAAGACCGGTATTCAGCTTCTATCATGGTTCAAGGTAAGAGAAAATTACCCACTTTTAACAGATAACAGAATCCTAACTATCTTCCTTAAACTAGGATTGACCATACACTATCTGAGATTATAGTAGGTACAATATTTCATCTGAAGACAGGCATATTTGCCTTCCAGTTTAACACTAGTATTATTTTGCTGACCTTGAGTCACATTGGCAGAGGAACTGATGCAACATGAAAGGATGTGACACAAGGCAATCACCAGCATAACAAGGCATGAAAAGCCTCAACAGCTTACCTCCTTAAGAACACCTACTATCCAGTCACAGTGACTTTTGAGTTGCTAACCACTACAGGAAGATAGAATATGAATCAATACATATCCACTTTATTCACAAAATGATGGATAATGCAGCAGGCTGGCTAGATTTACCTTAATTTGCAAATCAATTTGCTACGCTTTTTTTTATTTTTTATTTTTTTTTAAGACAAAAAAAGAAAAAAGAAAAAAGGAAAAAAAAAAAAAAAGGATACCAACAATGCAAAAACCACTAATCAATCTGAGATCAAAATAGGCCGAAGTGCAGTGGGAGCTGCTGGCCCCACTTGCATGGCTGTGCCCTGAGGATGGCTCTCAAGGCAGCCTTGAGGCAGCCAGAGCAGTGGATGGGACCAGGCAGCTGCTGGCACATGGGGCACAGCTGCACACCACTGCTAACGAACTCACCTCTGGGGAACTCTGTGTGCTGCCTGGCACTGGATCGTATGGATGAGTTGGAATTTCAACATGTGAACTTTCATCTCCATTGCTCACAAAGCACACAATGCAAGCAGATCCTATAAACAGCCAAACCACAGGCTGCCCTCGCCCCTCCGTTACTCCACAAACCCAATCCTCTGCCATTAGCTTCTCTCTGCTGTGACTTCATATGCAAAGCATCACATCTGGCTGGTGATCGACAGGGCTTTGGGCAGCGGGCAGGAGGGCTCTGCTCTCGGGGAGTGCAGGGTACCAACCTTCTATCATGGCTCAGCCCAGCCTGGGGCACACCAGCACGGAGACATGGATGGCTCAAGGAACTGGCTCTTCCCAGGCAGATCTCTGAGACTGCACAGCCCATTTCCACAGGCTCTATGTAGATGTTCTCTGCAACTGGCACTGTTCTTGCTACTCCAGTAACATTTTGCACAGGGGCAGTGGAGAGCAGAGCATGGAGCCCTCTCCTTTGTGGGAGGCCAGCTGAGCCATGTCAAACCTTTCTGTCAACGTTATTCTGAGACACAAAATTACAAGACCTGATGCTGTGGGATTTTACGCTTGGAAAGCAACCCTCAAAATGTCCTCGAATATGAGAATATGAACAGTAATTTTCTGTGGTGAATCTGTATGAGAGCTACTCGCAGACTCATCTATCACAGTTTTGTGGCAACAGAAGTAATTACTGCAGTCTTTTAACCAGCAAATCCCTAGAAGTGCTTTAGAACGAGGGTGCAGGAGGAAACAGATTTCAAAGCACATGAAAAGTATTTCCTGTGTGAGGATTTTAAAGGGAAAGCAGCTGCAAGAATGAAGATATTCAGGAAGAAGATCAGTTCTGTTAAAATACTCAGATGCTCTTCTGTGTCCATACCAGAGCAGCACTTTACAACACACATGCAAACCAGACCAGAGTTCATCCATCTCCTTTCACTCTTGGCTGTTCTTTCAGAGGAGAAGGAGAATACAGCTGTAGAGGAACAGTTTAAAGCTTGAGCTCTTGATACATATGAGGATAATACGTCTTCATTTTAAAAATACATATGGATTATTTCCACAGATGATTTGCAGATGTAACATTTAGTTATTTAAAGACTACAGGCTTTTTCAGCACTTGGAAGAGCGATAGAAAATCCTGTTTGTGGCAGGACTTAAGCTGAAATTGTAGAGCTGTTCCATCAGTACCCATAGCACCCATCACATTTTTGTTCTTTGTTTCATTCAAGGGTTTCCCCTTTTTTTGTCTTTGCCTTTTCTCTGTCTCACACTCAGCTCTTTTCTGCCCGTGTCCATAGCAGCATCCACTGGAGGATTGCAATGATGCTGAGATGGCCTTCTGCCAGGGGAAGGACAGAATCAGTGAGCAACAGGCAGTGCAGTTTGAGGTCATTCTGGTTTTCTTCCCTCAAGCACCACACCTTTCTAAGAGACAGCACTTGACTATTGAGTCAACCCTGCTAATCTTGGTAAAGTGAGACTCATTCTGTTTTCTGTTTTAACTAATGTGTCAGTGGGAGGCCAATAAGAAATCATCAAACAATGAAAGTTTACTGTGACATGTGCTAACAGGTACAACATTTACTGCAGAACATTTGACTTGCCTTCAAAAGCTCCCAGAAGCATTAATTTTTTTTTTTAATTAATTTTTTTAGGGCGAAAAAGGTACCCAAATGTATGTTTATTTCTTCTTATTGTACATCTTACTAAAAGTAACCTTAAGAAGTTCTGTACAAAATAAAGAGAAAAAATATGAAGAAAAAATTGTAACTATTTATGGACTTCACACATTTCTACTTGAAAAAAAAAAAAAGTGTCTAAATGTTGTTAAATCAAAAGCTTTAAAGCAAATATGGGATCATTAGAATAAGATTGCCCACGTGGCTGAGCTGAGTTTATATAACCATGTTCTGACCATTTTGTCTAAAAGCACAAAAATATTTTGAGAGAAGTAGATGGAGTAGATAAGAGGTGGATGGATGTTGAGGTCATTATTGGAAGATGGCAGGCATAGATGAAAGGACACAGAATAAAAGGCAAGAGTAAATTAATAGAGAGGGGTTTTGTGGGATGCGCCAGAAGCACTGTGTATATAGAAGTGCATTACTTAGATGTAAGTACTAGCACATTTGGGGGAGGAAGGCTGAAAAACATAAGGACTCGAGGGATTGAGTGTCCTGTCACCCTGAGGAGTGGAACAGAGCCAAAGAAAGAATCATTTGAGGTGAAACAACAAGCAAAGCTTACTGACTGTGCCATTTATTTGCTTCATATATTTACTTTCAGCTGCAGCCATCCATTCACTGTTGGCATGTATCCAAATAAAAATTTGTGAATCTCACAGATTAATTATTAAACCCTTTCTTATCCATAATTACCAATAATAGCCAACCAAAATAAAAATAAACACAAAACAACTATCTCCTTTACTTCACTTTCTTCAACAACGACAACAAAAGTCCAGACAGAGAAATCTGGACCACGACACATCCCACAGAGGTCAACTAGATGGAATTCTCTCAGATGACAAGAAATGACTATCCTAAGACGTAAGTAATTTAGCAAAAGCCATTCAGATGTGTCCTTCAATTACTTTGCCAAGTCTTCCCCCTTCAATAACCTTTGACAATGAATCCTGGGAATTAACAATGATCTCAACTTCCATGATAACATCACAGGGAGAAGTTGTATCTTCAGTAACTGAGAGATGGAGAACTGTCCAGAGAGAAGGTGGAAGTGAGGCCCACCTGAAGTGGGTGCTATACCTACATACAGAAGAGAATTTTTTTGGCTGGACTATATATACACAACAGAGAGCAAAGGAAAACAAAAGCAGTTACCCACACAAAGAGTTATCCATTTATTTAAACCATTATAGATAAAGAATTTAAAGCCGCAGACATTCAAGGCTAAACCTGATATTCACCAGTTCAGACTTGAGGCTTTTTCGAGACTTCAAACAAAACTAAGCATAAGCCATGAACTCGGCCCATTTTCTGCTCAGTTCCAGCACACTGTTTTAGCCACTGCCTGTGTAATGCTTTAAGAATGGCAGCAAGTTTGCTGTCAGCTGCTGAAATCTTTGACACTTCTGCAGAAACATAAATGAGTAGCCCTTTAAAGAAAAAGAAAGGTAGGAATAAATTTGCAAGTAAGCTATGCCAACACAGAAACCAAACTTTTGAAATGATGTGACCAAAGGCTGCAAATGATGATAGAGAGGAAAATTCTGAAGTTGCTATGGTAACTATTAACAATTCAGACAGGCTGTTAATATAAGATGTTATTAAATATGTCAAACCAAACATTTTATTTATAATTGAAAACACTAGTATTGACACTTTCTGATTAACAGAAATTAAAACCAAATTCAAGATGTATCTCAGCAAAGACCTGAGAGTTAAATCTGCGACAACACTTCAGTTCTCCCTTGTTACTTCGCACATTCTAAAACACCTTCAAAAACCTTTTATGCTACTTTTTTTCGTGCTTGGCCACAGCCTGCAGAAAGGCAGAAGTAAAAACAGCCGGTTTCTTTTCAACTGTCTTCTTCAGGAGAGGGAGAGATGGGAACATCTTCATTTTTTGCCCCTGACATAATCACTTTGGTGTTTAAAGATCAGATTGTATCATACTGTACTGTGCACTTTACGCTGCTGTCCTAACTCGGAATAAGTTGAGCTGCTCCATTGTTCCCATGTCAGTGGATCTAGTTAACTTTGCAGATGAAACAGGGAAACTCTTTCCCAGGATAACAAGCTTTTTGAGACTTCAGTTCTGCAAAGTACTTAAATCTTCACAGAGATTACTCACACAATTGAAATTTAGCATGAACTTAATTTATAATGTGGTCTAATTTATTCTGTGGTGCAATTGTAAGCTTAAAAAGAATGTTAGAGCATTCCCATTGTGTTACAGAAGCCAACACTCCTCTGTACTTGTGGTCATGCTGGAATGGGAAGGACTGTAGATCCCTGAGCTCAGCCTGCTGAAGGATCCCAGGTCCCACGTACAGCTTTGCTGACAGGTGGCCTCCAATGCTATATGCACTCTATACCCTGAGTCAGCAGTATTGTTTCCCTGACCCATTGTTGGGCGATTTTACCAACAGAACAGCCTGCCATGCCTTGCTTGTGAGAGCATGTGTAGGGCTCAGTCTTGTGGGTAACCACACCTACCTGCTGCCATCAGAGCCTCTCCTGTGGCCAGTTCACCTGCCAGCATGAAGCACGCTGTGCCAACACCCAGATGTGGCGGTGGCTTGTTCACAAAGTGCTGCGTGTCACTGCACCGTCTAATACTAACTTTATGGATAACTGGTGTTTTAAGATATAAATATTACAGAAGTAGATTAATCATTTACCAGGATGGAAGTCAAAATATTCTTGTGAGGATCTAAAATAGTGAGAAATAACTTCACTTTCAAGATCACGTCCTGTTTCATAAGCTAAGGAATTGGAAGCTGCGTAGAGCCCGGCTAAGAGAACATTTGCAGATATGTCAGTCATGTTTGCAATTATTTGACATATTTTATTTGCCTAACTTTTTACACTTCTTCTGTAGTTGGTGGAGACATTAGATGGAATCCAAGTGTCACTGTTTCATGCTAGAAATTCAGGGAACAATGGGATGGAAATGTTTAACCTGCACCTGTCTTTATCAGACCTTCTCCACTAAGTAGAAATTAGATCTGTCCAGAATCTGCGTGGGAAAGACTGTGTAGCAAATGGAAATTACAGAATACACACCTTCTGTGCGTTATGAAAAAGTGCTACTAAAACAAAAGCACTAGAGTCAGCTACTGGCACAGTGATACTGTAGCAATATCACTGCATTTCTGCATAGAGTCACCCAAAGATTATAAAAAGAACTGGCTCATTTCCATGGAAGCAAGACTATGCACAAGGACTGCACAGTAGGGCAAGTCCCTGCTGGTCATGCAGCAAGGTGTCTGCTGAGATGCTCATTCCCAGGGCAGAACTTGTCATTGGAGAATTTACCGCTTACTGTGATCAAGAAATAACACTGAAATGGCACCGATCTATTCATAACATTATTGTTTTCATAGAGAAATCCTGTAACTCAGTTAAACCGTGTGGATCACAGTAAGCAGTTCGATGATACTTACATAAATGTCAGGAGACATTGGCTGTTTTCACCTCATTCCAAATAAATTATTGTAATTTTATTGTTTTTATGTCAGCAAATCATATTTTTTTCTGAGTAAGATATATTAGGATGGAGTTTGGATTTCTGTTCAGAGGAACATGCATTTTTCAAATGTCAAACCGTACTTTGCTGAGAGCCCCGGAGCGGCCTCATATGAGAGAGTTCCTATGGGCAAGGCTGGCTTCAGACAGCTCCATCTCCCCCTGGCCTAAGCATGCAGCTTGCCCTTGGTGCTGTGGTTTCTACCCCTTTGGAAGCCCTACAGATACATCTGACATGGTGTTACCCAGCAAGGCTAGTTTTAAACCAAATAGGACTTGCACTGAGGGAAATTCCCACATGGAAGCCTATTCCAGCTACCTGGACATTTCAGGCTTCCTCATGTATGTATACAATGGGCTCCTAAAGCAGTCTACGTTTTCCTTGTTGACCATTTCAAACAGAGCCATTAAACCCTCAAGCAGCTGAAATTCAGTGATCACATGTTGACTGCAAAGTTTATGGGTACTGTTTACTGTACACATGCTTTGCAGGATAACATATGTCCCTCTTCATATAAATTATTTGCAGGTGCTGCTAAATCTCTAGTAATCAAATAGCCTACATCTAATATGTCTAATTAGCTTATTTAGTAATTGTGATGGAAACATAGGAAGACATTTACTGGTGTCCCCTCAGATATCCTTAAAAACAAGGAATGTCACTGGGGGGATGTCATAATGTAGGTGTTTTTTCAGCCCAGTCAGTATGCATCATTTTAATGTGACTGTGATCATAGCCCCATTGTGCCTGCCAATCCCAATTAACAGAATCACCCATCCTAGGGCTGAATTCATTGCTGCCTGTGCAGCTTATTGGGACATGAAGCAGTAGACTTGCAGTCTACAGGCCTCTGAAAAGCAGCCATGCCTCTGGGAACTCTGCTCAACTTTTCTCAGCTGTGAAATCTCTCTGTAGTAAGACATGTTCCTGTCACATATTTTTCCTTATGGACGGGTGAATATTTCCCTTTTTTGATGACTCCAGTATAATCAGCGAAAAAACAAGATGAACAAATACATTCAGGAGACAGCCTTGCTGTTAAAGTTACCATTAAGCCTTGAAAACCAGGGCAGGTGGGTTGATCACTAAAAGTATTTGGTTTGCATCTGCAGAATGAGTGATTAAATCTGAAAATGAAATATCAGGCTTAATATTTTTTGCTAAGAATCTATGTGTTACCATGTTGCATATTTTAGCACGTAGCTGGTGTTGTGCCAGCTTAGTGTATCCCATACATACAATTTAATTCACAAGTGAGACACCTACATGGAACAGCACCAGCTTCCTTCTGCCAACATCAAGTGATTTCTTTGGAGAGTAGGAGAGCAGTAAGTTACTTTTATGGTACAAGATCTTTTTTTGGCAAAAGATAGAACCAAGACTTCCAGCAGCAACAACCAAAAGGCTCTTCACAATGCAAAGATAAGCAACATCTTTTCGTATCTCCAGGGACTTTCCCCAGATTCTGTGGCACAGAGAGCATGAGATTGCTCGTAGCTCTTTTGTTCCTTCATCTCTTCTTAGCAGTTTTCATTTAGAATCAAACACTTGTGCTAGAGGCAAGAAGTCTCTTTTCTGGCTTCATGTCCCAGAATTTTCCTAAATTGTTCTTGCACATGTCGGCTCCTGACATATGATATATGCAAACTCCTCTCCTGATTTATGCTTTATGCTTTATGTGGAGCCAGTATAATTGTAAAAAAGTAGTTTTCCTTGAAGTTTAGAAAGTAATATACAGTGACTGAAAATGTTTCCCTAGCATCTCATTGCTGCGCCCCCCTTGACAGTTCTTTTCCAGTGTGTATCTTGCAGAAACAATCTGAAAATAAATGCAATTATTTCCCCAATATCACTAGTTTTAAAATCTTAGCACTAGAGAGGATTTCCCATTCCCATCACTGCATTTGGTGAATGGAGAAAAGTTCATCAAAGGCCACTTTTCCAAGTGGACTTGCAACCAAACTCTTCACAATGAAACACTGGGCCAAATTATCAAAGAGTTCACCTCCTGTCTGGCACAAGATTAAGGACAGAATTTCAAAGCATTTAGCCATTTGAAGTTCTCAGTGTGACACCACTGGCCAGATTTCCAAAATTTCCACTCACTCAAGAGCCTAGAAGTGATCTGAACTTCTTTGAGAACAGTTATTGGTTTTGGACACTTCAAAACTGTATAGTATTGAATGTAGTCCAGAGACCACATTATTTAAGTATTTATAATAATTACTTGATAAAATACAAATGTTTCTTTCAATTTGTCCATGAACAGTTCTTCCTGCATTCTTAAAACTTCTGAATCTATAAACAGAGAGTTTCCTTTCTATGCTCTCATCCAAAAGGCTCTGACAAGACAGCCCTTGCCAGCTAACTGACAACTGGAGGATCTTCCCCCCTTTCTCTTCCAGATTCAGAAAGAAAACTAAGATTAGCTCTCTTCACAAGCAGCGAGTTCCTTTATTTCCTTATAAAGGCTTTGATACAGCATTTTGGCTAGGAACCACTTTTATCACTAAAATTACACTCATTAGAAGTTAAAGATACTGAATGAAACAGAGCAATCTCAGATCAAAGGAGCCTGCTCTTAACTACATCATAAAAACAAATTCAACCAACTAATAAGAGATGGGCTAAACACATCAAGGACCTAAATGATTAACTTACATTTAGCAATTATTTTGACAACTTATTAAAGGAAAGCTGATTTTTTTTTCTTTTTTTTTTTTTTTTCTTTTTTTCCCCTAAATTAAAGCTTACTACATTTACATGATGCAGGAAATTATGGTTTAGTTATTTACCAACATCTTCCAAACCAGCAAAAGGAAAGCAGCACTCTTATCAAAAATAATTTGGCCACTACAAAACATGACTCCATAAAGTACATCTCTGAAAGCCTTCTGCTTATTAGCACAGTGATCCTATTGATTCTATGGCAACAAACTGCATAGAAGCAATTACATTTTACCATGATCACAAAACCAAATATTTAGGATTTGACTACGTGCTGTATTAATCCATCTATAATTAGGTAGACAACACCGTGCTTTCTATTTCTTCATGATTTATCTGTACTATCTGACAGCATTTTGAAGGTGAGCTGATTATTGCTTTTTTATCTGTAGAAGTTTCATTAGTTTGGTTTTTTTTCCCCCTTCTGATATGGTTTCAGTTATTAAAAAGGCAATGTAAGAAGAAAGAGAAGTTTCAAGGTACAGGAACAGAATGAATTTCAAACAACAAGAAATGAGGGCTGAGCTACCTGCAGTAAGAGTAAGTCACTCTTCATCTTTGGCAGCAGAGATTAGGTTTAGCATGTTAATGCCATATATAATAAAGAGGTTTAAAGCCTCCAGACAATTCTATATATCTAAAGGCTGAGCTGCAAGTCCTTTAATGAAACCAAGCATAACATCTAAACACATTATTGAGTTCTGCAGCAACTCCAGTTTGTATTTTTAACAATAGAGTTTGATAGATATGACAGTGCTGGACAAACAATTTGTATTTATCACTTGCTGCAGTATGAAGATTATTTGTATTCAGACTCAATTCTGCCTAGGATTTAACACACTCACAGACCAAATAAAGATATCCTGTTTGTTATCTCGTAACGTGCAAAAAGAGTGATGGTAATACGTATCTGGTGTTGAATGTGTAAGTCCACAGCGTGTCTCGGATGGCTTTGTGTCCTGTGCAGACTGTATCAACATATAACAGCAATAAGATTGTTAAGGACAATCTTCTGTAGGCATCCATAGCAAAGCACAGAGATGCAGGGACTGCTGCACCAGGCAGCAGTGACCCCACTCGTGCTCTTCTTCCTCAGTATCCTTCTCAAACCAATCATGAACAAAACAATCATGAAAGTGTTCAGTGTCCTCCCACACATTTGGACAGATTTTGTGTTTCAGAGACTTTACTTTTTATCTTTAAAAGCTAAAGGTTAAGGCATACAAAAAACCATTTGCTTCTAGAATACAGTTACATGGCAAATTGAAAAAAAACCCACCACCACCAACAAAAAAACAGCCACCACCCTAGCAATTATGTGGCAATTACCACAGCAAATTATCATAATCATTTTAGAAATGGCTCTGAATACATCACTGCTACTTTTCTTCTAGGTGTGCAGAATTATTCTGTGCCTAATAATTCTACGATACCAGTAAGATCTCTCAAAGACCAAGCAGAGCAGTCCCACAAAATACTTGGAGAAAAGCAAGACATTTGTAAGTGAGAGTGGACTACATCTTGAAGCTTGCAGTGAAGTCCAGCACTGAAATATCCCAGAGGATATCTCACAAGGCTGGGAGACCTGAAGGTTCATTTTTGTATACCTCCAGTACATGGAGCACGCCTTATATCCATTAAGGGCACGCCTTAGTGGAAACCCATTTTGTAGATTAGCTACCTGCATGAGCAGTATTATGAGGGGCAAGGAAAAGGACCATCCATCCATAGTTGCACACAAGGCACTTGAATGCACACTCGAGATTAACCCTTCCAGTGTTTCAGAAAAAAAGCTACCAGGTGTCCATAGCTAAGCTTGCTGCACTGTGAGCTCCACTGGGTGCCAGGAGCCTGTAGCCCACAGTGCTGTCCCCAAGGGTGGCAGCAATTCCCTGCTGGCCTGAGACTTCCTCAGATCTCTGTATTAAGTGCTGCACTGGTGGGGACAATCCAGCAGTGCTGCAATGTAGGTCGCACACACCTGCCTTCTGCAGCCAGCCTTTGAAGGGATGTGCAGCAGTATCTGCTATCTACCTTAGAAGAGTGGATTTTTTAGATGCATCAATTCGTATTCTCTCTGCTTTGCGTTCCTTTAGTCCCTAGATGTGCCTGGAAGAAACCTCAGGCCAAGTCCTGTTCTCAGCTGCAATCCAATTATTGGAAATGATTAGCAGTGCAGCAACAAATGGTAGAATTAGAATCACTGTATCACTTCCCCATCACCAGAAGAAAAATCAGTTTAACAGATTTGTATCACTGTGGCCCAGACATCAAAGTCTGTTTTTCAGTTTGGTTGCATTTGGCAACACCGTTTAACTGTACATATATTCTTAAACTGTCTAAAAATAACAATTCTGAAGAACCTAAGATGTTTTCATGCAGGCCAGGGGAAGTTTAATCGCATTCAAATGCGCTCAGTCAATTCTCAGATGAAGTCTGAACTCTTATTTTGCTCTTCAGTAAGATTGATGTGAAAAGCCACCATAGCCTGGGGTTTTGAAGTTGAAAGATTATAATTTGGCCTTCTGGCATGTATCTTTGTCAGTTTTTTAATCTCTATATGAAGCCTTTCAGCTTTAGAGAGAGACCAATTGATGTTCCCTGAAGCATGCATATTCTTTCAACACTATAAAAGTCGTCAACCATTGTCATTTCCAATCTAGAAGTTTTATTCTCTTTATTCTCAAATTAATTTGGCTTCCTTGTTCAATTGCCTGTGTCAGGTAAAAAACAAAACAAAAAAACAACCACACAAAACATACACAAGATTTCTACATTTCTACAGCTATCTGTAGGCTGTTGATCATATAGCCTGATATCTGAATGGGATACAAATACTCAGCAGAACCAGACATCTCAAATGGCTTAAGAGATAAAACCCTTTAAATAAGCTTGAGACAGATCTGAATTTATTTAAATGTCTGATTCTGAATGTACTTATGCCTAGTAGTAATGTTTACCATCTGCCTTATTCTGTCTGATGAGGTAATTGTAAATCTATAAATAGCTTAGCATATGCTGCACATATTCTGGCTTTAAATATAACAGCCTTTGTGTAAAACAACTGGAAATAATAAGAAGTGATATTAGTTTGGGCGTTATTCAGGGTAAGTTGAGAAAGAAGTATAAAAGCTTTTTCCTTTGTATTATTTGTATCTACTGCTCCAAAAGCCCGGCTGAAACCAAAGCCTTGTTTATGGGCCCAATTTTAACAAGTTGTCAGTAGTTTCAGTGATTCAGACCTACTGAAATAGGCATTTGAAATGTAGTAAAGCAGTTACAGTCAGAGTAATAAATACCGTAAACCAATATAAGAAGTACATTCATTTAGGCTGAACAAATAGATGTTACTCTGTGAATGACTAACGCCACAGAGCCCAGTGGATGTTTCCTCTTCTACAAGGTAGAAGACCATAAAACAAAGTACTGTCATAGCAATCATGAAAGCTTAACTTGAAAGAATCACTTTAGAGCCAGATTAGAGGATTCTTGCTTCTACTGTACCTACAGCCACTGTATGAGCAAAGTGCTGTTTCGTAATTAGAACTAAGAATGCCATTAATGCTAATTATCTGTGGAAAGAATTGTAATAGCTCATGTACATTTGCCCAGAATAAAGCCTTAGAGAAAGGAACAAAGCAGTCTAAAATCACAAGCTTACTGGCATGCAGCTTTTTCTCCACATATTAAGGAGACCATGAAATGTAAGCAAAGACCAACTCAAGCCTGGGTAACTGGGTGATGTTCCTTTCTGGGGCATGGTTTTAAGATGGAAAAATCATACTATTAAGAGAAAGACCATATTTTCTCTAATATAATTCATACTTTGGAACCAGGACTACATTGCGAATTTTCATTTATTAGCTCTGGAAATCGGACACCAGTCCATTGACTCAGGCAATCACTGCAGCTGCCTGCAATGGCCCCCTAGTGCAGGTGGGGGGAAAAACGATACATTACCAAATTAGAAATAAAACAGTGAGTCACTTTCCAAACCTCCTCCAAGTAACATGGGCAGTCTCTGTCTCATCTGTGGCATGGCTCGAAAGCTTAAAAAAGGGCCTAAGGATGTGTATAGTTTCAGCTGCTCGGTTCAAACAAATAAAATTCTTAACATGGAAAGCTAAGATCAGAGACTATTCTGAGGTTTCACAGAATCACAGAATGGCCAGAGTTGGAAGGGACCTCAAGGATCTCCAGCCCCCCTGCCACATGCAGGGCCACCAACCTCCCCACTGAATACTAGACCAACACAGGTTTCTTACTGAAGGCTGGATTCATTGGAAAAGGCCTTGGCTACGATACCAAGAGCTGTGGTTGTACTCCAGGTCACATGTGCAAAAAGCCAGTTATTACATTTCTCGCACCATTAATTAATCTCTGATGTCTGTGTAGATTCTTAATTCTATTCATTCAAAAGTTTTGCTCCCTTTTGCTAATAAGGGTTCTTCAAGGGAATATGTATCCTGACCTTCACAAAGCCCTCATCTAAAATAAGACTCTTCCCAGGTAATTCACTAGCAGCATAAAACTTCTGGAAAGTGGGTGAGAAAAGATGAACAATTTCCAGCTGTGTGCATCTGTGCCCAGCCAGACATCTTCACACCATATGGGTGGCTAGCCTTCAGTCGGGCAGCAGGACAGAGAGAAGCTGAATGGGAGAAGGAATTTTCTGAGAAAACTCATCGTCCCTGGAACTATAATTTTGAGAGTGCCTGCATGTCTGATGTCTTCCCTCTGCTTTCAGATATCCTGTGAGGGTATTCCTGACGTGCTCTGTAACTGCCACTTAGGTGGAGGTGTAATCTACGCATTGTCTGACTTGGGAAGTAGGGGAAGGGTGGTGGGAAGTGAAATAAGAGGCAGTCAGATGCTCCTTTGACAGTAAACGTCAAGAATAATTTAGTTTACATATTGAGGATTTTATGCCATCAGAGCTCAGATTCTCATGCTATTTCACTGAGATGGATTCAATGAGACTTCTTTTATTTCTAGAAATTCTGCATAGCTGAAACATCGGAATCTCCCTTTCACTTTATTTTTTAATTGCCTTATAACAGGGGCCAAAGCTACTTTCTTTTATACGAATAGAGTCTTTTCAATTATTTTACCTAAATTGCAGTTGTGAATGGATTATGGCCTTCATTTCTTTTGTATCCACCAGTGATGCAGCAATATCAGAAATAAGTACAGAACGGAGCTCATATCAAAGCAGACTGTGCTTCCTGCCCCTCTAAAGTAATAACGTATGCTAGAAAGAAAGGAAGTGATGAGCTCCAAGACAATAAACAGCTAGAACATGTGGAAGACAAGATGCCAAACCATTCTCATTCAGTTGCACATCATTACTGGCCTCTATGATTTACCCATATCCTCAATAAAACAAAAAGATTAATTTATTGCATAGTTATAGTGTAAGAAGAATCCCATTTCTGACCAGGGAACTTTACGAAGAAATAATTAAAACTCCTTATGATCTCCACACGATGTTCAGATTTGGATAGCCCTTTCCCAAGGCACAGTATAAAGGAAGTCATACTGAAATTGAAATGGTATCCTTCCTCTCCCTCTTACTTCCATCTCTTCAGTAAAACCAAAACTTTACTGGGTCCCAGACACATAGATATTGGATATAATGTCCACATAAATCTTAAGGATCTTCTACAGTACTGCAAAATTTGTGATTTGAAGATAAAGTTACGGAAGTTACATTCAGTTTAAATTACTGCAGGGTCAGTGAAACCAATAAGATTATCCCAACTTTGGGCCAGTGTTAATAGAATGTGAACTCTGGCCAGAAATGCCAGCCTGTGTGGGGTGTGTGTGCTAAAGGAGCAGATGTGATGCACGAGGACCTGTGAGCAGGTAGACAGAGAGGCGTTTCAGGGTGGGCAGTAATTCCGGAAGTCAGTGCCAGCAGAACAAAAAGCAATATTACTTTATTTTGTTAAAACTCACTAGCACAGTTGCCTAAATGCCTACACAGCAAACATTTGCTTGTGCCATTAGTTTATCTGTCCTGCATAATTATTAAGATAGCTGCTGTTACCATGCTGTTCTAAGGCACTGGGCAAACATTTTGAAACAGTTGTTTCACTTATGGCAGAATAGAAGCCAAACTGACTTCTGTCTTTGTTCTACAGTATCACTGTAATGATATGTGCTGGAACAGTCTGGGGATGGGACTATTAGTAACCGCCTTTACAGAACAATGACTTAGTGTCAACCTCTCAAAGTGGGGGTTGTTCTGCCTTTCACTTTTTGTAACGATATCATGAAGTGAAAGTTATTTAAAAACATGCACATAAATCATGAAAATGACAATCACAAAAATATTTGCCACTCTTTTCATATTTCATGCACATTCCCACGGTATATTTCCTCACTCAGTAACTCCATTTCTGCTTCAGTTGTTTGGAAGTCTCCTCTAACGCTTCTCTGATACAGACAAATTTTGCTCCAAAGTTAAGGGCAAGGTGATCTTGTATGTAAACTGCAAGGTTTGTAACGCAGGACCCTTTGGACTCTCTCCTGAACTTCCCTGCACTAGCAGAGGTTTCAAGAATACATGAAGAATCCATCTTTGAGGGAAGAACAAGAAGTGTTGTTATGTGCACTGATGCAAGGAAGCAGAAAAGTGTTATATTTTTGTATCAGTAGCTAAATCACGCTGTACCAGGACCTACTATTGCCAGTTACAGCACTCAATTTCAGGAGCAGAGATAAGGATTCCAAATAACTATTACCAAAAAGTAGATTGCTCGTAATAACTGGTACACAAAAGGTGAAATAAAATCAGGAATTTTGTCACAGAGTTCAGTGGGAAGAACCTGATGTAGGCATTGTCCAATCTCTAAAGTACTTTGGATGGGATTTAATACAAAATTATAGAGTTTTCCTGAATGATATCTCTCTTCTCATTTACCCGAACATGCTCTGAGACTTGCTTAGGATCAAATGAAGAATTTGCCTATAATAAATATTAAGATCATTAATTAATTTTTTAAGTCTTTTTGTCAAACCCTTAACCAAACAACACTTCTTTTTTTTCTGAAGGAAATGTGTCAAATCCGTCAGTTGTGAAGTCTCATTGTGTGACTACATTAAAGATCCTACAATTCAAACAACTTTGAGGTGTTTTAGTTGTCACGTCACGCAGAAATGAACAAAACATCAAGTACATATTATACACATACAGACACTGGAAATAGTATGTTATAGGGTCACAGAGAAACTCAGATGCAAAACAACATGGCAGACGTGGTACATGGCAGAGGAAATGGACCTGGGAGTATTGATTGATGCTCAGCTGAACGTGAGCCTACAGTGTGCCCAGGTGGCCAAGAAGGGCCAAAGGCATCCTGGCTTGCATCAGGAACAGGGCAGTGATTGTCCCCCTGTACTCAGCTCTGGTGAGGCCGCACCTCGAGTACTGTGTCCAGTTTTGAGCCCCTCACTGCAAGAAAGACACTGAGGCCCTGAAGCGGGTTCAAATAAGGGCAACAAAGCTGGTGAGGGGTCTGGAGCACAGGCCTTATGAGGAGCAGCTGAAGGAGCTGGGAACGTTCAGCCTGGAGAAGAGGCAGCTCAGGGGAGACTTTACCTGAAGGGACGTTGTAGTGAGCTGGGGGACATGTAACCGGTGATAGAACTAGAGGGAATGGCTTCAAGCTGCGTCCAGCGATTTAGGCTGGATGTTAGGAAATGCTACTTTTCTGAAAGAGTGGTCAGGCACTGGAATGGGCTGCCCAGGGAGGTGGTGGAGTCATTAACCCTGGAGGTGTTCAAGGAATGTTTGGATTTCGTGTTGAGGGATATGGTTTAGTGAGAACTATTGGTGATAGCTGGATGGTTGGACTGGATGATCTTGTAGGTCTTTTCCAACCTTGGTGTTTCTGTGATTCTGCAGTGCTGGAACAGGCTGCCCAGACAAGTTGTGAAGGTGTTCAAAGTCAGGATGGATGGGGCCCAGGGCACCCTGATCTACTGTCTGATTTGGTGGATGGCAACCCTGCCCACAGCAGGGGGGTTGGAACTACATGATCTTTGAGGCGCCTTCAAACTCAAGCCATTCTATGATTCTATGAACAGCCTTCCACTGCAAATTTCAGCAGCTACAGGGGCTAGAAAATAAAAAATGCCCTTCCATAGAGCAGTGCATGCATCAGATGTTGGCGTGCTCAAAAAATACCCAGCCAGAGTAAAAGTCTTCCTGTGTGTAGATTGCCACGAGAATGGTATGTGGCATTTGCTAGCTGTATAAACCAATCAGTGCTGCAAGAACAGATTCAAGTTATACCATTTCATGTTTGGTACATTCTCTATAAAGAGCAGGTGGAATCAAAGTTTTAATCCTTCTAGCAGGTGACCTTTTCAAAATTCTGTATTTTTACTGCCTATCAGTTTTCTCTCTTTCTTCCAAGCTCCTGAGATTGTAATCAAAGATGAACAGAAATAGCCAGAGAATTACTGAATACTGAAAAAGCCAAAGTGTTAAAGATGCCTTTCACCCAATATATGCTCTATTACAGCCCTGATATATGATTTTTAATAGCTTAGGTGCAAATATGCACATTAGCAATCTAAACAATGTAGTAATATCCACAGAGAACAGGTTTCATTGATTAAATCATAAATATAGTATCTTATTACGCGTTTGGGGAAACTGAAATATGAAAAGCAATGCATGCATTTTTGAATTATAAGAGGAGAGAATATTGGCAAATCTTTCAACAGCTGTTTATCATGAAAAAGAAGTTACAGTTACCATTCCCCAGCTATGCAGACTGAAAAAACTCAAAATTGTACATTAATAAATTATAACAATGATGCATGAAGCTAATATAAAACTTTTGAAGGCAGTTTCTTAGTCCAGAGGGAGTTGTCAAATTTGCTATTTGTGACTTTAATGTTTCTTGGAATTTCTTTTAGGGCATTTAAAACTCCTTTTGTGACTCTTCATCAGCAGTTTTCCAGACAGCAAAGGCCTTGGCAATATACATTTTCACTTTCTGCATGGCTGACGGACTTCATATGCTATATCCAATTTAAGGGTAGAGCAGTAGATTACACTGCTAGAATATAGAGAGCCATTGCCTTTGAGGCTGAATCATTGCTGTTTATAGTAATTCTTACTATTTGCTTTTTGACAGCCATTTGTGACTGGAATAAAAGATGATGCTCAGATTATTGTCAAGCTACTGTAATATCTAGTAGTGCATGAAGTCTGTAGCAGATGGACTTGAACTTATGAGCTCTCAGATTCTCAATAGCCTTTCAAATGAGCAGTGTCCTCCTCAGCCATTTGTAATGCAACTGGCTTTGGCAAATCCATATTTCAGAAGATGAAATATTATTTCAGTCAGCTTTCTTTGTTCTATTTGCAATGTTTTATAGAGTTTAATTTGAGAGAGAGCTTAGAATTGAGACAGAACAAATTGATATGCAGTTGCTGAGGTATGCTAAGTTACAGGTACATCCAAGCTGAACATCAACAAAGCATCTTGACACAGACTGCTTCCAAAACTGCACCCCACCCATTTCAGGTACAATATGCAATTGCCATACATCTTTCTTTGGCAAAACTCATAAACTTCCTCATAATCTCCGCTAATTCAAATAGACCTTTAATCTGCTAAATGCAAAGCAATACTAAAAATTTGTTTGGCATATGGTACCCCAGAAGGATTCTCTTACAACAAACAGCTGCTGTTGACTTGGATGCTGTTTTAGCTGCTGTTGAGAGCATGGACAGCAACTAGCTTGCTTTGGAGCATGGTTGTCTTATACTGGATTTGTCTCAGTAAAGACACCTTACAGATGCACTTATTCTCACAGGTCCCTAGATTACTGATTACTTAGTGCATTGCAAATATACTATTGTTCATATATGGTCAGCTGCTCATGCCAGAAGCAAATGACAGAAGCCTGCCACAGTGAGCTGAACTCCAGCAGTTCTCTGGTCACTGAATACCAACAGCCCAGTTTCTTCTGGGCAGGCAGTCTAAAAGCCAAATGGAAAATGTTCCTGTGGATGGTTAAAGACTGTCAGAGTATTTCTTCTGTCTGTATCTAGGATCCTTGCTTTAGGATCTGTTGCTTCAGAAAACCTTTTGCTTTTTTGCATATGCTTACTTATATTGTAGCATTGCTGTTTGACCTTTTACTGCAATGCTGCTGTTCAAATCTCTATAGCTGAAGTTGTGTCAGCACTTTCACCACAAAACCCATTATGAGGAAGTTTATAACACAACTATAAAGATGTACTCCAGAATGAAAGGTGGTGTACAAAGACTCAGCACAGGGCATTGCCTCTTTTTATATATCACTTTTTATAAACAAATTAGTCTTGCTATTTTAAGCCTTTATGAGAGTAAAACAAACCCCGCTTATATGTTACTGCTCACATAACGTGGCAATCAACTGCTACAACAAAAAGTAAAATGGACTAACTAGTAAATACTATGATTAAAATTATGGTTATGGAAGAATTGGAATTCTGTGGCAGTAAAGGCAGCCCAAATACATACATACTCAGTTTCCTACCAAGGGTGAGCTATGCACAGAGAACAAGCCCATCTCCCTCAGGCAGATGCTGGAGCCCATCTTGGGATGCATAAACTCTGACGTATAAACTACCTTGTAATCTCTTGCACTGTTGTTTGTGGTGGCTGTGTTGCAAGGTCACCAGTTCCCCAATGGCACGTACACAGTGCCATGCATTCTTTCCTTAAAGACCACTGGAGCTAGCTAGCTTCCCGAAAAAAGGTGACCACAAATGGTTACAAAGGGCAGGATACTCACACACCACACGTATGCTGGGTGTTTCAATAAAAATATACTGGTGAAGATCACTGAAGGCTCAAAAGTACCTATTCTGGACTTCAGTTTTCCTCCTAAATGGTCCTTTAATCCCTAATAGCCATGAATACATTACCTTTTCTTTGTTTCTGCTTAGCCATTTATGGTGTTGCATACAGACATTGTACTACTCAGAAGATGCTATCCTATCGATCTGCTTCCCTTGATAAAATGCTTCAGGGCTGTGGGGTTCAACAAATAAAACTCACAGTTCCTCAACAGTGACCCATGAGGAGGGCCAGCAGCTTGATCAGAACCCACAAACCAGCTATAACATGACAGTACAATTAGTGAGCCCAGAGAAACTGCCAGAGAAATGTGACTGTACTTCTGGTAGTATCTGAACCAGCACAGACTATTTCATTTGAATCTCCTATAGCTTTCTGGAGACATGTCCTTAGATTCATATGGTTCCCAAGATGTGCTGGCACATTAGTAGCACACCCCTGATTCATTGCATTTGCAACTTCATCTGCAGTCACAAATTTGGCTGTGGTGCACTGAGACTGTGAGACCAGTTTAAGAGTATGCCTACCACCAAAAAATGTCAATCAGATACAAAAAGTGCCCTGGATGCATATATGGATTAACCTGCAAAAAACTTCTAGTAAAACTCAAAAGGAACTCACATTGCATCTACCAAAATTTATACCAAAAATTATACCAAAATAATACCAAAAATTGCACCTGCAGATGCACCAGATGAGACTCATTTGCTGACTCAGATACCAAGAGGGAAGGAAACAGCATCACTCCCAGCTTCAGCCCAAGCTGCTTGCACCTTCCAAAGGCTTCGGATGCTTCTCAGTTGGAGTATGTGCTCTGCAGCCCTAGCTATTAGCGCTCTATTACAAGTGAGGTAACAGATGTGCTACCGCCTGCAGTGCAGACAGCCCTGAAGTTCAGGTTCCATTGGCTTCTACTGAATCATGGATCTGAAATAATTTCAAAATGTTAATATCTGGCACTTGCTGAAAATGGGGCTGCCTTGGATGCTGATCATGCAAGCACTACACAGATAACTTTACACATGGGACTTCGGAGCACTGCCTAAATTATAGTGTGTTACTACAATCTGCAGCAAAGACTGGCACAGAAATCAGGAATGATTTTTAAAAACAGACTACAAATTCCAAAGGAATAACTACAGACAATGAGGGAAAAGAAATCAGGTTTTAAATGGATAGCTGCATATTACCAGAAGATCTATTGTTGTCTTTCTCATAACTACTGCGCCTTAAAAAAAATTATTATGCTACAAATATGCTTTTCAGGGGAGATGAAGCTAGAATTGTCTGCCACATAAAGTACCTGTGATATATTTAAATAACCTTCTAACAGACACGCTATTAAAGATATTTTCCAATACGTCTGGGAAGGAATCACTAAATACTTTTCTTTTTTCTAAACATTTAAATCATCAATATGCTGCCTAGGCTAACAGTGTGTTTCTGATATAAACCGTTCTATAATAATTCAAGGCAACCCTTAATACCAAGCGTAGAACTGCACAATCACCTCCCCGTGACCCCTGTTCTTTCCTGCATTTAGTAAGGAAGGTTGCTGGCAGCAAGGTTGTTACACGAACTGACAAAAGCGAGTGGAGACAGCAAGCCGTGCTTATTTAAGTCTCTATTCTTCCATGCCACTCAGCTTCAATCCTGTGCCTGGCAAAACAACATCAGTATTCTCTGCCTCTTAACTAAGGAAGCAAATCAAGAACCAGACAGGCTAATGGGAACTGAACCTCATTTCTTGGCCTCCTGCACAACCTGGGAAGCCAAACGGAAAGCATCCCGCTCCTGCAGGCCTCGGCTCCCCTCGCCAGCTGGGAAGCCGAGCCCCGCTGGCTCCACGCGGGCCGCGTGCAGACGGCCTTCCCGGCTGTGAGCGCTGCGGGCCAGCTGGGAACGCAACTGCTTCTCCAGACCGCCTGTCCACGTGCCAAATGCAGCCTGCAGGGCTCCTCTTCCACCCGCCGCAGCCGGTCAGGGGCCTGCAGCACTGTTATCGCAGTCAGCTAAGTGCTCCAAAAAGCTCCGTGGAGCTTTGGTTAAACTCCGCAAGGAGCGGGACGACCAAAGAGGAGCTCCACAAGGGGAGGCACCCGCTGCCCTCCTCCTTAGCTCCCAGCACGCTGAGTGACGTTCCGGGATTTTATTTCCACCCCTCCTCATAACTGGGCTCAGCCTGAGGCACATTCAGTTAGAAATACCAGAGACACATTAGAAGGAGGAAACTGAAAAAGCCACAGCTACTGACTAGAGCTGGTTGAAAGGTTTTCAACAAAACCTGAAACCGCATGAAACCCACCTCGTTTCACATTTCACTGCAATTTGAAACTCAAACTAGATTTGTTGAAAGGTTCCCTGAGGATTGTGGTTCCAGTCCCAACTGGCTTCTCCATTTATAGTACGTGACTTTACTAGCCCAGCTGAGGGCCAGATATAGCTGGGCCTTGTTTCACAGCTCAGTGAAATGAAGAAGGGCAGCCTGTCCTGCACACTGCACCGTGTGGCCTTGCCAGACCCCGAGCCCTGGAAACAGCCCCCACCGTCCAGGCAGACTGGCATGCAATAGCAAGAGAAAGGATATCCCTCCTTCCCATTTCCATATGGTAACGGATCGTAACGGATCGGTTAAAGGCTCCTTAGAGACCAAGAGCCACAGGATGAATGAGAGCTAAGAAAGCTGCACCCTCCTTCCCCTGTAGGGGCAGTCAGATTGCTACCCATTACACCAGCCACAACCTTGTCTGTGGCCCCTGGACTGCCTGTAGACTGTCCAAGACCAAATTACTATTTTCACCTGAATTAGCAGCCAGTTGGAGTGATTTTATAGACACTTTGTGCAAGCAAAATTCTCACTCTGATCTGGTTACATATAGCTTACTGTGGCCATTTGCACACTGTCTGCACAACTGCATGCTTCAAATAATCATTGCGAATCAGGCTGTTTCTGGATGAGAAATCAGTCATAACTGTTGTTTTATGTTGCCACTGTTCACATACACATAGGTGTTAATGAGCAGACAAAACCTCATATACCCTCAAGTAATCCACATGCCTGAACTGCCCCAAATGGTCACACGTAGGAAGTACATAGCTATCTTATATGTACATGGATCATTTCACCAACTTGAGTTAATGTGGATTCTCAAGGCTGCATTTTCCTTTTCCCTTCTTTCTCCTCTCCCTCTGTGCCCTTCCAGCTCTAGTTTGAGTTTCGGTTTGAAGCACTGGATTCATTCCTACATCAAAGGGAAATCTAAAGCGTCGGAGCCCACATCAACAGAAAACAAAGGCACTGTTTACAAGACAGAAACTTGCTGAGAGACAAGCAGCTGAGTTTTGCAAGGCTCACCAGCTGACTGCCACCTTGGAGGTACATCAAACGTCTTGACTTGCTCAATACAGTCAAACATTTCTCTTTCAAAGCCTCCTCACAGAATGCATTATTTGTATTTCTGTAATACTTAGAAGTCTAAGAGCTGATCAGTGCCCTATAGTACGTACGTTCCCCTTGTGCTCGGCAGACATAACTGAGTTTTACTGGACAGGAAGCAGACCAGCTGTGTGGGCACAGAGGAGCGCTTGGGGTTCATACAAACAAAATTTAAGCTAGAAGGAGCTGCTCCTAGCCATGACATCTCAAACTTGGGTGTCAGGATTCTGGACTAACTTTCCCAAGTTTTGTATTTTGGCAGAAAAAGAGTTCCTGTGACATTTTTAATATACTTAGATACTAACATACGATGGGCTTTGATCACATTCATCAAAAAGAAACTCTGGCGTGTGAACTCACCAGCACAAGGCCCGCTTTAAATAGCACTGCACTTTCCTGGACAAGTAACGAATGCCACAGCAGATCTAAGGCCGTCTTCTCTCCAACTGGCAGAGCAGGAGCTCAGTATCCTCTGCATCTTACAGTTTCACCAGTCATGTTTTCTTCACTTAGCTGAAAATTATTATTTGTTGCTAGAACGTCTTTTTACTTTTCTTCCCTCAAAGTTTTCGACAGATGCATGCAACGTACCTAGAACTCTGAAAATCAATCTAAGTCTATTGGCATCGGTACGTCTAAGTCTATCAGTATTGCACTAAGCGTGTCCTTTATGGCTGAGAAGAAAAAGGGAGGATGAGTATTAAATGGCAGTCATCTCTCAGTTTCTATACAGCACAAATGTTTTTTCTACATTCTAGCTAAACTTTTTGACAATTAAATGCAAACACAGAAATAACAACCTTGTTCTACCATGATACTTTTCCATTATCAGATTCAAAATAGCAGACTTTTCTAGCCGTACTGCTTATTTCCACATTGCAACAGTGAATAAAACAAAGAGAAGGACATATTGTTAGCATGCTCAGCTTCTAACAAAATACATATAATTTAAAACTTATTCTTTCAGAAGCCTACAGAAATCTAACCAGAAGCTAATTTAAGAATGCAAAATTCAGGCTGTCACTGCTTGCTAAGAGGAGTCATTGCCTACAAAGTGCCCTTGATTACAGAAGCATGCAGTCTTTCAGTACTCTGGTCCTTCATAAAACTTGAAGGATCTTCTTTACAGTCAGGAACTTCGACAGGTTACTGTCAATGCAAACAAACGGCTGATCACAATGTGGAGTGAGCCTACCCACAGAGCCAGAAGAATTTTATTTGTATTATCATTGCCATACTGACAATAAAATAGAGGGTATATTACTGCAAATTTTAGACAGCCTTTAGAAATTCCTCATTTCTGTTCATTAAACCAGATATCTAATCATGAGCTTCCTATCCAAACTTTTGCAAACACAGGGTTGAGTATTTAAATCTTTTCAAATGTGTTTAAGTTCCTTTCAAAATCTAGACGTATTCATTTGGCCTCTCAGATAACATAAGCTTTTACATAAGAAATTAATCCTAAAGCACAGTTCACAGAGTACAATTCTTAAGAAAAAAGCTGGACTACAGCATGAGCGTCACCTATATCTGGTGATTGCTCACACTGAGAAGGGTATAGCTCACCTATGTCCTCTTTCAGCTGATTTATTTGCAGTGACATTGCCATCGGCTTCACTGTGCTAGGTTGGTAAGCAGAAAAGGTAAGACTTATTCAGAATTTACACTTTCATCTGAAGCAAGATGCAACAGATAGCTGTGAGAAGCAAAAAGAGGGAATGATGAAGAGGAATAAATGTTAGGTATAAAAAAACATAATCTAAAGAAATAGCTATTTCACAGTTTGATTCCAAAATCATCAGAAAATTTAACAAAATCTCCACCTTTCATTTTGGCTATCACAGAGCTCCTGCTGTCCCTGGATGCGACTTCTTGAGGTATCACAGCAGAGGTTGCTTTGAGGAGGGGTTCAGAGAAGAGCTTTTCAAGTGTTTGTTAAAGTAAGGTATTTCATTTGAAAAGCTGTGGGTAAAAACGGGTATGCATGTGAGAATGAAGTACTCCAAGGCAGAGCCAGCAGCATACGGAGAAGAGCATGGGGGCAGCCCAGCCTGTGAACCTGCTTGCTTTGCGGATTTAGATCTGCGGCTGGAGAAGGAATCCAGCAGCGCTCGAGCGACTCTCACTAAGGACTGTGGCTGGACACAGGGGACAGCAGCCGCCTGCGACATCAGCTGCCTGCCAAAGCAGTAACACGTCTGTCAGCACCTTGCCAGCTGGATATATGAAATATTAATGCCCAGATTTTTTAACAAATTAATAGAATCTGGAGAGAAAAACAGTGTATAGTATTGTATTTACTTGGTAGATACCATATTCGCTTAAGAAAAACACTCCTGGTCAGAGCAAAAGGCAAAGAAGAGAATCAGAAGCGTGGCTCTATTTAACCTTTGTCTATGACAGAGTGCTGTGTACATACACATGATTATTCCTCTTCTATTCAAAGCATGCCCCCAAACACTCAGTTTGAATATCGGTTCGCATGCTGATACCATGTACCATCTGACACAGAGATGGCATTCATCTAATTAAGAGATTTTTATAATAACACTTTTCTTTTGTTAGCATCAAAGACAACAGTAGAGATAGCAGACAATCGCTGAGAAATAATAGAGACAGACAACAGCAGAGGCATTGCAACCCGAGATATATATTTTAATACCGAGGTCTCAGTCTCTCTTTTAAAATACACACTGAGACTGTTTTGTTCTGTATGTGTATATGTACATACGTAACCTCAGGTAGGCACTGTAAGTACTTTTGATTTATCAGAGACGTATTCATTCAAGACAGTGTTTGAAGTTCTGGTTGTACCAGGAGTCCTACTTCCTGCAATCATTTAGTACCTTTCTTCTGTGATGTTTTAGAAGCTTTTACATTAAACCCCATGCTTGCTATAATGATTTTTAAATAAACTCTGTGTGAATCTGTTTCATCTTAAGAACAGACTACTGCTTAAAATTCTGGAAAGATATATGTGAGTGTGAGTGTGTGTGTGTGTGTGTGTGTGTGTGTGAATCTCAAGTGAGCACAGTATCTACCCAGTAAACATGCTATACATTATTTTTCTCCTCAAATTCTGTTAATTTGCTAAAAAGTCTAAGCATAAATACCTCATATATCCATGATAATATATATAATCTGTGTATAACAAAGTTGCATTCGTAACACTTACAATGGCTAATAAACATTTTAATTATTGATTTCAGCTGAGAAGTACCTGAGGCTGAGCATAAACAAAATAAATAAGTATTTGTCTCTTGGTTAATGTTTTTATTCAAGTGTAGAGGTAAAGATATAGATTCCAGAAATGGAAAAAGCAATCCGTTATTTTCACTCATATTTAGAACTCTATTAGTGGGTTTGTGGAAAAAAAATGTCATGCACTTCAAAAAAAAGCAGGCTATGAATTAATGTTTATAGATTTTATTGCTTTTTCCACCTCTATTTTTATTCTTTTTAATAGTCTTAGAAAACTTGGAATTATAATTTTGTGCGCACAGACCCTGTCTTTTCCTATTAAGCAAACATTGATTCCTTGCATTTCTCCACCCCACCTCCTTTTTTCTCCTCCTCCCCTCTTTGTTTTGAACAGGCATAAAACGGTCTTGGACAATGGATCATTTTGCTTCTGCCTAATACAGAATCCATAGGAGCAACCACAGTGCTTTGTATCACTATATACATATTCATATATATATATATATATATATATATATATATATATATATATATATTAACAGCATACTTTCTTTCCTACTTATTTTGGGCTAGAGCAGCAATGCAGAGCTTGCCACCCATGCCACACAGTGCCCATTGGCAGCCCTACAAGGATCTCCAGAAGCTCACCTGGAGCTCTGAGGGAAGAGTTGCAGGGACCTGCTTACCAGGACTAAGCCAAGAGAGGACCTTTCCCTGCCTACAGGCCACCGTGGGCTGCCACAAACACTGGCAGAGCACAGAAGAACAAATACCAATGGCTCCAGAAGTCTAACCCCTATGTACTGCCAATAGCAGAGAAGGGCACTTGTCCTGCTTGTGGAGGGTCTGTAAAGCAGATGATTGATACGGCATTGTTCTCTACTTAGTCATCACCAGTTTGCATTTGGCAAGGAGCTCACCCTGAAACTCAGAACAGCAAGACACTGGCCGTGGCTCAAGTGTATATGACTTCTCTCAAGCCTACCAACACGCTCATCATGGCACTGTGTGGGGCATGCCTATCAAGATTATGGAATGGACAGAAAAACTGTACAGTGCCCCTCCGAACTCGCATCCTAGCAGCTTAGTCTGTACTGAAACCTACAGGGTCTGGAAAAGCTTCCTGTCATTCCCTACGGGAGGACAACATCGGAGGCCTTCCTGCCCCCAGCCCCTCTTGGTTCCCTCTGCATTCCCTCCCGCAGGGAATAAAACGTCAAAGGCACATCTTCATTGTTAAGCTGTCACACACAGGCGGATATAAAATAAAACGAGTTTGAGGGCTTCAGGACATACACGACAGATAGTTTTCATTTATTGTTCTTACCTAAAGGACACATCTTTGCATTCTTTGTTCTAACAAAGCACATGCCATAATTCCACAATCTCATTTCACACATGCTCATAGTAATTAGATCAAGGAATCAGACAATCTCTAGCTGTCACTGAAGCAAGTCTCAAGCTGATCTTAGTTCTGTTGTTTTTAAAGGAAGTTTTCTTCCTTTAAAGTACTCTAAGACATTTATTACTTCCTGCTTTTGACAAAATTTTATTAAAATAAATTGATTTTACTGGCTATTACACCCTGCTGAAGGATAAAACACCATACCTCATTTTCATTCCTGGTTTTTGGTAAGGATATTTTTAAAAATTCAACAAACCATTGACTGAAATGGCCAGTGCTGCGCCATTTAGCAAACTAATTTTTTAAAAATGTATCAATATATTTGAAATTCTGTAAGTAAATAAACAAAATACACCTACTTTTAAAATATACTTTCAGGAAGATCACATTTTAACAATCAAACACAACAATATGTTACATTATATTTGGAGCAGAATGTTTACCTTTCGCTGAGTTTCTCTGCCAGCTGTGTCAGCGCTGACTTTAATAGCTTATGTATAAAAAATATTAAAAAGAGCTGTTTATTTTTTTTAATTGCCATAAGCGTGCCAAAAAACACAATGTGTGGGCTGCAGGCAGAGTGCTGGGAGCAGTATTATTCATGTTCAAAACTGTTGCCTGATTTGCTTTCTTTGAAAATTACGATGCTATAAATAGGAGCCCAGTGAGATTTGTCGATTGCAAGTTTCATTTGAAAAGCTGCTAGGATGAAACTTTTGAAAGACTTACAAAACATAAACCAATCTGAACTATTGCATTATGATGGTTATTTCCCTTTGGCATAGATTAGACTTTTACTTCAGAAAAGAGTTACAGATTTAGCGTAGACCTACCTCCTATTTCTATCCTAATGCCCAAACACTGGAGTTTAAAAACTCTATAGAAAAGTTTTGCTTTTTTTTTTTCCTTTTCCCCAATATCTTACACTCTGTCATTAAGCCAGCTGTCTTACTGTTTTGTTCATCACCATAAAAAATGCTTCCTCGAACTCATGAAAATTGTATGTTGCTTGCTCTGTGAAAACCCTTCCCCACAAATCACTTTTGAATGACTCCAATACTAAGGCACACTAATCTGTTACAAAAAGAGTGTCAAGCCAGTGTCCCACTGCAGTACCACAGCTGTCCTTTATCTTATTTACCAGCACATTAGCATTTTCTTGCTTCCTTTATAGCTGATAGAAGACATACTTCCAAAAAAACAATCAACCAAACACAACCCTAAACCAAACCTGCTCAAACGATTCCATCAAGCTCCTCTTCTGTGATGAAGTACACATGACATTCATAATTAGAAAGCTGGCACGTTGGCCTGCACTTGAAACAGAAAGCAATGGAAGCTATTGGAATACGCTGACTTTTTAACAGTAAACAAAGGGAAGGAAATAAAAGATATGCTGCTAGTTTCATTATGAGCAAAGGGCCAACAAAGCAATTACACAGCTTGATAGACCCACCTGAATTCCTGGCTTTGCCCACTTTATTCTGTAAAGTATAAAAAAATGGTTGTTGCCAAACACTCCAGTGTTTGACTGTTTTTCTTTATAAGAAATTGGTTTGAAATATGCACACACACTGTACCGCTTACATAAACTACACATTTTGAAAGCGGCTTTAGATTTTGGTCTCCATCCTTAAGTATGAAGTGAATGCCCTGATAGCCATACTCTGAAAGGTTCAACCTTTCATCAGGAACCTGGCTCCTATTCAGAGGCATTTCAGCAGTAACAGTGACATTTGCTGTTCCTAACAACTTGACAACTCAGTCTTGATGCCTGCCTGTATGTCTTCTTGTGACTCCTCTGCCCTCTGACGGTGCGACCTTTGAGTTTGCTTAACTCGATGGTCTCAGATTTGGTTCATCTCGAGAACACGATTGCAGCATTCCAGCCACAGGACAGAATTGCAGAAAATGGAAGAAGGAATGAGAGGCAGAGATGTGGTAAGAGAAGACAGGAGGCTCTTCTCAATATTGTTCCAGACAGCTTTTAACTGGTGCTACACTTTCCTTCTTAAGTACTTAACAATGTTTATCATAATACCATCCTTTATCTAAATACATTAGTTGTCCTGATCTGAATGTCTCATTAAAGGAATTGTACTTGAGTAAGAAACAAGAGCTGAGCCACGTGTTTTGGGCTAGAATGAAAAAAAACAGGCAATAATTATTTTCTGCCCACCACAAAAACTCAATCAAAATATAAAAGCTCGGATTTACCCTACATGAACCATGAAAAAGCAATTAAGAGTGTGACACAAACCCATCGTATTTGATCAGGAGAACTGACCCTGTTCCAAGGATAAAATGATAACTTGTATCCCGGTCCAGCTCAGTGTCCTTCTGGAGCTGGAACTTTCAATTATGCCGAATTAGCTGCATCACATTGGTTGGCTTTGGGAGTGAGGCTGGATCAATGCAGCACATCTCACTGATGATGACAATGATTTAATCAATCTCAGTCACTCGGGGGACGGCAATGAGGTTGCAAAGCAAGCACCAAAAAACTGAATGACAGCAGCTTTCAATGTCAGGGTTACCTAGCTGCTCCCCATTTGTTCTTTCCTTTAAATGCAAATTTGAAACTATGAAAAAATAATGCTAAGTAGCAATTTCCTAGAAGGGCTTTTGTCACATCTTTTCAGAGTTATACTCTCTGTGCCAAATTGGAACCTGATGTTCAATAATGCTGTTTTTGACACTTCTGTGCAATAAACGTGAAGATCCTTCTTTGCTCAAGGATGTCTATGACACTTTTGACACCTCTCTGCAGAACTGCAGGCAGCCCAGATGTTCCCTGTATTAAGCGGAGCACTGCCACAGCTGCTATTGAATGCAGGAAGATATTGGGCTTCAGGCAAAAGTAGCAAAGGGCATCTTTCCTCTTTTTAACTGAGGAGTAATTTTGGAGGGTAAAACCTTTTGATGTGAACAAAGTTAAAGTCTCAGAGGGATTTTACAGGCAAGGGGACACACGGCAGTTTCTCTGGCTCTTCTTTCAAGGGAACTCAGAGCCATTACTGAGCACCTGTTTCCACTTCTGGATGGAAAAATACTCCTTATGTATCTGTGCCAGGATAGCACTGCTGCACCTGCTGGACATCTAGTTAGAAAAGAGGCTGAATGTTAGGATTCAGGCAAAAATGGGAACACCGACAACAGGTTTTAGTAATGGACTCAAGCCTCAGTTCCTGTGGACCCAGAAGGGGGCACGATCCAGACACTCCTGGCTTGTCTGGACTTCTCAGAACTTGGATCCAGGGATTTTTTCTTCACAAGTTTCCTTCCACAGCAACAACTGCTAAAGGAGCCTTGGCTACATGCTGTTACCCAGGTATACAAGGAAGAAAGTGTTCTAAGCTAAAAAGTAAATAGGTATTTTCTGCATCTTTTTCCTCATTTCTGCCTTTGTACTGCCCCCAAAACAGATACTGGTGGGACTCAGTAGTGAACTGCATTGTTTTCATGCATTAGCTGCAGCCACCAACTGTGGGGCTCCACCGCTCCACACCACAGCCCCCATACAACTGAAACCAAGTATAAATATTAGAGCTACCTCAGGGAAAACGAGACCAAGTGTTTTATTTAGAAATAAAACTTTTAAATTGGAAAATTCAGTTCAGGGATCTATTTTTAAGTAACTGATAGATGTGTCTCTGCTGAAAGAATTTTCCTGGAAAAAAAATTCTTCCCCATTAATACAACATTTAAAATGCTTAAAACAGCTCAGAAAGCTGTTATACTCCTTAATACACATTCTTGAAGGCAGTCACACCACCTTCCTCAAGAAGCAATGGAGCAAAAGAATGACTTTTATGTCTGTTCTATCCCCTGCAGGCCCAAGATTTCTTACCCACTGCCTCACTGGGATTGCTCCTTGCCTGACTTTTGCCTTTGGCAGACCAGCCAGCTCCCTGGTGGAGGATCTGGCCACCTTAGCTGCTGGCTTGTTCTGAAGCAGGATCAGTGGCAGCCAAAGAGGAGCAGTGAGAAAGCTAATATTTCTGGGTGCTACCAGGCCAGACTAGAGCTACTATTCCTGTAAAACTCGGCATCCAGGAAGAACGAGTACTTGTAAAATTTGTGCTGGGAGGTTTTATGTTGTGCTGTTAAGCCGTTCCTAACATATGCCAGCTTTATCAAGGAGCTATTAGCATACCAGAAGAAAGCCTACAAACATCAGCATCCCTTGTTGTACCCTGCTGCTGGCTCCTAACCAATATCTGGGATCCCACTGTGCATTTCAGATCTCCATGGCCCTTCTGACCAGGTGCATGTTATTAAATGAATGGACATTCCCCACTGCCACATGCAAAACCCAAGCTGGGCATGGCCTGAAGCTGATCCTGGTAAACTGTAGGGCCTGGGCTTGTTGACTTTTCTCCATGTTTTGCTCCAAGTTTTTGTCACTGTTTAAGACAGCGTGCTACAAGCTTATCAGGCATGATGCTGCTATAGCACTGACTGTCATGTCATCTGCTCCGTTTGCAGACATGCTCCTGAGCATGGGTGTCACTTTCACAGCCAGATGCCACTGGACACAGAGTTATGATACTGATTATTATGGAGAGTAAGAAACAAAGGGCAAATCATTTTCACTGAAGAATCTGCAGTGGAAAATGGTATCCATCCCTTTATGCCCTAGTGCCTCCTAGTTGGACCAGGGCCTAGTGAAACAGGGAAAGAATTGCATAGATACATTATCCACTATGGTGCAGAAGGACAAGCTCATTAAGAATGATACCTTCATTAGGCAGCAAGAGCTGCCTGTCGTCAGGCTATGATCTATTTTTTACCTTCGGTATGTGTCACATATTCTCTCTCCCACATCCCAGTCGCTCCACTACTGCAGATCACCATTTCAGGTAATGATGGATAGATCCTGCTTTAAGAATTACAAGCTAGAGTTTCAGTAACACCATAGTAGTATTTGCTAAACACTATTAGTTTTCTGCACGTACAAGAATGCCCTTACTTCTCTCTGCATGGAAAGGGATTGCTTGCTGAAACCCTACAGTTACTGGCAGCTCCCATCACAGACGTCATCTAACTCAGCGATTACATACACCTGAGTACAAGTAATAACAAAAACACTGCACCACACCTTCACAATATATATTTACCTTTGCATGTATAAGAGACTTCACTTCGCAACAGAAATCAAACAGTAAAATGAAACCACAAGCACCAATTAAAAATATTATTTTAAAACATGACTGTTTTGGACACACCAGAGGGTACAGGGAAAAGAGACAGGCACTACTTCCTTCCATGGAGATCGTTTCTTGCTTTTAAGTTTCATTTTTGCAGGAAAAATGATTAGCATTTAATCTACCATTCTACTGATAGATGGTATTTACAGAGATCTGAAAGAGTCAGAAAACAATGATATCTTAGAGAGTTCTGTGTTATTTCTTAGGCTTCCAAAAGAAGCACTCAGATGTAATTGCTCAAAGTAGACTTCAAAAGCCTTGATACACCAGCAGCCGCAGCAAACACATGGCTTTTTCTCTTTTAATTATCCCTTTCTTCTAATAGGTTCTACAAGTCTTAAACGTGAATGGAGATCAGAGGGGGAGCCAGATTTTATGTTTTGCCTAAACAATTCTGAAAAGAGACTAATAATTACAGAAGTGGCTAAAGCTTGCGTGGTGGTTTGTTTGTGTAAGTGAAGTACTCCCCCAGTGTTTCTCTTCTCCAAGTTCAATGATTAACTCCACTTAAACCCTAATTCTTGGGTGTCTGTTGACAAAAATGTCTGCAACATAAAAGATTTAATAGCAGTACTTGGCATAAAATATTTTGGCAAAATTAACCGAATATCACATCAAACACAGTTGAAAGGCAAATTTCCCAGCCAACAGAATGATTTTATCAAAGTCCAAATTCTGAGGTTCTTTTATTGTGGTGAAATCAAAATTACTGCTAGCTTATCAAAGTCTTTTGGTCAAGGTGAAAACATTTTAGATATTGCTGTTATTTTCCCTCTTTCTCTGGGATATGGTACATATTCAATTATGGCAAGACTATGCTTCCTTGGTCAAAACTCTCAAATATATTGCTGTCCTGTTTCACAAAATTTAAAGCTGTCCTGGTGAATATATAATTTTCATTTGGAGTTTAAGAAAATCTTCACACCTCATACTTTTTTAGAAGCTCTTTGCATTATCACTGTTCTAGTTATTTAAAGCACTGCCTTCCTTCTTTATCAAGTAATACTTTCTTCTTTCTCCTTTACATTTTTAAAGATTAAAAGAAAAGAGTGACCTTTCCACTGATGTTATTCTCATAACAGATACCAAGCTGATCTGAGAGCATTACATTAGATTCTCCTGCATGTTGAGCTGGAATCTAAATACAGCTCCTTTATGAAAGTGGAGGCTTATTTATTTCAGAGAGATTTTTTGGGGGAGGATTTTCCTAATGAGAGTGGTGAGTGCAGCTAAGAAATTTCAATTAGTTTTTAATTTTTAATTTTTAGAACATCAATTTTCAGACAATTTTTGGACATATAATTAAGCGTGAAGTTAATTATCTGTTTACAAGTACTCTTAATGCATTGCTTTCACTGCAGAGATGCTGTGCAGTCGGGCTGTAATCTGAGCCCAACGCCAACACCGCTGCCAGGCAGGAGGTTCCTGCTGAGCCACAGCCCTACCATGCAGGCTGCGGGCAACCTGAAATGGGCCTCCATCAGAAGCAAAGCCCAGTGGGTGAGAGCTCCAGGCCCTTCCACCTTTGCTTTCAAGTCCACAAAGGTGGCCAGAGCGAACCTGTACAAATGGGGAATTTCCTCACAGATGGGGAGTTCGGGGTCCTTGCTTGTTACGATGAGTGGAAATCCAGTTAGAAACGCATCCCACAAACTGAAGTATGGGGGCGTCATAACAGCAAAAATCTGTTTTCAATTGTTTTTGAATTCTCAAAACCAGAATTATTACATGATTTCAACAGATATTTGTGAAATTCAAAGGAAAATCCCTACAGAGTTTTTAATGTTGGAATTTCAATGACTGAATCACAGAATCACAAGGTTGGAAACGACCTGCAAGATCATCTAGCCCAACCACCCTCCCATTCCTATTAGTACCACAAGCCTCTAAACCATATCTCGGAGCTCCTCATCCAGGCGCCTCTTGAACACTGCCAGGGACGGCGACTCCACCACCTCCCTGGGCAGCCATTCCAGTGCCTGACCACCCTCTGAGAGAAAATAGTGGTTTTCCCAGACCACTCTGAAGCTGGCTAAGTTCAGAGCTTCACATTTCACTTATTTACATCAAGGCACTGTTCTGCCTGCCCCCACCCACACTGAGCACAGTGCAGTCTCAAAGAACTGTGATCAAATGCTCAAATCCTGTAGATATTTACGATATATTTGATTGTATGAAGGCGGACAGTCCCCACGGAAGTAGCACAAAATGAAATTAAGTCAGAGGTAATGGAAATTTTAGCTTTGTTTATACGCAACAAAATTGTTCAGTTCTCCCTGAGTATACAGTGAGCCTTGTGCAAGCCCAGAAGTGACTCATTTTGGACTCAACCGAACAATGTCTAGATTTTTGTGGCTGAACTATCAGCAGAGGTAACAAATTCCTCAGGTAAACACTTCTACACCCACCTGGGCACCAATGACAATATCCCTGCCATGGTACCTGCTGACACCCACATTGTCCATAGCAAGCTGAAACTACCACCTGCTCCTTTCTCCCCATCACTTCATTCACATTTCAAACTGGTGCACATCATCACAGTGACTACAAGCAAGAATACCACACCTGATTACTAACCAAACTTTCTCCTCGCAGCAACAAATCATCTCTTTCACTAAATGAAGTAATAGCTCTTGAGGAATACATTTGCAGAGCAGATAAAAATATTTGCACGTTGCAGATTTCCAGGCACATCATAAAAGATTACACAGCAGATAAAATAAATACTCTGATGAAAATACCATAGATTTAGGATAATTGAAAGAGAAGTATTACTCAAGCATCACACATTCCTTCCTCCTAAGAAGTATACTTGCATTCTCAGAGCCTGTGCTGGCCTATATGAAGCCACAACCACTATCGTGCACATATGTGAACAAATGGGATGATAGCATTGGTTCTGTCATTGGTTGACATTATTTCCTATCAGGGCTGACCAATTCCATTAAAGAGAACTCAATTTCTGAGTTTTGTTCCAGTATAACTCTTGTTTAATTTGATTTTTTTTGTGTTAAGTTGCAAACACACAAATGAAGAGCTGGTATTTCTATAAGAGCTGGAATATTCTGCTCTTTCGTTATCATAAAATCCTGTATTCTGAACATGTCTTCAGACAGTCATATGAATTATTTGTTGGCTGTTTGGTGGATTTATGCTTTTCATCTTAGCCTGAACTTCTCTCATGAGCATTCAGATAAATTATTTTGAAGGCGTTCAAGAGCTAAGGATCCAATTGTATTATGTTAATATTACAAGATATCTATATTCATGCATCGCAAATGACTGTGCTACAGTTTACTTAATATTTTGCATTATTATATAAATATGAGTCTTTATGCCAATGCTTTAGTTCCTTTTTCCCCTTGGTGTTTAAGTTTAAGATTGCACCAAAGTCCCGTGGATGCAATAATTGAGGTTAAGCATGTGCATAAGTGCTGTTCGAGATGGGCCCCTATTCCCCAATGTGCCGTTCATCTCCAGTAGATGATGGAAGATTGCTTTCCTCTTTGCTCATTAATATAAATACACTTTATCCTCTCTTTGCACTAGCTATGGTGCTGCAAAACCATTTTTATGATTATGTTATTTATAGTCATGCACATTTCGGGAATATTCTATATAACTGTATCTGGAAATACGCTTGAAAATTGTATATTTCACACCTGAAATACTATTTGGGGGGAGAAAATAAGGATTGCTAACTTTAAAGTAAATTTCACTGCAATACAAAAAGGATAGATTAAGCACTGAATTTTAACACTGTATTTTATGGCTTTCTACACCTTAGCTTTGTGTTAGTACCATATATATATATATACACACACACACACACATATACACATATATAATATTTGTTAGAAGGCTTGTGAACAAGTGATTCTCGTCGACTTTGTATGGAAAATTGACTCCATTACAGGAGAGAAGTGACATCAAGCTGATTACATGAAGTCATAATCCTCCATTGAGACATCACACAGTGACATTGTTAACATTAGTATGCAATATTTATAATAAATAAAAGAGGCTATTGAGGCTTTCAACCCATAAGGAGCTCCGGGTAGATGACTTCACTGTAGGAACACAGCGCAGTTATAATGAGGATAAAAGATTTATTTATACATAAACATGTTCTCATTAGAAATTCTGCACTAACATGCAATGGATACAATTGAAGGACTACTGGGGTGTTTTTTTTTTTTGTTACTATTCATTGTTTGCACTTTGACTGTGAACATTTAGTAATAAAACAATAACAAATCAGTTTATTGTATTGTATATTATTAATTCTCATGAATGAAAAAATATTCTATTTTTATAGGTTACAATAACACCACATCAGTCCATGTCATGGAGATCCAGCAGGCCATTAACCTGGATCTTGGTAAAAACTCTTTGTTTTTTGTTTTTTGTTTTTTTTTTGGAAGAGATTTTTCAACACAATGCTTTATGAATATACAGCACATGCAGGAAAGATTTCTTATTGGTTTGCCTTTATATTATAATTCCTCCCACACAGCACTTTCGGTATTTTTTTCTTAGCAGCATAGTTAAGGACTAGCCCAAATTGGGCAGAAGGCACCCAAATGACTGCCTGCAGCCCTCTCCAAGATCTCACTTATTCTCTGTTGATGTCACAAAATCCAGATGAAGAAAATTCAGAAAATTCCACTCTACCTCACTTTCTTCACTACCATAAGCATCTCTCTCCTCTCTGGAGATTGGGTTTACTTTTGGACTATTTTTTCACATTCACCTTTGTCAGGCAAAACAAAAGTAAGGCAGTGATTCAAAGTACGTGTCTGTCCATCACATTTGACTACACAATCATTTTTGTTCAAAACCCACCTCCCCATTTGGCTAGCCTAATGCATTCTGTTAAATTTATCTTTCAGTGCTCTAAAATAGGTCAGTTTATAAAACCTTTGAAAAATTCAGGGAAAGTGCAATATTAATGGAATTATAGTATAAGAAAAGTGTGTATATATGTAGAGAATGTTTTTCATACAGTACAACAAGGACACACCTCATGTCTTCTATTTAACAAAATCACCAAAAAACAAAAGAGAGAAAGCTAAAATACTGTATTATTTTTCTGTGTTAGAAAAATGAGGTTGATCAGGTATTCATTTCTCATTTTGGGAATTACATTAACATGTTTCATCTCTTTCTAAAACTGCCATTTAAGTTGATTACATGGAAGCTGTCTGGTAAGACAATCTTATTCATATTGAAAAACAGATCATTTAATTTGGAATTACTCAGCTCAGCAGCAAAAGTCCTTACTAACAATAACTGAGAGGAGATCAGAAGAATTCTACTCTACCTCCAAATATGGATAATGAAACACTTATTTTTTCCCTGCTAATTTCATCTGTTCATTTTCAGCACTGAAATCTCAAACATTTTTTTAATTAAAGATATAAAGCCAATCCCCTGACAAGTATTATTTTCTGTGCCCGTAGCAACCACGAATTGGCTCCTCTTTTCTTCAGTTCTTGTTTGCATAATATATTATTTATTTTGCTGAAAACGGGATATATATAAAAGCTTTAATTTGAAAAGCCTCTTTCAAAAACAAAACATTGTTTCGAGCTTCATCTGTTTAAAGGAACCAGCTGTATGAAAAGCTACCAAAAAGTAACACAGCTGACCTATGCTACTTTCATTTTCTACTCCCTGTCACCATACTTACACAACTTGTATACTCTCTTTAAAGAGATAAGAAGAGTCTTAAGCTCCAGTTACTATATAATAGAACAGAAAATATCAAGACTGTATTAGTTCAATATAGTAGAAGCAATGTGCTCTCTAGGTCCTAATACACTGGGTACTTGGATCTAAATTTACTGAGTTCCAACCCAAGACATCGCTTCCCAAACACCCCTGGTATTTTCTTCCACCCAGTCTGTGACGAGCACCTGAACGGAACAGAAAGATGAGCCACGTAATTTAGGTAAACATCTTTCCTTTTTAAAAGATCCATTTGTGTCTATATAATCTTACATTAGTAGTACGGATTTTCAGACTACTCATCTGAGATTTAGGATATGAGCTTCAGCATATTCAGTAACAAATCATTTTTAAATTTCCAAGTTTATCAGCTCTGTGATAACAATGCACAATTCAATCTTGGATCTTGGAAGGTATTCATTGCAACCTCTCCTGTCAATCCAGCTCTTAGCTGTCTTATTCCCCAAGGATTCAGACTATATCCCCTTAAAACCAGTGGAAGGGTTCCCACTTACTTCACTGGAACCTCAATCAACACAGATGTTACTTCAGTTATTAGAAAAATATTATTTTCTCCAATGCATGCATTTATCAAGCATAAAAATAACCCAGCTTTGTTTCTCTAATGGTTTTTTCACAGCAATCTAGCTGGTTGGTGCATTTGCAATCTGACAAAACAGATATCTCTTATTGCAGAGAGTGTATCTAAGTTTTCTCATCTATTTCAAAAAAAGCCTCACAAAGCTATTCAGAACTCAGTACACGTTTCTTCTTCTTCACAATTCATTTTCCCTTTTTTTTTTTTTTTTTTGTGACAACCTAGGCAATAATTCACAGCTCACTTGGTCTCCTAAATAACCCCCTTTATATTTACATGGTAGGCATTCCCCCATTACCCAGTGGGATTCAGCTGTATTGGCAGGCAGTCATTAACCATTCTTAAGACTTTGCAGGTTTAACATATCCTTCTCTAGTTAGTGTCTTTGAAAACATCTTGTATGGTTACCATCCCACAAATATATAGCAAATCTTGACAATTTAACAATAACATAAACTGCGTCATTTTGTAATTCTGAAGTGTTCCTTCTCTGGGTCCCATCCAGACTCCTACGTAAAGCCTTTAAAGCTCAGAAGCATTTCACCCAATGGAGGATTGTTATGTTTCTTTTTTCTACTGGAAATTAAGTGATGTATTTGAGTTTCTTTGCTACAATTTCGTAAGCGTAGACTTGCTTTGCTTCATGTACTGCAGTTATTTTAACCCAGCATCACTGAGAATTCTGGGGGGAAAAGAAAATTGTGCAAAATTCCACTCTTTGTTGATGTATGGAGAAAAGTCCTTTTAGAAAAGTGGCATAAAGATCATTCTTGCCAGAAAGAAGCCTACAGTAACTCTCACAGAAGCAAAACTTTCACTAGAATGTCATCTTTTACTAGAAGGCACAAAAGAAAAGCCAAACATCCAGGACTCACGGGTTTGCTCTGACTGCGGAAACTCTCCCAACTGACTTCCTTTACTGCCTACAGAACGTCACTGAGGATGCTGCTCTGCAGCTTTCCTTTGTGCTGAAATCTCTAGTGCAAATGGGACTTATAGGGCACATACTCCTACCTAACGAGTGGACCAAAGAATGGCAACACAAATTACAGCTCTTTAGTAAATGCCAAGTTATATTATGGAGGCTGGTAGGAATATAGAAGACAACAGATTGATATTTACATTACTGATATTTGGCACCGGTTTCTACCTGTTTTTAAGAGATCTCCAAAAGAAGCTGGGGTGACAGGCTGTTGATCCCACTTAGAGCAGTTTGTATTCTATAAGAACAATGTCTCCTATTTTACTATGTTGTCCACGATGTCAGAGGCTGATGGTGGTGGGATAGCAGTAGAGGGTAAACCTTCCCATCAACATTTCATTATGTTCTGTTGCCATGTGACAGACGGCAGCTGAGGGGCAGTCTGATAGAACAGCATTTGACATTGAAGATGAATCAAAGTTGAGGAACTGTATTCCTCCAGGTGGAAAAAAAATGGCATCCACTGACATTCATTGATGATTGCTGAACATATCTGGAGACAAAACAGTGGACGTGAGCACCACGAGCAGGTGATGCACTTCAGCAGCAGTGACAGCAATGTGAAAGACAAGCAACATTCCAGATTGCAGTCTTTTACAAGTTCAGCATATAGGTTCTTACCCATCACTGGCAAAAATGCATAGCTAGTAGTGGTGAATGCATTGAAAAACAGCGTTTTGTATCTGAGAATTTGCTCTATCAAATAGTGCTATTGTGCTCTTTGTATCTGTTGTAGTTTCCATGGGAATAAATAGGAGGCAATACTTTCAGAGTAACTTCTGTACAACGTTACTGGCTAAGTCTAGATTTAAGGGATAAATTCCAGGTAGTTATTTAGAGTCATTTACAGTGGATAAGAAAGTGATATTAACTTAATATGCAAAGTTATTGCTTGTTTTAGCAAAATTAGTGAAGTCTTTAAGACCAGAAAGCACTTGAGCATATATTTCCCATACAACTTCAAGCAACATTCAAATGCCACTAAACAAATTACCATAGCAGCTGTAATGAAAGGAAAGGGCCTCAAAACATGCAAACTGTTTGGGGTTTTCTTTAATTAAAGCAAATAATTCTCAGTTACACCTGATGACATCCCATACCTTCTGAAGTCTTCTCTTTCATCTTTAAAAGCTCTGGAGGAGGCCATAGCCCTGTATCATTTGAAATGCTTTGATAACAATGTATTTTTATACTGATTATTCCTTTTAAGTTCAAGCTAACAGCAGTAATATCCTATTAGAAGTAGTCCTGGATGCAGAACAGTATTTTAGGATACTAATTGCTCATGTTCCTAGCCATCCATGAAACATATGCTGAAAACACAGAAGTTTTCAGAAATGCCTCTCTAAGTCATAAATCTTTTACAGGTACAATTATGTGAGAGCACCAATGGGAAAAACACATTCAACATCTGGAGTCATATGAGTTTACTGAAGTAAAATTGCAAAATTAAATTTAGATGAACTTAATTAAAAAAGAGGATCCACTTTAATATGGACATTTATCAAGTTCTCATTGAAAACCTTTTTTGCCTCAAGAAAATATAATAAAGTATGAATACAAAAACCATACAAAGGCTGAAATGAAGTGTGAAGGGATAGTCAAAAAAAGAAATGCAGTCAGAAGGAGCTTTCTTTTTTTTCATTTTAACACACTTAGGCACACAGATGCTTTCCCTTTACCTGTATTATATGCATATAATACACAGCACAATATATTATATTGAATTATTTTTTGACTCCAAAAGTAAACTGGTCAACCGTATGCCCTGAAGATCACTAATCCTCAAGACAGCTGTTGCACATTTACAGAAAACATGGAGATGCAACTTTTTCCTCTCTCCTATTATGTACTTGTACAGATGCTCAATTTTTTCTCCTAGATTCTAAGAAACTTTAGCTAAAGACTGTTATACTTTTTAGTGCTTAAATCTGTTACTTGCTACTGCTACAGGGAACAGGAGTTCTGTCACAGGGCTTGTAGAGGATTTTCATTTGCCTCAACAAAGACACACACTTTAGCTTTCATTTATTAGGTCATCAGTGTCTTCTATTTTCAGAGGAAAAAGATCTAGTGGTTCATCTCTCGTCACTTCTAGCTGCCATGAACTCTCTGGCAGATCCACATTGACTTTCAACTGCATACAGAATTTAGCAGTGTCAAAAAATGATTTGAAAAAATTAGAGTAGTGCTACAAGGATCATATTATTTCCTCACAAAACTGCCTTGGTAATTTGTTGTTCTTCACCTTGGCTGTGTGAAATAAAAGAGTACAACGTTTATATCACATTACTTCTGATAAGGAGCAGTTGGCTCTGAGGAAGATACTATCCTTTATTAGGGACACGTTTCAACATTATAAAAGTTACCCAGCAATAATGAAATGTAATCTGTCTTGATAATTCATGATAACACATTACTATGCTCATTTTCATATGAAAAGAGTAAGATTGGACAGGGCTGCTATTGTTGTTGAATACATCTTCAAACTGAAGCAGAGATTTTATTGAACTACTTGGTTAATGATGCTAAATTACTTGAGGAATGATGAATAAATGCTTTGTTTCCACATTAGAAGAATCTTAAATTTTGAGGTGCAATCTATTAAAAAATATTTATTCTTCCATAGCCTAGAATGGGCAGGACTTGGAAGTGGTGGTACTTGTGTCTTCAAAGTGAACTAAAACCAGCTGGCCTAGGTGAAGTCAAAGGGCTGTCCACATCCTGCCTCTAACACCACACGAGAGTTGATGCTAAGGGGAAGAGCATGCATGCATTGAAATGTCTCCTTACCTCCTACTTCTCCAAGTCCAAAAATGATTAATGCAACTTGTGGCAAAATTGGTGAGAATAATTCTCATGAAAAAAGCATGAAGGATAATATTATCATCTAAAAATTAGATTTTCCTACCAGAAAAACTGAACACGTACGAAGTGCATATTTCCTGTTAAAGAACTACTCTGCAGTACCCAACTACAGTTTCCTATACAATATCTTCCAAACCGAAACAAAAGTACTGTGGGACTCTGCTACAAGCATCTCCTTTTCTCTTTTACACTACAGCTGTAAGTTTCCCTCTACAGCAGGAAATTCTGAGCATCAAAGTGCAACAACATTACATTTCTTTGCAAAATCTCCACAGCAGCACAGCATATGGGAGCAGCATCCGAGAATGTGACTCAATGTTTGAACAGACCAGTTAAAATGAAGTCAGCATCAGAGGCAAAAATAATTTGTAATTTTACAACTTGTTTTCTCAGTTTTCAAGAAGAAGCCACTGAACTTCCTTTTTGTGCATTTTACTTTGTCTTTGGAGCCTGTCCACCATCCTTGTGTAAATGGTTACATACTTCAAAATGTACAATATCAAACCTTTTGAGAGCAGTTACTTTAGTAGAGAGGACAGAAAGAAGTGACCTTTCTGATTCTACTTTGATGAAAATTGCTCAGATCTTGTGTCCCGAGCTCAGCCTCTTGCAGATCAATGCATGTTCTCATATCTCTGTATTGATCAAGGAGAAATACTTCGTTTTTTTTCCCCACACACATTCAGTTTTAGTGCGACATGAAAGAAAACAGCAATATTCTAATGTGTTTTAGTATGGCTTTAGATCTTACCACTGAGACTGGATGCGAAGATCCTTAAATCGCTGGCATCAGTAACCCTATAGAGACTGGCATGAATTCAAATGGGTGATCCTGCCAAAAAAATCAGAGGAAAATATTCATTAGACAGATGATTATTTTTAATCACACCTTCCTAATACCCATGGAAGATTTGCTTTATAAATGCTTACTGAAGCCTTAATGGTAAGACCACTAAAATGGATCTGAATGCAACAACCTAGGCATACTGAATCTTCAAATGACTGTGAATCTGAACACTGGTTCCCATGTGGTACTTTTTATATTAAAAAAAAAAAAAAAAAAAAAAAAAAAAAAAAAAAAAAATCTGTCCTTTCATAAAGGGAAACAAACAAATTTTACCAGGAGAAGTAACAGTGCACGATCCATTTCATAAGCTGTTGGAAAGATGGCTCACAAAAAAAAAAAAAAAAAAAAAAAAACCAACCAAAATAACAAAAATACACACTATTGGCCAACCCCAAAGTAATGAAGCATGCACTCAAATGCAGTTGATTTTTATTCCAGATCAAAGATGTTTGAAGTTCAAATAGATTTGCCTCCAAATAGTTTCAGTACAGGATTATCCCTCTTAACATCTAAAAAATAACATTCAGGGTTGGCATTTAACACCTTATTTGTACTGCAGCACTCCAGGGACAAGCAAACTTGTAATTTCTACCATATGTGAAACGCTTCCTTTATAACAGTACTGAAGTTCCTATACAAAAAACATGACTGAGAAAAACTCCATCAGAAGGAATACTTACTAAATACACATATAAGAATTTTTTGTCCACAATAAATTACTATTTTTAATTCATGCACAGTATTTTGTAAATATAACTACATACAAATGTGTTTCCTTGAGGCTCACATTGTTATTTGCCAATTTATTCAAATTGCTCATAATCACTAGAACGTGAAAACTGTTTTGAATGAAAGCAAAATAGAAATGGACTTGATGACAAGAAATATGGAGATACATGGATCACATCAGTTTTATAAACCAGTAGCACTAAAACCCAAGTTGCCTCCATACAGTAACAGAAGATCTAAAAACCACTAAAACCTGTGGAACAAATTCAAAACAAGAAAAAACTGTAAGTTAACTGAGTTAACATCGAGCTCTAGAATAGCACAGAGCATCCCCTATCTCTTCTTTCCTCTTCTCATCAAGCTTCCAATGAATATACCGCCATTTTCACTTTATAACAACAAATTCCTTCTAGTGAGATTTTCAAAGCCATGTAAGAGAACTGGGTGTCTAATTCCCTCAGGCAGCTTTGAAAAGTGCAAGATTAATATCTTATATAGCTCCTTATACATCAAACCATTTCCCAGTGCACTTCACATTAATCTTTAATCTAGACACTTTAATCTTCAAATCTTCATACAATAATCTTCAATGAAAGGTACTTTCTGGGAGTTTACAGTATATTTAACACAATTTAAAATCTACTAGTGCATTGCCCTAGCTTTTAATACCCAGAAAATGTTTTATAAATTAGATCAACTACAACCTAGCCAAGGTTTCTGCATTTTTAATATCTTTGGAGGGAGATTACAACAAATGGGTGCTGGAGGGAATGACTTAGCTGCTTAAGTATCAGTTTGCAATACCGTAAATCACTCCAGAATTGTAGCTGTAGATACCAGAGTTTATTCAATGCTTCACATTTTCCGAGGTAAGGACCAGTATCTCTGCATACTCTACTGGGGAAAACAACACATCTTATAGTGTATACTGCTCTGCTTTGGCAGCTCTCTGTGTGCACATCTGGCCACGGACATAGTTTCCATATCTGTGTTTTTTTGCCAAAAATATTAACTGCAGGAATAGTGTGCCAGGCCCTTTCTGCAGGGATATAGCCATGACTTCAACTCCTCCTGGCCTTTACTGTTCCCTTCTGTGCTGTTTACTTTACCACAGCACCTCTGAGTCCTACTTTTGGACCACGACTTCACAATATGAACCCTATCCAAAGCACAGTGGAAAAAACCTCTAAGAATTTATAAAAGAAATTTAGGACAGAATGCAGGTAGGAGGAAAAAATACAATAATAGTAGTCATTATGACAGGTAATAATTTTTTTCTAAGTAGAGTGGTGAAGGCACACTTTGAGAAGAAATTTGAAGAATCAGTTTTGCAGACATTCTTAAGAGTTTTGACAGGAGAAAGCAGGAAGGTGCTGGCTTGAAAGCGAGAGCTGAGGTAGAAATGGACACCATGAATCAAGCTGAGGCTGTGGCTTCTGCTTTCATACTGACAAAGTGATGAAAGACCAGAAAAAGAAAAATCAGCTGTGTAAAATGGGAAAGGGAAGTCAGATACCACCTGAGTGCTATAGTCAGAAAGTAATGTGGCCAAAAAAGAAGCCAGGAGCACGACCTTTCTTAGAGCATTATTTGAGCTTGGTAAGATTACATTTCTTGATATCTAAGAAAGGAAATTCACAGTAGGAGAAATCTAACAGCCAACACAGATGGCCAGGAAACCACCTAAAAGACTTTAGATGCCAGCTGGATTTGAAGTGGAAAAGAAGTTTCAGTTGAAGACAATGCTCAAGTAATGAATGTAGGTGATAGATGGTAAGCTATTTATAGACATTATGAAATAGAGTAGCTGAGAGGGCTTCTGCAGAAAGAGTGAGGACCAATGTTTTAGTGATGTTCATTTTAAATATCACTTTGGTGTTTGCATAGAAAGAGACTTAGATGTTAATTTGAGTAGAGAGGCAGATGAAGTACAGAGGTTCATGTGTTTTCTAATTAACCTTATAAACATGACAGCTGAACTTGTGCTTGCAAATGTGACTCGTGGATACACTCGAAGGGAAGTCAAAAGCTCACTCTCCTATAAGCTCCTGAACCTGGAGCTTATGGAGAAACGATAATGCAAATTCAAAGGGCACACAAAGGAAAGGACAGAGCCCAGGTAGCCATCAGAAGATTACTGAAGCTGAAACATCTGATAGATTCAGGTGCCCAAAGGTGCAGCACTGATTCTCTGCAGACTAGAAAAAGTTATTAGAGACTTGTTTGAGCAGTATGTCCACTACAAAGAGAGGGAATTAGAGGACAGTGACTGTAAAGTGTGGTCCATGAATTAAACGATGAGAACTTATTAGAAGTACAAGCAGGGTAAAGATCAAGACATGCTGAAGTGAAAGATCAATGCAAGTTGAATTGTGAACAAAAAGAGTAAGAAAAGCGAGGAAAGGAAGGGATCAGATGGGGTCATTTCATAAAGTGGATGAACAGAGGAAGAAAGCAGATGTGGAATATCATTTGTAGCAGCCTAGAGGTCTGTTTCAGGACAGGATCAATGAATGGATGAGTTACCAAGATGAGGATTGTACATTCATTAGTTTTCACTGCGAAAAAATTGTCAAGGCATATCAGATTAAAATTCTGGTAGGAGAAGAGTGTTTGAGGGTTGAATCCAAAGAGGTAAAGAGGAGGTTAGGACTGTGGGTGCAGATTTCAGTTATGTAGCCATAGGCATTTGGCAGAACTGAGAAGGGTGACAGCAGTGGAGGAAGTTAGCTTGGTCACAAGACTTCCTGAAATGCTCTGTTACACAAGACAAGCACAGAAGGTATCCACAAGAACTGTGGTGATGGTGACTTCAAGAGATTCACAAAGAAGCCAAGTGCTGAAAAAAAAGTTCAGGAACATCATCTCCCCACGCTGAAGTAAGCAAAGAGGGGAAAGACAAAGAAGAAGTTGCTTTTTCAGCCCTCGCTAGACCCAGTCATGAATGAATCTATTTTAAACTCATGGTGTCTGTCACTGATGGGAACACCTTGATGTATGGATGAGTTGAATTCATCATAGAGTTGCAGCACTTCAAAAATCCTTTCAAATCTATAAAAGGTCTTTGAATACTTTGCTTACATTCTGCCACCTGACCTGGCTCAAGATAAAGGCATATTTATCCCAGTAGGGTTTTAATCTTAAAACAAACAAAGAAAACAACCCAAACAATAACAAATCATACAAGAAATCACAGCAAAAACAAACATCCCATGATTTGCACTTCGAAGAAAAACATGAAATATTTCACATGCACGGTACGTAACTTTCAACTTAAACTGTCTAATATTCAGGACTTCACACTGAAATCTCTATTTTCTTCATTCAGTGGATTCAAGGAACTGGTCCATCAAGAAAGATGAATGTTAGCCATCTTAGCACATTTCTATAATGCAGAAGGATTTTGGCACACATTTTGAGTAGTGGCAGCTTAAGATCTCCCAGAGCATTGGTAGACAAATAGCTGGTACAGAAAGCTGGTGTTATGATTTATATCAGGCAACTTTATAGTCCTGGGAAGCAAGGAAGAGCTTAAGGAAAATATAAGCACATAAGTTCAAGAAAGCTTAGTGAAAGTGAACTATTGTAAGACATTAAGAATGGATTTTTTTGGATGAAGATACTTTCTTATCAATGACTAGGACAAAAATTTAACTATTTTTGCAGAGTCAGGAACTGAGACTAAAGGAGAATAAGAAAAAAAGTAAAAAAAAAAATCTAAATTAAGAGGCTTTAAGAATGATGATCTCAATCTTAAGTGACATCTAAATGTTCATTCAGGTGGAAACATTCAGCCCAGAGGACTGAGTAGATGATTCCCTACAGACACAATTTATACTGCAAATCAATAGGGTCTGTGATGGCACCAATGACTTCAGCTGCTTAACTTACACATCACAGAAGATGGCTTCAAGCACAACAAAGAGAAATGCTTTAACAAGAGAAACATCAGTCTTGACCAAACACTGACTTTCAAGAAGTCAGAGGCGAGAAAGAGTAACAAATGGTTGAATTGATAATGTCCTAAAATTTAATAATAACCGAATGCTTAATTTTACATCTTAAAGTAGTCAACTTGATTTAAATGAGTTACCATAAATTATTCATTAATTTATATATCCGTTAGACTGGTCTGTGTGAGATACTTGTGTGTAGCAGCATAAGAAATCCAGAGGGGCTAAATATAATTTTTCTAGGTATTTTTGCTCACCTTCACAAAAGTATTCTTAATCCATTTCCATGTAAATGCATTGATTTTTACAGAATATTAAAAAAATAATAATAATTTGTATTTATTTAGATGAATAAACATATGTGAAGAAATTGCTTCTGCCTATCTTATCCACCTCGAATAAAAGTTGATGTCCATGCTTTACTGAGAATAAATGCAGTTTGGTACATTAACACCGGCTAGTACACCTAGCCATGGTATAAAACACTGGAAAATTTCCCCTGGTGTTATTTCCTAGAAATAATGGAAATCCAATATTGAGTTGGTTATGTAACTCACATATCACGAGGCTTCAGTACAGTGGAGAAAAGCTGTGTTTTAAAATTTTATGGGGGGAGGGGAGGAGGTGTGTGGAGGTGCGAGTTATGCTTAACGCTGCACTGCTCTTAACACTGCGAAATACGTGAAGGCAAGGTTAATTGAAAACCTGAAGTAATATAAAAATAAGTTCAGCTTTTAAGAGGAATACATATGGTGTATAAAGCTCCATTGAGCCCAGGTGGATAAGTGAACATTTTCAGTGCACATTAGTTGAAGAAATGAAGAAGTAGAAGCAGATAATAGGTATTACTAAACTGGAATATTCTGAAGGCCTGGAACAGAGAAAAAAATCACCAGCACAGGAACACTTTATAGATCACCTGTTCTTCCCACCCCAGAGAACAGTAAGCCCCTCTTCTTTTGTCAAAGCTTCTTGTTGGCTATGCTTAACATTCCCTCTAGGCCAGAAGGGGAGGTTTTTGGAGTCAGAGATGAGTCAAGAACACCTGAACTCCATTGTACAGTCACCTCACCGGAGATGCAGAGGACTTCATGCAGCAGCTCCTCTCTGCCTCAGCACCCCTTCACCCACTGCAACAGCAAGGATGCACAGTCAGCCTCTGTCCTCTAGGAATGCTCCTTCTGTGCTTTTATCAGGCAGCAGTGGTGAAATGCTCAGGCTGCCTGCTAAGCATGAAGCAGTTAATAGCCCAGGCCAGGTACAGATGAGCCATTTTGTAACTGTATTCTTTTCCACTTAAGTATTAGTAGTCTCTTCCACAACATATCCATCCCCAGTTCTCCAACAATTAGTCCTTTCCAATATGATGCAGACTCTTTAGCTATATTCTCTACCTAGCTGCTATTTCCAAAAGATGCAAAGTTCAGAGCTCCTAACTAATAAGTACATAGCTTAATGTGACACAGAGGCCACTCAGGCAGGATCCTGAAGGAACACCAAAATACTAAGGCAGGGAAATCTCTTATGAGAGATAACTCCTGAAAGATTTTGTGTGACACCAAAATCAGTGACCCGTACTTTAAAGAGATGGACCCTACAAGCTCAGGAAAGGGCACAGAGAGTTAATAGCAAAGAACAATGTGATTACAAACAGCATGAAAAACAGCAATAATGACACATAACACTTTTATTAACAGCCATTACTTGCTTATGTTGGAAGAGATATGCTATCATTTATCATTTAAAATTATAATTAATCGAACAGCTTTTATTTTATCACCTCTGTATCAAAATATCCTTAGTGTTTTATAGCAATATTATCCTCTCCTACCTTTGAGCCTAATGGGCAATAACTTTTTTCCACCATGCTGTAAGCACAAGAATATGATAAGGTTTGAATGTTTGGGAGGATGTATGTAAAAAACAATGCTTGCATTTCATTAGCTGCATCACAGCCAACTTAACTGCATGCCTAGAATGTACTTATTTATATGCAACTGTATGCGTGATGGTTTTGAAAATTCTGGTTTAAGGTAATGTGTTTGTTGTACTTTGATTTTTCTTGCAACTGATTTACAAAGGACTATCATAAACCTTTGATCTCATCGTTAATAGCAGTAAGTTATTCAGCTAACAGGATCTGAAATATTTATGCAGGCAAGGATTCAGCACCTTCCAAGTCCCATTTTGTGAGCCTGAACACCTCTGCATTAAAATCATATCTTCCTCTTTCCAAGACAGTTGGCTCACATAACTAAATGATAATAACACTCAAATTATAACTCAGAAGTTGTTAGGTTAAGAGATAAAGAAACTCCTACAAATCAAAGCAAAGCATTAAGACTTTGTTTCACCTAATGATAGGCTACAAAAGGATGTAGCATACTAAAAAACTTAGAGAAAGAGACCTAAAGTCTACAGACTTGAAACAGCCTTTTTTCTTTGCAAGATGTAAGCCTGAATCAGTGAAGTCAACAGAATATTGGCTCTAGCACCAAAATGCCTGTATCTCAAGCCTCTCCTACAGAAACTGTCCCTCAGCCATGACATAGCAGCTCCGTGCTGTAGGCGCAATTCTTCCTCCAAATCTGTCTTTCCAAACCTGGCTCTAAACAGAGAGTTGCTTTTTTTGGTGCAGAGAAGTACTGATGTCAATAAGTATTTAGGGCATTGCTCTCTTTCTTAATAAAGTTAAAACTCTACATTACAGCTTGAAAGCAAGGTATGTCGAATGCTTATTTTCGCTCTGTATACTTAGTTATTTCAAAGGCATTTTTATGTACTCCCCCTATTTCAGAAGATCCCCTTTGAAAATTCATTTGGATGAATGCTGTCCTTTTCTGTGGAGATTTGGCTAAACGTTTTTTGTGAAAGCAACTTTGTTGAGCCTGGTAATGCAATCAGTATCCCAGGAGGCTCATCCTTCACAAGATTCCTGCCTGCACTTCTACCTGCAAAGTTACACTATGGCCGTCTTCACAGATAACAAAGTGCTGAAACTGGAATGCACAAAGCAGCACAATAATCCGTCAGAGGCTCTCTTAAAAAATTTTCGATATAAATATTCACTGCAGCCACCATGCTATGACAGAGCCTCATTTCAAGACCCAGTGGGCACAAACTGTATTGCTCATTCACTTAAAACAAATAGTTAGGAGATTCCATGAGCAATTTCTACTTCCTGCGCAAAGCAAGGAGCACTGCCATTTTGCAGAGGAAAGGTGGAACAGTGATTAAGCTGTGAAATGAATAAATGTAAAGTATATGAAGTGATTTGCTATTTATCCATCCTGCAGCCAGCTAGCAACAATGTCTTTTGCTGAGGCAGCGATTAGTGTGTGTAGCTGACTTGCAGTGCCCGCCACTTTCATGCAATGGTTTGCACATTAAGTTAAAGGCTGAACACGCAGAACAATGCATTTGTTCCTCCAGATACCAGTACAGGTTTTTCAAAGATCTTTCTTTAAAAAGCAACTGATGTGCTGCATATATAATATAGTTAAGTAGTAAATGAAAATAATTATCAGCAAAGTCATTTGGGACCAATTCGCATACATACATGACACTAACAAAGCAGCAAGAATCTCAGTAAATGGACTGAAAAAATGGACTTGTAAACAGTTATTTTGGCTTTTCATATCCGTCAAGTAAATTGGATATTAGACATTTATTTCACTATCTTGGCAGTCAAATCTTTTCTGCAGCTCTTACATGAAACTCTTTTCACAATTCTGCTCCTTACTTAGGAGATAACAAAGATAACTGACAGGCTTCAGAGAAACTGGGACTCTACAGGCTTCCCATTTACCATCACATCATTTCAGGCTTTGGGGCTGGTTGTCACCACACACAGCAACCCCACATCTGACAGCTACCTTCAGAACATCATTAAAGGCATCATCTCTTAAATTACCTTCCTAAATAAGAGACTAAAAAAGCAACAGATTGATGCAGGAAAGGCAGGACGACAACAGTGAAATACCATGGTCATGTAGCAGCAAGTAAATCCCCTGAAAATAAAGTTTTAACAGTGGTTATATTGTATCTTCACATGCATAGTTTTGAGGCTCTTTTTCTCTGCATGCAACTACGAAGATACACAGAGTGCCAGATGCACTTTCAAGGAAGAACCAAGAGGAACCACCTAAGGAAGACACCAGCTGCAAGAGTCCAGAGCATCTCACTTGGTAATTTTCTCCCCACAGGCAATTCCCTGACTGCCTATCATTTTTGTTTCAGTTTTTCTCCTGAAAGCCTGTGAACTATATGCCAGGTAAATTCAGCATGCAGTTACATCTCTGCCCTATTCTATACTTCTTACTTGAAGCTTCTAAAGGACCAAAACTGATTTACATCAGGTCAACCAGCCATTCTGATCACACCAGTAATAAGACATTACACTGATATCATTAATAACGTTTTCAGTCCTTTAAATCTTTATTCTTCGCAGGGCAGTCAAATGTAATTTTTAGCTCACCAGTTTCCAGCACGTCTGTACACTTTTGTGGTTTCAGTAATGCAGAAAGCTATTTACTTATGCAAATCTTGAGATTTGCAACACAAAGAAACAGATGCATGTGACATTTGTCAGGCAGTGAAAATGAAGTGTCACAAGCTGGCCTGGGAAACAAAACTTGGGGTTGGAATAAAATTAAAATCCTGAAGTACAAGCCTGGTCATCATCTTACAGATTGAAAAGAAAACTATTTCAATACTGTTCTACAGCTGTAGTGGTTAGGGCATCACGACTAACTGCTCAATACCATTCCTTAAAAAGTACTGTGGTAACTCCTAACACTGTGTAGTAAAATCCACGTGGAAATGAAAGGGGGAAAGAAGAAACTGACTGCTACACAATACAGAAAATGCACGTTTGAAAAAAATGAAAATTACCAACCAGTTGTTTTGGAAGTAGACAAATGGTGAAAGAGCAGCAGACTGTGTATGTTACGGGTGTTCTAATTATGTATTTCATCAGGGATTTCATCAACTGTTCCTCCTGTGAAGAATGTTCTCTTCTGTTCTGTGAAATAACAATAAATGACTAAGGAGCCAAATGATTTGCAAAAGCCTGGAACCACCTATACTTTATCAGCCAGAATTTTATCACCGATTCTGAGTTTCCTAGATTTTTCGGGTTATTTGTGACAAAATCTGTCAAGGACTTTGGTCCCTGCGTCCAAAACACAAAGTCTGAAAATCCTTTTTACTGGTCAGTACACTTGGAAAGTGCCTAAACTTCAGAGGTCTCAAAATTCCCATTGCCTAGAGTTTTACAGCTGCATGTACCCAGTTGATTCTTGTCTTAGCAGGACCAAGGGGTTTATGTCATTGACCCATTACTTCTCATATTCTGAAAAGTGGGAGAAATTCTCTATGCTGTGCTCACTTCCAGAGGTAAACTCTTCAGAAAACACTTTACTTCAATATGCCACAATATAAATTCATTTTCAAACAATTACTGAATTAAGAGCTTTGTTGCAGCGGACGTAAGGCTTAAGCTGTGTTTAAACATCTACCTTTCACTGTTTTTAAGAAAATGAAAGTTTGGCTATACAAAAAAAAAAACCCTGTTATTTCTGTAAAATCAGTGGAGATATGCTTTTGGTTTTTAAAATGGAAATAATCCAAAGCTGTATATACTGAGAGTTGTCTTTAAAGGCCTTCGTTGGGACACACAGGTGTGGACGAAACGAGGGGCCAGGTGTGCAGCTATGGAGTAATGCTAACAGCTGGTGACAAGAGAAGCAGCAGGATCTAAGCGTGCATGGGGTGAGGAGTGGAAGAGGAGAAGCATTAGTTACCTTTGTATTCTCGATTTTATAATTAAGATGTACTTTCACTGTCTAAAAATGTTTTTAAGAGAACAAAACTAAAGAAAAAACTTAAAAATGCTGTACAAAAATGAATATTCTTGGTTTAGATGCACTGTTCCCTTGTGAAAATTAATTATAATTAATCAACATAAACGATAATCAGTCCTGGCAAAGTCTATTCTATGGGAGACTGAGGCGAGGGCTTCCAAACAAGTACAGCATTTAAAGAATTAGTTACTTCTTTAAGGGGAGGAATCCAATGTTAAGCCATAGCTCATCAAGAAATGCAAAAATGAACCAGAAAAATGCTTTGAGAGCAGGAGAGAATGTCTTAGGCCTCAAATGCTCTAAGAGCTCTACCTGCCATGCTTTTACAAAAGAAAAATTAAAAGCGACCAGAACTGAGGAGAGGATATATGTTACAAAGAGGTTCTTTAATATCATGGAAAACGGGAGGCCAGAAGCTGAAAGACAAAGCTCCTTTTTTCTTAATCATTAGAGACAGTGAAGAGGACTGATGCATTGACTAGCAAATTGGACTGGGGATGGTTATGGTTCAGTAATATGTTTTACTTAAGGAAACCTATTAAAACCCATGCTGCTGTAACCAAGTGGAATTCAGGGATTTATGAAATACAAGGAGATAGATAACTAGATCTATCTTGAATTAAACCTCTAATGAAACTGGTACAAGCTGTAGGTAATCTGGGTATCAGGATTCACTACCTGTGCAAACCTCTCAGTTTTGGAAATGATTTTGCCTATTATGTTTTCTATGCATGTTAAAAAGAAACAACAACAACAAAAAACTATGTAAGAAATGTTTCCCAAATGACATATCAAGCCCTTGTTTTAGGGGACATCAGCTCTTACTTGGGTTTTGACCATTAATACATATGATTCCATTATCTTTTCTTGTTAAGTAGTCCTAGGAGATTTTTGCTATTGCAAATAATACATGGCAGATGGGACAACCCTATCAGGTCCTTTTGAGAGAAGAGAAGCTCTTTCAGATATTTCCTGATTAGTTTAAGTATCCTTTGAGAGACATTAGTAATCTAATTCCACCTTTTAAATAGGAGAACAGAAAAAGACTAGCATTACTGAAATGAAAGGTGTTCTAACCTCTATTACCTTCTTATGCCATCTCTCTTACCCCTTCACTTCTTTTTCTGTAAATTAACCTTATTTTAAAAGAACATAATCAAATGATTTTTTTTGCCTGTTGACATAAGTTTTGCTAAAGTATTTAAATATACACTTAATGAATTTGTTTATACGACTCAAAGTCCTACACTACAAATTTTAATCAAGTTTGTTTATCTATCAAGAATACATAAATCAAGAAATTCAAGATGTTACCATGAATGGTAAAATTAAGTATTTCTCTCTAATCCTTACATTTTCCATGCAAATCAACAGGAAGCATGTGCCGAATAGGCACTCCCTCTTCACACAGATAGAAGGGCTGTGTATATCCATAACACAGAACCACTACCAATGATGTGAAATTGGAACCTAATTGAGGAGATCTGCTCATCTAACTGTCGCATGCCTGGAGAGATTTTACAAGTCTCTGGTAAGTGATAAACAATACCATCATAGTTATACTCTTCCAAACATTTATTAAATATGGGATTACGTTATTGAGTCATCAGGAACTTCAATTTCATCTACATAGCAGGACTTTTAACTACTTTTTAAATATAACAGCTGTAACAGTAGTTGGCTGTTTTCATCCTCCAGTTTCTAACTGATTTGTTTCCCTGTTGCTATATAGCCTGAAAATCAAAGTACTTTGGCAAAATGTGCAAAGCTACTACTCCTCCAGGGTTAAGTTCAGCTCCGTGAAGAGAGGCCTCAAATTTCACTCCTGTGTTGCACAAGGGTGAATTTCTCAGCTTCTGCAGCTGGATGTTACAGTGAAGTGTGACCAATTAACCCAACTGGACCAAGAAGGGGAAAGTGCTGGTGGAAGCCATTAGCGTGTATTGCAACCTCCCTCAGCACCAATTCACAGCAAAGATATGTTGCTAGCACACACAAATGTTGCTCTTCAAGTGCAACGGCTTTTGCTTGTATCTAGGGGATCCCTGAGTCCCGAGCCAGCTCCGCTGTTAAACACTTGTCTGATGGTATAGCTCCCAAGCTCTCAGTTCTGATCTCCAACAGAGCAGACCTAGATCCAAAACCAACACCTGCCCCCATGGGCAGTAGCAACAGAACAGACCTTCTCTTCTATGCACAGGGCAGCTGCAGTGGGCAGGCAGCAGCTCTCTCTGCAATCCCTCACCCCCCAAATCAGGGATCACCATAAGTTTTTTGCCATGATACTCATTCCCACTTGTATTGCTTCAAAGCTGTAATAACTAAGCACTATTTGTACCACCCACAGAAACCATAGACATATTTTGATGCAAATTCTGAATGTTTTGGAGATCAACCTTCAAGAGCTGGTGGAAGGCTGAGCTGGCATCCACTCTCACTCCTCTACTCAGCAGGGCAGGAGAGGATGTGTGAGCTCACAGGGAGCGGGAGATCACACAACAGACACGAGCATGAGCAGAAAAGGTTTCAGAGCAGGAAACAAAGACTAAAATGCCTTCCTCCTACCTGCCGTTCCTCTGAGCTGCATACTGCAGAGCTGCTCTCTCACACCACTCCTTGCCCCTTGCTGCCATGCTGGATTCTCCCCTTTCTCCCACACGTTTCCACAGAGAGAGCTCCAGCCTTGCTAACGAGCCCACCTGTGCCTGAAGCAAGGCCCACCAGAACTGCCCCAGCCCAGGTGGAATCAGGCTCTCTTGGGCCCATTCAGCCCCACCACCTGGCCCAGAACTTGGGCCGCAGATACCTCAGGCATTAATTGCTGTAGCAGAATTAGTTCTCTCCTCAAAACTGGCTTTCTTTTACCCTGCTTTACTTCAGCTGCAGAATTCCAGCGTGCAAAAGAACCCAAGTTACATGCACAATGTTGTTACCTCTCACAGAAATCACAAGACACTACAACTAACTGCATCCTAACTGCTGAGAAGCTGCCAGCATACCCTCTGCTGTTGGTGGTTACAAGGCTGTGCAGCTGTCCATGCATGGCAGGAGCACCTCCTCACCCAGCCCAGCACACCCTTCAGATGCTGCAGTTTCTGGACCCAGCAGATCAGGGCCCTTCACTGCGCTGGAGGTACTTGAGGGGAACAAACCCTTCTCTGAACACAGTGATTCTATCAGTAAATACAAAATTTGCATTGGTTGAATGAAGAAATCTTTCCATCTTTGTTTTGGACAGTGATAGCTGTCAAAAGCAGTTATACATACAACAGAACTCACTATTCTTTGTCCATAGAGGAGATCTTAGGGCAACTGTGACGGAAGAAACAGATAGAGAAGCTGTTACAAGTCCAGGGAAGCATCACTAATCCCTGTCTCTGTCTACCAGCCTGGGACTGGCAACCCTAGCATCACAGGTCATGCAAAGCCATAAGAGCAGCACAAAATCAGAATTTTGAGCAAGAAACACGTCTGCCAGCATTGCAATTTCTCATTTCCACAGGCTAACAAGTGTCATATGATTGCAGTGATGAATTAATGCCGTAAGGACCTGTACTAGCTCTGACATTTGTGCCAGTGGAGGTCACAACTTCAGAGCAGAAGCTGCAGCAACAGTTTCCAATGCTACAGTATGTACCAGCTGCCAGAAGAGATTTGAGACCAAGACACTGGAATAGGATCAGAGTGTGAGAAGAGAAATCTTATTCTGGAAGAGGAAAATTTCAGGAGGATCTCTCACTGAAAATCCATCTGTTCCTCATTTCTCCAATGAAGATTTCTCAGCCATACTTATGCACATCCACAGAGCAGATGCAGGTTTTTCATTAGATGACAAATCCATCACTGTAACTTTGACTACTGAGGAACAATTGGGAAGTCCTAGTATTCTGCGTGGTGCCTCCTGTTAAGCAGATGAATGTGCTGTCCAGCCACTAGTTTCTCCCAAGAACCAGAGTTGCATACAGCATCTCCTTTGAACTGGTACAGTTCACACTAGCATTTTGAAACAATGCTAGTGGCCTTGATAATGCAAATAAGGTTACAAGCTTTTCAGAAGAGATAAGCAAGGAAGTAGGTATGGGGGAGTTGTCCTCCATATTAACAGGTGGATAGAGTGCAAAGAGCTGCCTCTGAGAAAAGCCATGATGAGGCTGGTGAGGCTTTATTGCTTCAACTGCATGAAACAGACTCTCATCCTGATAGAGGATTTCAACCACCTTGTCATCTGCTGGGAAAACAGCATGGAGAGCTGCAAGCAGACCGGGAGACTTCTGGAGTCCATTGAGGGTAACTTCCTGCTCCAGATATTAGACAGAACAACCAGAGGAGAAGTATTACTGGACCTGGTGCTGACCAATGCAGAGTTGATTATTAAAGAGTTAAGATTTGTGGCACTTTGGGCTGTAGTAACCATGCCCTGGTAGTTTGTGATCTTGAGGAGGAGGGGTCTGGCAAAAAGCACAGATAGGCTGAGGAAGCTTGGGCTTGTTCAGTCTGGAGAAGGCTCATGGGAGACCTCATTGCAGTCTTACAATACTTGAAGGAAGATTATAAATGGAATGGAAATGAACTTTTGACATGGGTAGATAGTGATAGATCAAGGGGGAATAGATTTAAACTGAAAGAAGGGAGATTTAAACTAGATGTCAGAGGGAGAGAGTGGTGAGGCCCTGGCACAGGCTGCTCAGAGATGTTGTGGACGTCCCATCCTTGGAGGCTCAAGGCTGGGTTGGATGAGGCCCTCAGCAACCTGATTTGGTGCTGGATTTAGTAGCTGGCAACCCTACTCATGGCAAGGGAGTTGGAACTAGATGATCTTTGAGATCCCTTCCAAACTAAGCCATTCTGTGATTCTGTAGCTTACAGAGCAAAGCAAGAATATGTTAAATATATGAAATGAATTGCAATTAAGGGAGAGAAGTTGTATGGTAGAACAATGGAGTTTTCTGAATAGAAAACCTGAACCTGAAGACAGCTGCCTGCACAGAGAAAGCACACATGGTCTTCCACATTCTTTGTACGATGCAAAAAGTCTGTAAGGCTGGATACATCCCTCAGGGATACTGTTTGCCAGTAACTGACAGGAAAGCCACACAACATACTCCCACTACTAATGCTACATGAATATAACCAGCTGCTTCAAGTAAAAACATAGGGCTGAACTGACATCTCCTGCATCTACGTTCCATGTTTGGTAATAAGTATATTTATTATAAATATCCAAATCCTATGGAGTATCTGTCAATGAATAATGAATGCACTGAACTTCACAGTGAATAAGCTTGCTTTTTTTTCTTTTTTCCTATTCTTACTTACTGTCTAATTTGCAAATCTTTCAGTCATCAGTACAAATTAACAGAACTCTTTTGTGTAGGCATTAGGATTTCAAATTTATTATGAAGACGTCCATTACCCCGATGCTTCAGCTTGGCATCACTTCTCACTTTAGGATAAACAAGACTCAGAAAATTCATTGTTTGCCCTTCATTAGTGGAAAAATCAGTTTTCTGGAAATAAATGTTGACTATGTAAAGTTATGAGTCTTTCCTCTTCCCACAGACTTCAAAAACAATCTTTCTTCTACCACAAAATCTAAAGTATAATCAGCAAATAATTATATTCTAGCTGAGTTGTAAATTAAATCAGAATTGCTAAATATGAATTGCTATCTCAGACTGGATCATTACAGCTCTGAAAAAATTCAAGATGCACAGGCCCCCTCCTGAGTTGAGTACTGTGATGCAGGACTCTGTGCTCTGCCACTGACAAAAGAAAACATGGATATTTTGTTAGAAGCGACAATTTCATCACCTTTTCAATAAAAGGCCTCACACAGTGTTTTCTTCAAACCATCATATGGTCATTAACCTCAGAACGATTCCCAAACTTAGCACATTTCCTGAAAAACAAATAAACAAACCAAAAACCAACAAGAAACACCCCTCATCCTCAATGCTCCTTTCTATTCCCTGTCCCCCTTCCCCCCCTCTTTTCCACTGTTTCAATAAACTTGCTGTCATTTTTAGTGGTATCAAAATTACAGCCTGCTTTTCCATCTCCTTGGAATAGCAGCTTATTGATGTTATTGTTTCAGTATGCCTGCTTCTCTATCACTTTTTTCTCTCTGTTTTTTGTATTTCCTTCTCTTTATCAAGCAGCCTTTACACTTCTCTCGTGCAAAAAGAACAATACTTCAGTCCTAGGCATTCCTCAGTACACTATTCCCTTTGTGTCAATCCATCTTTCTGTTTTGGATACAAGCTCCCAAGGAGAAGAAAATAATTCCCTTCCCTTACCCATCCCAGATTTTCACCCAGTTTCTGTGTCAACAGAATGTATCGGTCTCTTTGAATATATTTTCCTTCTATTTCATGAGTTACGCATCAAATCACTTAGCTCAGTGGGATGCAGTGTGCCCATTTTTACTACATTGCCAGAAGAATCTGTGAAAGATCCGTGTCCATTTCCAAACCATTTTGATATAAATGCCTCATTTCATTATGGGTTAAAAAAAATCCATTTAAGTTAAAAAGAGTATTTATATACATATCGATTTGTTAAACTTCATTTTTTTACCATTACAGGTGCTAGAATTGAGCAGTCAGTTTTATTTATACAATTCAAAGTGCTCTTCCTGCGGTCTGTTGTGAAAACTAAACAGACAAGCTACACATGTTTATACAGAGCAGTACACAAGAGTTACTTTGGAACACAGCTGTATTTCTGTGGTTTCCTCATTTTCCTAATGCCAGTTGTACAACACATCAGTGTGAGAGTTACTAGCAGTTACTAGCTGCTGACAGCAGTAAAAAGTCCAATTACTAGTGCTGTATATATGACAGTTTTTACCATCTTAAAAAGATGGGCAGATCTGCTTTTCTCAATGGAGCAGGGCACAGGAAAAATGAGACTATTGCAAACCTGGCTCTTCTCGCAGTCTGAGGAATGAAGTAGGACGTGGCATAATCAGAACAACTGCAGAGAATGTCACATACTGAGCATAACCAGCCAGTGTAGGAATAACAACCTGACCCAGTCTTTCCATTCGATACAGAAAAAAACCAGCAGTGATGAGCAGTGCAAGATGATCTCCACATTAAAATTGAGCTGAACATCAGCGAATAAAAGGGAAGAGAGAAGCACGATTGGAGATTAGCAATATGCAAGAGGGAAGGCAGAGCAAAGTGAAAAATTCATGGCTAGGACAACCACAGGAAATATGTTGCTGGCAGATGTTTGATTTAAAAGTTTTCCACTACCTCCTATGCATCAGGACAGCAGCTCATTCAGCATTACTACAAACTGAATTTGAAGGAGAATGGGGCAGCCCCAAGGGGTGGCCACTAAAAGAAGAGCTTCTGCAGACACACCTTGAAATGCCAGTTGGTTTCCTCTCTGCAGTGACAGCATGGCCCAGCATTGCCCCTGGGCAACCATTCCCCTGCCAGCCTTCCTTCAACAGGTGATAAGGAAACAGCCTTGGAGCTTGATCCTTTTGGTCCACCATCATATATGGACCAATACAGAGTTTCAACTTTCATCAGCACTCCAAGATTAATAAATTCAAATGTTTTTAAGTTAGACACAATTACAAGACCACAAATCATTACTTTTCCTTAGCTGGGCTCCACTATTGGGCTTAAAATCTTCTATGACCTTCCAAAAAGGCACTGACTCCTGACCTCAGTCTATCAAGAGCAGGAAAACCTCGGTACCACCCTTGGGTTTGTTTGAGCTTAATCAGCAGCACTGTTCAGCTGCTGTTTGATTTCTCATTTGAATTTATTATGTTTCAGTTTCCAATGATGATCCTTATGATTTTACCTCTAGATGACATAACTACATGGAATAAAGTGAAGTCTCTCTCATGAAGAGGAAACACTATAACCACATCATTTCTCTTTTCAGCACCTTCCTTGATTTATCTGCATCACGTAAAATTTTGGGCTTCAGAATTAGAGCATGAAATAGCAGCTGCACAAATTGTTGAGACAGAAATAGCATTTAATATCTTTGCTTGCTTATTATCTGACTTCAAACTATTAATTTTCTTTATATAGTAAAAGTATATTATCTTGCATCCATCCCAGAACAGAAAATTAATAGTAAGCACACACTTCACTCTTCATTTTGTCATTTTGTTCATGACCCTGCCATCAATCTACCAACAGGTCAAAACTGCTTCCAAAATGTGACCTGTTCCTAATTCATACATTTCTGTGACTGTATTCACTGTATGTTTTCTCCTGATAGACCTGTCTTTCCATTTCATTTTTCTCTGTTTCATGAATTCTTCATGTGGATTACTATCACTCTCTTTTTTTCTCCCCACTGTCACATACCTGTTATTAATTTCTTATCAATTCCATGCCTCATTTCAGAGCTGAGTCAGAGTAGCCTTTAATCCAAAGCTTCCTTCATTCTTGAAAGAACATTTGGGGCTCTCTGACCACTAAGTGCATTCTTCCCTAATAAGTCTTGGTTTAATTTTCTATTTTTGTCTGTTTTCTGCATCCCTACTCCTCTGCAATTTCATAATAATAAATTCCTAGAAAACAGACTTGTATTGAAGAGAAGTTTTTCTGTAACCAAGCGTACCTCTCCTAGTAACATTAAGAAAAGCTGCTTATCTTGTGATTAAAATTTCTAATTAAAAAAAAATACAAGTTTGACATTTTTGACACACAGCAACATGCCTCAGTTAAAGGGTGACAAAAATATAGGGAATTACACAGCGTGACTGAATATTTTACTATCTGGAATCCTACTTCAGTTTTGTACTGAAAAACGCATACATACTGCAAAGTTAAAGACCTACTAACGCCATGCAAAGATCTCTCTCTGTCTGACACTCAACATTCATGAAACCACAAGTACATTGTCCAAGGAACTTTGGAAAAGCTGACTGCATTCCAAATGTACAAGTACACTTAGCCAGGCACACATTTTCCTACATACGTGGACCTTAACGCTGAAAGTCTTTCAGAATTGTAATTCAAATTTAATGAAGTATAATCTTTAATCCTTTGCATGCATTATAGCAGTTTGCTCTGACTATCATTTCATGTCTAAGATCTAGAACCATTAAATCTGTTCAAACTTCAAATGTCAGCAGCCAATGTTATATTGAATTGAGCTATTGTATTTCAATTTGAACACGTATTATGTTCTAATTCAGAGTTTTACAATAAATCCTTTACTTTCAAACTTTTCTTCTTTCTATCAGAGTAATTTAGCACACGTTGTTTCCTGGATAGCTATCCAATTCACACATCGGCAGGTGGCACACAGTTTTTCCTTATTTTTCCCCCTCTATTACTGTATAGCACATTGTGTGTTTAGATAGGACCATCATATTTAAGAAGCAGAAGCAGAGTGGTACTGCAGGACAATGCCAGCTTCTACAGCACGTATTTCAGAGTTTTTAGTGACTCTTGCCTGTATATCATTTGGTAACTGTTTTCTACTCACAGGGGCTATAGCTATGAGCTAGTGAAAGATCTATCATATGCCCCATGTTAATACATTCAAAGAGCAATTAGCAATATCAGTCAGCTACAGCAATACTAGCCAGTTCATGAGTAACTGCTTATGAATGGTAGAGAAGGAAACTATTGCTTGCATATCCCATAAGATAAGCACAAGTACATGCTTTTGAGCATCATTCCAGTAGCTACCAGGCAGACTTTTAAAGATTTTCTCTGCTATTTTGACCACTGCAAATGCTTACCTTTGTCAATACAGTTATGATTTCTTTTCCTTTTTTTTTTTTTTTTTTCCTGAACTTGTCTCATCTACCTTTTTAAAAAACAGGAAAAAGCAGAGAACAAATGCACACATACACAGAGAGGAGGATTAACGAGGAAAGAGCAGAATTTCACCAAAAAAGCCAAGAACACAAAACACATTATATATAAACAAAACAACAGACAAAAAAAACCCCAACCCAACTAAAAAAACTAAACACACACACACACACAAAAATCCAACACTCAAACCAAAAAACCCACATGGCCACCAAAATAGATACATGGACCGCTTCCTCCAACCCCCACAGAATTACCAAACAAATCCAAAGGGATCTGTGAGAAGTCAAGAAGACAGAGTGCTATTGTTAACAATCACTGGAGTCAGAATAAGATTTACAGTGAGTCAATCTTGTATTTCTTTATTCTTTAAATACATACATTTATTGCACTTCAGCAAACTGCAGAAAAAGAAGAACAATAGCTTTACACAGCTCAGACAGTGAGTTTGCTTTTTGAGATTAACAATTTTGTTTCCTACAGTAGCAATTATAGGGGACACTAGGAGTTGGCTAGAAAGCTCAGTGCAATCTATAAACACTTATTCATAGAACCACTGGGTGGACACTGTGTTGGAGCCAACTTCTATGTTCAACATTTCCGTTGTGAAACAAGTTTGACATTTCTGTCTGTCTCTTTTTTTAAAAAAAGGACAGGTTAATTTCTAACAGAGATACAGCAGTTTGCAACCCACTGTGCTAAGATCAGAATGAATTAATGCTATTGAAATAAAGGTAACAGCACCATAAAAAGCAACAAATTGGTAATATAACACGAGGATCTGAATTAGAAAGGCATACAAAAAGAGCATGCATTAGGCAAGGAAAGCTTCTCTCTTTTTCCTAATTTTCTCCTACTAATTCTTTGAACCGTAGTGAATCGATCAGCTGCTAAGTACACGATTAACTCTTTTTTAAAAAAGATTGCTATCTTTCGTGTTTGTCTTGAAGCTAATGTTATCTACTCTTTTAGAAAATGATAATGGATATCCCTTTCAAACCATGTCAATCCTTTATCTCTGCTGCACTTTGTTGTTCTCCTACTCAGACGCATCTCGCATTTCACGTGGGCAGACACTATCTAGGGATCTGGCGTCACTTCTGAACCAATAGGATCACCGCATCTTTGACCTCTCCACTTATATTAAAAAAATCAGCTCACAATCTAAACACATTCAACCTTATCAGCTCACACTTCTACGCTCAAAACTTATAATTATGTTTACGGATCGAAGAAGAATCTCAGTGACAAATATTAGCAACATTAGTAACAGTAAGAGACATCAGCTAAGTTTCCATATGAAGACTTGGGCACCCCTCTTGTAAGCAAATTGCTGCACTGAAGCTGGGCTAACCAACCACAGCAGAAGAGCTGCAAAGCTTTGGACAGTTAATATACCATCAACCTCCCCCTGACTGGGGAGCAAAGGCAAAAACAAGCCCAGAGCAACTAATGCAGCCTACAGACAATGCCTGTGGTGCTGGTGCTGGCATTGGCCTAATACAGATCAGTCCTCAGGCAATGACATTAAAATATACTTGGGGAATGGTGATGTATTTGTCCAGTGCACATCAGAAACCTGAGTGCATGACTGCTCAGCCTAGCACAGACACCTTCCTAGGACAGCCTGGATGCTGCTCATAAAACTGGGAGAGCAGTGATCCTTCCGTTATTTTTTTCAGACTAGCAGTCAGGGGAATCATGCCAGATGGAGGAAGCCCATTCTAAAGTCACTCTTCCTGATTTGAGAGAGGCCCTAGAAACAAGCTGTCATTTAGGACAGTACTGAGAAATGGAGCCTTTTTGTCCAGCTGCTCTATGAAAAGCACTTGTCTTCATACAAAACATTTAAATAGACACAGAACAAGAGGTTGAACTCCAGATGTTATGAAAAATGACCGCTTCTACGCTATCAGGCCATCCTTTCTCTTCTACACAGAATAAAAGACAGCACCAGCGTCTCCTCTCCCCCTATAAATGATGTCTATTGCTTATTCCTACTCTGTCAGAGATGCCCTACGTTAACCAGAATGTTTAGATTGCAATCAGCATTCAGAAATGTTGCTATTGAGCAACTCCCTACAAAGTCAATGCCTCAAGAAAAAAACAGACATAAGTATCACAGAACACTATAATTAACAGATACAAGTTGGTTGGAAAAGGATATTACAAAAATTCCTCCTTGGCAGCAACTTAATTCCCTCAAAATTTTTTTTTCAGGACCACATTAGATGAAGAGCCCTGTAACTGCATGGGGGCTGCAGGAAGGGGTGGAATCGTGTTACTTATAGCTTGTTACACATTTCCAAAACTTCTGACAATGAACTGATCTGGAAACAGCAATTTGCAAAATGACGACCACAGGTATAATAGCATTGTGCCTCTACAGAAAGCAAAAAAGGAGGGGAGAAGACTGAAGTGAGTATATATGCAAACTGAATCTGGCAAAGTCAGTGCAAGACACGCGTGCCCTGATGCGATGGGAAGTGCCACTCTTCAGTGCAGCCAGGTTGGAAACATTGACAACTACAAAAACTTTTGATGGCAAAGTCAAGGGACCACAATATCCTCTATGCTCCATGTATAAATAGATCTTCCCACAACTCTTAAAGCTGTGATATCACTGCTGCAACATGCATTTAACTTTGCAGAACTTTTAGCATTTTCAGTCCAGCTGAACTGTCCAATTTCTTTGCTGAAAAAAAGGTCATTTCTAGGTTTAAAACACATAAAGGAAGAGTTGTACAAAAACCATGGCATAGAGTAGATGCTCTGGAAACTTTAGAACATCCTATGTATGGCTGAATTTACTCGGTTGCCAAAGGAAAAAACCTTTTAAACACAACATCAACACTCAGCCCTTAAACAGTAAAGTCTGTTCTCTGAGAGTTAATTACAAGTAACAGCAGAGGATAAAAATAAATAAGTTAATCACAGTTATATGATGCTAAAGCCTTTCTTGATAAATACTTGAAACAGAAATGGTGGTGCTGCTAATGATAGTTTAGATGGCTGTCTTAAAGAAGCTACTTTGGAGTTCATGTTTTTATTATGTGATTAGTCACAAATTTTTCCCCGTTAATATTACTTCTGTAAGCTAGTAAAACAGTTCTTTGGTGTATTCATTTAACTGAACTAATATAGAAACTGGAAAAAATGAGCACAAAGAACATAAATTGGGTATTAAGTGATTCTCTGGTTACTTCACAGAGCAGAGTCAACTTATAGATCCTCTCCTCACAAACATTCATGTGGCTCCAATGGTCGATTTGAGGAGAACTACTCTCAGGACCATTTCACCACAGTACTGAGAACTTGCTCAGTATTTCCTCACCTTGGGAATTTTTCCTTGCTGTAGGAGCATGAAACTAGACAGCTGTAAATGTCTGTTTTAATGAGAGCATCAGAGCTGCTCATTTGGATGGATTACCTGAGTAATACTTTCAAGTTAAGTGCATATGCCCTTTCTCTTTTTCATTCCATGCTACTTGTTTCCACGTTTCTCTTCTTGGAGCTGTGGACAACTAAAATACGAAACTTCTGCTTTTTCTTACATGCAATATCAGGATGGCATACCCTGCTCCTTGGTCAATATTCCAAAACAAGGGAAAGCTGAACCTGCATCACCTGAAATAATCTTTCCCCATTTAGGCTTAATTTTTACTGCTACATAAGGATCTGGTAACCCACTCCGTACTGTTTACATTCCATTTGCTTAGAAAATTATCAGAAGTTTTGAGCTAAAGAAATCTGCTTTCCTGCAGATATTTTTCTTCAACTTTTATCTGTCTAGTAAGGTGCAACTGCTAACTAATTTCTCCCAGATTAGGGCACAGACCTTATGGAACTGTGATCTTCATCTTTTGAGCAGGATTTCCTTACACAGCTTTTCACGCAGTGTCTCTCTTTATCCGTTTGAAGAACTGACTTAGCTTGAAGATCTCGAGCTCTTTGCTTAATTTCACTGGAATAGACTCATTGGTTTAGAAGTTACTAGGGTAAAAGGAGACACGGTGCAGTGCAGGCAGCATGTTGTCACATGGCACATTTCTTCAAAAGGCCATTGCAGAAAGCTGTGGGTAAGCAACAGAAGCTAATGCTATGCTGTATCTAGGGCAAAGACAAAACTGCCTGCAGCACTGGACTACTACATTACAGAAACCTAAATTCTATAGTGAGATCTTCCACATGGTCCCAGTGCAACTCTGAGCAAGTCACTTTGGTATTTTTGTGCCCCATCTAGCTTTATGACTCATTTACCTTTTGTGTGATTATGAATGAGGATCATCATTTATGACAACTTTTTGCAGTATCTAGGACATCTGGACACCAATCCCTGTAGGATTTCTGTGAGTTGTTGTGATATAAATAGCTATGTAACAATCTAATGCTTGTCTATTTTAATTATAGCTAATAGTTAATATGGAATAATTTTTTTTTTTCACACTGCAAATGATCATCTTGCATGAAAATCCCATGTAATAATTTCTGTCTACAGTAAATATCTTTCATACAGAGTATCTTAGCATTGCAGAGCATTCATCTGGAAAATGGCTGTGCTGTTAAATTACTCTCTCACCTATTTCACACATACATCTCCAGAACACAGGTCCTTCGTGTTAGAACATGAAGGATTATAATGACATTTAATACAGAGAGAATAAGTGTAAAACACCAAGTATTTTTTCATAGGTGTATTATAACTGAAACCCTTCTGCTGTGATGCATGTATATAGAAGATTCTGACCCATGTGCACTAAATATTTAAGACCCTCTTATCTCCAACAAGAAAAAGCTTAATAATGCAAACTGTCAATTTTTAAATAACAACAAAAAAAGAAGATATATTTCTACTATTTAGTGTGTTTTAAGATAGAGGTAAAATCCAAAAAAGTGTTCTAATATGTTAACTTTTATGCTTGCATTAAAATGTAGTCTGTGATCACTGCAATAATCAGCAAGATTCAGCCTGAATGTCATATCAAGATAATTGCCATCTTTTAGTATTGAAGAAAAACCTAGCTTTTCAACTTCAATTGAAAAGAATTTAAAATCACTACAGCAGTTTTAGGTTTTGCTCACTAAGTAGTGTGGGTGAAACATCGCGGAACATTAAAACACATGGCAAAGAAATTTGCTAAGATATTACATCTATTACAAATGATTATTGTCTTTCCTTAGCAAGCCCTTAATATATTATAAATGTGTCAAACAATTTGAAAGAAATTAAACAAAATTCCTCATAACTCTAAAAGATCCTATCCGTTTTGGGAGAAACAGGAGCCTGCCTAAAATCAGCTGGACGTTTTGCATTAGATTGCACTACTAAAGCACCATGATGCAGAGAGGAAAGCTGGCTCTGCCAAAGTTCTCTGCAGCCTTCCCATCAGGCTGAATGATGCCCCAGCTGCTGCTGTGGGCAGCAAATGCAGCAGTGAAGGGATGCTGGAGACGATAAGCTACTGGGGGCTCCTGCAGAAAGTGGGGCTCATTTTGTCCAGTGGAAGTAATTGTGAGATGTTGTCAGCCATACAGGAATAACCAGAAGATCGCTTCAACCTTATTTAATTGAAATGTTTAATGACGTCAGAGCTGTCAACAACAAACAAGGAAACACGTTCCTCCTTCCATGAAAACAGGAGACATTAAACAACAGAGGAACATGGCAGAGTCCAGCACATTCAGCTTCCCACTTACTAAAGATGAAGATGAAGAGGCACAGAAGAACACCAGATAAACACCTGATGATAGCTTCTAATCTCCCTCCAGTCAAAACAGATGATTGGTAAAGTCAGCCAGCACTGCACAGGCACAAGTGCTGGACAGACACGATCCTACAAGAACCTTCTTTAAAAACAGCAATAACAGTAACTTGGCTTCTGGAGTACCAACAAACTCCAAGTGAAGGGTCATCTAAAACAACTTTTGAAGCAAGTGAACACAGAAAATACAAGACAAGGAGCTCTTGCTTTTTACCAGACTGTTACAGCATTTTACACTCTCTCTACACAGACAGAGGAAGCAGCCAGAAAACCAGTGGAGGGCAACAGCAGGACCAGAGGCCTGTCTGCAGGCAAAGCTTTGGAGCATGAGGTTTAAACACATGTACTGCTGAAAGGTGGTGAGTGGCACCCAGCAGGCAAGAAAGCCTATGAATGGGAGCTAATTCCCTGAGAGCTCTCATGTCTTGAGCCAATATGTCTTAGCCCAGACTGTTGAACTCAGCTTCACCAATATGTGAGTACAAAGGGTATTTTTATCTGGATTGTTCCATACAATAAGTATTTTTTAACCATGCACGCTCCATGGTTTTGTTATATGATACTGCTAAGCTATATTGTCTAAAGTACAACTCAACTGCAGTTCACTTTTACAGTCATTTCTGTGTAAATCTGAGGCACAACTCACATTCGTAAGCACGAAATACAGTAGTTAGCTGTTTGTATATAAAACATGCCTACCCATACAAAATTTTTGTTCCCCGTGTGAAAATGTTACCTATTTAATTCAAATGGGTATTTCAAGTCTTTAATTAAAAGTTTCATGATATTCAACATTTTTATATTGCAATTAAATAATGATTTTTAAAAAATTATTGACACGCTTCTTTGCTCCATCATCACCTAACTAGCATTTAACTAATATCCAAGATTTAAGCCACTATATTATGCTACCAACAACTGTCAGTGACAAGTTTCTCTTGGGTTGACAAGGTGTTAATGAAAATACAACAGACCATGTATCGTTGTGATATCTTTATGATTAAGCAAATGTACAAACGGGAGAGTAAATACATTTGCTCACCTCCAAAAAAAACGCTCCCATGGCTGTCTTCTTCAAAAACTATGAGCTACAGAAAATTACCAAGCAAGATGTCAGCAAATACTCCTGAAAGTCAGACTTTTTTTAAATAAAAATTCCATGGAAATGAAAAAACAAACAAACAAGAACTCTCAGTGGTAGTTACAGACTTTCAAATATACATTTTTGGGAATTATTTCATAAATACAATTGATCATTTAAATTTTCTGCTCATGAGTACACCATCCAATGGCAGCATGAATTTGTGCTGAGGGTCTGATTCTGAGGGCACCCCGAGCTCCCTATTAATCACAGACTTTGAAACAATACTGTTTTTCAGGGCTACGCATGACTGTCAGAACTGCTCAAGTAATGATATGATGTGGCTCCTTAATTCTCTCCGTTTTTCTTTTGTTGTCTCCTGCCTTCTATCTCTAAGATGCTAGCGCCTGATAGATACAAGGAACATAAAGAAAGGGTAACTTCTGCCAGGAATGCTATTCTCTTTATATTTTGCAGTTTTATTTTTGTATTTAGAATGAAATATTCCTACTGTGCAGCCAGATGTTCTATAATCCTATTTTTATACAACCCAGAGGAAGAAAATTCCAGGTAAAGTCTCTTCCAAGATGAGTTGAATGATCAGTAAATTCAGACTTTATTATCAGAAAAGAGTTAAAGCAGAAGTAAAATGTGCTTTTGCTAAAACAAAACCGTTCCATCTAATATCACACATATATAAATACTCTAATATTCCTTTGCTAAAAAATGAAGGCATATGTTTGTTACCACTGGTATGGAAAACAAGTGACATCTGTTAAATGTTCTGCTGCAGTATGAAAAGGCAAAGTATATTAAACTGAAACCTGCATATAGATAGCTTTCTATATATAAGCACCACATTAAGAGCAACAGAATCCTACGAAGGCCAAGAAAGAGCAACTCCACTACAACGAGTAGGGCATGGCTGAACAAAAATGATTGAAAGTCTTACTCACAGAGCTAGTCTAGTTATGTTATCAAGTAACAAAAGTCACATTGAAGTTACACAGCAGAATTTTCTGTCATGAGTAAGAGCTGAGTAGAGTACCATTGTCCATACACACCATGTTACAACCAAACTCTTCTTCCTAGGAGCAGAGTCGTCATCTGCCTGGTGGCACCACTGCCCCATACTGTATCTGTACTCAAGATCATGCAAGAAGACAACCTGGTGTTAGATGCTCTTGGAAAGTAATTTTAGTTGCTAGTCTTGATATGGCTGCATGTACAAGCCACTGCTCTTCAAAATGCTATCAATAACTAGCAGGAGGCCAGCCACAATGTACACTGCCCTTTCTGATGTCAAAGAAGTGATTTCACTCTGTAAACAGTTGGTTCCACTATTTACTCTTGAATGATAGGGTTAAATTTCCCACAAGGAAAATCAATACAAAGGCCCACAAGGCAGAAGTACCACAGCAGTTCGAACACTAAATAGCTGCTGTATGGCAGTAGGGTTTCTAATGACTGAAAAGAGATGTGTTTTTGACAGAAATCTTTTTCTACCATGGTAGAGACTGAAAGGAAAACAAGATATATGTTGAAGTGGAGTGTAAATTATTTCATGTTTTTAAAAAGGAAAAATGAATTAACATAATAAAAGTAGGTCAGAAAGATTGTGGCATATTTGAAGATGATGAACTGCACTGGCTGCATTCAGCTCAAGCTTACACCACTTCCCTTTTCATCTCTTCCTGAAAGGAAGCGCACACAAAACATCCAAACACTGCCAACAAGAAATCACTCTGTCCCAGTGGGTGGGAAAATCTAGCAGTACACATCTGAATTAGCTGTGGTTCAAGAGCTTTGTGTATTCCAAAAGAATAAGCGTCCCTGTTTTGATCTAATACTGTTACCTCATCTGTCTTATTACCTAAGGCCATCCCTAGTATTAGACTCTCCATCTTCCCCCCAGAATGTTTTCAAGGATTGTGCAGTAATTAGACTCCGTCTTAACTGCTAACTTGCAGTTTTTAACTTCTAGCTCTGCAGGTTTGTTTCCTGGAATCTCAAGATCCTGGAGTCAAGCAATTGAACGAGCACCTCTGCTTTCCTTAAAACAAAAATAAAATCCAAACTCCACTGCGAACAGCAAACGGGAAATTACTAGCTCTTATATGCATGAGACAGAAGCCTGAAAATAGCATAACTTTGAAAGCCTGAATGCAAACAATTCCTATCTGGAGGGAAAGAAATAAATCAAACAAAAAAAACCCCAGCAAATCTGAAGCAATTTGGACAATGATGTATATGCTTTTGAATATGCAGAATTGCAGAGAAGAAAACTCTTTTCAACTTCATCTTCTGGAAATATCACGGAGCACTAACCTATAGTCATGGCTGCTTTCACCCACACACTCCACTACTTCTCCCTTCCAAAAACTAAAAATGCTGACAACTACAATCACTTTTATGCCATTCTCCCTATTATACTCATTTTGTTTATGCCTATAAATTGCCTTTAGTCTTCACCAGATGGCAGAATCTTTTAAATGAAGAATGTCTTATGCTAGATACTGGCACAGTTGTCAGCATATAGTAAGACTCAGATCTGGATGGAGAATGCAGGAGCTGCTACTATAACTGTCAGCCCGCATGAAAGCATTGGGAACTGCCATTCTGGCTCTTATCAATTACTCATGATCAGCATTTCTGGGGCAGAAAATAATCAGTTAACACCCTCATCTCAGCTTAAAGACTGAAACATTAATTTCAGTTCAAAATAATACAGATTTACAACATTAAATATTAATGGACATTTAATGGCCCTTGTGCCCAAAGAGACACTGAAGATCTCTCTAAATGTTTTCGGATTTCTTTTATGCCTACCATATTCATTCTCTGTTTGTTTCCTTATCCTTTTCCATCTTCTGGTCATGTTTTGTGTGTCCTCTCAAGAACTGATGCAGTCGTGACAGAGAGAATCCTCCTTTTACTTTCTAAATGCTCACTCAGATCTATCATTATTATAGGATTTCAGAAGCTAAGCCTTAGGGAGAAAAACCCACTATCATAAGCACTGACCACACTGTGGTTCTGAGGTTTAATGCAGGGGAAGCAGTTTAAAATGCTCACCTGGAATATACATATATGCCATTCTCCTTAATTATTTTGAGCCATGCCAGCAGAAATTCCATTATAACAGCAAAATTAGCAGATACATTTATTAAATCTTGATGAAATGAATTAAACATATGTGACTCATATAAATACTCCATGTCACTGCACCAAACAGTGCAACTTCACTTCTAAGCTGGCTTGATCTTAAACTGCTGCTCCATGTCGTGTCAAACAGCTGGCAGCTCTCATCAGAAACATTTCAGTGAATCTTTTATTTCACATGTCCCAAATTGTACTTGTCATGTTTTGTAAACAAATCAAACTTTTCCTTATAAAATAAAGATCAATTGAGCTGCTGCTCGCTCTAGAATAAAGGGATTGCTACTCAAGTACAAGAGCTTGATTTCTCCATTGCACATTGTCAATTTCTTCTCTATTAAAATCTTATGGGATACCCATAATCATTACTCCTGCTGATGCCAACCACACATTTCTTTAACATCTTCTTTCTTTTAGCTTTAGGATGCAGGAACAACAAAGTGGCATATATAAACAATGTATAAACATATCTAGTATTAGAGAGCGAATATGCAAATTCTAATTATTGATTACAATTGCACTACTGCTTGCATATATATGTATTTACATTTGAGACCTGTTGAAAATGTGCATCATGCTAATTAATCACCTTCTAGAGAACAGTTCCATCAGAGATTGTCTAAAATACGGTACTTTGAAATGGGTAACCAAGAAACCAAATATGCCCCCATTATGAAAGTCAGGGAACAGAGTAAGTCAGGATAACTGGGGCAAAAAGTGTTTCCACAGTATGACTCAAATAATGAGAGGAAACTCCACACAAGTCCCAGTCTTCCCATTACTGTTAGTGCAATGGATCCGGTATGAGACTAAGCACCTGAGTACTTTTTAACTTGATATGTAACTGGACTGGTTGCCCAAATGTTCCACCAAAACAGCATATGAAGTCAAATTTTCATCAGAACAAAGTTTGTTCTGAGAAAAGCCTACTTTTGGCCAGTTTTTCCATCAACTTGCAGAGAAACAAGAAACCCTGAAGTATGAAACTTACAGACACTAGAGTGAGAATTAAATTCTGTTTTTTCTGTAGAGCTTTCCTGGTATCCAAAAAGGAAGAAAACTGCAGAGCACAGCTACAGTACACATGCAGTCATGGTTTGTAAGGAGGACTTCACAGCTACACAACGTACATCTTAGGTTGTTCTACTCTGGTCCCACAGGCTAACCACCAGCTAGCATTCTGGCATAAAGCCTGCTCCCATGCCGCATCTTCTAGTTTCATGCTGAAGAGATTATTCAGCCTGCATGTCACAGTTGCTGTCAGTCACCAAATGAAAACACACCGAGAACAACTGGCAGATTCACTTCAAAAGTGCACTTTTGGCACAAACTAAAATGAAAATGTAGAGGCATCCTAAGATACCTAAACTATTACACCAGTACAGCACATAAGAAAACTTAGGATCAAAAACCAGTTATCAGGAAAAAAGTCAGCGCACGGTGAAATACTGCCCTGTAGAGTGTTCATGAAAATGAGTATACATATATATTTCAAAGTTGTGATTTTTTTATTCTCAAATAGTATTGCAATATATAGAAATTTCAGTAGTGGGCATACTTCAAGCCACTGGCTTGTAATCTACATAACAAAAGTCCTTGGATCTCTTTATACAGCTGTTCTCACTTACAGCCATGTGAACATTAACCTAAGCTTTAAATATTCATTGATTTCCTTCACTTTCACCACGGTTTGCTTAATTGCAGAAAATGTATAAATTTTTATAAGCAAAAAACACACAATTAGCTACTCATTGGTTATGGCTTGCGCTGCCTATGATAAATAGATCACAGATAAAGTCATACGTCTTTAACTGATTAGAATAAAGTATAAAAATAGATATGTCAAGTCGTGCTTTCACTGCATATTTGTCAGTCTCGATTCTAATTTCAATATGACAATTTCACAGAGCTAGATACTGTTCAATGTGGGAAAACGATCACTGACAGATAGAGTGATTTTCCTTTTGTTCCAGGAGAACAAGGGAGGGGAAGAGAAGATTGCAGTAAATCTTGAAATTGATGGAAATTGCAAGGGAGACTTAATTCTGTATAAATATTAATACTATAAACCTCTAGATTTTGTCCTCTCCTAACATCTAACTTATCAAAAGCTTACTTTTTATCACCTCATGCATATTTGAGGTCATTTCTGTATAAAAGGAGAGAATACAGAGCACTAGTTGGCAGGACAAGGTAGACGGGTACTGTTCATGGGAAAAGCTAAACCTTTGCCATCTTTAATCAGGTCCAACTTCGCTTTAATTCCTGCTATTTCTTAGCTTAAAAGGGTTTGAAGGGATGTGCAGAATGTCGACGATAAACTCAGAATGAATTCAGAACCTGTTCTCTGAGCATTTTTATTCCAAGGAGATGAACAAGTGGACACACACATTTTAGGCAGATTAAATGGTTAAATAAACCTACTTGGTTTCTCTTTTCTATACGGATGCTGCCAGCCTTAGAGGTTGGTTCAATGTGGATTTTAAGCCCTTTAGAAAAACTGCACAAGTTGTTCTTTTAAACAGAATGGCAAGCAGCCATTTCTAACTATGACGACTATCTGCCTTTATCTCAGATGACAACCATGTAAGACGTCTTCCGAGTAAGTAACATTAAGTTCTAACAGCTCACATTTAAGCAGGAAATAACATTTATGAGATAAACCTTTTCATTTCCTTTTGGCAAAAATTAAGAAAAAAGGCAAAGAGATATCTTTCTAAGATATAATTTTTAATGTGTAAAATATGGTGGCACATTAGATATTTTCATTAAGAGTATCACGTAAGTAGAGACAAAATCATATGGCAGAGGCCATGGAATGCTGTGAGTCCTGTTATTTACATATGGCTGGACAGAACCTGTGATTTTCCTCATATGCATTTTTCTATTCAGTAAGTTACAAAACTACTGAAATAGCTTGGACTATTTAATTCCGAAAGAACCTCCTGTTGCTAAAATGAGCTCCCATACATAGCTATATTTCTCAAAAATTCCCTGTTTGCCATTTTGTTCATATGTCCATCTAGATTCAAGCTTTATCAGCATTGTTTATGACGTGCACAGGTACCTATATCTGTTCAAGACAGAACGAAAAAGGCGCAAAGAGTTGTTCACATTACATTAAAATCTTAGCGAATGCAAAATAAATGAGCAGTAGAGCAGAACAATATTTTTTCCAAGTCTGATGAACCAAAAGACTGAATATTGGCAAATGCCATGCTGCTTTTCCGTTCTGCTGTACAATCTCATTTCCTGCTTCATGCCAATCACTACACTGCCACTGCACTGAATATCATTGGGAGCTCCGTTAATAAACTCCGAAATAAATTGTTTAAAGCAATACCTATTGTGCAATAGCTAGCAAAGTTTTACAAAATGTAATTAAAGATAATGACTTTTTTTCTTTTTTGAGGTCAGAAGTCACTAAATGTAGAGAGACGAAAGATTTTCCCTGCTGCATACTCGAAATTTTCAAAAAGGAATCCCTCAAGAAAACGGAAATAAAAGCTTAGTTAAAAATAGGAGCAGAAAGAACTGTGGAAGAACTCCAAGAGAGTGAAAACTGTCTTAGAAACTGTAAACAAAGAGCGGTTATCAGTAGGAAATACTTGGAAATCCCATGGAAACAAACCAAATAATATTTTATGAATTGGCTCCTTTAGGCCACATTTTGTAGACTTTCAGATAGACTTTAGAACACAAGTTCTGAAGATCTGCTATGCGTAATAGTCAGCTGAACCTTTCTCATTATGCTACTTGCCTCAATTAAGAGAAGTAAATCTGAATGCAATAGTTTAGAGTTGAACTCTCACGGTGGCACAGCTTTGGCATCGCAGGTCTTACAGTCACCACCCCTGGATCCAGCTTACGTGCTTTGCTCAGTTCTCAAACTTCACAGGCGATGTAGGAACCAAGCAGATGCTTCCTCCCTCACACCCTGGAGAGACTTTTTTCTTTTTAAGAAGCAGCACAAAACTGCTTTTCACAGTTACGTTGTAGTATGGAAAGTGACTGCATCAGCCCAGTTCCGGGCTGAACAGCCCTGGCATGAGCCTGGGGAGCGCTGCTTTGTGCCAAGACCGCGGCCTCTGCCTGGGTGTACATGGAGCAGGAAGGCCCTGTCACCTGCCCAGCCTATGGTGGTTGCACTATGAAAAATGAATCAGGTTCAAAGAGCAAACCCTGCGTTGTGGCCAATGCCGGGCACTGAGCAACAGACACATTGCCCTTTTTTGTACCTCAGTTTGCCTTTGAGGAACATGGCTCTACCTGCTAACACACTGCACTGTGCACGCTAATAGCTGATGGCACGCCGCAAACTTCTCACTAAAGGTGAAAGTCACACAACTAGGATAACAGCTTTTCAACACAGGTTTTTGTGTTACATCAGAATATTGTTACTCACCCATGTTTTCTAATATTAGACTTTATATTTCTTTCCAGAAATACTGAAATTAAGTTTCACTGGGATGAAGGCACTGGAATTTGCTGCTGGAGATACACAGTAGATATATATTATAAAGATTCTGAAGTGGCCTCCATTTGAGACTGTCTCTACAACAATAGATAGGCAACAACACACTAATAGAGCATCAACATGGTGATATGTAGAAATTCTACAGCTGAAAAGAAGTTTTTACTTATAAGTTACTTTTAAAATTTATGTCATTTCCACAAGTTCTTGGAAGTTACTTGTATTCGGGGTCCGATAAAAGAAAAAATACCACATGCCATTCAGCCCAATCTAATAAACACTGAACTGAATGGGATGACATCAGCTGACTCACATTTTTTTCTGCTGACTGCATCCTTGGTGACAGAACAGTTTCAGCTGCCTTCTTTGAAGAATTAGATTTTTTTAAAAAGATACTAGACAAGATGAAGACAAGCTGTAAAGAACAGCTCCTGTCCTGGTTGCTTAGGCACTTCAATTTGCAGAGGATTACCGACTGAGGGAAACATCTACCGTGTTTTTAAACTTACTGATTTTGCATTGTTTTAATATTAAGCTAGAGATGAAACTTCCCTGTGAATTTTGATTGCAATGTGTATTACATGAACTTGCCCTTTTCAATTGCAGCTTTTCACTAAGGAAAAAAACTGGGCTGCCTAAAAGAGCTGCTACCTATATGGTGTGCTCAGCTGCAGTGCTATCACAGAAACCTCTTTAGGAAAATCTCTCTCCATCAAACTAAACACAGCAGTCCAAAATAAGGTTTTGAAAAGACCATATTTCAGTTATTTCAGAGAAATGACTTAAAAAAAAAAAAAAAAAATAGAAAGAAAGAAATAACAGGGACACAATGGAAACCTTCGCAGTTAGTTTTTAAAAATAACATCCAGGATACATGAATTGTTTGTGAGTTGCTTCCTACTATGCGGCTTCACAGTAAATGCAAGTTTGTTTTGATAGCTGGCAACTTCACGGGCTCTTAACTTAAACAATCTCAAGAACTACTGCAGAGACACATTTTACCCAAAGCTCTAGTTCTGATGAAACAGAATCATATCTATTCTAAAACACACAAGTTTCTTACTGTCACTGACCTAGAATGAATTTAAAGCCTTCTTTGTTTTATCTACTGAAGATGGAGCTTCAAAGACTACATTTGTTTGTTAAAAGCACAGCCTATTCCCAGAACCAAAGAGGTCCAAAGAACCTCACTTTTAAAAATAAATACAATGTGGGAATTTACCCTCCCAGCAACTCCCCAAAATGCTGAAAATGCAAGACCTGGTAAATTCTTCCAGGTAGCAGCCAAAACTGCAGGATGGGAACAAAGACCCTCCTCCCAACAAATATGGAAGCAGTGTGTATAGTGGCTTGTTTGTTTCTCTGTGGGTCTCACCAGCACTATGGGCTTTCTTTGCTACTAGCAATCCCTGCTGCACTACATTTTCTCCATCTGTGTTTCCCAGAGCAGGTTAGTGCTGTTCCTCCCTGTCCATAGCCCCATGACAAGGCATGGCTTTCACTCCTGCACAGCTATGGCTGTCAGCCAACGTTACGAATTTAAGCAGCACTCATGCACAGTGTCACATGTTGAATAATATCTATTTTTATGTCTATATATAACACCAATTAAAGTAATAATATGCTACTACTTAGGTCACCATGACAGCCACAGCAGCATTTGATCATTTTAATACAAATTACATCTTATATAAAATTCTGTGTTCATAAAATCTCTTGTCAGAAACTTGTAATAGAAAATTCTAAGGTTAAGAATCAATTTGTCCATTCCAGTGTTATTCCTTTTCTTTGACTGGATCTAAGCTGGGTTTGGTATCAAGAAAAGGATGCAAGTATTTCACAATTAAAAATAACACAATTCTCCAGTTGTTCATAGAATAGAATGGTTTGAGTTGGAAATGATCTTTAAAGATCATCCAGTCCCAACCTCCTGTTGTAGGCCAAGTACCCCCCAGCTCAGCTGCCCGGGGCCCACCCAACCTGGCCTTGAGCACCCCTGGGGATGGGGCAGCCACAGCTCTGGGCAGCCCATGCCCAGGCCTCTCTGCCCTCTGAGTGAAGAATTTCCTAATGATGTCTAATCTAAATCTCCCCTCTTTCAGTTTAAAACAATTCTTGTCTGATCAATATCTGCCCATATAAAACGTTGTTCCCTCCTGCTTGTAAGCTCCCTTTAAGTACTAGAAGGCTGCAACGAGGACTTCCTAGAGCCTTCTCTTCTCCAGCCCAGCTCCCTCAGCCTTTCTTCACAGGAAAGGTGCTCCAGCCCTTCATTCATCTTCATGGCACTCATCTGGACCAGCTCTGAAAACTCCACATCTTTTGTGTGCTTGGGGTGCCAGTCTAGATGCAGTATCCAGACAGGGACACATGAGGGCAAAGCAGAATGGGACAATCACCTCCCTGCCCTGCTGCCACCCCTCCTTTGATGCAGCCCAGGATACAGTTGGCCCTTGATGCTGCCAGCACACACTGCGAGACTTGACTCACATCAAGTTTTTTCATCTCCCAGGACCCCCAAGTCCTTCTCCAAAGGGCTGCTCTCAAGGAGTTATTCACCCAGTCAATATTCATAGCTGGCATTGCCCCAGCCCAAGTGCAGCACCTTGCACTTAGCCTTGTTGAACTTCATGAGGTTCATGTGGGCCACAAAGCACATAAGTTTTCCTCATGCACGTCACAGCCGCAAATGTAATTTGGCTTTTCATCTAATTTTTCTTAAGTAGCAAAAAACCTCACAACACAATGTTCTGGTTGCGTAAAGAGGTCTTTTAGATATGTCTTTATTGCTGGTATATCAATGTTATATTTTAAAGAAAATTCTAATTAGCTCACTAGAATATCTATTATCAAATCAGGTCCAGAAAGTAAATAAAACATTTTCCTAAAATTATTTGCAAATACTTGGCATGGTCATGTGAGTTCGCTAAATAACTGTGTTAGGCACAAAATTAAAAAGTGTGATAACATACACAAATGTTGATAGAGAAAATGGAGTCTTTTCACCAGCAAAAAAACTCAGCTGCCAGATCTGATTTTCAAGCAGAGCTCCTCACTTAAGGCTCTTAAAGGAAGCAGTTTTAGAGGAAAACTGCTCTTTCTGTTATTACAAATAACAAAAGATAGGCACATACTGGAGTGAATTTATAGTTGTGTATCACTCTTGGGACTCTGCTTCTGCTCATAAACAACTCAGATACACTCTCATGGTTTGAGCTGTTAGCAGAGCCCCTAGAGGGACTTAAAACTCCATATTCATGCAGCAACTATCCATTATGCTATATATTTTAGATGATGAAATTATCACCCAGGAGATGCATTCTCAAAACATTACATGGGGTTTTAGTTCTGTGACTCCCCTTGATTTGAATGGGACATGTGGTTAAACCCTTTGCAAACCTTTGAGAATTTAGCTTAAGATGCTTATCTTGGTGGCAATATCACAACTATTAAGCTCTAATGCTCCTCCCTACAGTATCATTGTTCGGTTATGTGTTTGATTCTGCTATCTTAGTCCTGCTGAAGAAAGCTCTTTACCTCCCCATTCTTTAAATTATTCAATTAAGTGCAATAGGACTACATGCATAAAATGATGCCATTCAGTGAAAGAATGGTGACAGCTTTAATGAACACATCCATAGAGTCACTAGAATTGTCATCGTAAAGATTATCAGCTTCCGTACTTACATGGTACATGTCAACTCTACAGAAGATATGCTTTGAATTAAATTACACATCTCAGTTTACTAAGGGCTATTGTTTGCCAGCTGATGGAAATAAAAGGATTGAAACTGGTATTCAACCGTGGCACGATTGCCCCATTTTTCTGGGAGCAGTCTTATGCCAAGGAAACAATGTCTATAAGGTACTCAGACATCAGGACCAGATTAAGGATAACGGTCAACAACAAGGTGATGGACTTCTTTAATCTTATGACATCATGGTACTAAGAGAATCACAAGACAAACATCACAAAGGCAGACAGAAAGGCATTACCCTTTTAGATAGATACAGATCCAGTTGCAACTCTACTGTTCCCAAAAAGGCAAAGCAAAACAAAACAAAACAAAACACAAATCAACAACATTATCAGTAAGAGTCCTACATATCTGTGAAATATGAAGGCATGAAATGAGAGCTACTGACAACAGTTCTAGAAAGGAAACATTCTTTTTTGTTAGTGCTAACAGGTAGAAAGGGAACACTTCTTCCTTACTAGAAATTTGATTATCTGTTTAATTCTCTCTAAATATTTCTTTTCTTAACGAACTGCCATCTTTACTGCTTTCCTAGTTATGAGCAGATTTACAGTTTAAAGCAATGTGTGACATCTGTCAATGCCTAGAGCTGCTCTGACTTCTGCCTACAGAAGTCATACACTCCCTTATGACTGTGCCTCCAAAATAATTTCAGCATCAGTGGAGAGCAGAATGTCTTCTTGCCCAAAGAGTGGATAGGAGACAAGTTAACGAGAGAGACACAGAGAGGTTGTAAGAAAGATTGCCACTGACAGAAATAATGCTGTCTCCAAACAGCATGAACCCCTTTTCTCAGTGATGAAATGCTTCAGGTTTCTTTAGAGAACACCTGGCCCTCTATATATTCTCTCTTGTTCACCTTTTCTGCCAACTCTTTTCTGACACAGTAGCCCTGCTCTGAATGGTGATTCTCTCTGTCACTGTGATCCTTGTAGTCCCAATGATGGGAGAGGTAGGGGTGCGTCTGTAGAAAAAGCAGCACTGGAAAAATCTGCAAAACCTGGAAAACTTTAGCAGGAAGCCACATCTCAGTTCAGCATTATGACCGCTCCTCTGTTCCTGATAACTTTCTTATCACATCAGATGCTCCTAAACTCCAAAGGAACACTAACCCTACCATCACAGGCCAGTTCCTGTTGGCTTGGAAGGCCATCGCTTGTTTTCCCTTACCTTCACGAGATCTACCCATTTAACACACTTGCACTGTCTCACAGACAAGGCTTTTGGTCCACCAGACATGCTTCCGTTATTGTCTCAAGGCAACACGAATGTCCATCATGCAAAGAACAATGATGTTCTAATAATAACCACTCCAAAACATTCTGAACGCACTTTGGCAAACTCATTGTGTTCTCTTCAATATAGAAACTAAAACCAAAAACAACTGACTTAGATACACCTGCACACAGAGGATTCCGTGAATTATCCAGCAACAAAATTATGTTAATAATTAAGAAACCCAGTCAAACTTCACATGCCTCCCAATATTCATAGACTCACAATTTTTGTTTCAAACTAAACAGTGTCTTTTCTCTTCAGACAGCAAAATGCACAGTATTTTTTATTAAGCCAGATAAATTTACTTTGGTCAAAATCAAAATAGCATTTATGATTAAATTCTCTGAAGTAATACACTGGCAGTGGTTTCTGACTTCACATTGTAAGTGTGATCATATAGAAAGTTAGTTCCAGTTATTTTTCTGCCCAGCAGCTAAGAAATTAGTGGCAATTGCATTTGAAAATCCATTTCCTTTAATGTTTTTTCCACAAAGTAGTGCCTCTCAGATGCTGTACTGCTTATAGAGGTTTTTCATAATGGCAAATGGGCAGCAGCATTTGCTTGGATTCCTAATGTTCAAAGCAATTTAATGCCAAATACCATTCCTGAAAGCCTTCAAAATTTCCTACAAATCCAAATTCAATTACACAAGTAGAGTCTAATCAGTAACTACACAAGTAGTCTCTTAGTATCTGGGACACTGTTTAGAGCCGTAGTCTTTTTATGCCATTTTTAAGTATTTTTCTCTATGAGAGATGCTAAAACATAGAAGACTTGCAGCAGACAATCTTACTCCTTGCAGATCTGTGCCTCATCTACATTTATTTTCCAGCCACAGACAGTGAATAAAATGGAGGCTGAAATGCACGTGCAAGAATAAAAAAGTACAAGCAGACCATGGGAACCTCAGGACCCTATAAAGATATGTAAGACCATTTAGATTTCAGTAATGAAAAGTATAAATATAGGCAACAAAGCCTAGTGATACAACAGATGAACAGTACTAAGATATGCATTATACACATGCAAGAGAAAGGAATGGAAAAAAAGGTTGTCTTCTGTGAAGTAATGGTTTGGGGAAGAACATGCACAAAGAGGCCACAAACACACATCTGTTTATACCTTCAGCTGCAAAATTCTCTGCCTCCAGCTACTTGTGTGCCCTTCTCTGGTGGTTAGCAACTCTTGATCTACTGTTGGATATGCCTATCCATCAAGTGCCTGTACCCCTTTTATGGGAAGGATAATAAACTTAGAAGAGTCTAACAAAGAATATTGCATTACCCAAACCAGTAAGGTAACTGGAAGCAGGAGACAAAAAAAATCAGCCATCAGACACAACCTGCCATTTGTCATTGTCTACAATCATCAGTGACACAGGATTATAGAAGAAAATTACTGGAAGACATTAGGGTTTTACTCAAACATCTGAGAATTGTATTAAAGTTGCATTTGCAGCAATGCACTTACAGAAAATTAATGTTCTCTCTGTCGCTAGAGGGAAGGCATAGAAGAAGCTGCAAGCGCTTTAGACAGAGTCATCTATCACTCAGTATCAGGACCTGGTTTGGAGCCTAGTTCTGGGCTCCCTCTGTTCCCAGTAAAAAGCCAGAAAACCTTATCCATTTAAGACAAAGCCTGTCACAAACTTGGCATTAGCTCTTCTTTACCCAACGATTGAAAAACGGTTCTGATTTTTTCTATGAAAAACAAACACCCATTATTCTCCTCTGAGGAAACAAAAATGAATGACTGAACTACAAGAAGGGTAAGCCTCTCCATGCAAAGGTACATAATGTAGTCATTGCATACAAATTGTTTAAAAATCCTGTTTCCTCTAATAATTTTAGAGGATTTTATTGAATACATTTTTACATTGTGGACTTCTGGCAATTGCAACTTATTTGATGTTGCAAATTTAAACCTGCAATAGGTATTATCTTTCTAAGATGTGCAGAAAATGAAAATGCGATATGCTTATTCAGAAGATGCTCCACGTTTCCTCTGAGTTTGTAGGCACGCAGTACTCCAAATCAGCCTCCTTTTGGAGTCTAATAATTTGCTGATTTTCCAAACTCATTAATTAAAACTTGAATGAATAGCAGGTGGGGTTGTGGCCTGTAGATTTCCATTGGCTGAAGCTCTGCTATACAATGCTTCACAAATTAACATTCTAAAAGGCCGTGTTTCTCAATGCAGCAGGTATCAATCAAGCCTCTTCCCTGTTCGGTTTCAGGTATGCTGATCTACAGAAGTGTCTCTCCTGACTATCAAAGACTCTACTTAGTGAAGACTTACCACATCCAAATAAAACCTTCAGAAATCTCCTTAGCTACAGAAAAACCCTCACCACACTCGATTTAACAAGCCCCCAAAGAACCCAACACTTTTTCTTCTACACCAACAACTCCTATTTCCATCCTTTTTCCAGCAGTCCACTCCATTAAACTGCTGAAGAAAACACAGACTTGATCTAGATCACAAGTTCTTAAACTACTTGCACTAAAGAAGGTGAAGCCTCACTGGCTGCTGCTTCCTAACTCATAAAATCAAAACTTTATAATCACTGAGAACAGAAAAGACTGGAAGAGATTTTCTCCTGGTTGCCACGCTCAATAGCCTCCACCTGCTACAAATTCTGTTATCTCCATCTATCTCACCTTTCCCATAGAGTTTACCAACCTGAATTTGTCACAGTTAGAGCCCTGCATTTTCTCCTGGCACAGATCTCCCTCTCGCTCTGGAAATTCTTGGTTTGTGCTCCCTTCAAGTGCTTTCATGATTACAGGCCAGGGCCAACACTTCAAACTGTTCGAGCAGATATGGCCTGTACCCAAAACATGAGTGATACAATGCTTTGTGTGGCTGTGTGTCTGAGGAGTGTGAACTGAGGACAACACAAAAACAAGTGGCTGTGTTTTTAAAGGCGAGGAGGTTGAAGGTATTTGGCACAAAGCAGTAGGCAACTCACAGGATCAGATCTTACCTGTCTCTTTGAACATAAATATGGCTACAGAACTGAATAATTTACATGTAATTTCCTAACAGAGCATCACACAGCCATCCTTATTCAACAGAGCATTAAGCATAACCTCTATCTTCAGAAATTTAAAAAATTAGGATTATACACAGGCCTACAAGTTCTCCCACAGTGTGAGCAATATTTAGCCTCTACAAGAAGGAAGGTTTTTTTCTATTCAATGCAAGGGCACTCTGAGAGAAATGGTGGAGAAATTCTATTTATTTGGAAGCAATTCCTGGAAACTGGGTGTTGGGAAGTGAGACTGCTAGAAAACAAGAATGCCAGTGTGGTGATTGCATCCGCCTCCTTTTCCACAGCTTCAGCATTTGCATGTAATAAAATAAGTTACAAAAATTCCGCATCATTGATTTCTCTTCTGGTAGGGTGTCAAGCTGTGATATTATCAGGATGCTGACAGACTTACAGAAAGATTACAATCACTGTTTACAAAAAAGGCAACAACATGAGTCTGTAACAGCTTTCTGGGGAAAATGGGAAATTTCAGCTTTCGAGACAAAGGAGCTGAAAAAAGCAAGAGTAAATTAAATAGAAAGACAGATCACCTCTTTAAATTCCAACCTTACTTGCCTTATTCTTCCAAGCTTTGTTCTCCTTTACAGTCACCTTCCCTCTCCCTCACCCCCAATGATTCATCTTAAAAACCTCAAACCAGAAGCATTTTCATAAAAGGTCCTTATTGAAATCTTTTCTAAGTGATTCCTATAGGCTCTGGTTCCACGCATTGCTTAAATCAGCATTCTTGAAAACAACAACTTTTGGAAATTGATTGACAGCAAGTATTGCTTCGTGTTTCCAGGAAAGCTAATTCAGCAGAAAAGGAATCTTACTGTACAGGAATGAACATATGAAACAAAAACATTATAAAGGATCATTTAAACAGTTATGTATCTGTATCCTTCCACTCCCTCTTTTCTCTCAATATACAAATGCTAAGAAAAAAACTCTAACACAGGTAGTTTGCCACAGAAAGTCAGAATAGAAAGTAAAGGCAAAAAAAGTTGCTCCACTTTCTTCTTCCAGAGGCTCAGCCATTGTTAATGAGTTTAAGTGGCCACAAGCAGAAAGAGTCTGCTTATTGCCACCACCTTTTCCAATCTTGTGGTGCTGTATGCAGATTTAGATTTAAAAAAACTTCAGATTACACAGAAAAGGAAAAAAAACAAAAAACAAAAAACAAAAAACAACCTACAAACAACAACTAGTTAGAGAAATATAAGCTTGTTCTTTTACTGCAGATGGGCTAGACTCTTCCAAGCGAAATGTGCTGTACGGACATGAAAGGAGAGCAAGCTGCTGTTTTTGGTCCCAGCTCTCAATATCATAGTTGTTTGAATGCATCGAGATCATACGGGGACCATACATGACCTAGGAAGAGCACCATTTATGTTTTTCGATGTTGCCCATGATCTGGTATCTATGTATGGAGGTTGGTACATTCAGTGAGGGGCTGAGAACTCTTCTTGCCAATGGAGCTTATGGCTCAAATCAATCTTGTTGTTTGACAGAACCAGACCCAGGCAGCAACATGTCAGGTTCTGCACTCTGACATTATTTCCAGACAGATGAAGCATGCATTGCTAAATAAGCTCACATTCATAGCTGTCTTTTTCAAAAATGAGGGGTTAGTTGGAAGGAAACAAAGTTATTTTTTTTTCCAATAACAATAAAATTGCTAAAAATTCTAACTAGAGTTAAATTCATCAATACAGCATGCACTTTTCTGCAGAGCATTATGAAGCTACTTAAAATAGATTTAAAATACTACGTTAAAAACAAACAAACAAAACCATAAAATGGTGGCAGGACTTCCTTGATAATTTCCAAAAAAAAAAAACCACCCACCTTTTCTATTAAAAATATTACTAGGCTGTATGATTTTATGTTGATACATTTTCTTTTAGAATTTTCTTTTCTAAAATTTATCTCCAACAAAAGCACTAGTAATACCAAAGCCCTCAGTGAGAGACCTCAAAATATGAGCTCTATGGTGAGCTTCTTTCATTGTTTTGATAATCCCTACAATGAAGAATGTATGCTTGATTTTTATCTTTTTTTTTTTTTTTTTTTTTTTTTTTTTTTAATGAAAAGATATAATGTCTGCAGACAAGGTAATGTATTTTTCATTACAATGAATTCTGCCCCAGATATACATCTTCTGTGCACTGGAGGGAAAGAGTTGCAAACAATGTTTGCTATGCTAAATAAAATAATATTTCGTCAGTCCACAATACTACTTCCTACAGTGGTTCCAGTAAACACAAGAGAAATCCTACAGTGGAAAAAAAAGTCCTAAGAGAAATTGCTTTCTATCTCCCTCCAGTCAGCGGCTGACTTCTCAGCCATTCAGCTTTAGGGTATATTTCTTATAAATGTTTTATCCTGTATTTTGTAAACACGGGTGTTCTCATTTTAAAAGGAAATGTCTAATCCTTTCTTGAATCCTGCTAATCTTTTTGCTACAATGACATCCTACAGCAGTGAATATCAATCCAGCAGCCCTTATCTTCTTTACAGTATCATTTTAGAATGGCTGATCAGAACCTAATACTACACTTAAAACCATGGCAAGTAATTGATTCAAAATAAATTACAATATTTTCAGATTCATTGTCTCAAATCCCATTCTCTAGGCTTATTCAACTTCACGAACCTTTCCTGACCACCGGGTTTTAATTCCAAGGGATTTCTACTTAACCTTTCCACAAACATACCTAGGCCTTTTCTCAGAGTGACTACTGTCAATTATACGTCTGTAATCTCTATGAGTAGTTTAAATTATGTTAACATGCATTATTTTGTATTGGTCAATAACACATTTCATCTTCCATTACATTGACCACTAGCTAGCCTTTAAGCCACATAGTCTTTTCCATCTCAACTCTACTAAATAAATGCATGATTTGAAAATTCACTATTTGCCACCTATTTTTTTCTACAACACATGACACGGGGACCCACTGCTGGCAAATAATACACATAAGCATCAAAGCAATTGGAAAGCAATTTGGTTGCTAAGTTTCTCAGGTCGCATTTGACTCGAAAAATATTACATACTGTAACAGAGGACCTACTCCTTTTCCAAACCAATTTAGTATTCATGAAGAGTCCTTCTTTAGACAAAAGTCATTTGTTTTATCTTTTGTCTCTCACAAGATGTGTGTCCATACAAAATGCACATAGAAGTTCACATCTCAATTACTTTGCAGATTTTTCTTTATTAATAGACAGTAAAATGGTTATAGAATTAACAATATCATCCGTGCCTGATATGATGGATATCTAGCTGGATATCTATCTAGAAACTCTGTCAAGACCACAACCTCACCATATAAAGGCATCCTCCTTCACATGGAGGGTGACCTGATCCAATAACTTTGGGTTACAGTCAGTAAGAATGGGATTTGAAGCACAGCTGAAATGCAGGTGAAAGGTTTCAGTTGCTTGGTCAGCAGCTGAAGTATTTTTGTATTTCTACAAATTTACTTAAGCGCCTGTTCAAAAATCTGCCCTGTAAGAAAGGTTTAATATTTGATGATAAGCATCGTGAAAAACTAGATGCAATACCCTTTTTACTATTAAAGGCAATGAGAAAAAGCTGAGGCATCATATGCTTGAGAGAAAGTTATATTTTAAGAAAGCATGAACCAATCTTTTATTTTTTATGAGCCAGTCCCCAGAACTAGCAGTAACATACAGTAAGGCCTTTGAGGAGTGCATTTTGCTTAATAGAACAGCTTGGTACATCCTGTTTCATCTAAAGAAAGTGCTTAACTGTTTTATAGAGCTAGATTACATATCATCATAACCTCAACATTTTGGAAGTAAAATATGTTATGGTAGATGATTCAATTACTTTCCCCTTCATTACAACCACTTCTGTAAAAACAGCCTTACCAATGAGCAGTCACCAGATTTTCTGCTCTACCACTTTTCACTCACTAGTCTTGACTGAGAGGCAAAAGCAAAGCTCCTGAAAGATTACAAAATCAGTCTAAGATGTACATTAACCTGCTGTATGATAATCTCAGAATATACGCTAATATATTTTTCATGAGACTTCTGAAGGGTGAAGATCAACCAGCTCTTAAAGATCATCCTCTTTTAGTGTTGCATCACAGTGAGCGCTGTACGTCAGAAATAATGCAAGAATTAGTTTGGAAGCTTAAAAAATCACTCAAAACGTATTTCACATGGAAAGTGTTCCATCTTCAACTAGTGTATTTTGTAATGGCTTATGATTTGAATCTTCAGGCATATTGTCATGATCATGTGGACTTCTCAGAACTGATTCAAGCTCTCTGAATCACACTCATTACTATGCTATCGCACAATATCCACTTACCATGCATGCATGCTCTCTGTGTAATTAGCCAACTTACCAAGATGCACATAAAGAACAAAGTTGACTCTAAATGGGAATGACTACGAAGCTCCACACAGACCTAAATCATGTCTTGTTCCACCACTCACTTGCAGCTGCATCTGAGAGAGAGAAGAGTGAAATGGTGCTGCTTCTCCTCCCTTCACCCACATGCCTGACCAGCCCCAAGCTTCACTTGGGAAGTATCAAAAAGAGGTGGAAAAAACCTTCAGTGCTTTTCATAGATCCTTTTATATTTTCTTTGAATTCTCTTGTAGAAAGATTCATGTGTTGATACATATCACTGTATTGATCTGCTTATTATTCTTGATACCATTTTTAGATGCCATTCAGTATTTCCCCATTTTTACCTTTTCAACTAGTGGAAGCAGTTGCACACATTGGTGGTGATTGTGAGCTTATGTGATTGCAATAAACACCTATAACAAGCCGGAGTAATAAAGGATTGATTGACTACCCTAGCTCTTCATAGACTAAAAACTAGTCAAGTACAATTCTGAACACATCTTCAGGCACAGACTCAAGCAGAAACTCATTAGAACTTCTCTACTCATCATAAGAATTCTGATTAAGCTGGAAAACATAAAATGCTTCAGGCCAAACAAGCAAGTGTGGCGTTGTATATAGATCTCTTTTATGTAATTCTTGTAAATCATCTTCCAGAAGATGGCTTTAAATACTGAAGTGTAATTAGTATAATTACTGCTTTGCAAGTAGCAGGAAGTTGTATCCAGTAGGGACAAGCGAGCCAGTTTGAAGGGATGGGGGAGGAATATGAAAGGAAACACATCATCCCAAACTCTGGCTCTGAAAAGATTCAGAATTAATTTCAGACTATTTTAAGAATTTGCTTCATCGTGGAAATATTCATTTTGGTGACAATATTCCTACAGGGCTTACAAATCCTTTCAAAAATATGTTTGGCTCCCTGGGAGCCTTCTTAGACATCTTAAAAACTGAAGGATTCATTCAAGTGAGAAAACAGAAAAGAGTTGCAATTCAGTGTGACCCTGCGACACGAGCAGTGTTGAGGAAATCACTGGAAACAGGGCAATATCACAAAGCAGTTAACTCGTTTCTTAAAATAAAGAAAACTGATTTTTAGTAAATGTCAGATATAATAATAAGAAATAATATACCTGCATAGCCTGACATGATGCATATCACTCTGTTGTGTACCTCTGCAAGAAATTCAAACTTCAGGAAATTTAAAATAAAGCCAAAAGAAACAAACCAATGCCAACAACTACACAACAAGACCGGCCTCTTCGTTCTCCCTGCCATGCACAGAGCATTGTGCTAGAAAAGCTAACACCTACTACCTCCTGCCCAGGACTTGCTCAGCAACCCGCATCCTTTCTGAGGTTCACTCCTCCAAGATGCACCAGGTGGGAGCATTTTCCCTACAGTTTTATAAATTATTCTACTGAATTTGAAGTACAAGGTAATAAATGGAGATAAGAGTACGTGGACTACACCCCAGGCAAATATGAGTATGCTCAAATCCAGCTAGTCTGGGGGATTTGAAAAAGCTTAGATATATTCTGCAGCCCCATTTATCTACCAGGATATCAGAATCTTTTGAGATTCTTTAATAGCAGCATCAGTGCTAATTTTATGCTAATCTCTTACTGTGCAACATCCACGATCATTAAGACCATAGGAGATTGGATATTACATGCAGTAGCTGATCATTTGTTAAATAGAGAGTTAATGGAAAATATCTGATAAATTTAAACATTAACTTCGTATTTGTTTTCTGTACAGCTGCACACAATAAGAAGCTCTCTGGCTAGCACTAATATACTCAATTTTTTGCATAAGTGTTTTCATTAACTAATACGTCATAAGATAAAAGTAGACCTTTTCAGAGAACACAAGGTTATTCAAGTGAGAGCTCATATTTTTTTCCAGTTCTATATTATGAGAACAAAACTGCCATGGAATCTGAAAGAGTAAAATAATTTCCTGTCTTTAATTTACCTGAACCTCATTAAATCTGTTTAACTAGTTTCATTTCCCCAGATTAATCCCCATCTCCCAAGATATTTTTAAAGTTGTTACCCATAACAAAGCTCTTGTGCTTATAAAACTGAAGAACCTGTTGTTTCTTGGCTGTGCTGATCAACCTTACTCTTACTGCCAAAGATACATGTCCCAGAGCAACCATAACTGCACTGAATAAAAATCTGAATGTGCATAATTTGTTCCTTAATTTGGGTAAATGCAGCCTATAGAGGTTACATACTCACCTGTTAGTGATGGCTAGTTTTATAAAAGCAGCCTTTAAATTTATACCACTACAGGAAGTCTGCTCTGAAAGTAATGCCTCCTATTTTATGATGTCAGAGGCAGATGGTGATGGTATGGCCTTCCCACATTTTGTTGCTGTACAACAGATGGCAGCAGAGGGGCAGCCTGACAGATCGGTGTCTGACATGGAAGTGCAGATGAAGCAAAGTGTCACCGTTAAAGGTGACACTGAATTCCTCCATGCTGAAAAAATTGCACCCATTGACATTCATTGACACCTGTTTAACTTTTATGGAGACCAAACAGTGGATGTGAATACAGCGAGGTGGTGGGTGGTGAGTTTCACCAATGGTGACAGCAATACAAAAGACAAGCCATGTTCCAGGTGGCCATGCACAACTGTCACACCATGAAATGAAGAGCATCTCAACCAGCTCATCCACATGAATAAGCAGATTTCAACCAGGGAACTGCATACAGAGCTGAATATTAGCTTCAACGTGTTAGAAACAATGGTGGAAATATTGGAATATCACAATATTTGTGCCAGCTGGGTCCCAGGAGTGCCCACACAGAAACAGGAAGCACACTGTATGCAAGTTTGTGAGGATAATGAAGCTGAAGGTGGCAGTTTCCAGGATCATAGCATAAGAGGTGACGAGACATGGTGTCACCATTATGAGCTGGAGCCTAAACAGCAGTCCGTGTGGAGTGGTGACACGTGAATTCATCATTGAGGAAAAACTTCAAGATGCAGCCCTCAGTAGGTAAAAGCAATGCTTGTTATCTTTTGGGATTGGAAAGGGGCGATACTTTTGGATTTCCTGGAACCTGGAGAAATCATCAACTCTGACCACTACATCATGATGCTAAGCTGAATGCTTGAACTTCCAGAGTCAGGCCAGAGAAAAAGATAACCCTTCTCTTGCAACACAGTAATGCCAGTCTCTCTACCAGTGTGAAGATGGTGGAGCACACTGCCAATCTCCTAGCAATGATGCCATCATAGCTGTCGTGAAACTGTGGTTCACCTCCTCCAACGCAAATTCTTATGAGTGCAGTATGCAGGCTCTTGTTCATTGCTGGCAAAAATGCATAGCTAACAGTGGTATGTTGCTTTATTTAACAGTGTTATTGTGGTCTTTGTATCTGTTGTAGCTTCCATATAAGTAAGAAGGGGGCATTACTTTCGGAGTGACCTCTACATATACACTCTCCTAAGAGCAGAAAATACAACTTTGTTTTCACAGTCAGGAAAAATAATTTTTTCTATATTCAGCTCTGCTTGGAGATCCGTGCTCTGAAAGTAAATAAAATAATCACATTGAAAAATAGAAAAAAATATTGTTTTGTAACTTCTGTAATTCAGATTATATACGGGGGACCTGAGGGACCACTTTCATTTAGCTTTATCCCTCATGGTTCAAGGCACAGGGCTCTCCCTTTCACTGTTGACTGCTCAACCAATTCTGCCCTGAATCAAATCCAACGGTATTTATGAACATTATTTAGCTGGGAAACTTAGTGTAGGATACATTGCAGCAAATCTCTCGGAGCAAAAAGAGCACAAACTAGTACAGGTTTCCAATCACCACCAAGTTTTCCTTCTATGTTCACATGAAAACTAGGACATAGCACCTAGCGCTCTCTCCGTACCCCAGCCAGACACATCTTGCACACACACACCACAGAGAACTCAATGGCCAGGACCTCACGTGTCTCACCTGCAGACTGTGGGAGGCTGTGAAAGGTTTACATCCCCCCCATAAGGGAGCTCCTGTCTTGCAGGACTCCTCATGCTCACACCATACCTGTTGCCAGGTACCTCTTGTCAGCCAGGACAGATTCAATTAAGGAACTGCCACAAGGCTACTGGGGAGCCTGCCTCTCTTCCCCTCAAGGCCTCACACAGATGTGTGATGCGACAGTCAGCAGTGCCCCAACACGTTAAAATCATTTTCCATTTGTGTAGACTAAGATATAAAAAAAAATTAATAATAATTCTCCTATTACAATGCTGAGATGATTACTCAAAACTTGTGAAGCTTGATTACAAGACTACAGTGTTTCCCATGTCTTGCTATTCATTAGATCTCATTACCACGTAGGGACAAAAAAGAAAGTACTTCCTTCGCATGTTCTGCTTCCTCCCCTTCCCTCATTGTTCAGCCTGTCCACAGTTCCTGAGGTTCAGATATATTCTTGAAAAAAGTGAAGGTACTAAAAAAAAACTGTAAGGATAATTGTCTGCCACAGGTATATACGTTACATTTGATGAGTGTTTGTATAGATGTTTACTGTACTATTTACTCTTCTCTTGAACAAAAGGGAGTATTTCCTCTCACAAATCTTGTATGCTGATCTTACCAAAGCAATGTATTGTTCTGTTCTAAAAGGGCATAGTCATTAAAATATTGTATGCAGATCTGGATTTCATACCTTGCTGTAAACTACATAGGGACACATAAATTGTTATTCAATTAACATTTTCTCTAAGATTATTTTTTATTTCACCCTCTCAGGTTTCAACGAGTTGGTTATGGATCATGTGGCTATGCACCTACGAGGCTTTCTATGCTATAAAAAGGAAAAATCTTACTAGGTTTCTCCTTGGTTTCAGTGTACAGCCAAAAGCATACATGCATTTAATTTTCTGTTCAGACAGTGTTTCTCCCTGAAAGTGGAAGATCCCATTCAGATCTGACAAAAGCTTTTACTTATAATGCCCAATTTATAATGTAAACTATTGCAAATCAAACTTGATTAGTTTGGTAAGGCAAGGCAGATATTCAGTATCAAACTCTGTCAGAGGATAGAATTATTATTCTGTCAGAGGACATATCATATCAGCAACCAGCTGTGAAGTCACAAGAGCTAAAAGAATTAAAATAGAATCTAACGACAGAGGAAAACTTGTATTGTCTTTATTTATTTATTTAGGCAACCAGTAATGTTAGAGCTGTTAATACTAGTATTGATATTTTTCAACAGGGATTTGTCCCTGTAAACTTAAGGCATTCAAAATCTACTGACATTGATCAAGAGTTTAGGATGCACAATCAAGATGGATTTTGACCTGCTTGGAGTACTGTGATGGGAAGGAGCTGAGGACTGTCCGATGCTTTTATGTGCAGGCTTTGTAAACTCAGGATATTTCAGTTAACCTATATAAATTGTGCGGGGAAAAAAAAAGAGAAAGGAAAAGATACCAACTAGCCGACAAACATTTCTTAAAGAGCTACCACACTCCTCATTCTCAAATGAGAGTTTTCACGGAGAAGTGTAGCTGGGGTTCAGTAGACCTTGCTATACTTCAGCAATGGGGAACATCAGATATTTATAAAAATGTACATAGAATCACCATGGTTGGAAAAGATCTCCAAGACCATGCAGCCCAACCGTCCACCTACCCCCAGTATTTCCCTTAGTACCCTTGAACACCTCCAGGGTCTCTGATTTCACCACCTCCCTGGGCAGCCCTTTCCAGCACCTGACCACTCTTTTGGAGAAGAAATTTTTCCTAATATCCAACCCAAACCTCTCCTGGCGTAACTTGAGGCCATTCCCTCTAGTTCTATCATTAGTTACACAGGAGAAGAGGCCAACATCTACCTCACCACAACCTCCTTTCAGGCAGTTGTGGAGAGCGATAAGGTCTCCCCTGAGCATCCTCTCCTCCAGACTAAACAATCCCAGTTCCCTCAATTGCTCCTCATAAAACTTGAGAGTTTTATGCTGCTCCAGACTTTGTTGTCCTTCTCTGGACACACTCCAGGGCCCTGATGCCTTTCTATTACTGAGGGGCCATATTCGACATGTGAATACGCACAGGCAACTTTTCCCTATTCCTAGAGTCAGGTAGGAAAACTATGTTAATGTAAGGATAGCATTGCAGATTTAAAGTATTGAAAGCTGACGCAGTTCAAAACATCAGTAGTAATTTTTGGTTTTCCATATTGTTACTGTGTTGTATTCCCTACCTTACATTCTTGCCATTATTTCTCATTTAGTTTATTACTATTGATGTAACAAAGAAACTATAGATGTGGTACAAAACAGAGCAGAACCCCCAGTGATATCCAAGTTTACACATCCAGACAGCAATTTTAATGTTGAAAACGTGAAGTACGGTTACATGTAGAAAAATACTTGTTTAAAAACAGCCAAATGTGGTTCCACATCTGCTGTGGAAATGTCCTGCTGTAACCAGCTAACAAGGCGAGCTCTCTCTTCCCCTCATCGCTCCTCAACTTCCTTCCCCCATCCACTAATTGCTACATCCCAAAATGAAGCTAAACCAGGGAAAACAAATCAGTTTATTCTGCAGACCCGTGGGGCCCTCAATTACACTGAGTAGCCACTTCATATCCAAATGACACAATTAAAACTAGATGATCTAGTGGTCTTTTCCAACCTTAACGATTTTATGATTCTAAAGGGGTCAACTGAAAAGAAAGGGCTGAGAGGTGATCCTAGAAAAGTAAAGCAGCTGCCAACAGCTAGCTACTCTGAGACATAAAAGAGATAGGTATTACCCATTTTACATGCCCAGAAGCACCTGGCATGATAACAGCTATAAATAACACTCTCTGTCCAGCCTCCTGAAGCAGAGGAGTGAAAATGCTATTCTTGCTGAATAGAAATGCACAGAAATGAATAGAACACCGATTCCTTCAATGTAAAACACCATTTTTACACCACACTGAAACAGTGTACCAGCAGATGCAGTGGAAACTATTTTCAGACCTTTGCATTTATAGTACCACATAAGCCAACTATCAGTATTGTCATGAGTTAGTTTCATCCCGTTGAACCCTAAAAGCTAGAAATGACTGGTATGCATACAAGGACAGTACTTTTCTGCTTTCAAATGAATGATTCAATCTTTCTGAACATCCACAATTCTGGGATGATGATATTTTTTGTTGCTTGTGCACCCATAGCTCAGTTGGTTGCAGCAAGCTGATGGATGGGTAAAGAAAAAGAGTCCAGTCTGCTTGGCTATTACCCTTTATTGGAACTAAGATTCACCTCTTCTTCCGCGATAACTGGCACATATAGTGAGAAAAACAAATCCTATTTCCTCTGAAAAAACATTTTCCTTTAATCTGTTTCATATCAGACAATTTCCAGATGATTGTTTCTTCACTGTCTGAATTTCTAGATAGATTACTACTGGGCATTCTGTAAGTTCTCTCACTTCTAACAGGTCATACATAATATTTGGTATGTAGGCTGCATACACATAGAGACATTATGCTACTAATGCAGCTCTATCTTCAAATGTTTTGGTAGAAATCGAGTCCTTCATCACTCTCTTCTCCTCACTGGCACACTCTCTACTTATTGGTTTCTTTCTGCTTCCCTTTCCTGAAATCTGCTTCTATCTCACAGATGCCCTTTCTGAATTATATGCTGTCACTGTGTAATGTTCACTCAGTCCTAAAATCCCATTTTTGTTTTAGTTAGTCATCAGAATTACTGGCTTCAGGAGCTGGAGGCCATTATTCAATGACCTACCTTTATATTTGCCCCTTGTGTTTTAAGTGTCAAGAACAAAATAGCTGTGTGTAGAATAGCAAATTGGGTTACGAAGTTTTGAGCTTGCCCTGTGATAAATCTTTTAGAGGATAAGGGGAAGACAAGTTATACATTAACTTATTATTTATTGAATACTACACCTATTGGAAAAACATGTGAATTTAATACTGCTTTGTCCATCACAGAAATTGAACAAAAGCTCCTTAAATCTTAACTTCTTCATTAAAATAGGCAGAAATGACTAATCTGTCCTAAAAAGCAATTTACCAGAAAAAATCCTCCAGTGCTTGTACAGCAGTGCTAGATATTATAATAAATATTCTCAGCATTATTCTAGAAAACCAATACCTGGAATTGACAGCTAGGCAATATATTGCCTACCTTGCTATATTAGGACAAACGGACAACAGCCTTGGGAAGAAAAATAAAGCACGGAAAAAAGGTTCATAATATAAGAAACTGTTACAAGTGACAAGGCAAGAGAAGACACAGTCTTTAGAAGTGAGAAGAGAGGAGGATGAAAGGGAAGCACAATGTTACCACTCAGGTACTGGCCATACCTTCCCACAGTGCTGCAGACCCCAGCTCTGTCACTGCAGGGCTGAGGGAGGCACCAGCAGCCATTGGCATCCACATGGAGAACTGAACTGCAGTGGTGAAAGCAAAGTCGCTGTCAGCAAAGAAAGCTGAGCAGAATTAAGGAAATACTGAAATAAGTGAGAGGTTTGTGTTGTTGTTGTTTTTAAACAACATCAAAAAATAGTGGCACATTCCCAGTGCATAAAAACTACGGTTTATAGCCTTGCTAACTATTTTGAGAAAACAATCTGAAAGGTTCTGGAAAGGAGAAAGAAGGGAAGTTGGATGAGACTCCCTAGAGGCTGAATAAAAGTTTTCTGACATATATCAGTCTCTCTCTCTATATATATATACATATATATTTGGTCCTGCCAGTGCAGCCTCTCATATTCAAAATCCTGGTACAGAACCCAAGCAGTGACATTTCAACAGCGTAGCTATTATTTAGAGTTCCATTATTTTGGTTTTGAAGGCTCAACAGCGGTATTCCAATCGGTGCAGCTCCCTTCTCATTATCACTCCTCAGTATGGCATGCTCTCCACGTCATGCAATAAGGGAAACCATGCTACCTCTCAGTGCCTTAATTACCACTGCAGCCACATCCAACCCAGACAGCAGATCTCATTTCCTAAACCTGCATTGAATTGGGTCACAAACTGGCCCCCAGGACACTTCCTACTACAATTCGCGATAGGAAAATGTGATCAAAAGTTTCTAAAGATGTTAAATGTAATCACTGTTTCTGAGCCTCATTTGATTCAAATAAAAGATGGAGAATTGCCACAGGCTACTTTAGAGAGGAAAAAAGCACACACAAAACATCCCACAACAACAACAACCCAACAGGGACAGTTTATTTCATTTTTGCCTTACCCCATCAGCTGCCAAGTAAATTTAATTAGTCTTTGTTTTATGAACAATCATAAAAACAGTCCAAAAGCAATTTTATACAGCCAATAGGTACTAAATAAACACACCTTTGCCGTAACATACAGCTACGTTTTTGGTTCCATAAAGCAGCTCCAATTTTACACTCCATAGTCTGTTGTTTTTGTTTTTGTTTTTTTTTTAAACATGCAACACGTACCCACATTAGAAAGGCTCTGACAGAAATACCAAATTAATATTCTAAACATTTCCCACTTCTTTCTCTCTAATACATACATTTGTGCAATAATTTCCAGTTCATGCACAACTCTGAATTCTGCTTTGAACATTTTCTTCCCCCTCTTCTTCCAGACCTTTTTCTGATCCGATTTTCTCCAGGCTGTACTCTTAACTGCAACTTTCTCTTCTCCCCATATACAGGCAATGCCTGCCATGCCAACCTACAGGTCTAGTTCATCCACAACATCTGCTTTCTCTGCTATTATGGGCTGCTGTGGGCACTCCTGGCAGGAAACTACCAACCAAGTTGACATATTTTTCTATAAATGTTTTTCCTCTCCAGCTCTGACATCTTCCTATCTAAACCGCCTTACTTCTGCCTGGCAAAATACTATGTTTGTAGCCCTAGACTTTATATTATTTTAGTCTTTTTTTCCTTTGAAAACTTTTCTCTCTTCTGTTTGTACATCTAATGATTTCTGCAGAGAATATATGTAAAATATAACCTTTTTTCAAGGTGCGTTTTCCATCATGCTTCATACTTTATCCCGTTTGTTTCAGTAATCTTTTCTCAGCACCTTATAACCTACATCTCACTACCATCCCCAGACCACTTCCCCCCCACTAACATCCATACTGTTCTTTTGTCTTTTATTAAACACGGCTCTCCCTGGAATTAAAAAAAAAAAAACAACACCATAATTCCCAGCAAAAAGTCCAGGAATAGTCAATATTTTAGCCTTTTTTTTTTTCGTTTTACCCTCAGGCCTGGCTTAAAGCCACTGATCACATACTTCTCAATATTACCTTTCCTTGAACCTGCCTTCTAATTCTGTCCTCCTGTACATTTTTCATAAGAACGTTATGCTTCAACCTCTGCATCTCTTTTCATTCCATATCTTGTCTATAGCTACCTCTGCTGATGGGGTAGAGGTTACCACAGCCGCTCCAATGAGTCACAAACTAATCTACTATGGTCAGATCTTCTCAGCCAACAAGATGGAAAATCCATTTTCTTATGGAATCAAATGACAAAATCTGATTTTTATTACCAATCAAAACCTTCTAAACCACATCGAAAAAAGACAAAAAGACTGACACTTTTATTTTCAACATTATTTTTCAAACACGCTGTTTCCACCCAGTCTAAAATTTGGGCTTGCACATTTGTTTTGCATCTTTCCTCTTCCTAGAGAATCTATTCTGTCTCTAAATTTAGTCATTAATAACACTGCAGCAAAAATTATTTCCCCTATTTTCACTTTGCTCCTGCAATTCTACTCTTTGCATTCACTAACTGTTTTGCCATCATTGGTTGTATCCAACCAATATATATGAGTATGCACTTCGGAAAAATGGATACTGTTTGCAAAAGTTCAGGGCACTCCTGCGAGGGAAAAATATTTGGAATTTCCAGTAGATCCACCGATTCCACTTGATATATGTGGAATATCAAGTATTTTATTAACTTTACAATGTGCAGCAGTAATTCTGATACTGTTAAAAGAGTTTTACATGCACAAGACCCCACAGTCACTTCAACAGTTGTGTGCTGCGGAAACAGTCTCCTCCTCCTGGCAAAACTTGAGTAAGGCCTTGTGATATCCAACAGGTAAGTCCAGGACCTAGTTCAGACTGTTTGGAGAACTTCACTAAGTTACCTGCCTCTTCCATTCCACTGTAAATTATTGCAATTATCTGCAACTATCTGGGCCCAATTCTGCTCTCATTGAAGATGATGCTGAAACTCCAAAAGAGCAAAGGTAGAGCCTAATGTTTACCTAGCAGACACTATATTTTTAGTCTGGAAAGCACTAAGCATGTATTGGTTGGCATGATTATACACAACAACACATTAAAGGCTCAGTTTTTCCCACAACAGCAGATCCCGAAACTATTATGAAGGCCTGGACTGCTACAGATAATCAATCACAAAAGAAGTTTTTAGGATCCAATTTTTCTCAAGATGCGAGTTACAGCATTACCTTTCGGCCGTTTAAATGATCAGGCTACCATCTCACCTGAATATAGGTCAGCATGAACTGAAGGAATGAACTAGGTTGTAAAAACAAAATCTCAATTTCAATTTTCTTAGAGAAATAAGGTGTCCAGAGAGGCTGAATTCAAGAGAGAAACAGTAAAATTAAAAATAAATTGATAAAATCAGCTTCAAAAGTTTTTCTTTTTATGAGTAGAAATGGTCATAAAAGAACCAAAGCTTTCCTGGAATCAAAGAGCAGGGAAGAGGAGCATTCATCTGGTATGGTACAAACATGGAGTGAACATTACTGCGTGCAAGACACAGGCTAGGAGGAATATCAGCATCCGAGTCTCACAGCGCGCACATTCGCGACTAACAGCTATTTCAGGAGATAAAATAGGGGGAACACTGACACAGCCACACACCAATGAGATACTGATAAAAGGTTCAAGGCAAGAAAACAGAAACATGGCGAGCTACTACCTGCCCAAACAAGCTGTTAAAGCTGACTGCAGCAACTACACTGCAACTCAGCAACACGGATTCTGTTGAAATGCTTCTGCCTGGATGTTGTGCATTTTACTTGATCAGCAGGTGCTCGGACAGATTTGGGACTTAAGCATCCAGTTCCTTCCTAATGGAAGGAAAGGAAAACATTTTTCTTCCAGGCTTTTGGAATCACCTTCATAAAATGATTACTGTTAAAAATAATTCACTTACTTGAACATTTCCCACTGACATCAATGACACCTTTTTGATGGTGGCTATTTCTCCATGTTTGCCCTGAGATGATCTGCTTCAAGTACGCAACCACACTTGTTCTTCTACTGCACCAGCTCCTGACTGTTAGCGACACATTTCTCAATTGCTTGAGTAACTAAGGCCAACAGAATGGCACATGCTTTACATAGCCATTCCATTTGAATCTTTAGGACTTCCATATTCTCACGTCTCTTTTCATTTAAGTACCACTACTCCTCATCTTACAAGAGTTTCAAGTCAGAAACACAAGTACCTTTTAAACTTGACCTTCATTTAGTTCATTTATACATCTAACAATCAAAGTAGCTGCTGATTAAGCAAGGTCTTATTTTGAGTAATGTAATGGGTCTTCTGTCACCGCTGATGAGACCATGACAAAATGACCCTTAAGTAGTCTACAAAGCTTAGAACTTTCTTTTTAATTATAACATCCTTTCAGCAACCCTGAAAAGTAAGAAATATTAACAGTAGTCTATTCTAGAACTTTGGGAACTTAGAAGTATATGCTTCCAAATCAAAGTCATCACAACATGGAAAACACAACAGGGAAAGCATGTCCTCTTCCCATCCACACAGACAGGCATTGTATCAGCACAGCTGAAGGAAGAGGTGAACTTTGCATAGGGAAACACAGACTTCAAATATACTTTCTCACAGAAAAAAAAGCCTACAGAAAACCGTGCCAAAATTCCAACTATTGAGATGACTGGGAAGTTCACTGCTCTCCAACAATGGCCGCAGAATTGGCATTGGTTAACATAGAAAGAGGTCTGGCCACAAATGCAGGGAAGAGATGAACACCCTGGCTGCCCACCAGAGACCTGTGCGTCAGTCAGGAGGTGCCTGCTGGCTCACATTTTCAAGACTCACGTGCTTAAGTAACAGCCAAATAATTAAGAGGAGTTAACATCCCTCTAAAGGTTACACCAGCCAACTGGGCACTCTCCAAATATCTGTTCCCTAGGGCAGTCTATGAACATTTGTAGCTTGCAGCACATTAACTGATTATTCAGTTAAAAATAATACTGAAAACAAAAATAAATCCTATCATCTGTAGACACTCTGCATCTGCTACTGTATCTCTACACAGTCGGGTCACGAGGCTGGTACATATGGCCCCTTTCCTCCAAAGCAGTGCTTGTTTATAGCACTATATAAAATAATGTAAAATTTTTGAAAGGCACAGCAGAAGACAAGGAGTGCATGTCATCTCTTTCTGACCTTAGCATACTCAGGACAGAATGGTTTTGTCTTGTGTTCCCCCCCCACCTTCCCAGTCACTTGCCCGTTCAAGTCCTGCACAGTCTGGCAAGATCTGTAGCAGAACTTGAAGGATCTGTGGTTCCCAAACAACCCCAGCTGCACACGGGTCTTTCATTCCAGTGCTTACATCCTGGGGCAGTTTCCCTTCACTTAAAATCCAGATCAAAAGAGTTGCTAAAAAGAGTGCTTACTACTCACAGGGATTGAAAGGCACCATATAAAATAACACAGTATTATGCAGACAACTTGAGAAAAAGTCATCATCATCTCAGTCTGGTGGTGCTGAATGAATGTTATTCATGTGACACTTCGGACAAGATTGTAGGGATAACTTTAGTTTAATGACTAATTAGCAAAGTTCTGCAGAAATAACACGGCAGTGTATTAGACAAAGTGTCACATCGCAGGCGTGCTGGGTTTCTCCCGACATTTTCCTTTCACTCACTGTCTCTCTTTGGGCTGGCAGAGGAGGACGCTGCATATGTTACAAAAGCTCATTACTTTTAGAGACAACAAACAAAATACGAGAGTAATAAATATTTACAGCAGAAAAATTAAAGCACAGAGAGCACAGCCTGTGGAGTAATCAATCCCCTCAGAGCCAGCAGTCATTTCAGCTCTGCTCAACAGCTCCATCCTCACACCCAGTTCTCCCAGTAGCATTAGGCTGAACTGGTCAGTGCACATGTCTCTTCCCAGTAACCTTCTCAGCTTCACTTTAATGGATCGATTTCAGAACAAGGATAACATAGTTATCACTATTTCATCTGAGGCTTTTCTTTTGTTTTAAAAGCAGCAGGTGAGCAAATTACAATAATTAGTTTGGCATCCAAAGAAAAGGACAACCAGATCCTGCATACAGATAATATCCTCATTAGTTTAAGCTGGAATCAAGTTACTCTTTTTCTTTAATAAAAGTTGATTGCTAGATGTGGTTGTGTCCCTGACTGTTCATAATCTGTCTATCAAATACAAACAGTAAGAAAAGGCCCTTACAGAGCATCTGTGAGTTTTTCATCAGCTAGCACACTGCGGTTTGTCAGCTAAGAAATTAACAGTTTGACCATTACCAGGCTCACGTATGGCAGGACAAATTGCTGTGACAGAACTTAAAAGACAAGCAGTGCAGCAGGTTGGAGAAAAAAAAAAAAGTGTCTCATTTTTGAGTCATGGATGCTTCAGATAACAATTAATGATTTACAGTAGTGATTTTTATTTTTATTTTTCAAATACGCTCAAAGTAACAATGCTATTAAATACTATCAATCACCACAGCTGAATACCTGAGTATCAGTTCCAGAGAACTGGGGACAGGATAATATTCCCCTCCTTCCTTGCCCCCAGTAAATAATTCACAAACAACTCAACAACCTGGGAAGCACCCTCTGTAGTTCAAATGGTTATCAAGCTTTTTGCTAAGTATGATGTTTATCATTTATTTAATACACATTGCCAGAGCCTGAGGAAGTTTAAAAATAATGTCAATAGACAAAGGATCATACTCAGAGTCATCAACCAGTCTTCTTGTTCTCCCTGAGGCAAAAGCCAATGTGAATTCATTCAGGGCCATTCTATTATTTATGCAAGGAAGTGTCTATCATAAACACAGAATGAAAAAGAATCACTCCTTGCGCAAGGTCTGAAGGATCACGTCTAATAACTAGAGGTTTAATTTCAAGATTTCAGGAATTCTCATTTAAAAGCACCTGAAGCAAAGTTTAAACAGGGGACAATAAGAGAAATAATTGGCGTAACAATTTGGGTACTATGTAATATTTCTGATAGGAAGCACAATACATCCCGTATTAAAGATTAGGACAGTGAGTGCAAGCCAGCCCCAGTAACAAAGCAGCACAATAGCTAGTAGAGATAATGTTAACATCAACTCCGACTTCCCTGATTTCTGTCAGCCACTTCCACTTTTTGATGTATTCATTTATTTAGTTACCCTGACATTAAAAGGAAGCTTCAAGGAAGACGCTGAAGTTATTAGTTTAAGAGACTGAAGTGACCATCCTCTTTCAGCTTCTTTGCCTTTTTTTTTGTTGCCTTTCCTTACAGCTTTCAATGTAGAATTCCTCCTCCATCTCTTCCAAAACTGTATTTCTTCCCGTTATTTTCCCTCCATCCATGGTAAACTTTTATTTTTTTCTTACATCTCCTTTGTTCCCCTATTTCATTTCTCCCTTAAAAAAAAAAAATAATAATAAAAAAAATTGCTATATATTCTTTCCTTTCATTTCGCTGCAATATCAAATTTATTCACATCTACCAAGCACTCATGCAGACTCTACCATCACATAGCACAGCTTCAGTGTGGCAGGGGAGATCAAGTGACAAATTCCTATGTTTACAAAATTGCTCTAAGAAGCAATAAAAAAGAGCTGGACTAGGATTTTTTCCTGATTACACTCTGAAGAGATAGCTGCAGGTAGAAAACAAAAACACAAACCCCAATTATGCAGAGATTTTAAGTCACCTCGCACCTTGTTTCAGTTAAAGCAGGTAAGAGATGAACAGATCATGGAAGCAGCTACAGGTTTTTTCATCCACCTGTGCTCCTTCCTAGCAGATCCAGTCCCAGCAATTTGAGTTCTTTCATCTTTGTGCAATACCCATCCTTTGTGTGTACTGCTAAATGACAACTTCTCTGCAAAGACTATACAAAAACAAAACAAAAAAGGCTTACCAATGTATCACTACAGATACATACTCAGATATGTTTTTATATATTTGCTACTAATCCCTCCAATGGTACATGTAAAACCACGACAGAGCTTGAGCAACAGTAGAACAAAAGCAGTAATGCTGCAGCAGTGTTTTTTCCTCCATTGCACCTAAGAAAGCAGCAAGCTGATATACATTCCTTTGTTTTAATTTACTCTAACTTGCTAAATGTTTTCAACATGGTACACCTGAAAGATCACCAATCACAGAAGTTCCATAAGCCAAACACTCACTTCATAATAAATGCTTTCTTTTCTGATCTAAAAGTATAGCGCTCCCAGTTTGCTTTTATTTTATTTTATTTTTAAAATAGGGACCCACAAACGTCCTCTGGTATTCTGAATACAGCACATCTTCCTTCCCTGTAATAAAGGATAGCATATTTTCATTTTGATCGCCTGGAGTGAGAAGGGAAATGTCTAAGGAATTAATGGGTTTATTCAGTCAGTCATAAATTTGGACCTTTTCAAAGGCTTGTTCTGGTTGCACAGTCATGCTTTAATGTTATCTTTCATTATTAATATAGCTCCTATTAGTAGCTCTGCTTAGCAAAATATTCCTTTTTATTTGCAGCTAATGTGGAAAACTGGCAAATGTTTTGACAAGATGAACCAAGTCATTTTGTCTTTTGAATGAAACTGTTTGCTCCTGCAGTAGTAGCCCAAAGATTATGCCCGTGATGACTGGCAGTGGGAGGACAACTGCCAGATACGAGAGATAAAAAAATAAAATTATTTGAATGGAAAAATCCCTGAGATATGATCTTTTAAGCTTTGCAGCTGTATTTTAACTTTAATTTCAATTCACAAATCAAACATGAGAGTAACACAAGTCCTTTAGACTGCACTCAGTGCAATACAGTAACAGGATTAAAAGCAGATTTTAAAAAATCTTTAGGAAACATAGAACAATTGGTAAAAACACCAGGACTGAATCGCCTTCAGCTCTAAGTTCAGTACTATTAAGTATTCGGTAGGCCTAAGGTATGCACTTCTTCTCTGGAGACTATTTCCTACTTTGCTGGCATGGCAGAGAATCAGTATGAAAGATGACCCAGCTGAAATCAGTTTGGCCACTCTCCTTAACAAAGATAATACCTCAGTTTTTATCTTTATAGCAGATTAGAACAAACTAGCATACAACTTATTCAGCAAATACAGTCACTCATGGCATGTGAAATGCTTTGTCAATTAAGATCCACACTTTCCTGAAATTCACATCTGCTGAGGATTGCCTTAGAATGGGATACATTTGGCCAGAGATTACTGACGTTACCAGGATGTTATGAAGTTATGGTGAGAACCGAGAGGATAAAAGATGAAGACTTGCCAGGGCTTCTCTCATTCCTTCTTAAGCAGATGAGCTCGTGCCCTGAAACAGCAACATTATGCTTCTGCACATATTTTTTGTTGTATTTTCCCCTTCCTGGGTTTTCTGTGGTTTCATAGGGTTTTCTTTTTTCTTTTTAGACACAGGTAAAATTTTCTGAGACCAAGAAATGATTTCTTACAGTCAGAGAGAGATATAATAGGGTTTGCCAGGGATAGATTCTGCTACCTTATTCTACAGACACCAGAAGTCTGTAAGTGGATGAGGCTCCGAAATGATTTATCACCTGAAGGAAAGCTGTTGGTGAAGCATTACTGTGCGTGAGGCTGAAGAGAAAGAAGCAATGTGTACATGAAGTTTGTGCAGTATGAGCAGTTTTTCACTTGTCAAAAATCAATTTCTTGTGCCATTCTGCTTTCTGTTCATCTGGCTTTGTTAGCTCCTTTTAGAGTTAATACTAATCCTTGGTATGACAGATCACAGAGGACGTGTCAATGCGGTTGTACATCCTTACATTAACAAGGACTTCGGTGTGCTGACTTCAGGCATTACCTACATGTTTACTGTGTAGTTTCCTCCTACACAGGGCATGAAGTGCAAATGCTGCACAGTGCTTTGCACAGATGACCCTGTGCCTAATAATACATCTGTAACCTTTTTGCATTCAGCTCCCTTCCTCATCTATTAACACGTTTCCTTGCTAGCTTGCACTAAATGCAACCTCCAAGCAGAGGATCTAGAGCTGTTATGTAATGCACACTTGATTCCAATGGAGAAAATGTTAAAAGGCACCTATTGATTACATAAAAAGTGCATGAGTAGAGTTTTGGTATTTTAGTCTAGGGTCTAAATTCTTTTATCACTTCTTTAGCAGATCAATAAGTATTAGGGAAGCCTGATAAAAAATTCAAGACTTGCACATGCAAAACCTATTCCTACATTTCTAAGTAGTCCATAGCGTTACCTGTCAATCTTTGTATTTTCACCCACAGTTATTAGAATATGGGTTACACTGGCACTGCAGAACACAAGCACTTGGTAAGAGAAAGGTCAGTGCACTAGATTAGAGGAGGACAATATTTATTCCCCCTTCTCCAGCTATAGCTCCTTCCTCACCCATTAACACTCAATCTTGCTGTACGGAAGCAGTGGGAGTTTATTCAGTGCTTGAAGTAAGACTTTTGTCTTTTTCTCCACTGAACTGTGGACCGTATACAAATATATACAAAACAGGACAGTTCTTGCAGCTCTACTAGAAACACAGAAGATTCACACTCAATGGCTGAAAGTGCTTTTGTCCATCATCCATGTCAATATTGCAATGACAAACTCAAGAGAACACCTTTAGCATGTTATTCACAACTATTATTCTATTACTCTTATTTGCGTACATGCTTAACCGTGTACTTAACATAAAGAAACACCTGAATAGGAGTATGTCTGTCAAACTACAAATATCCAGCCATTAATAATATTGCATTTAAAGCAGGAATAGTATATGGTATCTTGCTCCTTAAAAATCGATCTCAAAAAGGACAGTATCATGCCATAAAGACAATTACTTCTTAAACTCTTATCACTTTAGACAAAGGTACCGAGTTTTTCATTTTGTTGACAAATAACTCTTTTTCCTCTTACTTTTTCTCTTTTTTAAATGCTTCAGAAATTCCCACCACTCAAGCACTTAACAGTATGTGAATTCTTCATAAACTCCCTTAGTATCAGTAATATCATCAGCTGTGGGGTAAGTGAATTAGAGCTGGCTGCAGAAAAGCAAGTAAATAGCACTGCAAGCTATGGTTAATTACATTCACTAAATTTCAGCCCTCTATGCTTCTTCTTCCTTGAAAAAAATATCCAATTTTGAAAGTGCACAACAATTCAATAGCCTTCAACTAAGTCTAAAGAATTAATTTGACATGTGTCGGTATATAAGCTACAGTATTATTTTTGTAATTATTTTGAACTCATTTCATACATAAGAGATACAAAAAAGCTCTTCTGTTTTACTGAAAGGTGGATTTCAAAGTTGACATATGACTGATGTGACTGCTTACCCTTTCAAAGACTTCCAGCACCATGGTTTGGCTGCCTTGAGTGAGCTCTCAGAGTCTGTAACAAAGTTCTGACACTTACCTGGTTTCTATCATCTGGAAAGAAGCGTAAGCGTTTCAAGTTCTACAAGCATTCATTATTTTACTTCTGCAGCTCTGAGAAGATTTGAAAGATCTAAACTACACCAAAGGAGCAGGGCTAACAGATAACTACATTCTTGTTCTGGAAAGAATAAAGGAAGAAACCTCAAAGACCCACTGCTGAATTGAGTCAGTGAAGGAAAGCACAAGTGATCACCACAGCCAGTATCTAACCAGGTTTCTTGGTTTCCTACCCAAGTCCTCAGTGTGTGCCCCTATGTCCTCCCCTTGCCACATAGGTCCAGATTCTGCTTACGAGGGCAAGAAGAGCTGAAGGCAGGGTGACATAATGAATTTGTTCTGTCTCTAAAGAAGACATAGTAAAAATTTTAACACTAATTGACTCAAACAAAAGTCATGAACTCCAGAAAGTCAAATAAGGACTCCTCTTGGAGTGCAGCTAAATAACACAAGCAAGCTCTAACAACTAGCTGTTATCTACAGTTATTCACCCCTTACATCTGGCCTGACCCATGCAGTGAGCCATTTCAGAGCTCTACACTGTTTGTTGTTGGTTTTTTTTTGTTCGTTTTTGCATGTGCCAGTTTCCCAGACATTTGAGCATGGGGAGCATCTCACAGTAGGTTTAAGAACAGGAGATAATGGGAGGCAGACTAGCAGAATTCCTCCAGTGACTGTTTTACTTGCAGGCACTGGAGTGCGTGTGAGTGGACCTGCCCGACACCCCCAGGGATCAGGGATCAGTAACTGGCTCCTTCCTCCTGTACTGGAGGTTAACAGGTCTTGGCTTAAACCAGAAGTGGGAGGGAGCAATAAAGACCTGACAGGCAGCACAGCTTGCTACAGTTGGTGTCAAAAACATTTTTTTAAAGTGGGCTCAGTGCATTTGCTAGAACCATCTCCTGTGTAGGCTTGCTCACACATACAGCTTATATGGCTTAAACCTGGATTTCAAATGTGGAGGGAAAAAGCTGTGGGCACATATCAGGAAGACAAGAGGTTATAAATCTTTGCTCAACGCAGAAACAGCCAAATAAAAAGGAAGACAAAGTATTACTATAAACAAACATTGAAAATACAATAATGCAATTACACAAGTCAGCACTAGAAAACACGGAGGAAGTCCAGAGATGGGCAATAAAAATGATTAGAGATACAGAAGAAGGATCTGAAGATGAGAAATATTTGGATTCCATAAGAAATGAATACAGAAGACTGGATATAATAGAGCTACGTAGAATAGTAAATTGTACAGTGGCCACGTCAGACCATTCTATCTTCTCGCAGTGCAAGTAAGCCCAATTAGAAGGCAAAAATGCACAATTGAGGAAAGACATTTTTGCACAGTTTGTGACTAACTTGGGCTGTTTGCTACAAGAGAAACTTTGAGCCAAGATCTTCATCTGATTTGGAGAGAATTAGATATTCAAATAAACCAACAGCAATACAGCATCTGCTGTCTACTTGATTTAAATAACGAATTCAAAGGATGATAAGTACATTTTTACACTTTGGTCTGCTGCTTACTGACAAAGGTAAGAAAGGCATTTTAGACTAATTATTTTGGATTAACCATTTTTTGAGATACTGTACATTTTTAAGATGTCTGTTTGCCATTAAATTTGACATAAAAATCTGGTCTTGCATTACTCATGAGTGGGATGGTTTTGCAGGCTATTTTATTTCCTCATCTCTCTGCCCACAGTACTTGCTGTGAGATGCCAACACCTGGGACTACAAATGTAGAACTGGAAATAACTTCCGGATTTGTGGGATTACAGACAGCTCACCAGTCATCATCAAGGCTACTCCACAAGGGGATCCTCTCCCTTTGTCTACCACAAAAACATTCTACAAGCAACTCAACCACAGAATAAAAACTGAAATTTTTTAGTGCTAAAAAACAAAGTGTCAGAAATAATACTGTGTGGAAAAAAATCAAAGGCATTATCTGTATTTCATCTTTATGTGCAGAGAATAAATTAGAAGAAATGTTCCAGATAGCGTTGGGAAACAGACCATACCCAACAGTAAACATGACAAAGAATTTCCATTTGTCCCGATCATTCTAACACAAATGAATCTCTTCCCAAGTCTGTACCTAGGAAGGTATTACTCCACAAAAAATAAATTTTACAGACACCACTTCAGGTCTTACAGTATTTTGTGTCATTGTTCTCCAGTTCATCAATGCACATTGAGGTACCAAAACATGGTGGGAATCAATGTGGGCTTTTCCTTTTTTTTTTTTTTTTTTTTTTTTTTAAATTTAGAATAAGATCAAGCTAAAAAACAACAACTTGTGTCATCTTCGCACAGAGTCATCACGATGAATGCTTACAAAGCTTATTCCCATCTGCCCACATTCCAGAGCAAGATTAAACTTTGCCCAGGAAAGAAGAAAAACAATGAACCTGTGTAGGTTTTCTTTGTGATAAAATATAATTATGAAATCATTGCAAGTGAAAGAGAGATGTAATTCACTAATATTTCTCTAGAGGTAACATCTTGTGCGCCCTGGAAAAAACAACAAAATCTACTTTCCTACTAAAATTTTAATAAACCCCAGGGTTTTCTGTGAAATATTTAAGAATAGCTGGTAAGAAAACAATTGAAAAAGAACAGATGTTAAAATCTATGAATATATACATTCCCATATTTTAAAATAAAAATGTCTTCTACTAGCTGTGATTGCATATTAGACAAAAGAAGAAACAAGTCTGCTCACACTGTTGTTTGTTCCTCACGTACTTGGTAATAATGCACTGTTTAACTTGATGTTCCCTGCTGGAAATTGTCCAATTCTATTGTTACTTGTTTTCCATCTTTCTGAAGAAAAATAAAGTCAATAAACACAACAAAATCTCAGGTTTTACTGTGTTACGGTTTCCACTACTCCATCTGATTTTAAAACAAATCATTGCTGATTTTGTCAGGATGAATTATGGATACCACGTAAAGAAGATTTACTTGGATAATGACTACAGTGGTGCATGTACTTGGAGAGTTTTGATAGTTCTGGGAGCTATGACCATGCTGTACAGTTGGCTTGCCATAAATGAATCAAACACCTTCAGAACGCAGTACATAAATGCACTTCCTTGCAATCTACCAGTGAGGTCCATTTTCTGTCAAAATCCCCTGGAAATTGAGGAACAACTCCTCGACAATTTTTATTTATTTAAATTACCATTTCAAAACAGCAGTGAAACACCCCAGCTAATAAAATATAGTATGGTAATAAAAGATTACTATAACATTCACGTAGTTAAAATAACAGACCCTTCGGCCTCATTCTCAGCAGCACCTGTGACACCAGGAATATATTTCAAAGGGATTAATGCCTGTTGTGCCTTATTGTTTAACTACACATTGACTGTGGAGAACGTGAATTCGTAATATAATGCTGGAAGACTCAATTTCGTTTTGATCATAGAGCTCAATGGGTAACTACCACCTCCAGAACACCATTATTTAGTATTTATTGAATCTAAATACCTACATCAACCTGGTTAGTGAATGCCTCAAAATGAGAAATGCTGCCATTGTTTCTAAACTAACAGCACGTCCAGGGCACAGAGTCTTTGAAGAGGCAGACAGGTTAAAAAAACAAATAATGACAAACCTATTGTAAGAGAGAACATGACTTTTAGTTCTCCCAATCCCCACATGTTTTCCAGTGATAAAAGCTGAAGGATAACAGCATCATATGGGGGGGTGCATGAAGGCACTCTCACAGCAAAGCAAGATCACCTTTAGATTTGCAAACCACAATGATCTACAGCACTGTAGCTTAGAACTGTAAAAACAAGGTATCCACCTCACTAAACAATCGCAAATTTGTGTAGAAGTTGTGCTACAAGCAATTTTTCAATCAACTCATACAAAAAGGAATTTAGCTTAAATCTTGTATCACCCACTACCACCACCAGAGTACTTCATGTAATGTCTTAAACACATACAAACACACCTGTATACTTGTTTAAATCATTTTTATCTTATTTAATTCATTACAACGGAGCAATCAGGAGCAACACAGGTACCTACACAGACATCTAGTGCCATTTCAGATGACTGAAAGCATCCCATCACAGCTTTTAAGTGCTTCTACTAAAGGCATTAAATCATGTGTCACACCTGCTAGACCTGACAGATATCTCAGGTATACAAAGCATCCAAAATGGCATTACGTATCTATGGTTAGCTTTCACTCTGTCCCTTGGTGCCCAGAGAAAGCGCAAATGAAGAGTAGAATTGGTGTCCTGGAGTCTGTCGTTTATCTCAAACACAAGCACTACAGAAGCAATACAAGTGTGAAATCTTTACATTGTCTCACTTATGTATGTTTCCACTCTATTCTGAGCAGATCAATCTGTGGCATAGCATACAGGATGCTGCGTATTACTACAAGAAAAACCTTTTGCAACGAGGAAAGCTGGTACAGATTTTTGCGTGGGTAAATAGCATTTCAGTTCCAAAATCAAACAGGATTAGCAAGAGACAGAAGGATGAAATGCCGCCTTTCATCCACAATTCAAGTGGAAGCTGTCTGTTGCTCATTCTGCTTGCAATTTATTTGTGGCACAGCAAGGGGGAAAAAAATCCCTTACTCTTATTAAATATTGGCGCACTATGCAATATAACTCCAGCTTGACACCTCTGTCTGGACAATCCAGAAAGAAGAATCAAAACCAAGGTCACTACAAAGTCTGAAAATTCACTGTCTTGAATGTATTTCCATCTCAGCCAGGCAAGCTATAGTGGCTAGCTACTCACTACAATACAGTGAGCCAATCTTATTGCCATGTTCAGACTTCAAGCATAAAGAATCACACAATATCCTGAGCTAGAGGGGGCCCACAAAGACATGAAGCCCATCTCCTGGTGCTGAGGCCTCCCCCTCAGCCTCCTCTTCTCTGAACTGAACCAACCAAGCAACCTCAGCAGCTCCTCTCACACACTGCCAGCCAGAGCCTTCTCCACCTCCGTAGGCCTAAACCATTGCAGAAAGAAAGCCAACAGAAAAATCAACACAAAGCACAACAAATTGTAAGCTTCTAGTTAATCATAACCCCTGCCTTTATTTCATAGACTTAAACAGCACCTCATTCCCATATATTATTTCTATATTACATATGTAATATATATTACAACAGTTCGCCATAAATGTTTTTAATAATACTTTTTAGCCAAAATTAAAGTTATTGTGCTTCTATACTAACCAATGAAAACACCCAAAGGAAATCTACAGAATGGGAAATCTGCTGACAACAATGACAACAGAAATGATTGCTTACCTCAGACACTTCCTTGGTTACGGAATTTTTCCTGAAGACAGCATAACAACTTGCACACCAAGTTCTTTATGAATAGTTGACATCACTCCACAAACTACAGAATCATTGAATGGCCAGGGTTGGAAGGGACCTCAAGGATCATGAATCTCCAACTCCCCTGCCACATGCAGGGCCACCAACCTCCACATCTAATACTAGACCAGGCTGCCCAGCGCCCCATCCAGTCTGGCCTTGAACACCTCCAGGGACGGGGCATCCACAACCTCTCTGGGCAGCCTGTTCCAGCACCTCACCACTCTCATAGTAAAGAGCTTCCCCCTGACATCCATCCTAAATCTTCCCTCCCTCAAATTAAACCTATTTCCCCTTGTCCCACAGTTATCAACCCTTTCAAAGAGTTGATTCCCTCCTGTTTGTAGGCCCCCTTTAGGTATTGAAAGGCTGCAATGAGGTCACCCCACAGCCTTCTTGTCTCCAAGCTGAACCAGCCCAGCTCCTCAACCTGTCTTCATAGGGAAGGTGCTCCAGCCCTCTGATCATCTTTGTGGCTCTCCTCTGGACCCTCTCCAACAGCTGCCTGTCTTCTTTGTACTGGGGGCTCCAGGCCTGGGCACAGTACTGCAGATGGGGCCTCACAAGAGCAGAGTAGAGGGGGACAATCACCTCCCTGTCCCTGCTTGCCAACCCTTCTTCTGATAGGAAATTCTGGTAAACATGAATTAGCTTTGTGATGAAATACTGAAAAAATAATAAATTCAACCCCTGAATCTCCACAGGTAGTTGTACAGCCCCATTTTCCTTTCTGGTTTTACTGTTATTTTGGGGTATAAAAATGTTTTGCATAATACCAATATCCATCCAATAGCTTGGCCTATATATTTACTACTACAAACACCAGTAAACACAACATTTATTAAAAAAACAAAACCAAACATATACGTAGACATTGAATAACTTGAGAAAAATTGAATATTTCTGCTATGAAAGGACAAGTATCAAGCTACTGGGGAAGCTCAAGTTATTTTGAGCCCAATACTAAGTCTCAACCACGAAGATACAACACAATCTATCAGCCTTACACATCCCACTGCTCTGTAGCAGCCAGTCCAGCTGAGTGGTGATATAAAACAGCAGCCATAGAGACTCTTTCAATTGCACAGGCACTATTGCACAGGCACTGCATTTTCAATGGGAGCAAAAGCAAATATATGCTGTGTATTGGAATGGAGGAAGACTATTCATTTTCACTGAAGAACCTGAATGACTGTAAGCTCATCAGTTAGTTAGGAAATGTACCCACTTTTTTGTGTATAGTTAGTGAATATACAGATGTTATAATTAAGAAATGCACAAGAAAGTTAAGCTAAACAGGTTACCACACTAAAGAAGAATAGACAGAAAACTTACCCTTGTCCCGGGCTCGCTGGGAAGACTCCAAGAGGAGCAATCTCCAAAAGAGCCTTCTCCCACCGTGGTCAGCCCTTAAACAGGTCTGGGAGAGGTAGAGCCTGGCTCCACCCCTTCTGGTAGCACAGGTGAATTGCCTTCACCTGTGCTCCCAGGGCTGACTCGCTGCTCACCTCAGGTGGCCAATCAGGGGTTCAGGCCGTGATTCGGCAGTTTCCATACATTTGCCATGATAGGTCACCCTCCTTTTTTATACGGCAGACTTGAAAAATCAAGCAGGTTAAGAGAATATCCAGAGAAAAACAAAAACCATTCAGACTGTGGTTACTTAGAACTTCAAAACACCTCTAAGCAATTTCCTTAATTGTCTATGTAATCACATGTTCAGCTGTTGAAGTTGGAAGGAAAAGTGCCTTTTCCCTTCAGACCACCTGCTTGAACTTAACTAAGCTGATTATCATTATTGTGTTTATATTGCAGCAGCACCTAAGATGAAAGATGCATATAATCCTTTAAGGCTGGTAATCTGTTTAATAGCCATTTCACAGCTTATTTGAAACAAGCTGATGTTAAAGCAATAAATGAAATCTCTTGAACACTCTTTGCATAAACAACAAAGAAGACTGATAGAGCTTTCAAACTAAATTAAGATTTTTCTTTGGACCTGTCCCTCTCCAGGAGTGTATGTCCAGGATACGCACTGTGACTTTTTTTGTGTGGTATTTCTGGATCATAAAATCATACCATAAGTGGAGAAAAATATAGAAGTCCCCCCAGTCCCAAGTTTATGAATACAGCGCAACGTGTGCAAAAATGTGATTTCTGATTATGCTTCCAAGAGACACTATTACAAATGTTCTCTGTAGCTGTAGGTAATACTGATTTATGCAGCCTTGTAGACTTGGAATGAAGATGGTCCAACAACTTTCTGCTGCTTGTTTTAGCCATACACGACTCCTTCACCCACATTAACACAGACAAAAAAGTACAAGACACTAAAGCCACGATTCCTTTTATTGCTGTGCATTATATCAATATTCAAGCTCAGTTTTCTCTACCTTCTCCCTTCCCACCAAAGTGTTAAAAATCTTCAGCAAAATGGCTTTCCAATACTCAATTCCACTTTACATCTTTCACATTTCCAACAAAATTCTGTTAATAGTTGGGGGAAAGAAAAGAAAAAAAAAGCACTTAAGAAACACATCCATATACCCATTTTCTAAACAGAAAATGGAGATTTCAGGACTGGTTTGTTTGGTTTTTTTGAAAGAAGCAATGTTTTCAACTGAAAAGCAGTTTAGACAGACTTTCAGCCTAGCAGTCCTGCTGCAGTCATGACACCAAGATTATAATTTTCAACTTGATGGAAATTCTCATTTAAAGTGTGCCTGCTTTCCAACAGTACCAATATGAACCCATGGCCTGAGGTAGAACTCACAGCCCACAGTTTGGAATGGGACAGAGCCCAGCAATTCAAAGTCTGTTTAAAGGACACACAGCCGAGAACCAGGACTCAGAACATCTGATGCTTCTGGCATGGGTATGCGATAGCAATTAGAGATAACTGCTAACAGTAGCTGATCATTTAAAGCTCATAGCTCAAAACACCAGTTTAAGCATAAGAATAAAAGTAACCAAAGTCAAGGAGGGAATGGAATTCATAAGCGACGAAGCCACCAACTTGCAGAAAACGTAATTTCATGAGTACTCCCACAGGTGTTTTCAATTTTTTTACAGATCCATCACCAGTGGAGGCTTATGATTTTTGCACTGGAAGTACAATACAGCCAGACTCCAACAGCATATTCACAATGTAAACATGAATGGAGGTTAAAGCTTTAGATAAAAAGTAAATGTACACCAGTTCCCTCCTGCCATCCGTGCTTCCCCGGATCCATGGGAAAGATTGCCAACATGTTAAGCATTCCCATTCAGCTAAGTAGCTGCTTATGGTAGGAATAATTCACAGTAAAAAAAACAAGATATTTTGAAAATTTCCACGCAACAATTTAGGTTATATGCTAGACAACGTCTACATATAAAACATGCCGCTTAGTAACTGGCATCACCAGTACTGCAAATTTGTGTGCCTTACTGGAATTACCCAAGGTAAGAAACAGATGATTAGCTTTACTGTTACATTTTATGCTCTTTGTAAGGGTAATCAATTCAGGAAATATTGCACATATCTCTACTTAGATTCCAGATCTCACAACACTGATCTGGCTTAATAGAATTTTGGTTGTAATTAACATATAACTTCAGTCTGATGTTTTTCTCACATCAACAACATTAAATAGGAAAACTAATGCACTACCAACCAGACAGCCGACAAAAGAAAATGAAGTGAACCACTCTAGATTTTACACTCCCTCATTAGACTTTTTTTCCCCTTTTATTTCAGAGGATATAAAAATCTCAACAGCTATTTTATGCAACATAGGAAGCTGCTTTGAAAGACTGCATTTGCTGTTGCCTGGCCTAACCTTTCAGCTTTCAGACCCACTCTCTGTATCACCAAAGCCCTAAGACTGACGATACTTACGTTACCAACTCATCTGCCCTTCCTTGAGGCGTATGTTTTCTGCCAGGATGGATACAGTTAAGAGGAAGGCTTCATTGTAAGGAAAAATAATGTGCATAATTCAACAGCTATGTGATTCCGCTTACATATAATTAACAAGCCTTCAGCTCATTAGGAAGCTGTATAAAATACACATAATACGCTGCGCAAAAGTGATTGAGAATAAAAAGTATCTCATACATTAAAATAAATGATTTAAATTGTTTCAAAAAAACAGTATCAGAAGTGCTTAAGGCTATGATTCCCAAACCTACTCATGGCTCCATCTCCTTCACACTGCACACTTTCACCCTGTTGGTTTTTGACAGATACCATGTCATGCTGATTCCGGTGCAGTACATTTGAACGGTGGCTGCTAGAATTCTGCTACAATACTGAAAGATGAATAGGACTAAGGGAGTACAAACAACTGCATCAGATAGCACCGCGTAAGCATTAATTCCCCACAGAAGGACCTACATGATATCACAATACATGCATATTACTGTATCAGTACAGTAAGTGTATTTTTGAGAGACAATGCATTTAGCACACATTCCATCAACTCTATTTGTCTATATATTAATCAGTACACTGTACCATATTAGTGCCTTCTTCAGACGTGATCCATACCGGCAGTGCATCACCGTCCCTGATGACACCAGCACTTGTACCTAATGAATCCCTGAAACTTCTAGCATCTCTCAAGGGACGAAACAGCTGCTCCTGAGCTGTAGTGACACCTCCTGGCAACAGACCGAGAAGGTCTCTCCCCTAATCAGAGCTTTTCCTCCAGACAGTCCTTGAGGGTTTAAGCCAAACCATGGTGCTTCCTCCAGCCTGGCTTCAAAGGCACAGTGCTCAGCATACCAAGTAGAAGTTTCTGATTTATAAGCACTACTGACATTTCTGAAATCAAGAGGCTAAGATACAGGAATATCATCCTCTAAGATCTCCAGATTTATTGTACCACACGTTGGCCTTTCTTGAGCAGTTGGAAAAATAGCTGCAAAAGCTAATCAACTAGCAGCTTAATTCATACCATGAATCTTGAAAAGCATCTTCTGGCTTCTCTGTGAAACCCTGTTTGCTGAGAGTTCAGCTCTTTGCCCTCTGCAGATTCCCAACAAATACTGTAAGCATCATTTTGGTAAGAATATAAACTAGCGTAAAAAGAAAAAAAAAAAAAAAAAAGGTTTATGAGTAGCTGTAACCCAAACGTGATAATACATAGGAAAAAAACCCAAACTGTTTTAATGTAGTTAACAAATCCAAGATAGGTTGAAAAATCTGCAAAAGGCAAATATAACAGTTGTTTGCATGCATTCTAAACTACATTAAACAGCAGAGCAGTAGAAGTGAAATAAGTTACTCCTGAACTTCGCAACTCTGAGCAATGGCTCTACAGGCAGAGGGACACCCACCACATTCAGAAGCACTGCACACTCAAAAAACCTGCAGAACTGACTACTTACACACCTGAACTCAGGTGAAAGTCTGACAGCAGGTTCAATCGCTAAAGTTTAGCTTGCTGAATAAAAACAGATCCATGTTCAATGTTTTAAACAGTAACTTTTTTTTCCCAACAGCACAAGCACTACCCAGCACTTTGAAGAACTTGATTGCTCTCATTATAACATTTCTCTTCCATCTTTTGTGCTGCCTCTGAACAGTACCATTTTCTTTATGCTTAAGAGAAGAAAGCTCAATTTTCTCCTGTTTTCTTTTGTGTCCTCCCCTCTCCACAACTCTTTACAGAAGTAATTATGACATTTTTAAGTACTTTGCATATGCAGCTAAGCAATCAAGAAAATTCATTTGACAAACTGGATTACAGACTGTCTGCCAGAAATTAAAGTGGTAACAGCTTTTCCAACAATTTCTCAATGAGTGTGTCTGTTAAACACTCACAGCACACTGAAATAATGCACTGGTTAGAAGAATTTTACATTTACTGTTCAAATAAAGGAAAAAAAGCCTCATGAAAGCTATGTACTTGCTCTTTTCACATAAAAAATTAAGTTGTAAAACTTGAAAAATATATATATAATTAAAAAAATTGAAATCTGAACAAGGTAAGCCCCCATTTGATGATAGGTTACAATCTTCAAAACCTGATGCTTCTAGAAAATGAGCTAACCCATATATGTGATCACTTCTACTAAAAAAAAAAAAAAGTTAAAGAGCACTGTTACTTCTCAGACTGTGCTTCCTGGTAAGATTCAACTCATTTTGTTTTCACTTCATCATATTCCTGAGCAAGGTACTGTACATACTCACTTCTCAGTCTCTGCATCCATCCATCAACATAGAACTCTCTTCCAATTGTGAATAATGCAAATCATCTTAAGCTGGATTGCTACTGAAATCTTTGATACCACCATTACTGCATATCTTCTCCCTCTCACCCACACACTTGTAGACCTATTAGTTGTATGTCCAGAGATGTCGTTCTTCTGCAGTGCATAATCCCATCCTTCCTGACATCCACAGGTAAACTATGCACAGGTGTATCCTGTGGGAATTCTTGAACTACTGCAAACGCAGGAGGCCTGGTGGCACAGATCTCCATTTGTATTAATTCACATTAGTTTTCTTTCTTAATTAACCAGAGAAAAACATTCAGGACTACCTGTGATGCACCAAGGACAGGACAGGAGTGTGTCCCTACTCAAAGTTGTCCAGCATTTCCTACCACAAGAGGCTGTTGTGAAGTAAAGTTTGGTAGAGCTTTGCAAAAAAGTCATTATGCCAAATTCTTACATAAGGGGAGAAAATCATAGCCTTTCTCAACTAAATGCTTCACCAACATTGCAGAGGTTACCAAGAGAAAATGAGAATGCTTTAATGTGGACAAAACATGTTTTCCTGAGAAAATCAGAGGCTTTCCTACTTTGGTAGAGAGACTTGGGACTTGGTATTTGATAGGAGTGACAACATTTCTAACATGACCTAATGAAGGAGACAATTTTTTTTCACAGGAAAGAGAGAAGCTTGACTACTTTATAAATATGTGAAATTCTCTGTAGAGATTTACAGTTTAACAGCTGTGTTCTCTGGAAATTCAGCATGTGTTCAACATATTTTATCTCATGGGCTCAGAGACATGGCAGTATTCTTACCTCCCCCCTTTTTTTTTTACTTTAATTTGCTGAATCCAGAATGGCTTTGTCTACTCAGGCAAAGAGCAGTTAGAACTCTTCTCCTCCTGAATTCAAGCAACCTGGAAAAAGAACAGGTTTTTGCTGTGTTTTTGTTTGTTTTTACAAGAGACTAAGTTGACTTAGCTACCAGAACACAACAGGAGTAAGGAGGCCGTACAGCAAACAAGTGAGGCTGTGTGGGAAGTGAGAGTAATGAAACTCTGAGAGCACTGAACCTGTGTAGGAGGTGGGAACTGGGACTGAGAGGCTGTTAGGGGAGATCAGTGACCAAGGTGCCTTGAAATTAGAGACAAAACTGGCATGGTGAGGGTGACCAATGTAAAAGTCTAGAATGATAATCCAGGCTGTAAGCGCACGGAGTACTGGAAACAAACACGTGCTTTGTGGATAACGCACCCAGCAGCCAGGATGTGCATCTCAATGAATGGATTGGAAAGTTCTTCTACATCTAGAGCGAGCTCCAAGATTGCAAGGATAAAGGATAGAATACCAGTAGATCACGCAAAGCATGTGCCATATTCTCCACTAATACAGTTCAAACAGAATTGCCTATTTTCCTTAACACTTCATTATTTCTGGTGACTTAGACTCGCCTGGCAATCCAAGGGTTTGAATCCTGCTTAGAGATCAAGGAAGCAGACAGGAATTCCTTTATCTTTTCCAAATAGACTATAATACAAACTAACATAAAATCAATATTTAAAAATGATTAATAGTGTCATACATTCACAAATAGAGAGTGACAAGCCTGCTGATAGTTTCACTTTACTTGTTCTTGTCTAACCAAGCCATACACTGCAACTCACTGAATAAAATAAAATGAGTTTGCATACAATGTTTGCATTAATTGACAAGATGGAAGGAAGGTTCCACCAATAAGGGCCTGGTGGAAATTACCCAAGAGAATACAATTCTAATCCTATATCTATCTACAATAGAAGTGCAAAGAATATCATTTCATCCAGACTTAGCAAATACGATCAATAAGTGTGTCTTCCTCCATTTTTCCAGCATCCAAAACAGTAACTCCAGCCTGTACCCACTGTGAGGTGGGCACATACAGACATAGTGCCCATAGGGCCCCACAGCACACACTGCTCCTGCGTAGCATCAGTGGTACCAATATGCTGAAAAACTCATGGAGTAGCTGTGAAGTACAGTAAGAACATAGATTTGAGTAGTAACACACCTGATTTAAGAGCAGGATCAGGAAATGGCAAAGAGGGAAGGGTGGCACACCAAACAGGATGGGAAGTTCACTGCAACTTGTTTGGAGAAAAATTGTCGTTGTGCAATTGAGAGCTCCAACTGGAGACTGTGCAGTAAACTTTAGTTTTAAAATATTTTGGACAATTCATGACTAACAGTCATATCTTGAGACTTCTCATTTTGCAGTCTGCAGAAATAGTTCATCTTTCTTTCCTCTTCTTTTATTTTGATTTATAATTTGGAAGATTTGTCTGGTTTTCTAGATGCCATTTACATTAGTTCACAATTAAATAAACCACGTCACAGTTTGAGATGCAGATTTTTCCCCAACAGAACATCACTTTCCATGTAATAAACAACTTGCTGTTTTCTGTCCTGCAAACGAGATGGGCATTAAGCACTTGGAGATCAATGATATCCAATTACTTCCAATCAAGCTGAGAACTCATTTTATGACATACAGCTCCAGCAGATGTATACTCTGCTGCAATTCCCACTGCAGTTCAGTCCCACTGCAGTTCAGCCAAGGAGAACCACCTGAGGATAATCAGCATAACAGCAGCATGGCAAGGAAGCATTATGAACCAACAGATAAATCGGCATGCATTCTCCAGCACCTGGAAAATAAACAGTCATTTCTAAAAGGGTCTCCAGCGTTTTGACTCCACCTTAGGTTTGAGTTAATCTAAAAACGTAATGCCACAGCAGGAATTACGCCTTAAAATTCAAGATTGAGAGAGGGCACTTAAAATTAATTTTCAACAGCTGCAACTAGCAGCAGAGCTCAGTAAGAAATCAGCAGTATGTATCCCCAGTGAGCAAGAGAGGAGGTCAGCCTGCAGGTCTGCCTGCAGCCCCTGAGGACCCAGCCAGCTTGATCCGTACTGACCCAAGCCAGTCAGCTTTCTGGACCCCAGGCACGCTGACCTGCAGCACTGGTGGTGAAGGCAGGCAGCAGCATCCTTGCCACCACCTGCTGACTGTGACCATCACCTCTGCCATGTGCATAGGGAAACTAAAGATGGCAAAAACAAAACAGGACCTCAGAGACTCACGGGTTTCAAAGAACTCAGTTTTTGGGAAGTGACAGTCCACAGCATGCAGTCCCAAGAACAGATATAAGCCAAGGCATTCAGCAGCTGTATGCTGGTGGGAGCCTACAAATATTGCCCTTTCCACAGGCTCTTCTCGAGCCCATAGAGAATGAGATGGCATTAGAACAGTAGCTGCTCTATGTGCCATATTGAAGTAAGAGCAAACTGGTAAAGTTAACATCCAGATAATAGCACAGACTGAGAGATATTTATTCCTTGCATCTTGACACGCTAAGATAAGCAATAGGTACAAAAGATATCTGTTAAAATTAGCACATAGCTCTTTGTGACCTTTGAAAATTTGCTCTCCTCCTCAGATACTTGGCAGGCCTGGCCTGCCTGGCGCACCACGTGCCCTTGACTCCCCCAACCCCCTCCCATAGCTTCCCACACTTCCTAACAGCAAGTGCCCTAAACCTGAACATGCTAAGGTATTTAAGGATAAATTTATAAGGTAATAGCAGACGGACAGGCAATTTGGAGCAAGCAGAGGATTCATCTCAGAACAATGGCTTTTTTGGGCTATTTTTGCTTCTGCAGTTAAACCATAACCAGTATGCACACAAGTATCAGTGCACAAATAACTCTCTATCTGGGGGTCCTGAGAAGTTTCGGCCATTGCTTGTAGCATAATGAATGTTTGTAATTCATTAGATTCTGTTTAAAAATGCAGAGCACGCCATGACATCAATGATGTTCTCTTTATCTTAACAAAGACGATCACACTTCATGTTCTCCTGACAGAACTACCATGTTTAAAAATATGTATTTCTGTTCTACAGTACGATGGTTACAGTGGGATGCTCATATTTGAATTTAAATTAACCATATTAACATCATATTTGAAGCAAGACCACACTCTGCTAATTATCCCAGAGAGCCTCAAGATCTTTGCAGTATATTTACTGAATTGATATCTTCTCCACAAACTTAGTGATCTTGTTTATATAATTTTGCAAATGACAAGATGTGCAGGATAACTATCTAAATGAACTAAAAATTGTGACATGGATAGATCCTTGAAGATTTGCAATTTGTAGCTGTCAGTCTTCCTACAGCTGCTAGATAACAAAACAACAGTTCTTTTCTTCATGCAGACGAGCAAATTCAATAAACATTGGTAAGGGTTCTTTTGAAAAAAGACAGAAATCTCTGGTTCTGCACAGTCTATTAAACCTCTTTAAAACAACACAAGCACCCAAACTCCTTTCTCACGGAAAAAAGATACGTATCATAGGAATCCTGTGCATTAAAGCGCCGTTTGAATTCTTTCAGAACTGGTCTTGCTGTTTGCTAAATATTTTGGCAAAGCAGAGAAATACACAACCAAAGAAGCGGGTGGGGGAGATGCCTTAAAAAGAGACTCGCAACTCACATCTTTTCGTAACTGCAAAATAAACAATGAGAGTAGTAGGAACAATCAATGGGCTCAGCCAAGCCTTCCTATTTCACCTTCTCCCTTAATCAAGAGCTGCCACAAATGGACCAAGTTACTTTAACATTTAGATGACAACACAAACAGACAAAAGACCAACGTTGAGCGACACCTATAAATTCAAAGTTGTGAAAGGAATAAGGGCACTGCCTGCATGATTATGGTTATTTTTTCTCTATAAGATGAGGGCAGAGGCTGAACTGTAGCTACAAGCGCCGCTAATGACTGGGTTAGGGACCAACATCTACAGCAATAGCAAAGGAAGGAATTTAATCAATAGAAAATCAATGAGGAAAGGGCAATAAAACTGGGAAATAAAAACAAATTGCTACAGTAGCAAACAAAAAATAAACGACTATGCTGATGACAGACAACATAAACATTTTATTCCCGCACAAAGCTTATGTTCCGTTTGATAAACACTTCAAGCTTTCCTCCTCACGGAAATTTCGAGCCGCTTCCCACGAGCACACAGCGCACCACGGATCCTCGCTTTGAACCCAAACTCCGAGTCAGAGCGAGGTGCGCGGAGCGCTCCTGCAGGGCCGAAGGTGAGCAAAACAAAGCAGAGCAGAGCAAAGCAAAGCGGGGCGCCGGGACCCCGGTGAACAGCCGGCATCATTCGATGCACGCGAGCAGGTCAGGGGCAGGAGTCGTAGCAGTTCTCACAACAGACATCTTTGGCATCACCGCTATCTGGCGCAGCCGAGAAACCCTTCTTTGTGCGAGCAGCGAAAGAAACGGCCGGGATACGGACACGGACTCGAAACGCCAAAGGGCTCTCGCGGGTGCCCGCGTGGGTTGAGACCCTGAGCCGGCAGTGCGGCCGTAGCGCGTGCTCACGGCTTCCCAGAGCAAAGGGGATCCGCGCACGCCCCTTAAGACTCGGAGGTAGCCGAGAAGTGCATCACACCGTTAAAAAAAAAATACTAATAAAGCCCTCGCTCCATCGAGTAGATGCAGCAGACAGAATAACGGCGAGTAGGAACACCTGAGAGGAACGAGCAGCCCCGGCAGCCCCGAGCTCCCGCCGCCCGGCTCCCCGCGCAGCAGCGGGCCGCCTCCGGCCGGGGCTCACCGCGAGCAGCCACCACCGAGCCGCCCAATCTCCCCCATCTCCCCCTCGCCCCGGCCCCGGGCGCAGCGAACAATGGGGGGGAGGCAGACCCGCCCCGTGCGGCTCCCAGCACCCGGCTCCGGCGGACAGGCGGCAGAAGGAGGCACTTACTGGGCTGCGGCAGGGCCGGGCGGAGCGGGGCAGAGCGCGGCTCCGGGCGCGGCTGGTGGCGCGACAAACTCCGCGGTACGGCTGGGCCCGCCCCGAGCGGCCGCTCCGCTCCGCGCCCCGCCCCGCGCCGCCCCGCACCTGCCCGCCCCCGCCCCGCGGCCCGGCCACGCCGCCCCGCACCTGCCCGGCCCCGGGCCGCGCCGCTCCCTCCGGAGCGCTCCGGCCGCGTCGCCGGCGCTCCCTCGCGCCCCTCTCTCTCCCCGCGCCCTCCTCCCTCCGTTCTCCTTCCCCCGTCCTTTGTCTCCCGCGGCCCCGCCGCCGGGCTGACCCGTCCCCGCGTCCGTCGCTCGGCCCGGCGGCCGGCCCGGCCCCTGCCGCCCGTGGACGCGTAAAGCGGTCGTTCGGTCGAGCGGCGGGGAAGGTGTCGAGCTGAGATTTCCCCCCTGAAAATAAATTGTTTTACTTCGGCGGCCCGCCGAACTTTCCCGGTACCTGCGCGCAGCCGCTGCTCCTTCACGGCTCCGCGGAACGCTCGGCGCGCTTCGGCCGCGAGCTGCCGCGTGCAGAGAGCCGCAGCGGGCGGGGGGCGGCGCGGGTCACGCCCGGGGGGGTCCGAGCGCACCTGCGAGCGGCCCGGCCTGATTGACTGCAGGGCGGAGCTCAACACCTTTCGCTTTTTTGTTTTGTTTTCGCTTTTGTTAGTATTTGTGCATCGTTGCAATGATGACAGTTCAGAACGCTCCAGTTCTCATTCAGCGTCAGAAGCTGTTGGCTTCCAATTTGAATCTTGAAATAAAAAATGTAAGCTCCCTTTCTGCAGCTTGCTTTATTTCTATTGTTTTGATATTTCTGTTGTTCTTTATCCTGTCGTGTTTCAGAGGCTGAAACACAGTGTCCGGTCTGAATCTTTGTTTCTCTTCCACTGAAAAAGCAAACAAGATTCCAACTAAACTGATGAGTTGGGTGCTCAAATGTGAGCTCAGAACCTATAGATTCATCCTGGAAATAAATGAAACGAAAGCGTGCAAAAGAGGAAATATTTTGCAATTTATCTTCATCAATCACAACAACCAAGGAGATAATCACATCCTCCTGTGGGTACCGATGTTTCTACAAAAGGGGAATGGGATTGCTGGAGAGGGAAATGATCCTTGTGCAGGGATGCATACGTCCCGTTATTTGGCACTGGTTCCAGCAGAACCAGGTCTTTCTCAGGTTCTGCAATGAGAGCACAGCCTCATGCTCCCCTTGACATCTTCTCCCCATCCCTCTCTCCAGTGCCCTGCTGAAGGACAGCCTTCCCTCAGCCCCTCATGCTCTGTTTGGGAACTGCCTGCTAAGAGTGTGTGCTCAGGCTCAGCCTGTCACTGTGTTCTCAGTTGCAGTGGGTGAACTGCACAGAGCTGTGACTGTTCTACATTTTCTAGGTGACATCCTGCAAGTTCTCTAACCTCGTTTCTCCCTGTGCTGTCCTTGGCTCTGGGAACACACTCACTGCTTGCCACTGCCCTGCGAGCACACTGAATTTTCTTGTCGCTGCTATCAGGAACCAGCTCCACTGAGAAGGCCTGGCCTGCACAGCAGCTGGTCTGTCTGGGAGCTCGTGCACACCTATTAACTGTCCTTCCTGACCAGCTGTGTTGCTTTCTGTGCTCAGCACATTGGTGTGGGCTACTTCTTCAGCCAGGCTGTGCTGGGTGGTCTGCTCCATGCTGGAGAGGAGAGGCCAGGGCTGCCCTGTGCTAAGCATAGCCACTTCTGGCATGTTCTGGTGTGTTCCAGGGGGTTTTGGCAGACTCTTTGCTGGCCCCCTTTGAGGCACAGGTGGGCCCATTAGTGATGATGAAGGCAGCTCAGTGGAAATGTGTTGGAGAAAGGGCAGAACCCAGTACAACTCTGAGGAGCTGGGAAAGGTGTGTGAGAACAGGGCAGCAGAAGGTGCTGTGACAGCTGTTGTGTGACTGCAGCCCTGAGCCTGCACTCGGGAGGAGGTTGCTGGAGGAGATGGCTGTGTAGGACTGCGCCGGGGCCTGGCAAAAAAAGAATGGAGTAGGGAGGTGTTTCAGCTCCTTTGTTTCTCACCAACCATCTCTGAATTCTATTTTTCAATGTCAACAAATTAAATTAGTTTTTCCCAAATCAAGTCTGTTCTGCTCATGATGTTAATTGGGAAGTAGTCTCTCTTCCTTTACAAGCTTTTCGAGCTTGGTTCCTCACCACCCTGCTGAGGAGGGCAGTGAGCACGGTGGACCGGGAGCTGGTAGTGCTGGTGTCAGCCCTGCGCACGCTGAAGTCAGTGGAGAGGAAATAGAGCCCCTCTCTGAGACCCACTGGCTCCAGCATGAGCTGCATTATGAACTTCCATGTATTGTGATGGAACAACACTTCCAGAGAGGGCTTGTTTTCTATGTTCTGCTATACCCATCAGCCTCTTGGTTGCCATTCCTGCTGACTTTGCAGAAGGTTTTGAGGATACTGAGAAGATCTCTTTTCCATCTGGCAACAAATCATTCGCATTTCAGTGCAGTGTCCACTGTGTGCCCATTGTCTGAACAGGGCATTTCAGCAGGCTGTAGCACCTTAACACTTCTGATTACGTTTTTTGTCTGCATGTGCTAGAGCAAGGTCAGCTTGGGTATTTGTATTCCACAGTCCCTCTGCAGAATTGCACTGTGAGTCAGTGGGGTAGAAATCCCTTTTTACTGTCAATCACTATACTCTTTGCACTTCCCTTACTGTCCCATAAATGATCTCAATTGAACATTCATTACCGGAAAATAGAAACCTCCCCCCCTCCTGCTTCTTCCTAACAATGTCTCTGTTTCAAGTTGTGAGCATGTGTCTGTCTTATAATATCAATGATTAAATTGCCTGGGATTTCTGCTTAGTTCCCTTTAAACAAAATTGTGGATAAAAGCTGGGTGATTTATTTTTTCCATGCAGCAAATTCAACAAAAATGCAGTTTTGCTTATCTTCAAATAGTCCTGAATTATCTTTGCTGAATAGTTTCGGCTGAGTATGTTCAGGATGAGACTCACAGATGTGCCAGAGAGGCTTTTTTTGTTTCCCAGTACCTTAAAAGCTAGGGAAATTTTGAAACATGTATGAGATCCACGTCCAGTTCTGTCCTCTGCCTGAGTGATTCAAATTCACTTTGCTGATCAATGAAATTGTAGGTTATCTGGGGGTATAAGAAGAGGGAAGAGAATATTGTTTTCCCATCAATACTGTTTCCATGTCTACAAAGAACAATAAGTGGAGCAGGAATTAGATCAGATTCTTCTCTTTGCTATGTGAGAAAGAGTAGATTAGAGCTTTCTGCTCATGCTTTTCCATCAGCATTTGCTTTGGCATGGAGTTCAATAAGGCTGCAGCAAGAGGAACTGGAGAAGTCCTGTTCCGAAGTCTTGTGGATGGTTCTCATCTAGGACAGGAACGTGAGTACAGATCACTGACAGGAAAGTGATCTGAGCTCAGTGTGTTAGCAGGCTGTGCAAATGCCCAAAGAGATGGGCAAAATGGGGCCTTGCAGTGCCTCCTAAATGCCACCATCCCTTTCTTTCAGTTTTCTTTCAGGTATCTACAAATGAAATATTGACCTGCCCATCTAATGGAATGTCTTCGTCAGTGTGGAATAGTATTCTGGGCCTTCTGGTGCCAACATGAAACCCTCCAAAAGAATCATATGTAAAACCAACACCAAAAATCTGTTTGTCAGCACATGAAACACCCACCAGCTGCTAATAAGGGGTGCTGCACGCTCACTGAGATAAGGCCTTGTCCCTCTACTCCGTGCAGCTTTCCTGGAGCCTTGTATCAGCGCTGCTAATATACAGTTGCAAGAACCAGTTACAAGCTATCTCTTGTTCCAATGAGCTGCTTGAATGGCAAGGTAGAAGTGAGTTCTGCTGTTAGTGACTTTTCCAGGTACCATTTTCTCCTCAAATCATAGCAGCAGATACCTTGAAAGCTGTTTCATGTGTACTCTCACCAATTGCTTTTTCCCTGAACATGCAGAAGGTGCCTCACTCAGTTTAAGCTATTTCCTGGAGGACATATATGACCACAGTTACTTGTTTTTGAAGTTACTTTCCACAAGATGAAGAAAACTGTCAAGTAATTGGAGTGCTGGTGCAATTTAATTTGAAATTGTTATTCCCGAATGCTAGCAAAGCAGGCAAAAGCCTCTGAGCATGATCATGAGTGAAACTATTCTTCAGTGTTAAGTGGTTCTGAGTTAATGGCAGTCCCTGGCTTACCAAAGCCTTTGTCATCACTGTTTGGAGGCAGATCCACCGCATTTGTTTCAGAAGATGCAGCAATGCCTTTTCTTTCAAGACATGCCATTTCCTTCCACAATTGCTTTGTTAGGGATGCTGGAAGAGTGGATGACCTCTATAGTACTGGGATGCTGCTATCTTCTCTCTTTCAGCATGGAGTATTTTTGATGGTGCTTGGTGAGCAAATTGCTCTTTTTCATCTTTCTCATGCAACACTGTTGCTCAGCAAGGCTTTCCTGCCTGTCAGCTGTTACAGACTCCAAGAGATTACATTGCTTGTTTCACAGATTCCCTATTAACAACTTGTTTTTGCTTACTGAATTCAGAGTACATATGCGGTATATCACTGGCTTTCACCTACATTTCTCTAGTGTACTATTCGTAATGTTATCAATATTTCTGGGCTCATATTGCAGCTGGTTCTATGATTCAGCTGTAATTGAATCGGCTGGTGATCTAATATCTCGATTGCAAATACAGCTGCCTTTTTTTTTTTTTTTCCTACAGAGCATGTATATCAAAAGTTTGTGAAACAGTTAAGGTCTTATGGCAAATATTGCTTGCTCCCTGGAATTCTCAATATTCTCAAGCAGCATAGCTTTTTTTTATTATTATTTTTTAAATTTCTCTCTATTGCAAACATTCTGGCTTAGGTTTCCAGTCTCTTTCTGTCCTGGAATTTCTTTGCATGGCACTGACCTTGGTTTTGTATCACATCACACATAAACCCCTAATTTTTGTTCTTTGATTCTGTGCTAAGGATTTGCCCAGCTCTTCTTCAGTTGCATTTGTTATTTGGTGCAAGCAACCAAAAGTGTGCCTTTGGACTTTGCTAGCTGATACATTTTTTCTGTAATATTCCTGGATTCTTTTCTCAGTTGTCTATACGTTTGTACTTATATTAAAAATATACTTTTTTTTCCTAACAACTCTGTTTCTCTCAGATTATGCTCCAATCTTCATATTCCAATCATACTGATGATTTGATGCCTACCAGTATCTGAATTCTGTTTTACACCTTTTACTGAGAATTTGTTTCAGGGTACACAAAGGCAAACAGCACAATCTGCCATACTTACCTGATACTTTAAAGCAATCATAGTGCAAATAACATCTATTTGTTTTAGTTATTGTTATTATGAGATGGTTCATGAAAGCATATACCTTGTGGAGTAAAACAGGAATTAGGGGGATATTATAATGTATAGTGTGCTATATACAAGGTGTAGAATACTTTATAAGGCAGGAGATTGAGCTCTATTTACTGTACAGTTGCATCCATGAAACACTTCCTGCTGGCAAGAATATCAATATTTTTTCACAGTCTTTGAAAGAAGACTGTTAGAAGACTGTTACAGTTCAACTCATGTAAATATGATGAGTATTTTTAAAAAGCACATCACAAGGTTGTCCACTTCCAAGAAGGTGATGATTCAACTGCTGGGTGCATTTCTGCTGAGAGCAAAGAATGCTGCCTTGTAAGAAAGAGTAAAGGCTGAAAATTAGGTCTACAGAAGGAAAAAGCCAGACAGACCCAAAGGATTTATATTCTCAATGTATATTATGTTAGTTTTCCACCTATTCTGTCTGAGAAATGCATGCACACTAGAGCAACCAGCACTTTGATGATTTCATAAAGCTTGTGTGTTACATCATTAAACTAAAGATCATTTACTTTCTCTGAATTGGTGAACACAACTTTCTTCTGTTCTTTTACGCAATATTTAATAAAATATTAATAAATAACTCATAAATGCTTAAACATGCTGAATGGTTGAACTTTTACATAGCTTCTTCCATGGTTTCTAATACATGCACAGAAAGAACATTTTAAAGTAGATGCTGCTCTTAGAGCACAAGGCTGCATGAGGCTTTTGCACAAAGCACAAAACAAATGCAATTATGACAAGAATTAGATTGCACAGCATAGTTTGTATTCCCACTTCCTCACCTTTAACCCTTTTAAGCAGGCAATAGGGCTTTGTTTCTTGCTATGTAAATTATTGTGTGTGGAAACACTTCCTTGAACCACTGGACAATTATATTTGATTACCTGTAATGTTGTATTTTCAAATTATGAAGGAATACTGTGGCTTGCTATTTTTTATACCATGATTCTTTAATAAAATCTGAAGTCACCAGTAATAGAGTTCACATAATTTGCCGATTTCCTAAATGTGGGATGATGTTTCATTTAAGCACCGATTTTCCTACCCTGCTACATTTATGTGAAAATGCAGATGCATTCTGTTTATTAAAGTAATTAGAGTTACATTAAAAATCTCATCAGAGCCTCTTGGGAATTCAACTCTTCCCAAAAGTAACTTCAGGTTAAAAATAGTGACATACAGGCATTCAGTATGCTAGGAAAGAAAGGAATCCATGTCTTGTGGCAGTCTAGAAAGCAATAGAGGAAGTTCTACCTTCAACAGAAGACGTACTCACACATTTAATCCCATCTGCCGGTATGAATAAAGACAGAAGCAATATCAAGTATTAGAAGACTTGAATTGTATAAACAAGAGTAAACAGAGTAAATTGATTTACACACTTACTGCAGCCTGCTTCAAAGCATCATTTTGTTTTAAGTACCTACTGCTTTGTACTTTGTATGTTAGTGACAAAAACTTGAATAAGTAAAGGATTAAGCACAAGATTCTGTCTATTTTAGGTTCTTTTGATTGCCTAGGAACAAATTCCAGAATCTTAGCATGAATTCTGTGTTTAAAAGAACATGAGCAAAAAGGTGATGATGTCATAACTTCTATCTGCGGCAACTATGCTCAACCCCCAGTGGTTAACCTACTGGTCAATCAATTAGACCTTGATGTAAGAAGCTCCTAGTCGAGCTGTAACGACTGAGAGGACAGCATCATTCTTCAGGAAGGAAATCTGAACAATTCTGCTTCTGCTTCATTACTGTTCTCTTAAGTGCTATGTACATATGGACCACTGAGAGTGCCAGCCCAGCATGGATCTGATCAACACTACAGTGGAGACTGTCACTGAAACATAAACACACAGACTCCAAATGGTTAGATAGTGTGGAACCCACATGAGAAACTGTTTTATTGCTAGGAATGTCTGTGGAAAGTGATTTTGGAAAAAATGTGTAATTTTGTGTTGGAAAAGGTTAATGCACAGGGAATTTAATAATATTTTCTCAAGTGACTGATCACACAGATGGCATATGAAATTGTTATATATAGGAAATACATTATACACACACACACACACACATATATGTATTTTTATGATATCAGCAAACAATCAGTAAACTCAATTTTCCTCACCATAATATTTGGTAAAGAATAACTGACAGCAAACAGTAGATCTAACAATCTGTTCAAGCAATTTGCAAACAGCAAGAAGGACCACATTTGATTAATATATTTTTTACTGCAAATTCTTTCCCAAGCTGCTCACAGGATTAATAGTGGCTTACAAAGTACAAGAAATACCATAGACTTTAACCTGCTCAGCTCCAAGCTCAACTCTGCACATAAATGAATAACATTATAAACCACAGAACTGCTGCTTTGGAGTTCATTGTACTAAGTAACTGATTTACTGTGGGGCTAATATTTATGTGTGCATAGAGTGGTATTTACTTGAGCACAGAAAGAAGTTTTACATGTAATTGCATATAGTATGAATTCACACTCACTCTTTATAATGAGTTTCCATTGATAAGAGTGACGGCAGCAAACCCCAGCCTGAGGCTGGACAACTAATTTGTGCAGTCACTCTAGCCTGGAAAAAGGCTAAGAGCTGCAAACCAAGAATTGATATTGAGAGTCTTCTCTTTTTCCCCAAGAGAGCTGTAGCTGTGTTTGAGACCGCGAGGTCTTGCCCTCAGTTAGTTTAACTGAGAAATTATCCTTGGATTACCTTGGATCATTGATTCCACTAATGCATGGGCAGTAGATAATAACTACTGCCAGATTTAACTTACCAGTTAGAAGTAAGGATAGGTCTTGCAAATGGCAATACATGTTCTTTAATGAGCAGCTAATATTTCTGTTGAGTAACAGATATTTTTCCTCAAAAATTACTCGTAACATTTCCTCTTCTGCAAGGCCTATATATATATATTTTTTAAATACATTCAGTTTTAAGATCAGTTTTAAGATGCTGGAAAACAAATAGTAGCCTTAAAAGATCTATTCCTCTGTAACAACTTTTTAAAATCTAGCCTTGGCTGAATTAATTTACAGCCTGCTGTAGCCTTTACTTTTGTCTTCTGTGGCAGAATGAATTATGAATGATTGCATCATTTACATTCTAAGTTTAGTTTTCAAGTATGGTTGATTTTGCGTAAATGAGAATCCTGAAGATATTTAGTAATTAGGACTGATAGTTCTATGAACTTCATAATTGTTCCCAAACAGGTGTTTCCTTTCTTTTTGAAAAAATTAGATATACTTGCACCCTGCTGCATGTGAGCTCATGGAAATATCCCAAGAATAACAATATACAATATTCACAACAATTTTGTATTATAAGATCAAAATTATACCTCACTTTAAATGCCTATTCTGCTAATGCATTGCATTTGAACTTCGCTAAGTCTCTTTATTTTTGACAGCACCGTGCAAAGTTAACAACTGCAATTGCTCAGTATGTCAGAAAACCTCAGACGGTCTGATAATATTTTACAAGTCCCTAAAATGTGTAGCAATTCTAAATAATAGATAGGGATGTTAGACATGTAATGCTGTGGGGTACTTTTTTTCCATAGACTGTGTCTATTTCATATAGATGGATGGATACCTTGGGGTGTATTGAAAACAAACCTGCCATTACCTATAAAAATCAGGAATCATTTACATTGATTGTGTGCCAGGAATCACACCATACTCACAAGGGTTACTCCCTTGAAGTTTCTGTGATTTGTCTTAACTCCATTGTCATAAGTTTGGGTTTCTGCTTTGAAAATGGCAGCACCTGGCAATCACTGATCGCATTTTATTGTTCTCCAGTGATTTGAACTCAGTTAAGTTACCTTATCATCAGTGCAGGCCATTTTTATGTAAAGCACCAATATTGACTACGAGAGATCTGATGGAAGTTTTAAAACCTGTCTGCATTAATAGCCTTCTCTCTGCATTTAAGTGTCCTCTCTCTTAGATGCTGTGATGAATGTGACACTGCTATTATACGTCCTAAGTACCCACTTTTAATGGTGACAACATCTATTCTTCAAAATGGTAATTGCCTAATGCTATCTATCTTTGCACTTTATGACCACCTTGGGAAAAATATTCCCTTAAAATTACACAAGTATTTAGTTAGAAATATGTAATTAACCAGTTACCTTGTTGGAATTACTTTAGGGTAGCTACATATTATAGGACATTAAAAATCTTTACTCGCACTCAGACACCACAGTTATCACCCATTTCATAATTTTCTTAGTAATTTAGAAGATGGCTGCCAATATCACTATCTGTGCAGATTCTCTTGGCAGGCAGTGGAAGGACTCAATGAGCAAGGCTGTGATTTGTTCCAGAGAGAAGCCAGCACGATCTAAAAAGCATCTCTGGCTTTGAATTGCTCTCACACTTGTGCCTGTGTTTCCCAGCCTACTCTTCAGATAGACTGTTTAGACGATAATGTCTCAGGGACATGTATTGTCTCAGTAGCTGTCACAATACGGCCCTGTTTCTTAGTTTGAGCTGTTAGAGTATTAATAACATTAATTCAATGCAATGAATGTTGAGACATGGAATCTCACAGAGAGAGAGTAGGGGGGCCGGAAAACTCAGGGAATTTGTCACCGCTGCTAAGCAAGCAAAAAGACACAGGCCCTTTTATTCCCAAGAAGGAGAAAAATTTGATGAAAACAGAAGTCACTTGACAGCACCAAGCAAACTAATCTGCTCTCGGCAAAGTGGTTTTGTGAAGAAGTATAAGACTCAGTCCCAGTCATTACAATACTGTAACACCTAAGAATTTAGGCCAACTAGAGAAGTTGGCATGACTGTTAGATAATATTTCATCATTGGCAACCTTCTTCATTGGAGAAAGTGGTTTCAGAAAAAAATAAATTAATTGCAGGAGGTGGTTACTACTTCCTCAAAACCACCATTTTTTGCAAAACTGACAGTTCTTCCATTCATTTTATCAGAAAAAAAATCAGATTAAAAATAGATTTTTAATGAAATATCAAAGTTTGCTGCAGATGATTTCAGTCATGTAAGGCCTCCTCCAAAATCTGTTATAACCCCCACAAGAGCTCCCTATAAATGCCAGAATTCCACCTGCCTGTGCTTGGCCTCAACTGCCATACAGTTTTTTTTCTCTCTTTTTTTTGGTGTGTGTGTCCTATTTTTAACTAAATTGTCTCCTTTGCTGTTCATAGGCCACTGTTTGATTCTTCTAGGTGCTAAACACAACCAGTTCCATTTCATGTCCGAAGAATCTACAATAGACACCACTGCTGAAAAGATGTTCCCTTCTCTGCTTTATCAGACCCTATAAATGACGACAGACAGTTGTCTCTGCTCCCTGCACCACACAGTTTGCATGGACATAAAGAAGACCAGCAATTGCGTGGGAATAAAGAAGCCCAACTATTCAAGGCTCTTGCCAAGGCTACACTATCTGGTCAGCCCTCCTCAGATCCAGCATGCCAGTAACTAAACAGAATAATTAAACATCACATCTTACACTCATTTGCCACTTACAATTTCCATGGAGTAATGCTCTTAGCAAAGCTTCAGCAGCATATTCCATATCCAGTATTCAAACAACAACAACCACAAATGTATTCAGTTGTGCCTTGTTACTCTTTCTGTTATTCAAATGTACAACAAGCCCTTTGTCACTGAAATTAAAAAATGAGGAAAGTAAATGACAATTATTTATCATGTAGGCATGCAGGACTTCACACGTTCATCTGGATTATAAATGTGCACAGATTTACATAAAATCTCCTCGAGGCAGACTCATGACCATGTATTTTATTCTCATACATGTCAAGATGCTGAGAAATAGAGCATACCTGACAAGGTACTGACAGGCGGTTCTAAATGAAAAGCCAAAGGTTTTATATGTTTGAATTTAATTGTAATAATACCCCCAAATCTTCTGGTGCTGAATTGTTCAGCAGCACCATTTTGTTCCGTTTCCCAAAGGAGCCAAAACAGGAATGCTGTTGACTTGGTACTCCCCTGATCAAAGAATAAATGTGGTAAGAACGGCGTTTGTGGCACAAATGTCTTATAATTCCTAATATAGTAAGTAATTACTTGAGATGCTACAGGCAGAGTCTGAGACTCCTTTACAAGGCAGAGGGAAACAACCTTATTTGTTCATATTTTTGCCTTTTCAGGAGGTAGGCAGAGTGAAGACTTCAGATTTCTAAAGTTATCAGAACACCTTCAGCCCACCTAAAACAGAGCTCATTGATTTCTGCAGAGCCAGAGCATGAGTACAACCTGCCAGTGTCTGCAAGGCAACCTGCATCAAACTCAAATTTTCCTTGGAAGAAGAACATGTATAAAGACTGGAAGCAATGCTGGCCAGCCCATTTGCAAGAGGAACAACCCAATGATGCCAAACATACAACCATTAAGACTTGAGAAGCAAATGTTCTGGACAACTTAATCTGAGATACAACATTACAGTGATAAAACAGAGATATCACTCTAAAACCTAGTGTGAATGCTTTCCAGGATTGCTTTGATTTAGTATCACCTTGTAACACCCCCAGTTTTCCCCTGCTTGCCCACTCATGAAAACACTGCTACAAAACACATGCAAAGTCTTAATGGATTACTGAGAATTTTGACTCAGATTTCAGCATGTTTTCCTACAAGGATTTATTATGTAAATGAGTGGATACGAGCAAAATTCATTAGATATTTCATGCATTTTATAAGAAAGAAGAAAACTACTTTTCCTACTTCTAAAAGAAAACAGGTGGCAGACAGTTTACAATACAAGTCCGTCCATATGTAACAGCAACAAAAGAACCTACATCATCCCAGGCAGTCATTCTCTATTTCCTTATACTATTTGTGACGGAAAAGCAATGTGACAGGCAAGGCTGCAAGCAGAGGAATTGCCCACAAGATGTTCTACAAATTGCAGTAGAAAAAGCTTTTGAAAGGGAAGCAAAATACTGGAGAGCAGAAACAATTCGATATGCAGCACTCTAAATTCAGAAGTGCCAGCAGGCGATGTGCAGTTCCTCAGAGTTTTGAAAAAAATTGTTTGTAAGATTTATTTATTTATTTCCCCATGGAATACATTCTTCCAAAGCAGAATTACTTAGCCCAGCTTCAAAAGGCAACTGAGTCTTGTACTGATGCCTTTATATATCAGATGAAGAAACTGAAAATGTCTTAACGGAGGTTACAGAGATGGAGGGCATCCAGACTTAAAGTGCTTTTCCTCAGTACCCTGGGAGCAGGTGCCCAAACCCAAGGCAGGTGCCCACCCAGCTGCAGGCAGCTCCATAGCACACATCTCCCCGCCCCTGCCTCCCCGGGTGCCTGGCCCTGCAGGGTAGAGCTCTCCATGTGCAGAATGATGGGCATTCTTATCCCCCTACATGTAGGAACCACGCACCACCAACTTGCAATAGTGACAGGGGAAGGTCAGATTTCCTATTTTTCATATAGATTGCTCATCCCTCAAAGCCAAGACCAATGCATCTCAGAACACATACAGCAAGTAAACTGGGATACAGTGAACCCGAGAGCTTTATATGCTAGCTTCCTTTATACTATTACAGCATTTTGATGTTACTGACAAGTTCTGGTGTATGGGTCAGAACTAGTCTTCTCTACTGCCATTTGCTGCTGCTTCCCAGTGCTCTATGGAGCTGTGACTGCCTTGCTAATGCCACCTGCTTGCTAATGGGCTTTCCAAGGGCTTTTTTCTTTTTCTTGTGCAGCCTCTTTTCACGCCATTGGCCAGCATTTGACAGCTCTGGGTAAGTGCCTGTGTCCTGGCATCTGAAGCACACACTCAGCTGCTGAACAAGTGTGCTCTTCATACTGATGGAGATAAGCTGCTGGCTGATGATTTTGATTTCTTATCTCCCCATTTTGGTTAGAAGTATATTCATCCAGAATCAGAACCTTTTACAGACATTTGTTTTTTTAAGGTGTCTGATTTTACACTTTGGGTAGCTCCAGCTCCCATAGCCATATGTTAGCACTGAGTTTAAAATTCTCACTCTTGTTGTAGTGCTACATAGCTTTCATTTCTATATTTTGCTACATTTCTATTTTCTTCTACAAATACATTTCCTATTTTTAATATGATTTCCTTTTTATTCTCTGTTAGGAGCTACGAATGCTGCCTCCCAGTGTGACTGTTTTGCCTGGCACCTAGGCTTGAAGGATATATTTTTTCAATGTGGTTTTAATTTGCTGGACTTTCCTTTTTAACTCATCATTCTTCACAGATTGAGCTAATGGTTAATACTGGTATAGTGTCTATGACTCCTATAATATATCAAGGCCTGTATAGTAAGTTTTCATTCCAATGGTGAAAAGATTTGACATCGATCAACCTCTTTTAGGTTTGGGCCCAAACTTTCTGGAGTTGCAGTACTCCTGTTTTGGCCAAAAGAAATATTGGCTTTTCTTTAACGTAATGAAAACATCATGTACAACAGAACTAATGCTGCCTTTCCCATTTAGGACTTGGAGATCACTCAAGATGAGTTCAGAAAGAGACATATCTCTGTCCTGAGTGTGCAGTTAGATAGACAGGATGGACTCCTGTCTGAGTTTTCAGGTTGCTTTCATTCCAAGCTGTATCTTTTGAATCTTTGGGAAACATGTCAAAACTACTAAGAGACTGACAAATCCTGCACACATCTATGCTCTCTGTTTTTCAGAATTCAGAATTCAACTGTGGGGTTCTCCCATTTGGAAGATGTATATATTTGTCAGCAAATCAATTTAAAAAACCAAAATATTAAATACATTAGCAATGCAAATAAAGTGTATACAAATAGGTTCCTAAGAATGGCAAACTTAATATGTGCTTGCCTTGAGTACTTCACAAGTCTGATGATAATATTGGCAAGGCTAATTTCTTCAGGCACATTCAAACAGATCTTGTGGTCTAGTTTGGTTCCCTGACAGTGGTTTTTCTGCAATATGTAAATGTCCTTCCTTCAGCCACAGTTAAGTCTTTCTTATCCTCTGTCATGGGCTTTTTTTCATTACTGGACAAAACAAGTCTTGCAGGTTCCAGTCACAGCAGAAACAGAAAAAATTAATCATTTTGGTACTACCTCTCAAGACTTTGCGAAGAGATGAGCTTTTCTTATAGCCTCAGTTTCATATTAAGACAAGTATACTGATGGATAGATGATTCGAAAGATTTTTGCTTGTCTTCACGTGCTAGTATAGCCCTAATACTGCCTTGACTTCAACACATAAGGATGCAGACTGGACCATGCATCCAACAGGGGAAGACTCCCCGACATCTGTCTTGCTCATCTGACTTGGGGTATTGCATGTTTATATTTTCCTATGGCTTCATTTTCAATTATTAGTTCAATATAGTACTCAACAAAACAAAACTTTCCAAAAATGCTGGTGAAAAACAGCTAAGTATAATAAAACAGAAGAAAAGGATGAGTTTGAACATTTGTTACTAACAGGATTCTTCATCCATTGTATTCAGGATAATTATATTTGAAACGCCTGTGGAATTGAAGAAAGATTGTTCTCACTTGAGATGACACATGGCGTGGTAGGTGCTACAGTGCTTTTTCTATAAGCTGCACATATCTGAGATCTCCCACAGATATTCTACAAAGCCTTCCTCAGTCTACTTAACCTTCATTAGTGCTGTCATCATCCGCCTTCCAGAAAGAAGAAGAAATGCATGAAAATTATTTCATCTTCATTTTATGAATGAATTTCATTGTTCAATCTTAATAAGATAAGAATATTTCCTTGTGAAGAGCACTGCTATGCTCTTCTGGCGCCAAAAAACACCATAATTAAAAAAATAGATTTTTTGATAAACTGGTATAACTGTGCTGTATTTTTTATTTTATTACTGATCCTCTGTGAATCAGTTCACTCGCCTTTTTAGACTGGGTGATAAGTTAAAAAAAACCTAGAAGGTGAAAGCTTCAGTATCTGTTTGTGAATAACACCATTGAAATATTTTATTTTTTTAAAATAACTTGTAGTGTTCAGAACATCATAATATGATTAGTGAAGCAAATGTAATCAACTTACAATGCAAATCTAGAATTCATCTATGACTGCCATAAAATTACCTCCAGTTTCTACACATGTAAATTAGAACAGAATCAACTTATTGTGCCTCACGAATATCTTGGGAGGTATCTTACCAATACCATCTTTCTCAACATCATTACACTTGAACAACTTTCCCATGCCAAATTTATTCTCATCTCTCCCTCCAACATTTTCAAGAATTTGTTGAGCTTCTCTATAAAACTTTGGAGATTCCTGTTATCTGTTAGATCCTAACTGAAGTGTATCTCTTGGGCATTTAAATAGAACAAATGAGATAGCAATTTTTAATAGGTAGAAGTCAGTATTATGTTTTGTCTACCATATGAGTGCACATATAGGAAGCTTTTTTTTTTTTTTTTGTTTAATTGCAAATGTTCAATCATATGGGAAAAGGGTTTGATGAATTGGAACATTTTCATACAATTATTCTGTGAAAGGATCTCTAGTTGTCACTGAGAATTTTCCAACCTTATGAATGTGGAATAGGTTATCATTTACAGACATGCCTACACCTGCAAGCCCTGTGCCTGAGATTATGTTTCCTGTACTAAGAAAGAACATTAAGGGAACTGAGTGGTGTGCTGTGCATTGCATCTTATCCTGAAGGGATAAGAGATGGGCAAGCAACATATATAGGGAATTACTATTTAGAGAAGAGAGAAAAGAGTAAGTTGTCTGTGCACTATTTTCAAAGGTGCAAGATGCTTTGAAAATTAAATTTTTTATCTGATACAGGAGCTTTTTCTGAGGTTGCAGAAAACATCAATTAAAATGTTATTCACTGTAGTATAACTTCTCTGTCTAGATTAAACACTAGTATTAAATCCAGATCTGCAACTGATGTTCTGGTACATATTAATTATACGAGTAGTGGTTACTCTGCACACAGTAGTCTCCTGAAAGCACAGCCTAGCTTACTAAGATGACCACTAAGATGTCAATCTTTAGAAAGTTAGCAATATTATGTTAGAACTCTCCTGTACTGCCTGCTAGAGCAGTTTTCCTCCTGGACATTACTCTTCTGGAATCTCATATATTTCATATAGCTACTCTGTCATTGTTTATATACTGGAACTGGCTTATACATTCGATACTCTTTTCTGCTTTGAGATATTGGAGTTCTGAGAGAACGTATTACCAAAATTGATACAGACAGGTTTCCAAATGTTTAGCCTTCTTATATAAAGTTTTTGAAATAGCCTGAGTTCTTCCATTCTTGTAATTTCCTCTGCACCACTGTTCCTTTCCTACTTTGCTTAGAGTGAGATTTAGCTGAAAATTGCAATCTTGCTTTTTTTTTTTTTTTAAAAAAAACTTCATCTTTATTGGAATTCATAAACAAAAGAACAAACCCACAAAAGCTCCCTAATAGTCAGGCTATAATGCAGCTTTCCCAACAATGAACAGAAACAGATCCCACTGTTTCATTTATCACGACATTTCCTAGAAGACAATGTACAAAGTTTTATACCCTTTGTCCCTTCAAATCAGTCTTTTCTGGATAGATTCTCTTCTCCTTTTCTGCACTTAAGTCTCTCCTTGAGAGGTACCTGACTGACAACATGAAAACTCAGTTTTCTTTATAAAGACACTGGCAAAATTTGTGAGTGCCCATAGCAACTTGCACATCATGTCCTTGCAGACTCAGTAGAGCTCTCCATTCTGGATCAGGCACAAGTTAAGTTTGCAAGTGACTTTTGACCTGATTAATCTGACAGCTGAAACCCAATTACTATAAATTCAACTGATTTTCATGATATGACATCAATACAATATGAACCATACTGAAACTACCACTTTATTTCAGTAGAGTTGGGGATGCCCTTCTTAATCTCCTTCCACTCTATGTCCTATCTTCAGCGTATTATTTTTCTCTGATGCTTCTGGAACAGGAGTAACACCATTTAACATCTCTGTTTCAGAGGAAAGGGGAACACATTCCTACTCTGTTTCCGATGATTCTCTCAGTGTATTACATTACAAACTCCTGCATACATGCACCCACAACAATTCTGGCTCATTGACTTGAAACTACTCAAAGGCTGCTAGACAGCCAGAAGCCCATTTTAGACTTTGGGCAGAAGTGAGTTCATATAACCAGTGTCACATTCCCTTTAAAAACAGTGTTTTACAGGTGTTTCTCTGTACGCTAGAGATCCCAGATTCAATTTACCTCTTTGGCAAACTGTACAGCCAATCCTTTCCAAAGACTGAAGGCACTTATGAGGTTCAGTGATAATAAATGAAACGCAGACCTCAGCAGAAGCCAAAGCAGAAAAGCTTTGGCAAAAGATAACTGAGAATAAGAGAAACAGTGCTAAAACTCCACTGGGCCACAGCACATATTAGAAACTTTTACTGTATTCTGTTAGCAACAAATTAATAATGCTGTACGTGCCTGTGTTCTACCTGCCCCTGCAGCCTCCCTGCAGGCGGGGACAGTCAGACCCAGGGCAGCTCCGCAGTACCCACAGAAGCCAGCAGGCTCTTACTCTTAGCTTACAAATTGAAAGCTAAAGCAGATTTACACAGCTCACCAAATCCTTATGTAAGAATCTACAGAACAGAAGGAGATCTATTATTAAATATAATCAACTGCATAATCTTATAAACTGTGCAGGGAGGAATTTAAATTACATTTTTTTGTATCAGGCTCTTCATTACTACTTTGGGAAGAGTTAGAAGTTAGAGCTCTCTTTCCGCCTGTTGTCTTTTAATCCTCTCATTCTCAAGTCACTCAGTACAGCATAAGAGCACCATAAACCTAATGCTGTGAAGTTTTATGTCCTTGCAGTTACAAATCCTAAAAGCAGAAGGCACACTTGTTGCTTAATATGTCTCTCTTCTCGAAATTCTCCCCAAGCACATTCCCCTACTCATAGATGAATGCCAGCATTCCTCATCTTCCAATTGCAGAACTCATTGTAAGGTGAGGGCAGATGGATGAAAAAATGAACTATACTGCAAAGCAAACATGTTTATTGCAGCCGCAGATACAGGAAAAAATATATATTGTAAAACTGACTCTGTTTCATTTATTCATCCAGTTTTGTGTTAAGATGAGGTTTTATGAGCTAAGTAATCCAAATTAGGCTACAGAGACAGTTCAAACTGCGTGGAGATTTTAAGGTGTTATATGTAGCTGGGGTTGTTTGAACCCCTTGCGCTGGAAACAATTACTGCTGAATGCTATTAATTTTGTAGTGTGCTTCATGTTGAACTGCAGGTGTCATAAAAAAGAATTTGAGATGAGGAGCATGCTTTATTTTGGCATGCACAGTGCATGGCTTGAGTCCCTGGGGATACCAGGATAACTGGGGAGTACTTTAAAAGCAGCTGATTGTAACTGCTGCATATAAAAGCCTGCAAATATATCTCTTCAAATGTATTTAGTTGCGCTTCCACCTTCTGCTATAGCCAAAGCCCCACCATATCCTCGTCCCTGCAAAGCTGCAACACCAAGTCCAGCTGCTCATGAGAACCCAAGTGCTATTTGCAGAGGAATAACTATGGTCCCAGAGCTTTTACAGCGGGGGTAGCAACTCAAACCCCTCACAACCACTGCTGGGTTTTATAATGGAAAGTTAGTTTGATTCTGCCTCATTCTAGATTTCCCCCTTTTCCCCACAGGCACAGCAGAATACACTCTGGGGGAAAAAAAGCAATCCAATGATATGTCTGAAAAACATATAATGGAGAAAATATCATGAGATATTTCCCATGATATTAAGATCAGTGCAAAACTTTGCACTAATTGACAAGCAAGATCCTGAAGCCAGTATAGAAAGGTAGCAAGGTAATTTCTGTACTGTTTCTGTACAGTTAAACACTGTATGAAGAGATGAGAAGCCAACCTCATGCAAGTGCTCCATCAAGACAAGCCCAAAGGACAACAGCAAGGCATATGAAATAGTGCACACATACAGTGGGGGAAGAGGAAGCTGCAGTCTTTTATCACATCAAGTTATATGGAATCTTTTTATCTAGCATGAATTAAGATCAAATCTAGGCTGTGAGACATGGTGATCAGAAAGCAGAAAGTAGTAGTGGATCTTTCAGAAGGCCTTTGGGGAAAACTACCTTGAAGTTATCCTACAAGCTATTACCCTAGAAGCGGAGTACCATCTTTTTTTGTGAAACATGATGATAGGACCTACCATGGTCCTTTCCCCAGGACCGTTTTCAGTCTGGTCATAAAATATTCTGTCTCCTTAAAGCAAGACTGCAATGTCAGCTGGGTGATTTCTGTGCTAAGCTACTGTGAAGTGTTGCTGTCTTTGCCAGATTTCATCTCAAAATTAGTTGCATTTTTAACACCAAGGAAGCAAAGAGCAACACCTTAGCTTGCTTTGGGGAAGAAAAATCACAGGTTATGTGATTATTACTACCTTTGAATGCATTGCATTTTCACTAATTTTCCTAAATACACATTTATTTCAAGCAATTAAAAAAAGAAAGACTTAATTCATAATGTATAAAGAATATGGTAATGGTCACTCCAGAGCACATTTTAATAAACCAATTTAGTCACTTCAAAGTCTTTATGGATATATATGTCAGAGATAATTACTGATTTACTGACCTCTTCTTACTGGAAAATCTTCAGGTTGCTTGTAATTTCCATTACTTTGTTAATTAACTTTACTGAAGAACTTCTTCTGTGACTTATGAAAACCTTATATCCCAATGACACACTTCCCTGACAATACTTCAGATTTCATATATGAAACATCGGCTGGGTGAAGCATCATGGCTACTCCCTGAATGGATTGATGTAAACCAGAAATATGGCTTAAAGATGCTACAGGAACAAAAAAGAAATAAGCAAGAGTAAGTGAATAATAGATACCATTAAAGCTTTTCCTTTCTCAGCTGTGCAAACCTTTTCCAAGGCTTTATTCCTAAGAGGAAAAGAGGATATTGTAAAGTTTATTGGCTTGCTGTAGTGTTTAAAGCTATTTCATCTTTGACAGTTGTAAAGCACAACTCCTTGGGGAGTAAAAAGGTAAATAAAGAGTTTGGATTTAAATCCATCTCTGTTTTCTTTGCCTTTGTGCTTTGACTCTAGAGCGATTGACTCGGGAACTCCATCTCCCCTGCTTATCTCCTAAAACACTTCTAGTTCAAATATCCAAACATCGAGCTAGACTCTCACTACTCACAGTCACTGTGGGACTTGAACTCAGAAGTACTTCAGAAATAAAGTGCATGAAAAATACAAGCATATTCTAAAAGAGCAACACAGAAAACACTTGATGCTATTTACCTACCTCCTTGTTCCAAAAAGCACATAGTAAAGTCTAAACATATATCTTCAGCATATTAGAAAAGTTATGAGATCTTGAGCTCCTTGTACATAGCCCAAGAAAGAAAAGTATAACACAGTCAGAATTAGAACAGAAATTACCAAACATTTGTGGACTATAAAAGTAAAACAAAAAAAATCTTTCCAAATAATTTCACAATGCTGCAACAGCTGCCCACTCCTCAAATATCCACCCATGCACAAATACACATCATTTTTGTTTTAGATAAGTAGGTATATGATGCCTGTAGAAGCATAGCACTTGAATGAGTACTATTTCTTCTGTGCTCTTTGATACAAGTTTGATTATCACCATTTTCAACTGCCATCTGTAAATATTGCTTAAACTAATTAGCTCAAAAAAAAAATAAATTGCTTTTGTATTTTTAAACTCCTAATAAAAGTATAACAGAAGGCAGAATGAGGTACTACAATTGCATTTTCTTGTCTTTTCTGTAACAGACATCCCATTCTTCTCTTGCATCTCACTACAAACAGTTCATTTGAGCATAAAGGAACGGCATACATTTCTCTGTTTGTCAAAGGAGCTCCATTTACATTTCCATGGTGACATACACAGCTCTGTTCTTTGTTACTCAAGAGTGAAATGTGCAGGATCTCTGCCACATACTAGAAATGCCAGTACATGCAATTTTAATTGCAAAAGTCCTTCTCCTCTTTAATTCCATTATTTCTGCCTTGCTCACTTGCCAACTGTCTTGGCTTTACTGACTGTTTCACAACACCCAACTTCTAACTGAGAGGGCAGGAAGCAAAGCCTTCTCCCAGGCGTTTGGTACAGATCCAAATCCTGCCATCCTCACTTTTTACTAAATTCTTGTTCTCACACAATTCCCATTAACCGATGTGAGAATTTCAACTGCACAAGCATGAAGACAGGTTGTGCAGATCCGGCCCAGTGTGTGGAAAGGGCTTTGGTTCTCACCAATGGATTTGTGAGTGGGAACTACTGCATCTGAGCGCAACCTGCAGAATCGGGCTGCAGCGGGGCTATCAGTGCTTTCCTTCAGAAAGAACATTTTCCATCCTTTGACCTCGTAGGTTAGATTATGTTGGCCTACAGAGTGGAAGTCAGAGAGACGCTGCAAACACAGAATCTAATTTTGCATCTCAGTAACAGATCGTCATATTTCTCCATCGAGGCAGTCAGATGTATGGCAATAAAAATGTCGTTGGCTTGACTTTCTATGGCTCACTCAGGCCACAGCCTACAAAAAGAATATCGGGCCAAATTGTCACCTCGTAGAGCTGGCAGAGCCTCAGAAACGAATCCCGACCAGTCTTTTAAAAGTCCCATCATGTTCATTCTTTCAATACAACTTTTCTTCTTCCTTGCATGGCAAATGCAATGGCCCTTTCTCTATTACAGCCCCATCACTTTCCTGCAGCTTCATAGAAAGTGAGACCTGACTCCTACTGCCAGCCTCAAAAATCAAAGCAATCACCTGCACATTTTAAAGCATGTTTTATACAAATGCCCTGGGACAAAAACACAAAGGATATAAAATTCTATAAAATAAATATTTAAAAAGCTAAATAAGTCTAATGGATTTTTTTTTTTTTTTCATTTTTACCTAAAAATAAAAAGCATTTTTAAGTTGTAAAACACAAAGGTATCACATTTCACAGTTGTGGACACCAATGAATAAATGGATAAGGTCCATTAGGTACTGTCCATAGATGCGGATGAGGAAAAAGCCTTTTAGAAGCTGGAAAATGTCTCTTGATTAAGTGTTCAAAAGGCAGAACCAGGAGATGCAAGCCCTTGGAAGCTGAGATCAAACTTGAAAGTCAAACCTATTATTACTGCAGGTCAATTAGGTTCTTTTCAAACTGGGCTAATACAATAGAAAAAAAATCATCTATGCAGCTATTTTCTAGACCTGATAAGACTATGCACAAAGGTAACATCAAAGGCTGGTTGCTGGAATATTCACAAATAAAAGAAACTCAGGAACAATCAAATCAAGATTAAAGTTTCCGCAGCTACTTTGAAAATGTCTTCTGCTTTACGGAGACCAAAATACAGCATCGCTTTTTTTTTTTTAAAGAATTGTCACAGCCCCTGCATAACCCTTCTCTCCACTGCTCCTGAGAACTCAGCTCCCATCCCTCAGCCTCTCCTCTGGCAAGCTCCTCTCCCTCCATCTGTTCTCATTATTTTTATTTTGGCATGTTAATGCCATGATCTCCTGGCTATGTTGCTGGATGTGTCTATATTAGCTAGTCAAAGAAGCTCAAAAAAGATAGTCTGAGTACCCCAAGCAATGTAGATATAACCTGGATTACATTGCTACATGAGTGATTGAATTTTAACCAGAAAGGACTGTCATTCTTTTCTCTGGAGCTCTGTTACCGGTGGGAAGCAGAGATCAGACACCTTTCTAAAGAACATTTTCCTTATCAGTAGCACCCAAGCATTTCGAAAGCAATACTATTAAAAAAAAAAAAAAAAAAAAAAAAAAAAAAAAAAAAAAACCAACAAAAAGAAAACAACAATTTTCATTAATGACTACCTTTTTTGATTTTGCTGAAACCAGCCAAATCTAGGAAAGGGGGAAAATCATCAAAGGTTTTGAATTATCCTTTGCCATCTTCCAAGTCATTGTAGAAAAGTGGTTATCTCGAAGCGTTCTTTTCCTCGCTGCTTGCTTTTCATAAAAAGGAAAGCAAAACTTTTAGCAGCTTGTTTACTCACAAATTAGCTTTTACGTGTGTGTGAAGGTGACCCATGGGACTTTTCAGTAAAACTGCTCTTGGACACAGGATTATGTACAACTTACGTCCCAGGTATTCTGGTACAGCTAGAATATAAACCTGTCCCTTTCTTTCCAGAGATCAAGACTAGCATAATATAGAATCTTTGCCTCTTACTTCCTTTGATTTATTCCATGTGAATCATAGCTAGCTTTCAATGCAAGGGCATTTGCAGAAAAGGGGCACTCCCATGTGGGTCAGTAGCAGGTGTCATGCAGTGAATGTACACATGTTCACTCCAAGATGGCCTTGTGCTGTTACTGGATGCCAGGAGCCAGCATGATGACCATGAAAATTCCCACAGCACCCACCTCTTGACACCTGAAAGGAGCAAAACTACTTGAGTTCACCATCATTCTTGCCTTTTGCTCCAGCTGTGTCTCAGCTGTGCATTAGTTCTTGCATCCACCTCATATTCACACTCCTGACCCTTGGTTCCTGCTTCTGCCTCTGGCTTAGCCCTGACATTCCTGTGTCCAACCTTATAGCCATGCTGAGAGCTGCTAAATCTCCACAGAAAATTAGATGGTTCTAAGGCAGGCACTCATACAGAAATCACACAGACTGCTAGAACTCTCTATGTTTTTTTTCACCACAACTTTCTAACAATTCTATAGAAACAGTTCATCTCAAGAACAGTTCTAATTTCACTACCAATTTGATTTTATTTTTATTTGATTATCATCTATTACAAAAATTAAAAATGAAATAGTATATGTTGCTTTTAAAGCTAAATTCTTCTATTATCAGTAATAATATTTATAAAATAAAAAGATGTCTCTGAAGTGCTTTGCTTAAATTAAATCTGCGTTTTCCAGTGGGAAACTGCTCCATCACATTTTTCTTTTTTACTAGCTTTAATTTTGATCAGGCTTAGTTCTGTGGCAGAATTCAGAGATACCTGATGGATGTTCTCAATTATATCCAATACCTGTAGCTACAAAAGGTCATGCTGGCAGTCAGGAATAATCAGCACTTAAAGATGCCTGGATGTAGGAAATAAATGCATTACACCCTCTTGAGCAGTTAGACGATGGATGATTCTTCTTATGCTCCCTTATTGTGCAGATCTGCAAGTGTGTGCTTAAATAGCAGTCATGCAAAACCACCTTTATACTGGATATTGCAGATATAAGCTCTGTATACAGACATGAACAGTCTTAATATTGCAGTACCTTAAGTTTTATGACTTGGCAAGAGGATAAGTAAAGTGGAAAGCTGTAAAAATAAAAACTTTCAGCTCCACTAGGCCAAAAACTGGTATCTCAACTATCAGAAATAAAGCTGGTGGTTCACATAACTAAAAATCTTACCCTTCCAAAGGCTTCTTCCCCTCTCCCTGCACCAAATTGACTAAAGGTGATATGATGCCAAGGGAGACGACTGTGAAACATGAGTGTTATCAGTTTGCTGAAGTGACTCATCTTCACATCTTTTAATCAAATCTAGATTTTACTTTCTCTAATTTCTTCCAGAAAGGCTTCTGAACAGAAGGTCATAGCCTCAGGCCCTCTCAAGTTAGGACAGAAATAATGATTTTAAGGAAAGCATTTCTGCAGAGATTTATCAAGTGCAGCAATTACTTTCATGATGTGAGGCATGCTTGTCCTCAGCAGTTTGCAATGGTAGAAGGGTTTCTGAATGTCCAATCACTGTTGTGGCTGAAGGTTAAATCTGGTCAAGGATATTTGCTAGGTAACATTTTCACTAGAAATGTTTCTGAAGTTGGCTGTGGACTGTGAGCAGGAAAAACCCATGCAGTAAACTGCTCAATGGCTGAAACACTCAGCGGTGACCCAGATTATAGCTCTGCTTTGGATTATGCAGAACAGGGATAATATTTCAGGTAAGTTTCCCCATCAGCCCCATGGGACAGCTGTTTTCCTTTACTTTATAAATATTTATTGGGTCAGAGAAAGGAGGATGGACACAACAGCTCAGTTCTTAGGGTAGAGATGAGTCTATCAAATCTGGTCTCAGATATTATTTCTTTCTCCAGTAGTTACACCTGAACTGTGACTCTGTAACAGAACAGTCTTGGACCAAAACTAAAACACATTCAGGTTTGACTGTGGTAGGAACATACAGAATAGACATGGCACTTGATCCTGGTGGTGTCCCATATGCACCACAACACAGAGACTGGTAGCAAAGCTGAGATAGTTGAATTTATCTCTGAATGGATATGTACTGGGAATGACAGGAGGCAGCAGATGTAGGACATGATAGGGCCCAGTGCAGGGTAGCAGTCTGGTCCTGGTGCTACAATTGAAGTCTGCCTGATTTGTCCTGTTTTGGGCCTGAGACAGCTCAGGATGTGAGGAGCCATAACAATGGCCTTTAGTATTCTGTTGGCTATGCTAAGTAGGAACTTGATAAAGAACTTACAAGTACTGAAAGTGTCCCATGTGAAAACTGGCTTTAAAAAAGATGAAGGAAAAATGATCAGTACTTTCACAGCTGAGGTAACGAAAGTTCCACAGAGCCTAAAATGTTGTAAATAGAGGGAGAAAAAATATTTTCAAGGCAGATTTTATATTTATTTGATGACTCCATTTGGTATCAGAAAATTAGAAAATGTGATGCCATCTGTAGAAAACCTGTAACGATGATTTTCACAACTGTTTATTGTGCACAACAATCTTAAATTAGCTTCCAACATTATTTAAGCTACAATGGGATGAGAGTATCTAAAATCGGATCATTGACAGCAGTGGAAGTAACAAAAGGCAGTCAGAAGCATTACTGACCCCATAAACCTTTAGTAGAAGAATTCCATAGCATTTAGTTTCTGTTTTCATGTATATGTTTAAGATAAAATTATTCCAGTTGGGTAATAAATGCACCTTTCCAATTGAAAAGTCAATATGTAACATCTATTGTGTTCTGGTTTGTAGAGCATGTCTCATTCAGATAATAGTGATGTAGACCTATCTAGTTGCAGAAATATATGGAAGAAACATTGAATATGTGCAAGAAATCAAGAGCACATATTTTACAGCACTAGACTTACACTCTCCTATCTGCAGACTTAAGATAGCATCTTGGCTCTCTTTGACAGAAGGGCAGCATAAGACTCCTTTGCATTAGTGCACAGAAGCTTTTTATTTTATCATTTTATCATTTTTATTATTTTAATTTAGCTTTTTATGTTATTTTCTTTTAGTCTACCTATCAAACAATTTGAAGACTATCATTACCTAGTTTCAAGCCCTCATCATTTCATCAACATGATAGATTTTGCACTTTTAATCTCACAGTTCTCCCATTGTCTCCTCTCAGTCTGTGGGCAACAGTGCCTTCATATCTCTTACTTTGTAGATTTACATCCCTAAGTGAAATTAACTATTATTTGAGTTATGATTATTAGGACTCTAATAATACCATAGAGTCCAATTCTGCTGTTGCCCAAGTGCAGCTTTTACATTGGATTTAGACCAACAGAACAAAACATGTTATTGCTGAGGCAATGAAAGCATGTTAATTGAGATTTGCAACACCATACTGGGGAGGGAAATGTTATTATTTCTGTTTTACACATGAGGAAACAAACATGGGCAGACAAGGACATTCATTGAGTTGGTCTCAGTTCCATTCCAGTTGTTTTAAAATCAGGAAAATTAGGCTGAAGTTCTTCCAGGCAATACGTTCTGTTGAGACATCTATTACTGATTTTTGCAACTATCCCAATATGCTTTAATAAAGCAAAAACATTTCAGATCAGCCAAATGTTGTATCTGGGTTGGTTTTTTTTTTTCATTTTTTATTAACCTATATGTACACACATGCATATAAGATACACTTTTCTTTGTATTTAAACGGCTTTTTAACTTAATTTTTTTTTTTTTTTTAATGGGAACAGAGCTTTGAGCTCACAGAACAAAGAAGGAAAGAAACAAGGCAATGGTAAAGTGCACAATTCAATTTTTACCCAATGTTTTTGAGAATAACAGCACAATATTAAGATAAATGTCTAAAATAAGAGTGAGAAATATATCTTTGAATGTATGGAAGGAGGCAGGATTACAGTTGAAAGCAAGTTGCTAAGATGGCTGTAGCAGACTTTTTTCTTTTTCCTTATATATGTGTGTGTGAGAGAAACTTAGAATAAGCAAGTGACCCATTGCATCATGCATTACCCTTGCTAATGTCTCAATGCTATTACTCCTACTGGTATAAATCATTCATTGTCCTTACACACACTTCAAGCATGAATGTAATTACCTGGCAGATCACTAAAAATAATTAAAATGTAAGGAGCTGATTAATTTGAGATATTCTTATATGATCTCCTATGAAAAATCATTCTCTGTGCTCAAAGACAGAAGTGGAATATCAGAGCTCATAAAAATATTGTTACAATTTTGGATGGAAAAGTGCTCCCCTAATGTAAAACTAACTGATAGGAAACGTAATGATAGTCCTTACTAATCCTGAAAGTCAGTTACATACTTTGATGAACACAACCACAGCAATACAGAAGATGGAACCCAAAATGACTTTCTGAGGTCATCTAATCCAACTGCTTCTGGGAGGCAAGATGAATTAGACCTAAACTACTGCTGACAAATTCTTGGAAGCTTCATGCTGGAGATCTGAATCCCAGGACCCTCTATAGCCTGATCTCAAATCACACAACTGCTTCCTTCCCATTGCATCATGCACATTCTCAAAGCTGTTGTTACAGAAGAATCCTACTAATGATGCATATGTTTTTCTACAGTTTTTAATATGATTTTTCAAAGTTTGCAGAGGGCATTTATTCTCTGCCTCTGTATGCTGAGCAGAACTGCTGAAAGCAAGTTTTGTGCTTGAAAAACTTTGTCAATAAAAAGCTTGTTTAATTTCTTCTATTCGTTGCCAGTCTCCATTCCTCTGAGAAGCTGAATCAAAGAAAACATCCTGGAAACAGTATAGCACTAAAAGCTCTCAAGTAATCATGAACACACTACATGCACTGTACAAGAACTCAGGCATTTCCTTGGGACATGATAGGTAGATAGACAGATGGACAGATAGGCAGGCAGAAGAATTTTCTTCCAGAAAAGATGACACAAAAACTATAAATAGGGTGATTGCACATCAGAGCACTAACATGCAAGACCAAATTAAAAGCTCATATCACCTGAGGATAACTTCAGGAATTAGGTCTATATTAAATACATATTAAAAAAAATAAAATAAAATAAAATAAAATAAAAGCAGAAAGTGCAGAAATCTGCAGTTTTCACCCCAAATGCTCTTTTGGCAATCAGAAATTCAGTAACAGCTTAAATGGATACTTTTTTCAAAGTATTCCTCAGATAATTATATAAAATATCAACTGCTTTATAAGGTCAGTCAAGACTCAAAGTATATCTGAGTATTTCCTGCATGCCAATGACACTACAAACAATGCATATGAATAATGTTACCTGGGGGAAAGAAAAGCAAAATAAAAAGGGCCCACAAATGGCATTCAGCAGTTGCAAAGATAATTTCTCAGACAAATGGCATTAGATAAATAGTAATGTAATATAGAAAAATAAAATTTGTTAAACCAGTTCTAAATCCCAAGTGAAGAGGAAAAGATCACAGATAACTGCATCGTGGAAATAAAGAAGTTTGTAAACAGGAAAATAGAGACATCAGTTAGATTGTTTGTTCACACATCACTAGCTGAGAAGCTTGAACTCTACATATTGATGCAAAATGAGGCAAACCATGCAATTGTACCCAAATTGCCCTAGATTTACATTGTTAAACACTCATAAATTCAAGGTAATCATCCTCAAATGAAATAAAATGGCACTTGGAGCCCTCCCATGTGCATTAGATTTACACAAGCAACTTTTGCTATTTGTACTGCAAGCCTGAGAGGCGATTTCATCAACCTAGGAGACAATCCCTCCCTGTCATCCCCTGATGTATATGGCACTGTCGTATTGCCAGTGAGAGAAGTGATGTATATGGCTAGCTCTGTATTTCCTTCAATAAATTTGTTGGTGCCCATGATATTGCCAGACAGTGTCTGCATTCTGGTTACTTTTCACTGCAGCAATACATCCTAAATTCAAGACAAAGCTGGATAACCTTTAGAGTAATAATTATCTGCATCAGACCTCTAGTCCTATACTGAACTCGCTTACGACATAGGGATAAATTAAACTCTCTATCTTCATGGAATTACTTCTGAGTTTTTCCAATGAGCAATCAGATCTAGGAACTAAGACTTACTGATAAAATCAAATATACGAAGCTGCTGCAAAAGCTATTTCACTACCACCTTCTGAACTGCCAGTGGAATAAAAGGAATGGTATAGATTGGATTAAAACTCACTACGTTTGGTCAGACTGTCCAAGCTTTCTTAATTCTAAAAGTAATTGCACTGTATTCTAGCGAGCTCAGAGCTGACCTTGAGTTTAAAGAAATGTTCTACAGAAGGATGATTAGCCTTCGAAACTGATACAGCAAGCTTGAGGCAAACCATCAAAAGAGAGTGAAGTAGTCCAATCTCTTTTGTTTGCAGAAATGTAGAGATGAGAATCTTAATTTTATGGCAATAAAAAGCAATAAATATCTACAAGCACTGTGTGCTTGACAGTTCATTGAACCAAATGAATTATGGGGTAGGAACAGCAAGGAGGAGCCCCATGTAGTTGGGGGAAGGATGAGACCCAAAGAACACAACCAGAAGGGAGGGAGGGAGGGGGCATCAGCTCTCCCAGAGCTGTCTTTATGTGGGGTCATCGATTCTAAAAATCCTGTGTGTCAGCAGCAAGGATGCAGAACTTAAAGCAGCACTGAGCCCTGGGCAGCTGATAAATACCACAGGAAAAGCAAGAAAAGGGAGAGAAACCTTTAGTCATTCTACTATGAGGATTAACTGAATGAAAAAGAAAAAAGAGCATATCACTGAGATGAGGATTAAGTAAGTCTTATACCAATGTACCCAATACCAATGTAAGGCGTATTGTGCAAGAAGGAAAATTAACATAATGTGAGATTCAACAAATCATTAAACATTCATGCTGGATGTTCCAACACATCAGCATAAATTTCAAAATCACCCATAATGAAAAGTCTTTATGAATAAAGAATCAAATCAGGAGTCAGCTTTGGCCATTAGGTAACAAACCAGAGTGAATGGTTGGTTGGTGACAGAAAACCCAAATGGCATGAGCTAAAAAGTATGCTGAAGGAAGAACAGTTTAAAAGCTAACGGGTGAAAAAATGCAGTGGCGAAAGTAGTTCAGACAAACAGAAGAAGACCATTAAATACGGGCAGACAGATCTCCATGGAGAGCATAGATCACCAGGAATGTCTTTTTTATCTGGAACATACGGTGCTAATTTCTTTGTACTTGGAACAAGTACAGAAAATTCAATTAAATTGGCTGAACTTGGATGTGTCTTCAGCAATGCTTCCAAGATGTTACTGTTATTTCATATTCCTCAGTAGACAACATTGCAGGTGTCAGACGTCATGGGGGTGCTCAGAAGAAATTACCTCTTGGTTTAAATAAAGGTAAAAAAGAAGCCTGAAGATCAAGCTATTCTCTTATCAAAGGAATTTGAAAATAAATCACTTTCTTCTGATTCTGTGGCCACTTCCAACAGCAGAGGGCTCTCTGGGGCAGGTAGTCTCACTGGGACTGATGCCCTGGAGACCAAACAACCCTTATCACTGATGAATATTGACCCCAAAGTAAGCTGCTTAGTCACAAGTATTTCTGAGATGTAATAAATGTACTGATCTGGCATTTTTCATGCAGAGAATCCACTGGAAAGACCCTTCCAGAGTGACAAGGATCAAATGTGCTGTCTGGTTCCAGGAAGGAATATCAACCTATCGTTCTTACCCAGGTGCTGGGATGCACACCCTTCCAGCTGATGCAATACATATTTCCACATCAAGAGAGCTGCATTTGGCTCAGGCATTGCGCTAGATAAAACAGATCTGCCAAGCATTTTCAAAAGCATACATACACTTGAAAAAGGAAAAGTATTTTGTTTTAGGAACTTTACAAAACTTTGTATTTCTTTAATTTTGATACTTTTGGAGCCAAAGAATGAGTCTTTACAGAGCTAAAGTGTTAGTGTTAACTAAAAAAGTGTTAACTAAAGAGTTAGTAGATGGTCATTACCAAAATTAAAGCCAGCAGCAACTTTAGCTGAAGAACTTTGCTGGATAATTTTACTCCTGTAAGTAGTTACAGCTGATTGATTCAGGCTCATAAAATGGAGAGATACATTCATACTTGACTGTAGTGAGTCTGCAGTGAGTCTGCAGTGATGTCTTAACCAGGTCTATTAGTAACTAATGATTCACTTATTAATTATTAGTCCCAGACTTGGGATAGTAACTGGACAGTTGTGTCTGTGTTCAGATAGATACATGGGGAACTATCAACACAAGTAGTAAACAACCTGTAATGCAATCTGACTGAAAATCAGCCATGAGGCTTTGCTTTACATTTCTTTATATCTCTAAGCAGTAATTCTGTATCATAAATACTGCTGCTGTTGTAATTGCATCTCCTGGAGCTGAAGCAGATCTACAAATATCCTTTTTCTGATATTCTACTTCAGATACGCTCATACGTTGTAATCCGTGTTTTATATGGCAATATTTTGTAAGTTTGCAATGAAATATTTGTGTTTGTTTTTAGAATAACAAAGAAAAGCATTTTCTGAATTTGCCCTAAAAATGTCTGCTCCCTTTCCTCCATTTTTACTTTGAATGACAAAGAAAAAAACAATTTATTGTAACTCAGTCTAACCTCATACAGTCGTGTCTACAGAAAAAGGTATTATCCTATGGGATAAGAGAAAGACTTTAGATCTTTTTAGAAGTAGTATTTCAAAAGCTAAGTACAGCTGGAAACAGACATTTTTTTTTGTAATAAGTGTTGGTCTTTGGTAACAAAGCTTTGCTCCAGTGATAAAAGACTCCCAAACAGTACTTTAATTGAAACTTTTAATCTGAATGTTGCCTGAACCTCTGCTAAATGCTACTTTCTTGCTTCAATTCAAATTTTCTTAATCTTCATTTTCACGTTGAATATTGGTACACTGTCTGCCTCATTATGCTAAAGAAAGATGAAGTGAGCTATTAACATGCTGAACAGCCTACGAGATGTTATGATATAGAATGTCACTCATTTTTATGAGTTGGCTGTCAGTGTGTGCGGCAATAAAGTTATAATTTCTCACTGACAATATGTGATGTCTGGAGTCACTGCACAATCCTTATTAAAATTTCAATAATTGTAAATCAAAGAAAAGCAAATACAACTTTTATGAAATGGTCGCTTCTGAAAGTCAAGGAGTACAAACTGGTGGAATGCAAAACCAGAACATTATTCTTGTGGTGCTCTAAGTCATCATCATCATCCTGCAGTTTCTCTTTTTCTCATGCACAAGGCAGGGCATGCTTGGCAATGTGCACTGTAACATTTTCAGGAGTGTTATTCTTCTCTGTCAGTTCAGCAACGGTGAAGTATTGCTTGGTTTTAGCTCTTCACTGACTATACCTTTATGTGGCTCTGAAAGCCATCAGAATATTTCTGGAAATGTTTACTGGAACTGCTTATTACAGCTCTTCATCAGTAAAATCAGGTATCTCTGGAAGCAGTTATAAGGCTTGGACAGTGAGAAAAGTTAGAAGAGGTTTCAGACAGCTGATATGCACACACCCCCGGGCAGGGGTTTCAAAGCATTGCTCATGGCTCTACACAGCTGTGGAAAATGGCAGGGATGAATTTATGGCAGGGTCTTTAAAGTGTCTCAGAAGTTTGAACTACTATTGGACAGTACACAGGGAAATGAATCTCAAATTCCAAGTAAATATCTCCTGCATACGTATAGCTGTGTAAAGGCTACATATTTTTTTTACTGCTTTTATTATTACTTTAAGTCAGAAATGTAAGAAGTCTCTATCACTGTCCAAAACACAGTTCTTTCATTTTTAGCTGGAGATATCCCAGATGCTCAGAAGTTAAAGTTGTTGTAAAACATGCCCTCAAAATAACAACTTTTTGGAGTTCCTAGACACAGATCAAAGTGTCCCAGTCACTGAAGTCACAGCACAAGGTCTTGATGTAGTGGCACTGGAACTGTAACGTTTCTCCTTGCTATTTTCAGTTCCAAGTGGTGACTTCTTGCAAATCGACACATGACAAGCTGAATAAATGCATTAATCATATCTTTATCAACACTGTACATAGGATAAATACATGGATAAGTTTATGAACTTCCTTCAGGGGCTTTTAAGTATCTAGAGCTAGTCAGACTGCTGAGATGGTATATAGGTATGACACAAATGCTGTGTAGCCACTGCTCTGTCCAAACGTCAGGAATGTCTGCACTACAGAGATGTACACCAACTGGCAAAAGTATGCTTTGATAACTTAACAGGCAACGTTGCTCTATAGCTAATATTTGGGTTATTGTTCATTATCCAATAGTTTACTCAAATATATTTCACAGCTGCATCTGTCACGTTTTGGAAGTGTTAACTAATACCTCATTCCTAAATGTATTTCTCTTCTAAATTGACTAACTCTACCACGGCTAAAATTTACAGCATAACAGCAACACTCACATGTCAGATATGATATATATCCATCAGTGTCAAATTTCCAGCACGTCAGCATCTCAGATGTACTTCCTCTAGACAGAACAGACAGCATGTGTCCACGTACAGACAAACTATTGCAAAACTCAGTGTGTCCTCATTAACAGAAACATTTGTGCAGAATTCAAGCAATTATATTGGAAAAGGTGTCCCTTCATGTCAGCTGTGTATCAAGGAATATGTTCCGGTTCTCCCAAATTTGATTTACTACCACAAGTGTCCTACCATTACTGAAAAAGTTTTATAGCTACTAGAATAAGTCAATGGACAGCTGTCCATGTCTGTCAGAAAGTTCTCCACTGAAAAAAAAGTCACAATTGACCAAGCTAGGCAAAGAAAATAGACTCTACAAGGGGCTTTGTAATGTCCCCCCTGGATATAAGGGAGAAATTCTTTACTATGAGAGGGGTGAGGTGCTGGAACAGGCTGCTCAGAGAAGCTGTGGATGCCCCGTCCCTGGAGGTGTTCAAGGCCAGACTGGATGGGGCTCTGGGCAGCCTGGTCTAGTATTAAATGGGGAGGTTGGTGGCCCTGCATGTGGCAGGGGGGTTGGAGATTCATGATCCTTGAGGTCCCTTCCAACCCTGGCCATTCTGTGATTCTGTGATTCTGTTTTATCTCCTCATACACCCAGACTATCATACAGAAGATTCTCACCTACATACCAAGACAAAATAAGAAACCTAATGTTATGGTGAGATAAGACTTTCAGAGAAATCTAAGAAAATCTGGTGCACAATCCTTGATGTATACCAGTTAAAAAAATATTCTGTTTTAAAGATATCAGCTGAAGATAACTGTTCTAATGAGAGATGTGACAACTTTTAGTGCTTCAGTGGCAGCCAAAAGATCAAACATCTTCTGTCACCTGAAACAGCTGGGAAGATACACACAGTCTGATTTGCTTTGATATATTTGATAGATTATCATTTGAAACAAAATAACTGAAAGCCCACTCTAATTAAGAAAAAAACCAGTAGGTGAAGAGTCAAGCTTTGATGCAGAACAATACACTGATGTTTGTACTGACATTTTGATATTTGGCAATACATAAACTGCGTAAGTCATCCAGAATATCTGACTCTCATGCTTTCTGTTTATGTTCCTTCTTGGAAAAGATTTTTGGACAAAATTTTAGTGATCTCATTGTTTTTATGATGCTGTTTTTCAAAGCATTTTTAAAAGAGATTTACTTACTGCAAAAAGGCCTTGGAATGACAGAAATATTTACGATAACAAATTCTTTAAAGCATGAAACAGATCTAAAATCATTTTCTTGTATACCAGTCTGTCATTATTTTATGATCTGATATTTTCTGAATGGCCAAGGTTAGAAACAAATGCTTCTGTGTGGTTGAAACACTGGAAATCCTGTAATCCCAGCTGTGTTATGCAATATAATAAATGTGTCAAACCCAGGTATTAGTGGGGATATTCAATTTAGGACCCATCATAGATCTGAGAGGGGGAAAGATGCATCTGCCTTAGGCCTGTGGCATGTATAATTTGGTGGGGAAAATTACATATTTTAAGAAGAAACTAAAGAATATTGCGGTTTCACATTTCTATCCTTTGTATAGAAGGCTGAAATACAGGCCACAGAATCAGGAAAGCCAGTGGGAAAAGTGAAGAGGAAAGACTGCTTATTTTAGGTCTCTATACATTATGCCATAACTATTGGAATTGAGTCCATTATACCCTCAGACCCTCAGCATTTATATATATATATATGGGGGCATACATACACACACACTCATACCCTAATGTATTTATTCAATCAGAAGACTTCCTCTGATGTTACCAAAACCAGTCACAAAATTACAGTGTAGTTCATTCGGTATAGCATGACCTATTTAACAGCAAAATTACTTGGGCTTAATGTGGATATTTTACATTCAGTTCAGTAGAAGCTACCTGAGAGTACAAACACACTGAGACACGCACACTGAAACAGAGAGGAAGCTTTAGCTTTGTAACTGCAGTTCCCATTATTCCTTCTGCAGTGCCTCTATGCTACCTGCAGAAGCCATCTGCCACCTCAGGTTAGGCACATCTGCAGCCAACATCCCAGCAAACAGTGCAGTGCTAATGACTGACACTCAAAGCATGGCGCTGTGATATTTTTCCTTGTTTCTCAACCTACTTCCCAAACACTTATTTGATTATAAATTGGTGCATGTCTAGATATAGAGGATTAATTTTAATTTTAATAGAGTAAAACCAGACCTAATATATTGGACTTAGAGTAATGTGTACCTTTTATGACTCCTCAGTTCAGTAACGAATGAGCATCTTACAAGTTGTATCAGCACAACTAGTTTGGTCTTTTAACAGAGAACACCAAATCTTTGTTGTTCTCAGCATTTAAGCTGTCAAAGAGAAATCATGTATACAACAGCTAAACCTTTTCAGACTGAAGTACTTAGTATTCTTCCATTTAGCAGCACGTTATGAAGTTTCATTTAAAAGGCGTAATTTTACCAATTAGCTCATCCTGCTCAAACACACACATACCGTTGGGAAATATAAAAAAGGTTTATTAAATCAAAAGATACGGCTGCACTTCAACTAGCACATGGGCATTAGAGATCAAATATTCCCTATAGATTAATCCCCATGGCATCACAGGCTGATTTGGCTTGCCAGTATTACATTAGTAAACCATCTAATCCAATTTAGAACAGGCCAGGAATGTTCCATCCATTACAGTATTTCTAGTGTCATTAGAAGCAGACTGATCGAATAAGCATCTTAAATCAGCCTGCAGCATGCAAGTAAATCACCGTGACTTACCCAATGAGATTTTTTTTTTTTTCAAATGAAGAGTTTTGCAAATTAAGAATAAGAAAAAAAAAAAAAAAAGAGAAACATCTCATAAGATGGAAGCTCTCTATGATTTTCATTTCTTAACACTTTCAGGCAGCAAAATTTCAGTGCGCATGATTATGCACTCTGTAAAGCAGCAGTACAATACACCAGGGGTTTAAAGACATGAGAAACTCCTTATTCTTTAGCAAGCTTATTTTTATGAAAAGCAATGGAAGAAATACCACAGTAAAGAATAATAAACAAAGTAGGCTGATCAAGGGCAGAGGTAGATACTACCCTCACTAAGAAAATCTGTATAAAATAAGAGTAGCCATAGTAATAAAATCCATCAATCAAATATATAACAAAGGTTTGTTCTGATAGAAAGGATTAAAAGAGCCCAAACTTTATATCCACACAAGATGAAAAACACTCAAGTGCATTACAAAAGTAATATTTTCACTCCAAACTGATATACCTGAAAGGAAAACAATTCTTCAGTAGAGTAGTAAATATATGAATAAAATTTTGGCAATAGTTCATTGAGATGATGCAGCTATCAAAAAGATTTCAGAAAAGGGCTAAGCTGCAGTTTTGAAAAGGCAGGTGTCAAACTGAATAAAATCATCCAAATAGCATGTAACCTTTGCAGCTCTCTGAGACCTATCACGTTCCACTGACCAGACCACACAGGGCTCAGTCGCACCACTTAAGCAATCAGCCATAAAGAAGAAACACTGCTCTGATGCACAAGTTGGTGAACACCTGTTCCTATGCTCTCGTGTATGTGCGTGATTCACCTTTGTTTAACTGCTCTGCTGTCAGTCAGACAGCTCTTAATACTGACTGGATTTCCAGCATAGCTTTGTTAGAAAAAAAAGCTGTATTGGTTCTTTGTATACCGCTACAGAAAAAGTAACAGCTACCCAGAAGTGCAGAAATGCAGGAATTGTTTTCACTGCAAACTGTCGTACATATGGAACAAAGACAGTTTTGAAATGAAATCATGCACAGATCCAGGACATGACTAATCCTTGCAAAGTGCATTAATGTTTTAAGCTTGCAAGTTTTCATTCCTTTAATGAAAACAGATCTCCTTCACTTTTGAAGGAACACAAACACCTTCTGTGAGAGAAAGAGTTGAAGACGATTTTCAACATGATTTACACAGAATTCCACTCAAATTTCACTTCAAAAATTAAATCCTTTCACAGTGCTATATTGAAAAGATCCAAGTCTCAAATTAAAACCATCTGAGAGAAATAAAATAGGAGAAATCCTAACAAACCCAGTAATCCATCCTTACACACAACAAGCTTGCAGCAAGTCTCTGCTCTTGTTCTTTCATGTCCTTTTGATCCCAACAGGCCTGGCCCTTGCAAACCCTTCTCAGTAGGATATGGAAAACCACATTCAGACAGCTAGAGCTTGGAAAATCCGTTCTATCCTTTACTTACACCAGTGCCAAACATTATTATTGTTATTAATAGAACAAACACAGATTGCAGCAGTAAATCATACTTCTCCCAGAGCTGATTACCTGTCAAATGTTCATCATCAGTGTAAATGACTAATGTACCTGATTAACAAAATCCAAAAGCTTGCTCTAAGGTAAAAAAGCCTTAGCGTTGCAATTTCTCTGATGAACTTCCATTCTGTTCCAGGGCAGAATATGCCAGATCTACCAGTTCAATTTCTGAATAAAAGTACAAATGCTTTGTACATTTTTAAGCAGGGAGTAAGCACTGGATTGAATTATGGCCACATGTTGCTTTGCTCTACCACATGGTGATTAGGAGAGCCACACTTTGTTCCTTTTCCTTTTCCTTTTATTAGTGTTAGGCATTAGCCTGAGAGGGCTGACAGGGAGACAGAGGTAAAGAGGTTCTTTTGATGGACAGTGCTGTCTGCCACTAACAAGACTTACCTATAGCCGTATAGGGAAGTCATAGCAGTGACTTTCTGGGCATTGAACAACCAACCTAATGCATCAGGTAAATGCCCAGAGAGTAAATGAATGAACCCAGACTTACGTGTTCAGCCTTTAATCATTAGAATTAATGTATAGTAACTCAATTGAGTGCTCACCTGTAAGATGGATCCTCCCAGCTGTTGATGAAGTTTATAAGAGTTGCTGTTGGTTCTCAGTATCTTCAAAATTCAAGTTCAAAATGACACAAGGTGGGGCATCTGCAAAGAAAAAGCACTAATTCACCACTGACATTTTTGCAGAAGAGATATTTCCTGGTATAGAAGCAAATTACACTCCACCAGCTTTATAAAGTGGTTACAGTTCTTGCAAAGGAGATGATATAGAGACAAATCTAAATTTTCTTCTGACACGACTTCTTCTAAGTGAAAAAGAGAGTGCCAGAACAGGGTTTTGTCTCATGTCTATAGTACCAAGAAAATTTTCACATACTGACAGATTTTATATACAGCATGTTGAAAGGAAAAGCTAAATGTTGCCGTGACTGAGATTACATCTTCCAATCTTCGAAAGACATTTGCTTCCCAAGGGAGAGAATTAAACAAAGAGGCAAAGGTTACAATTCTATACACATAAGTGCTGAATTGTACTTGTAACGAAGAGTATTTTTGCTTACTACAGATGCAGCATCTCAAAGGAGCCAAGGTGTACCTGTGGGATGATTCAATTGCTCTTCTACAATTTTGCAAGCTCCTACAAATTCAAACTAGAAGTTGTACTGAAAAGGTTATGCTGGGTAAGTGCAAGGGGAGCACACACAGATACCTTTTGGTCAGCAAGGCAATTTCCTGGGGCAATGCACTGATCAATGCACTGAACTGAAATTTCTGCAGGATAAAGGTTTGTAACGGAAAACCTTGTGTTAGATGCCCATAATTGTGACAAAGTCATTGCATATTCTGCTCAATGCTTTTTCTGTTTCAGCACTTTGTTGCCGTACAAAGAAGATCCAGCAACCTCTTAAATGTGGTTGGTAACTCAAAGTACATTTGGATAATCAGCCAGAGAGAAAGGCTCTGTTCTCTATGTTTTGCTGCCTATCTATGAAGTGATAGAAAAATTAACGCACATTTGCCATCTTTCCAAGGTTTTCTCTTGGAAAAAAAAAATGAGAGAGAAAGAAAGAAAAAGAAAAGCTTGAAATATTTTCTTTTAGCATTAGTCATTAGTAGTTTGTATTAGAGAGGCTTAAAACCACTTAAAATCTGTCATGTCTTTATCCAAGTAGTCAGTTTAAAGCTGTATACCATTAACTTTTTAAACTATAGTAATGTAAGCATCTATTTTATCTCAAAATTGACTCTGCAGAGCTGTCAAATATGCTTTTCCTCTGTGCTAAACATAATAAGAAAAATGTTACAAGCCAAAGCATTTGCTGTTATTTACAAAGCACTTTGTGCTAGAGACCATGCAGAAGGAAAGTAGACTAAGGCTCAGACACAACTCAGCCCTGGTAACATAATGCACTAATCCTGGTTACAAAGGGAATTCACAGGAGACAGAAGACCAAAGGGCAAGACACCTAAATGAATGAATAGGGAATGCTGAGCAGAAAATTGTTTCTGAAGCCCTGCCTCTCTCTGAACATTTACTCCATATATCAAGGTACCAGCAAGGACTATCTGAGCTCACACTCTGTGAGTCGTGAGTTCATTGCTTCATCTGCATTAAGCAGCTCTGCAGAGAAGTATCATTGCTATGCTTTTTTCTAGACTTAAGCTTTTGTCAGCATAGTTAGCATTCTGCCCAGGTGCCCACTTCATCAAGTCCTCTACAATTTTCTCTCTGCCTAAACTTAAGAAAACATTTTGTACAGTGGCACAGATCCTGTTTGAGGGGTGAAGGCAGCAGTGTGGATGCTGGTTGGATTTCCATTGACAGTGTGGCTTTCATCTTCCTCAACCTGGAAAAGGTCAAGGGAATAATCCCACACTTCCTGGAGCAATAATCCCAGCTGCTCAAATGATAAACAGAAACTAGGAGCAGCTATAGCAGAGAAAGATTTCTATGCCAGTGGCTATCACTTGCTAAACTCAGTGATGCTCCTGCATGCTTGTACTCTGCACAGCTCTTCATCTGGAACAGTCAAGTGCAAGAACACCTTATGTGCCCTTCCAGAATGGCTGCAGAGAGAGGAAGTGCTCAGCTCAACCAAAATGGGCAAACTGCCTTTCAGATTGTGCCAAGGTTCCTAAGGCATTGAAGAGGCTGAGCAGGGCTTTTGTGCCATTTAGTCATTCAGGTTTTCATCTCTGGGTACAGAATTCTTTTTGATGGACTTAAAACACTTCCGAATGTAAAGAGCTAAATTTCCAGGCACTGTAACCATCCAGGCATTTTCCCCGGCAGCCAAACCCCACTCTTAGCTTTGCAGGTCATCTTCAGCATACAAGATGGTTCTCCATTGCTATTACAAACTGGGACATTTGTGCACACAGGTGAAAGTACTTGCATCAGGACTATAGATTGCTTAGCCGTAGCAGCCTGCTTCATTTTAAGAAAAGTCATTTAAAATACTTACAAGAGCCAAACAATCTCAAAACCCTTAATAATAGTGCTTGTGTGAGATCTGGTTTATCTGTAATTATTCTTTCCTTTTTTTTTTTTTTTTTTTTTTCTTAATTTAAATAGTAGAATACATTTATGGCAGGGGTTGGAATCCCAAGTGGAAAAAAAAAGAAAGAAAAACAAAAAAACATTCTATAATTTGAAAAGAGCCACTGAAATCAATTAGAAAGCCTTCCACTGACCTCAACATACATTTCTATCAGAAGATGTTGCCCAGAACAAACTTTAGAGCTAAATCAGAAACCTCAGAATCAAAATCTTGCAATACAGAGATTTCAATAGATATTTTATTAGGGTCAAGCTAAAAAGATGGTATTATAAACGTATTGATCTCTTTACCTTTCAAATCAAATGGTGTCAATGGGAAGAAAAATGACAAAGGTGCTCTGTCAGTGAAAAGGAGATCCCTTATGGGAGGCTAGTGCACTAATCCTGTTTGTTTCGCTGGCAAAAGAATTCTTCAAAGTTAAAGCACTCTAGGGATTTATTGAGCACTTTTCAGTCTTCAGCTGGATTTACCAAGTGAAGCAGTTTCAAAGCCTGTAGATTAGTACTACACAATCAGCCTCCTATAAACGGCATGACAAGGCCCAGCGTGATGTTTCAGGCAGTGGCAGTTTACATGATTCTGAAGACAAAGGTACCATTCCACTCACAAAACAAGGATGAAAAGATTGCTCTACACTGTGTGGGTAGAATTGCTTAGGAAGACAAGGCTTTACCCCACTGCCTGTTGTCCTGTTGTCAGACGACTCCTACTGCACTTGTGTTCATCACAATGATGCTAACAGGATTGGTGATGCTTAGTAGCTTCTCTACAACTTGGATGCTGCCTTGCTGAATAGTAAAGATTTTCAAAAAGTTGTAAAGAAGACCTTCACAGGTGCTGTTTGGGGAATTTTCATCACAAAAAAGGTGTGAAATTCAGTTCCCAGTAAGTGTAACTGAATCCACAGGAGCCTTCAGTGGGTCTAGGATTTCACTACACAATCTTTGTGTACCAAAGATTTTCTCTCGTAAGAGCAGCTGAAGGGAGCTTCTGAAGCCAAGACAATCTATGTTACCAGTTACAGTCACTATTAAATTCTGTGTTCTCATGCCTTAGGCAGAAAAGCTTAAATCACGACAGGAAGAAAAACGCTCATTTTAAGAGTTGTTTAAAAGAAAGACAGAAGAACTATGGAATTGTGGAATATTTTTTTTTAAAACTTTCAAACTTGCAAAAAGAGCACTTCATAATTTTCATAATGAAGCAAAATGAATGGAGGAAAAGCATTTACAAAAACATTGACATTTCCTTCTGTTTAATTATTTTTCATATATTTTGGAACTGAGAGAAGCTCAACCACCTCCACCTGTTGTGTGGACTCCTAATCAAGCATAAGAATATTAAAATCCCACAGCTAATTGAACTCTGAGACACAGAACACAGTACTTTCTCACTAAAACAAATCATCTCATCCCCTGTTTGGGATTCTTGGAAAGTCTGAGAGACAGAACTCTCAAAAAGATCAGTATTTACTTCTTCAGTCATACAATGAGATTAACTTTAAGGTCTATTTCAGTGTACATGTCTTCAGGCAAGCAGGGAATCCTCAGTTTCCAGCTGGACATTGGATACTGATGAGTATTACAAAATATTATAACACATACAAGGCACTAGAGCCAAAGGGCCTGAGTTATAGGTACCAGTACAGCACATACAAGAAGAGTGATATAGAAGTGTTCATCTCTCACTGGCTCTACTGTCTACATCTATACAGTTTTCTTACAATTTACACTCGTAAAAATTAATATGATGTTATAACTCTGCTTTGTTACAACTCTTGGGGGACAAAACAAGCTCAAAGAATCATCATTCTGAAAAACATTGCCTGCTATCTGAAAGACTAAAATGATCCCAATGTTATAACACAACACAGCTTAACTAAACTACAATAGTTCACTGATTAGCAATCAGTCTTACTTTTTATGGTTTATTTCTATGAGTCTATAAGCACAAGAGCTGTGGTTTAAGCAGATAGCTTGCAATGACAATAATGTGCAACACACCGAGGTACTAAAGGCTGCTACAGGCAGGAACTCTCCCACTCTTCCAATAGCAAAGACTTGGTCAGAATTTCCAATTGCTCAGGAGGATTCAGACTTAGTGAGTCACTTCATTTTTGGAAAGGAAATTATCTGGATCATTACATTATTTCCACTCTTGTGTACATTCTAAATAAATAGTTTGGGATATGCAGTCAGGCTTACAGACATATCAATAAAATAGAACTATTTCCTTTTTCCCAGTTATACTTTTGCAATCAGTTTGACAACAGTAGGGTTACTGGAGTGTAACTGAAGACTGAATTTGCACAGTCAAAATAGGTAACTTTGAAGGAAAACAGTCAGTTTGTCAGTTAAAATTACCACTACCTGTTTGTAACTATTCACAAAGTTACAGTGAGTTTTAGAAGAAAGAAGTTGACTTGGCAGTCTTGGCTAGTTGAAGATTTACAGCTGCTATAGCAATGGAAATAAATACTTATTTTTCAACTTACTTTTCAAATAATTGGGTGCCTTTTGTACAGCATTCTCGTATGACTGAAAGTCATGATGCAAAATCACTTTTGGCAGCAATTTCCCATAAAGGTCCTGGTTTTAGGTAATATTATAAATGTACAGTGAACCAGGGCAACATGATAATATGGCATGTCAAATTTATTTGTAGCTGTAGGCAAAAAAAAATGAAGAAGGGAGAACAGATTCAACATAGCATTACAGCACAATAAAAATCTGCTCATTAGGTTTCATAAATTTCATTACAAAGTTTAATGCATACGTTTACATCACTAATACAAGCTGAAACCTGTATTACAAGGCTTTCAGCTGGAAATTGCTTCTCTTTACAAATTTTCATCTGAAGTGCTTTAAACAACTACGTCAAAATGCAGGAACTAAATATGAGCAGCTACAGCATTCTGCCAGACTCCGAGCATATCTTTATTATTGGGAGTATGGTTTGTAAAACATCAAAATCAGGTTGTCATACAGAGATTAAGGCTGGGATTTTTAGCAGAAGCTAAGGGAGTTAGGCACTCAGCTCCTTTCGAATTTCAATGAGTCAGGAGCATACATCTCCCTTAGGCTCCTTTGAAAGTCTCAGCATAAATATTAATAACTAACTTTTAACAAGCATTTGGTCATTGGTTTCAATCATTTCAAATATGCCAATGGCTATGTCCCTTTCCCACAAAGATCTTTTCCCATGTGTCATTTTTGGCAATGCTCTTATACGCATAGTGTTACAAAAAGGATCTTCTAAATTTCTCTCTATCTAGCCCTATAGAGTTTACATATGCTATTTATTGCTTAGATCTTTGGTGCTCTCTCTTGTATCTCCCTGCGATGCTGCATTTCAAGAGTAACAGTGAATTCATATCATGTAGTACGACTGATACTACTCGGAGAGAAAAAAGAAAAGTCGGAATACAGAAGAACAAGATGCTATGGATATTCTAATCACTCCATGAAAAAATGTATCTTGCAAAAAGTTAAATGCTGACTCGACAACTACATTTAAATGAGATCCGGTTTCACTTCAATTACACATTAGAAGTACATTTTTCATATCTTTCATTTTTAATTCCAACACTACAGTTAAGCTCTAACACCTTGAAATGTGTGCGACTCCGTGCAGTACACGGTGCTGAGAGCTATGAGCCAGCTCAGAGTTGTGCCAGACCGCCACCTGACAAGGTACTGTGTGCATGTGTGTTTGTGGGATCCAAGTTGTCATGCACTTTTGGAATGGCAAATATAATGCAGATTGTACTTGTGTGGATATTATGCAGACACAAATCATAGCTCTGTATTGCTCCGCTCTACCTTTTGTATCAGGGAAGCAACTTGCTTCCAGGGTGAAACTGGTCTCAATACAGTTCTCATGCAACTCCTTAGCAAATGTGATGCAGATGGAAGCATATTCCGTCACCATTTCCTTTGTTATCAGTTCCTCCTTTCTCAGAAGTGTACTGTGAGGCACTGGCACCACTGAGAGTGTTCAGATTTATCACTATGGGATAACAGAACCACATGCAAATAGCACTCTGCATGTCCTCATCTCCTCTGGCTGAGCCCTCTGGACTCCATTTTCGTCCTTCACAAGGTGAAGTATCAATACCTCATTTTAATAAGGTGTTAGCCCTGGTTTTCTATTATCTTTATTCCTTACCATTTCTCCTGAATGATGTTTCTGTTGTTTGTTACTATTCTTCCTCCCTCAAGCCACTTCATCAATTTACAAATTTTAAGATGCAATTCCATTTATCCTAATATTTCTTTCTTTTGATTCCATAAGAGGGTTCAAACTGTGTCTCACAGCAATAGCTTGCAGTCCTTACATGTGTCTTGTTAAACACAGAACAGTTTATCTAACCCACAGTCTGGAAAATCCCGCAGTGCCAATCCCCTACAAATTGTTTCACAAATATGCTCTGTTTTATTAACTGTGCAAACCGGAGTATGGTAACTAATACTACTCTAACAGTCTCAGTTTACTTTCTATTATAACAACATTTCCATAGAACCATATATTCCTATCCTTGTATGCTTTGCATTTTCATGGAGTGTTACTGGCAGGAGATTTGTGGCTGCTACACATACACAATAACCAATATTGAGGTGAAAAGACAGTTCAGACTCCTGATAATTCAGTACATCACCAGTAAGTGCAAAGAATTGCATCTGCTCACATTAGGGAAGATTTTGCTTTTTGGAAGCTATAAGGAAATCAAATATTTGCTTTCAAATTTGATTTTCCCATTGGTTCAGTTTTTCTCCTGTATAAACTTGGAACTGTGAAATATAAAGAAATAACAACATATAAAATTTAGCATCACAGAGGACTGCGTAATGAGAATTTAGAAAAGCTGATCAAATGTACTTTAGGTTAATAACAGAATCGATACACGATTTCACATTGTCATCTCCAAAACTCAACAAGCTATTCTCTGTCCTTAATGAATTTAAACCATTATTTCAAGGGAAATGCCATAATATTTTGGAAAACTATATTGCCTGGGCATGACATAGCAAACCAGCAGTACATACATGACTGCCACAAATAGAAAGATAAAGAACTTATCTCCTTTTCGACTAGGATAAGACAAGACAGAAAATAAAAGCATTAGAATGCAAAAGGAATTATTTAGAAAGCATAAACTCTTCTCAGCTATTAGGACAGTAGGATGTTACAAGAGCTACTTAGAAGGGCCAATGTGCTTTTAAGAGCAGATGAGGCAAATATCTGCAAAAAACACTTCAATTTTAATCTGCCAAGGAGTGGGCTAGGATGCCTCTGCACATTCCCTCTACACACGATGCTATGATTAATAACCAGATCACACGCTATCTAGGTGTGTTTCAGGAGGAAACTACAGTAATGCAACGTAAGTTAAAAATTCTGCCTCTATTCTGAGGGCAACAGCCCTGATCAGAGTGCACTGTCTGTAGAAGCAGAGCAGACCTCCAGGGAGCTCCCACACCTGCAGCTCAGGTGTGGCCTGCCACTCCATGGCCTGGCAGGTATTCACAGTTGCACCACTCACCTTCTGCTGTGTGGGTGCAATTCTGAGATTCCTCAGATTGCTGGGGTAGGAAACACAAAATTTTAGCTACAACATCCTTATAACCTCCTGAACTCTGGTGTGGCAAAACTGCGAGTGTATTATGCTCAGAGACCTGGCAGATTGGGTAAGCACCTTTGTAAACGAATAGAGTAAGTCAGCTATGACTGAAATTACTAAGATTCCATTGCATTAAATAGAAAAGATAAAAAAAGAAAAAGATTGAGGTCCCAAAGGAGAAGAAAAGAACATGTTAGAGAATATTTAGGTAATTAAGGTGATTTCAGACAGTCTAGACCTGATGATTTTCATCATAAAATATGCAGAGAACAAGCAGAAGGAATCTCAGAAGTGATTATCTATGGGAACTTGGAGAAAAAGAGATATTAAAAGGATAAACCCAGTCCTAATATTAAAAAGTGTGGGAATGTGCTAAGGGCTGTGGGAGGCAAGAGTAGCTGGAAAAATGTTATTGAATAGCTTAACTTCAACTGCTAGCGAAAAAAAGTTCTTTGTAAGCATCTAGAAGGTTATAAGAAGGCAGGTAACAGCCAACACAGTTTGCAAGGACAAATTATGGCCAACAAATCCCATTTCCTTTCGTGACACAGTATGGAGGTAACCACCTAAGGGAGTAGCTGAGCTCAGTCTGTCCCAAGTTTGGCTCTCTTCAAAGCTTCACAACAGAGAGATGCTTTCTAATCTCGCAGACAGCACCAAAGAAGGAAGGTCTGCAGGTATGCAGAAGAATGGGAACAGAAATCAAGATTTTGACTAACTGAAAATGTAGTATGGAGGTGGAAGGAAAGGGAAAGAAGATAAGGCTGAACAAGGCCAAAAGAAGAACTATGTTTGCTCAGGAACAAGCAGAATCAGAAATGCAGGACTGAGGACAGAAAGACTGCTAGGTGGTAGATTACAAAATGAGAGTGAACCAACTGCATCATGCTGTCCCAAAAAATAGAAACTGCTGCCTGGATTGCATCAGAACTACCTCCCCAGCAAGGTGCTGTTCTGAGGTCTCAGTTTTAGTGTCAATCCTGAGCACTGCAGAGAGATGTGGACAGACTAGAGGCAATCTAGAGGAGGGTGAGAGTGAAAGTGACCAAGGGACCATAATCTGTGACAAAGAATTTGAGTTGTTCAGCCTAAGGAAAGAAGTGGTGTGTATGGGATGTTTGAGGAATTAACAGCCTTAAAGAAGACAAGTGTCAGTTGCCAGGAGGAACGAAGTAACGTTTGGTATGGAACAGAGCATATAATTGTGTGTAACTGTAGGAAGGAAGATTTTTCCTAATAGTAAAGACACTAAAACTGGGGAATAGCCTGTCTAGTGAGACTGGAAAGATCTCACTTTTGGAAGTCCTAACTGTAATGTTAGAGGAATGTCTGCTAGGGCTGACATTAGTATCCTGCATGTCTTGCTTTGAGGGTCACAGACGGACTGGAAGATGCATTAAGGTACCTTTTACTCCATTTATCTATAATTAAGGGATAACTGAAGGATACCATTATTCTATCAATTGGCATGAGATTTCCTAAACCCCAAAGCTTTGTTTTTCCTATACCTCCACAGCTGTCAATAAAATTTTCTTCTTTCCCTTTACAGTTCTGACATATTTCAAATTTATAGAAAAATACATCTATTTCTTGCTTTCCAATGAAACGTGGGTTTGATGCTCTAAATCTAACACTTTTTCTTGTTTTGTGTTAACATAAAATATTTCAAGCTGTTCAGAGATTGAATTTAATCCTCCTTACAATAATCCAAATTCAAATCCTCATTTCAATTATCTCTATATTCTGTAGAATCCCTCAAATGATTCAATGCTGAAGTATTATATGCGTTATAATTTAAAACTCAGAAGTTATGAATGGAAGCAGATTATATCTTATTAAAATGTTAATTCCAGTCCTTTGAGATAATTGTAACTACAAGCAATTGGTTAATGTGTCAGAAATAAACACTGTCAGAAATAACTGAACAAAAATAAGCATATGGACCTCATTCACTTCAGAAAAATAGGAAGGCAGAGTTATAGGACTGATTTTCAGCTGCACAGATACAGGTAAAGACCCTAGCCCCAAAACAATAGTTTTGCATACTTCTTTATGTATCTATAATTCAAATTTCAAACTTAATTTTCCCTTCTGCATTTACATATTGAGCTGAAATTCTAAGGCCTGACAGCACAACATGCACAGTGCTGTGTGATGGAGTAATGCCATCCTGGCATTAACTTACTGTGACTGTACAACCAATACAGTAGTCAAATACAGGTCTAGAAAATTCCTATTTGTCCAACTCTGCCCTAAGCAGTGACCAACCAACAGAGCATTTGGTGAAGGATCTGAGACTGTCCTGAATTATCTCAGGACAAATAGAGCTGAAAACTGTAGAAGTAAATATGAAAGGATAAAAATTATTCTTACCAGTATCCTAGCCAAACAAAATAAGAAGGAGAGAAACAGTAAGACATGAAAAAGATAAGGTGCATTACTCTGAAGCTGAAATCAACACCTACATGCAGATTTACTGGAGACAATTCCATTCAACATGGCATCAAGTCCAGATCCATTTATTGTCATGAGCAACTGCACTGCAGTCAATGATGTTACTCGTGTGAGTAAGCAGAGAAGCTGACTTTTACAGAGGTAACAACAGTTTCCAATTATTGTTAAAGTAGAAGTACATAAATCAATCCTACAAAACACTTTGGATAACGACATGTAGGTTTTTCTGAAAGTAATGCCTCCTGTCAATTTTCACACAGACTACAACAGACACAAAGAGAACAATAACACTTTAATAAAATAGTTCTCAGATACAAAATGCCATTTTTTCAGCATGGTCACCACCATTTCCACCAGTCATGAACAAAAACCTGCATGTCATACTCATAAAAATCTGCACGAGCAGAGATGACCTGTTGTCACTGCTGAAACTCAGCACCCACAGCCCCACTGTGCTCACATTCACTATTTTTGTCTCCACAGATCTTCAACAAGTGTCAATGAATGTCAGTGGGTGCCATTTTTTCCACTTAGAAGAATTAATTTCCTTTGCTTCACATGCACTTCCATGTCAGACTCCTTTCTATCAGACTGCCTCTCTGCTGCCATCTGTGACACAGCAACAACATGTAATGAAACACTGGTGAGCAATTTCAGCCTCTACTGCCGTATCACCAACATTTGTCTCTGCCAGCATGGGCCAACACAATAAAATAGGAGGCATTACTTTCAGAGAAGATCCCATATGAAGTACTCACTATCTAATTCCCATAAAACGACATTCCATATAGAGGGGTCTGAGGTACCTTATCATCCCCTCTTGACTGTCTTTTATCAACAAACAAACAAATCAGCAAGTCAATGGCCAAAACAAAAAGCAAGGGCTGAGAACACATTATTGTGATGCATCCCAGCATACTAGAAGGAGCAGCAAAACAACGAGCAAACACAGCATAATCCTGGAGGAGTTAAAGGTTTAAAGCACATTGTTTATAAATCCACACAACAGAATAGCCCCTGAACTCTAGACTTATTTTAGCATATATTTTTCTTCAAAATCTTCACTTAAACAGAAAATGCACACAGTGCTGTGCCTTTTTCCACTGAAAAGATAACCTTCAGAATGTAAATCAATGCACTTTTGCCCTGGTAATCCAGTCTTGCAGAAAGCTGTCTCCAGCTAAACAATATCAGCAGAAAAAGGCATATTAAGCCTTCACTCTTCAGTAGGGTATTCACCCCAGTGAAGTGCTCATTTTAAATCCATGCTGAGATCATTTTAAATGCTACTGGCACAGTCAATCTAAGAAACATCTGACTGTCTGTCTCAGTTATTTAAATTGGGAACATGTCAATGAAGTTGTAACATTTTGGTAATCCTAACTATCAAGACCTTAAAAAGGCATTAAATCATCGGGCTACTTTTGCCCCTGAGCAAGTCAGTATTGGCATACTCCCTTGTATTCCTACTTGCCTCTCATTGCAGAGGACGCTGCAGGAGTGTTGCTGTGGAGGTCTGAAAGCACTCTGCATTGACCAAACGTATGCTGGAGGAGACCACAGCAAAGCAAAACGTGTGTTCATATCCCATCCTCACCTCTGGTTAAAAGCAAAAATGAAAGAAAAAGTACCATTCTTCAATTTACAATTACACAAGATCGTAAATATACTGTATACAGAAATATACAGCAACTCAATATATGGTTCTGTGTGATTCTGCTTCCTGGTACACAGCTTGACAGCCACTGAATTAACACCTCAACAAAAGGTGTTGAGGGTGCTTCCCTTAAAAAAAGGGAAGCAGTTACGTATAAACAAACAAACAAACAAACAAACAAATAAGTAAGTATGTATGTAGCAAGATCTGTAGCAGTAGTGAGGATTTGTACTAGCTAGCAGCTTGTGAGGATATAATTCTGAAAAAGAGTAAGATCACACGCTTTCAAGGCCAACTGAATTGCTGCCATACTGCAAGATGCTTGAACCCCATCCCAAGTATAGGAATTGCTGCTCTTACTCTGTTCTGTTTCCTCGTAAGATGCAAAAGCCTGTTCTCTCCCACCCATAGTATGCTGCACAGGCTCAAAGATTTAATAACAGTTTCCTTTGAGCTCACTGTGATCAAGCCTATATATAACTACCCCTCTTATTTACGTTTCAGGATTTGAAATGGCACACCTGCAGTCAAGCCCACACATTTTACAATCCCATAAGCATCAAGCAAAGCTGACTCCATCTGACTTCCTTGAAAGAAAACTGAAACAGTTCTCATTTTTAAAACTTCTTATGAAACAAGTGAACTTTTCAAAATGACATTATTCGAAGAGAACAGTGAATCCTAATACAGTGAGACAAGGATTCCTGAGGTCAGAAACATCAGCTTTACAGAAATGTCCTAAGGGATGCCTGAATGTATTATCTCAAGACCTTTAACCTCTCACTTAGGCCCTACTGCCCGTCACTCCACTATCAATCCATTTCTAACATTTTACTTGGCTATGAACTTCTTGGAATGACAAGAGGATGATTCATAACATATAGTAAGGCTTCCAGGAAGCTTTTTCACTCAAGCTACAGGCTAAGTGAATCAGCCTTTTGCTTTCTCCCAGGAACTACTTATCTTCAATCTTTCAATTAAAGGTCAAAAAATGAAAGAAGACAGCTCAGTCATCTATTATCCTTTCCCCCTTTTCTTATTGTAAGCAGCTCTGTTCTTTACATAGTTGTGTCTTAACGAGTTTGAGATTGTTTTCATTGGCAGAAACACAAAAATCATCTTGCAAATTTAAAGAACAAAAGGAAAAATGCACAGAGTGGTGGCAATTCCTCTTGTGACTCCTTTTGACACTAGGTTGCTTAGATCCTCCTGACAGAAGCAAATCCAAAGCCTTTATCATAAATTAGCAAATATTTTTTAGAATGTCAATTTGATAGACTTAAAGAGAAGTATCTTTTCCACCTGCTTGTTCAGAAAGGAAAATACAGAAATGGAAAGTATGACTGCTGTTTGGCTTTGTTGTCTGAATTTCAGGGTAGAGGGGAGTTGGTTTTGGATTTTATCAGACATGTACATGGCAAAAAGTAACCAAGGATGTGGATTAGCATACAATGCCTATTTCATCGTTGCCCTAAGGCCCTGTTGTATCAGCTCAGACGGAGCTCTGGTGGGTCACTGGGCAGACCTAAATCTCATTAAAGAATACACTTGGCACTGACAGTCTCCATGCAGGTCAAAGAAGCGGCTCCACTTGCCCCATGCCTAGCCCAGGCACAAGCCTAATACAAACACAGGGTGATTTTGAGGAGGTCAGAGTCACAGGAGAGGAAAGCATGTGAACAAAAAATAAATGAAGGAAAAGCTGAAAAAAAATGGTGTTCTGGTCAAATCACAACAATTTGAGATTTCCCTCTATCCTATTTCTTCTATGGGGAAAAAAAAAAAAAAAAAAAAAAAAAGTAATCATCCAGATTAATCAACAAACATATTTTGAGGCACAAAAAAAAAATGATTTACTTTCCCTAACTTGGCCAGTTTACCTGTTCTTTTGTCATCAGAGGATTGTGCTCCTATATAAAATATTGCACCAAAAAGTATCAAAGGTTTTGGTTTTTTGAGGGGAGAAAATAATGAACTGTTTTGACATTCATAAAAATCCTTTATCTTGTCCCTGGGTGTATTTTTATTCCTCAGAAACTCTAGTTATTGCTGAAAGAAAAGGTTGCTGAAATAAAAGGGCTGTAAGAGCTTACTGCTGGTAAGTGGGCAAAAGTTGGTTAAACCCCCCAAAAGCTTTGGCTCTCTACTCCAGACAGAGCTTGTCATTGGTGAGGGTTTGTGAGAAGAACAGTGGGAGCCCCCATCTCTGTCCTCTGCCCAGCACGAGTGCATACTGCCTGAATTGGATGGATCACTGTGCTACCTTGGAGAATCACCTCTGGACCCATCTCTGAGCTCACTAACATTGCGCTGTGGCCTGGATGTGCAGCCCAGCAGGTGGGAGTCAGACCCCTTCCCAGTAAGGGCTGGCCATTACAAAGGCTGGCGGCTAGTTCACATTGTGAGCTACAGTTACAGACTCAGGAGAGCTGTGATTTACTGCAACATGATCAGCTTGTTTGACAGACGAGCCCATGAAGAATAGCAGGAACCAGCTGCTGAGCACTCAGTGCAGCCTGGCGCGGCACCGAGCCCTGCGCGGGGGCTCAGCAACATCCCCTGCCTCTGTGTCTGCATGCCCAGCTGAACTCCTGAGCACAGCCACGCTCAGTTCAAATGCAATCTTGCATATCTGGGAAGGAAAAAATGATTAATGGTTAATTCTGAATTAAACTGTGAGTGCAAGATTGAATTTCCTTCATGAATGACACTGTGTGTTAGTGTTAGTAGCTGTGTCACAAACCAGCTCCGTTTTGCTTGTTCATTACAAAGCCGATAATGGGACTAACAGAGCATGTGCACCAAGTGGCTGCTTTTTGTAGCTCGACTCGGGTTCAGCACTGCGTGCCCGACTGACAATGGGAGTGCTCAGGCACAGGCTCCCGATTTGTCACCTGGCTACCCTTGCACACTGCTGTACCTCTTGATATAGATGAAACAGAGCTGCTGTTTGTTCCCTTTCAAAGAGGGAAATGTTCTTTTAAATTGGTAAATGATCCTTGGCACGGTTAAAGGAAAAAGTTTACAAAGAAAATGAGTCCTCTCCATGACCTGAAAAAAGCCACATTCCTCTGCACCAGCTCTTCACAATGCTTTGTGTGGGTGAAAAAGACCTGATTGAGGAGCAGGGCCTTAGTGAACTCCCTGCAACCATAGCACAACTCCCCATCACCTTTCTAACATTTACAGACTTATTTCCTAGATAATTTGAATCTAATCTATCCCACATCTACCCTCAGCCATGTGTTCAATTCTATGCACTTATGCCTCTGTATGCATCATTGAGATTTTTGCATTCTGATATCTTTTTTAGGGGTACAATGATTCATTTCCCATCATTTGTTTATCATTTCCCATCATATTTCTTGACCTAGTACAAGCAGTCAATGGAACTGCACATTTACATCACATATGCCTCTGGCTCCTCTCTTTATAAGAATGGCCTTCTTTGAATTGTGTAATTGAAAATAGAAGTTTAGATGACTGAACTTTTCAGAGCTCATAACAACTCTCGACTGCTACCCACATCTCATGGAATAGGAATCAGAAGCAGCATTTTGATCTACTGTTCTTATTTCTTCTGCATGTTGTGAGGCTAAGACAGAGGGATAAATTACAAAGATCCTATTTATTGCAGTGGTACTGAATTGACCCCATGTCTTTCTGTGGTGCTTTCCAAGTGTGACTCGGCTTCATGCTAAAGGGAGACACATTATCAGCACTTCACAGGGGCCTGCATGGGGGTTGCAATGCAGTGGCTTCCTTTGTGCCCTATGATCTCAAACATGTATCTCTGCACCTTATTCGTCAAAATAAAAAGAAAAATCAAATCAATATCAAATCAAAATCAATATTTGCTTGCAAATCTCTGCTCCCAAGTCTAAGGAAACCACCCAATAACCTTGACAGCATTCTGAAGGCCATGTGTGACTGTGGATGTCAAGGAAATGAATGTAAGAAAGTTATCCTAAGGATGAATTATTCAACAGTTTCAAAGGAAATGAGAAAAAAACTTCAAAGATGCAAGAATATAATTAGCGAATTTATAGCAGGTTGTCCAGAATCAGGCCCAGTTACAGCAGTGCAAGAAATATAACTGAATTCAGACAGAAAAAAAACCACCAAAACAAAAAACAACAAACTAAAACAAAAGAGGAACCAGAGCTATGGCAGAATAAGCAATAAAGAGTGAAGAATCTTTTGCTGTCTTTCTGGAGTCAGCTTTTTAGTAATCTGCTTTTTAAAATACATTGAATATGCTGGCAAACATCCACACACTTTATATATATCACCCACAGAAGAGTCTACCAGTCTATCATTCTCAATAGGCATTGAAAGGCAGTAAATGTCTCCTTGTTGTGTTCTGAAAGTCTTCCAGGTCCAAGCTATCACTTACACTGAAGGTTATATGACGTTTGAGGAATGGAACACTTCCAAAACAAACAAAATGCTCAGAGAAAAAGTACAGGCTGTGGATACATCATTGGCTGTAACAATGCTAAGAGGACTCTGAGAAGAGAACAAGGTGTTATTCAATTGCTGGATTATTACCATCATTTCAGTTTGGGCATAAAATTACATCTGACCACAGGTCAGACACACCACTGTCTGCAGCAGAGTGTAATTACACCAGCAGTTTTCTTCTTTCTAGCATAGCCCAAATACAGACCCACTAGCTCCTGCAATCTTTAATTTATCACATCTCGCTAAAACATTTTATTCTTTTTGATGATGAACACCAACAATAAAGACAGCAGCTTCAAAGTGTACTGTCAGTCCTTTTACCTTAATAGCTCATGCAGACACCATAGGCTTCTTGTCAACTTTCAGAGCTCTTAAATGTAGAAAAAAGGCAAGGTTGCTCAAGAGAGTCAATCTCTATTAACAGGAAAAGGACTAGCAGCGCATTGTAAGAGACGCTTGTCATTGCAAAAAACGGAACTGAAAAGTGACTATGTACTATTTAGATATTCTCCACATCACAATCACTGAGCTTTTCTCTGAATGCATATTTATACAGCAGGTGGCATTATTAGTGAATGAAGAACCACACAAACGTTGAGTGACTCACTTTCCTAAATATGAAGTTGAAAACCCTTTGATCAGACGTTTCCTGCTTTTCCATTCCATTTCAAGAACAAAGGAAGAACTACTTGTAGCAACGTGAGCAAGCAAGGCTTTCACTGAGTATTAATGAATTAGTGTTTTGCTGAGCAGCTTTGTATCTTGTTCTTAGCTAGTGTTAGATATGAATGGCAGTGACAGCTTAATATACACTTTCCCAGATCCTGAACGTTCGTGTAATTTGAGGGGTCAGAAAAATGATTTTTTTTTCATTTTTCAAAATACAAAGAGAAAAACATCTTGTTCTGAAGATGGATTTTTTTTTTTCTTTTAACACATAAAAAAGTAGATGTGGATCCTCAGTTATACTTAGTAACAGGGCATGAAACAGCCTAGGAAAGTGCCCTAAGACAGTTATTTAACATTTTCCATGATATAAGAGACTTTTTGGGAAGCATACTCCCAGCCAGCTGTGCATCATCTGCATCCTGCCAGTCATAGGCAGGGAAGCTGCTGGGTGTGCAGGGGCACATGGTGCTCCAGGCAGCCTCACACCAGCGGTGCCCTGCAGGACTCATTAGTTGGCAGCTTTCTGCAGCTCTTTCAATGGCTTCCCCCCTGGTGATGTTGGAAGTCTGGAAGAACACGCATGCTAAACTCCTTCCCCATCGTTGTGAGCCAGCCTGAGATTTTGACACTCCACACTTTACTTGTAAAACATCAGTGACCTATTTCTTGTGTTGCCCTTTCAGAGAGGAAGTAATTCCGTGGGTGAGAGAGAAATGCTGTGGCAGATGCTGAGGGCTGTTTCCAGATTTTTCTTTGCAACATACATTTGTCATTTTACACTTCTATCTCAATATGGCTTACCTGCTTTTAACTTTAATTAACTTCTACTACTAACACTTCATATACTGCTCTGAGTTTGAGGGTATGATAGGCAAACATTACTATAGTTAAGCAGGTGAAAAATATCAACAATAAGCAGGGGATTTATTGTAATCAGTCAATATGCTCAGCCTTGCAACTGCTCAGTACTTTATGCTCCATAATTACATGGTTGCCACAGTGTAGCCATTCAACAGTGTTATAATTAGTGAGTAATTAACTGAAGAATTTGATGACATGCTGCAGAGCACAAAGCATGTGTGTTGTTGATAGCAAAAGAATTCATCACCTGTCTTCGTAACAATTCTCTGAAGCCACCATGAAAACCCTTTGTTTCTCATTTGTGTATTTCAGAACTTTCTGGGTGCTGTACAAGATCAGAGACATTTATAGATGGTTGAGATCACAGCAGTTAGGCACTATGCCGTTATTGAAATCAGCCATATTTAGTCGCTCCTGTGAATCTCAGCCTTACGTGTGCACATGTATAAAGCTGTTTCAATACATCCATGCACTCAGAGCTATATATCTCCCTCTATTGGTGTGTGTGTATATATATATATATATGCTTGTGCCTGTAGGATTAAAGTTATGTTAATATAGCTGAATCACAGTAAGCAGTAAGTTAAGATAGCTATTCTGTTAGAAAACAGTCTTGTTAAAGGCAACTTTTTTAACATTTGTAAATTAGTAATATTCATCAACATACCTAATGAAGTTACAGTAGCAGAAATGCAGAGCACAGAAAGCTCGTGCAAGCTTCTGAGAGGAGAGATGTGAAAAGGAACAGGGAGGTCCGGCTGATCCCTGGCAAGGAAGTGCAGGATGTACGTGGATAGTAGAGAAGGGCTGCAGTTTTCATGCCAGATGAGGGAAAAAAAATCTGCATGAGAAAAGCTGAATGCCACCCTGAAAGCTGCTTTCCGTTTCTCATGCCAAGTCTTGGTCTCTACATAGGACCAGTGACATGTTTCACTTTGATATTTTCAATCCATTGTTTTTCTGAACATGGTTTTTTTTTTTTCACAGCTTTTTAGGTTATCCAAGTATTCCGGACCATTTAAAGGCTCTTCCTTATCCTTTTGTTAGAACAGCAGCACTGCTCGCTGTGCATGTCTGTACATAATCTCCAGTAATCTTTGCCAGCAGAGAGCTGGAACACCTCCCAATTGTGTTGTCTTTTAAGAGAATTATTTTACATTTTTTGGTTGTGGTGCCTGAAAGATTTAGTCACATATATACTGGAAAGACAGACATTCCTTACGGAGTGACTGTGTCAGCTTGAATTTGACAGAGCAAGCCAATGCGAGCTATGTGCTCTCCTGAACTGAATAAATGAATAAATAAATAAATAAATAAACTCCTCAGAAAGCTATCAAACATTGCAAAGCAGTTACAGATGTAAACACAACAGCCTATAATTTCCCAGTGAATGTCAAGTTGGAACAGCGTAGGTGGTGCTAAAAATCTACCTGTGACTTTCTCATGAAACCCTCGTTACTGCAGCCTCAATTTTGGATTAGCCAAGAGTTCCTAAAATTTACTGCCATATGAAGGGAATGTGATCCAGTGCAATACCATCTCTTCAGCTGTTTCACAGGCTGATTTAGAAAGCCCTGACAGGAGATTTTAAAGCAAACTTGGTTTGGTGGCCTCCTGACTTCAGGAGATGTAACTCTCCTACTTTCACCTTTTTAGAATACACATTTTGAAATTAATGATGACAAATTAAATGTTGGTACTTTGAAAAATTTACTCCGCAGTCTTTAAAGCTCTGGCCATCGCCATGGCCCTGACACAGCCCTTAGGGCAGGTTGGACATGCTGTGCCAGGCTGAGGGGCTGGCATGCCTCCTGCAGCAGCTGGCATTTTGAGTTGCTTTCTGCCCCGTGGTACAGTCGAAGCCCCCTGACCAGATGTGCTGCCCACGTAAACCTGAAGTGCACCTGCCTCTCCTTGGGCACAGTGATTGGATGCATAGAAAAATTACAGCGAGCCCTCTGTTGCCGCAGGTGGGAACATGGAAGGAAAAAAAAAGATCATGTTTCTTACATTTAGGAAGCAAATAAGCCTGCTGTATGTGAGGGATATCAGCAGGGCAGTGTGATAAGCAGATGCCTGTATTTATTTGCAAAGCAGATTCCTCAGGAAGCCAGGCTGCCCTTGTACTGCCCAGCACCACACCTCAGCTTCACCTTCCTGATAACCCGGCAGTGAGAGAGATTGCAGCCTTGTTCTCACTCTCCTTTACAATCTCCTCTTTGCTGTGATTGCCAAGAGGAGGACCTGTCTGGTAGTACTTAGCAGGATTTCCTGTCAGCCTTTCATATCCGTGAGATACCAGAATGAGATTGAAACTCGCCTGAGAGCCGTCACACAGAAATGACTGGTCAGCTCTGGTGAGAACTCGAGTGAGTCAGAGTTTCAGCAGTGACACAGGACCAAAACCCCTCAGCCATGCAGCCCCCCCTCTGCCATTTGCAGGAGACGAAGGAAGGATGTTTTGCAGTTGTTGTTAATGGTGGCCTAACAACCTCCAGCAACCACACCGAGGACAGGGCTCAGAGCAAGGGCCTTCACAGCCCCTGCCTGAAATGCACACACAAATTGAGATGCATTCCTCACAGCATGCTGGATCATAGCTTCTCCACAAAGCAACTGCCGCATGCTTGCAGGCTTTTTGGCTGAGTGTGAAGCTGACCTTAATTGTTTATAGGTGTTTCCAGATTAGGGAGAAAAAATGCCGCCTATACAATTCTATTAGCAAGCTAATCAAAAGAGAGCACAGGGTCTGACGGCGCTGGAGCTCAGTAAGGAGGAGCACTTGGCCATACCAAATGCTTCACTGAGGGGGCAGGGTGAATAAATGCAGCAGTACATCAATAGCAGGTGAATCAATTGATACAGAAATTAGATGTCATGTACAGCAACTTGGCCTTTATTGCTTTTCCAATATAGCTCATCTTTTGCTCTCTTCATTACCATTAAATAATACTTGGGAAGTAGAGCTCTTTTGCAGTTTCTCTATTTAAAAGGTGGACTTTTATTGCACAGATATTTTTTTTTTGTTCTTGACAAGATTTGAGAACATCTATTTGAGTTTATTACTTTGGGTAATAAAGCATTTAGGGAAACAAATGCAGAAGATACTGCTTTAATCAAAACTGATAGCACTGAAATCTTCAGACAGCAGCAGTAGGATGGTGATGGAATTCCAAGTCTTTCAGCAGCTTAATCTGCATCAAGACCAAGGCATTTCTGAAAGGTTTCTGTCATGGAACTGACAACATGTATGTGTCGTGTTTTTACTTAGAACACACATGTCAGTGGAACAAGGGGGACTTTTTCACTGTCCTCAAGCAGATGGGAGATGCTGTCCTTTCTGCCAAATGAGGGTAAGAGCTGCAGTGAGCTCAGGCACCGTACCTTGCTTTTGTCTCCAGTAGGTAGACAGCCATCCTGTAAGTGTAGGCCCTCTGTCCCAAATACATCATTTTATCATATAGTTGGTCTTTAGTATAAGGTTGACTTAGACAGTTTAAATGTCAGTTACACACTACATTGTGTGCTTTTAGAAAAAACACACCTATTGAGTAGTTTTTAACATCCTTAAGGTCCTTAAGTCAACCAAACCTAATTTCTGTGATGGTACTTACATAGATTATAACTTCTGTATCGTGTGTCGTGAACCCAGGGAGTGCTAAAGCACACAGTGCTCAGAGATTACAGTAATCTTAAGAAGAGTATCCTCACTTCTAAGCACCATTATTGAAAGCAACAATGCATTTCCCCCACGGACACATAGTCCCTGTGCCTTGTTGAGGTGCAGGGAGGAAACAGGAGAAAGTCTTGCTGCAAGTCAGGCGCCAAAATCCTATGCCATGTCCTATTTTCAGCTACTGTGACTCTGAGAGAAGAATATGGACATATATAACATCACTTCTGGGCACCCAGATGTGTCAGAGGAGAATAGATGGCACCCAGCGCTCATCAGTCCCTATTCCCAGTTGTTTAGGTAACAATTCTCCACAAAATTTGCCTTCCCAGTGTGAAAGGATTTGGGAAAGAATAATAAGCAGGCATCAGGTGAAAGCCATTACGCCCTCAAGATCTTCACAGTGGACTCACACAAATAGGAGTATTAGGGCAACTGTACATCTGTGACAAAGCTCACAGCATGCCCATGGGGGGATCTGACACTAGTCCAGCTATTGGGTCTTGTAGAACAGTGCAACTCTAAATCTTTGTAATCCCATTATGGAAATGACAAGGGGAAAAACCCTGCCTTAGCCTAAGTCAATGTCAATGTCAATTTCTAGTGACAGCTTTTCAGCAAAATCATCTTTTCTAGGACTGGCAAGAAAAGAAGAGCTACAGGGCAATGATACATTCTCTAAAGAAGGAGACTACACAGACAATCGGAATGTACTGTACTAATTTTACCACTTACAGGGAAATCTGAGCTGTAACCAACAGATTTTCAAGGGCTAAAGATACACAGACAACTGAAAGTTTCAGTGTAAGAGGTGATTTGTGAAACTTACTGAAGCTCAAGTCATGTAATTTGCACAGGATCTATTCATTTCGCCTTTTTATGTGAATTTATTCCTTGGTTGTAAATTCACCTACAAGGCCATATGAAGAACAGGGCAATGTGCTGTACAGTGAAGACGAATAAGAAATGGATAAAATTGCACTTAAATGCATTAGGTCTTACCTGAAAACTATTAAATGTTTAACACAGCCTTGAACCTGTCTATAAAGCAATATTAATTTCTCCCTGTTTTTCAGGAAAAGACTTATGGGCACACTGAATGAACACAGTGGAACCTGTGGATTGTCTTCTAAGAATTTCAGCCTCAGACTTCAAAACCTTTTTTTTTTTCTTCTTTTTTTTTGTAAAAATTTCCTTTTAGAGAAATGCAACATCATATATAGAAAATAAACCAAATACCTGCTGAAAATACCAAGAACCATTTATCCTGATTCTTTTAACTAACTTGCATGCAGCAAAATAAATCAGATGGATGTCCCACCCATGACAACCAGAAAGGACATTTTTCAAACTGTATGAGCAGCTCAAATGAGTTTCAAACAGGTGAGGGGAAGGTGTATGTAAAATCCTATTAGAAAATAATGGGATTTTATGTGCCTACCGTACTTCAAAAGACGAAAGCTCCTGTACTTCATTTCTTTACCAATCGTTTTATCTTAAGCAATCTCTGAACCCTTTCTGATGCTCTGATGGGTGGGCTGATCTCATTTAGTCATATTAGCTGAGCACTGACAATGCTGGCAGCTCAGACTGTGCACTCCCTCTGCATATTTGAAAATTTTCTCCCTTTCTCACTTTCTAAAGTTGTACAACACATTTATTTCAGTTTGAGATCATTATTTCTTTCTTTTCAAAAGCTATGCAGCCTGGTGAGATTCATTTCTCCTTCCCCATTGCCCAAAAACATCATCAATTTTTTGTTTTTGTTTTATCTAGAGGAAAATCTACACGTTCACATGAGCAAACTCCACCCTCAGCTCTCAGCCGGCTACATAAATCTACCACGCTTAGTACTGTAACTGTGCCACATGTGCTCTATAATGATGACATAGTGAAAGGCAGTTAGTTTTGTAACTCATCAAAAACCGGCATCAATGTTAATTAGGCTTAGTATATTAAGCCATGACCTGGCATGCTCTCTGATCCAATGAACACACTGATGTTACCGCTCCTAAGATTGCTCTCTCACCATAGTGGATCTTCTGAGAAAATTGCACCTGAGATCAGCAAGCAATCACGTTTCTGCTATCTCAGCACCAGTTGCAGAAGTACCAGTTTTGAAATGAGTGAGAAGTAAATCTAAGACTGCTGTCCTATCTTAAAGGGCAGTGTACCTTACATTTTGCAGGAAGATCTGCCATAAATAGCACTTAACAGATCAATGATAAACAGTAATTTCTTACTGCTCTTAGCAATTATCTTCTGTCCAGTATCAGTATCAAAGGTGTGCTTCCACATACAGTCTCCGTAAAAGACATATAGCAGCCATCAGAAAGTTACCCAGAACAGAAAAGGAAGCAGTCAACCTTCTAAGAAACAAAATTTCACCACTGTTCATTTCTTGTAGATATTCCATTTCCTTAGCTTCAACATTTGAAGGACATTAGGATTAACAGCATCTCTTGTGGCAAGACACTTCCATGCAAATGATACCATGGTAATGACACTCTGTGCGTGGAATCCATTAGCATAGGCAGTGCAGAGAACAACAACAACACAGGGGATCATCCCTGATCTTGGAATAGCTCTATGCTTTCCATCATAATACCAAGGTAATTTGTAACACAGAAAAACCAAAGTACTGTGCACTGCTAACACGCACACCCATGCCAGTAGGGTATGCCATGTCAAGGAGCATGTTAAACACAGTATTCTACTTCTCCACCGCCTGTGACAGTATAATGTGTCACATACCTACTGGAAAGTTTAGTCTAAGTCTTACTATTGCTTTCTTCACAGGCTATAACTAAACACTGTACATGTACACTACTCAAAAGACTGTGTTGGTGTGCAGGGAAGAAAAAAATAATGTTCTGCTTCCTGTTCCTGTCTGGAGAACTATCTGGAAGGGATGACAGCAAACCCCAACGAAGTGCAGTTAAGAATATTTGCCTTTGGAAGTCCTTCTGGAGCAGAGGTCAGCCTATGTGATAAAAAGGGAAACCAGAAAACCAGTATGTAAGAAATCTGGAATGTGAGAAAAACTATGAACATCCCTGAGAAATGCAGAGGTAGACACCTCTGGGGGACACAGCACCAAAAGTGCCCTGGAAAGCAATTGCTAGAGGAAAACTTCCCTAGGGATCTAGAGTTCTGCAAATGCCTATTCAAAGGACACGGCAGAATTTTTGTAACCCACGGAGAAAATGAAAGCTTATAGACAGAAAACCAAAGCTGGAGGAATCAGGTCACCCTTTTGTCCTTAGCAAGGATAAATTTGTCTGCAAACCTTTTATTCAATTTTTCTCACCAACTGCATCTGAGTTTTTCTGTTTAACAAATTCCCCTGTTGCCATGTATTACTTTGGCGTTCTAATAAAATGCAGTTGTAAATGCTGAGGATCCTTTTGGATATTCCCACTTCCAAGAAACAGTCAGAAAGGATCACTGCTGTGCTCAGGCCATGCGGGGCGCTTGTCAGAACTGGCATGGTTTGTTCTGAGCTCTGCACAAACCAAGAAGCAAAGGAGATGCAGATGGAGACCACATGGGTGCGTCTGTGCTTGGCTCACACCAAAGCACTCACTTTGAACACCTCAGCTCTCAAGCTCTGGTACTAAAGGAAATTTGCTTGAATTACACTATGTTGCTTCAACTCTTTTGAGGCCTAATCCAGTGTCCACTGACATAAGATAATTCCCATTGATTTCAATGGGCTGTGAATTACATCCTTTATTTCCTTTTTAAAGCTCTTTTTATGTTCTTCTCTTCTTTACCACAAGGCTTAAACCTGCATTTTCCCCCAAATCACAGATCCTGCTGCCCATGCACATCCGTCAATTGGATCATACTTGCTCTGAAAAGCAGTGCCAGCCGCTCAGGATGCACAGCCAGCCTTCATCACTCCTCCCGCACTATCTGCTTCATTAATAAAAACTGACATTTCACATTTTGGCTGTAACATACCTAACCAGACATTTATTATACACACAGAACGGCAAATGCAGCGTTCTCTGTCTCCCACTCTACAGTGTGGGCTTTTCTGATGATAAGTCATTTTATTATTCTTTCCAGACTCAAACGTGCTGAACCTTTTTTCAGGTCCTCTCAAGCATGCTAATTGCAAGTGGGCTTTATTAGTACTCAGAATTGAATTCGCAGGAAACATCAGTAGATGTCATGATCAGTAATGTGTGATCAATGCTTGACCTTTTGCCTCTACATTTGATTTAGTGGCATATAGCTGAACAAAAAGAACAAAAAAATCCAACAAAACACCAAACAAATACTAAAACCCAACGGACCAACAAACCAAAAATGAAAAAAGAACCAAAAACCCAAACCGTCAAAACCTTACCAAAACCAACCCCACAACAATCCATGTAACAACACAGAGGCAATTCTCTTCTATATTTGGTGGTTCTGATGCTCTGCATTCCCTTGTCCATGTTGTTTTGATTACCAGGTTCCTGGGAACACATGCCCAGATCCAGCAAAAAATATAACTACATGCCCAGACTTCTGTTGCAGCAATAAAATGTGCATAGAATAAACAGTCTGAAAAAAAAAAAAGTATCAGAACTGCAAAAACTGACCTCAAATTTAGCAAACTTTCAGTCATGCTTAAAGTCAGCACAGATCCATGCCCATCCCAAGTCCTGCTCAGTCTTCTAGGGGCACAGTTCAGTGGATCATGACTGGGGGCTGCATGAGGACCAACAGGAGGAAGATCTGAGCCATTTTGTTGAACCTGGCAGTTTCTCCACAAGTGCTGAGAATCAAAAACTGCTAAAAGCTCTTCAGAGGCTGCTCAAATTTGGTGTGGCAGCTTCTGTGTGGGCTGGCTCCTGGTGCGAGACAGTGCTAGGATAGGGACAGCTGAGCTCCTGATGGGTCTCAATGCTCTGCCAAAATGAATGGGCATGGGAAAAGGTGAATTGTGACAACTCATGCTTTTGTCTTGAGCAAAATATAGCTTTTGACAGAAGTCAGCATGGCCTCAAAATGGGAAGTTCATCTCTGCGTATTTTTCTGAGTGCTAGAGTTATTGCACAATAAAACCTTAAGTTTGGCTTAGTTTCAACCCAAACCAAAGACTGTGGCAAGGTTTTCACTTGACCTGAAAATAAACTCAGGTGTGAGTAAAATTTGGCTGAAAGCTCTGAGGATTTTTTTCTTGCACAGACACAGTACCAGTCCAGGTGCCAGTTCTTAATTGCACATCCTCAATAGCCTAATCACTTCAAGTCACTCTACAGTACTGAGCTGCCAAAGAAAACCTTTTCTGAACACTACTCTTTCTGCACAAGCAGCAAACTTTGCAAAATCCCAAAGACCCTGAAGTCCACAATATTGTAAAAATCCCAAAATGTTAGCAAAGCTGCCCAGACAAAGAAAAAACAGTTTTCAAAATGGGATTCTTGACCCCAGATGAATTCAATGCCATTTAAAGAAAGAAAAGAAAACAAACCTACATGTTATTTTTCAACTGCAATAAAAAAGAACTAAGTCTGCTACGAGATTTGCTCTTAACCTCCAGGGTTCAGTACACAGGGCCCTGCAGCACTCCAGTGGCACACAGGTGTCCCAGGATAGTCACCCAGATCTCATCACACGTTTGCACTCACCTGCAGGAGAGCTCAAGTTCAGAGTCTGCCACATTTATTTACTTTCCTGCCTGTCAAATTGATGTGAGTCTGCCTCTTCTGCCTTTCAAGTGCTGTCATCTGAGCACATTGAATCAATTTCAAGTAGTAAACTGCATTATGTTTCTACCTAGCTACACTCCCGTTTTGTTTTCTCCAAATTTCTAAGTTCATACACGATATTTAAGTAACAATATACACCACGCAGTGGTGAATGAGTGATTACTGTAGTCCTCAGGTATTATTATGCAGTATGAAGCTGAAGGCCAGAATATTCTGCCACCTGAGAGGTGCAGTAATCCTGTAGAAATGCACTGAGTGGGATGTCTTCTACAACAGAATTCATGATCATAAACACGAGAAGCTGGGAACACCTGATATCAGCATAATGTCACTGCCAACCAGTCAGAAATGCTACTCTTAAAAACTTTTCACAGCATAGAAATAACTCCAAATTGTCAGGATTATGAGATTTGGATTTTTGTATGAAGTTTACCAGAAGCACTTGGAGTATTTTACTAACATAAGATGATGCAGTCACACATTACCCCAATTGCAGAAGGATCATCAAACCATTTTGCAATAGGAGGAAACTGGTAACAGAAACAAAGAAGACATGGCTGTCCAGCTTCCAGAATAAGATGCTGATGATGAGAAATTTACAGATTAGACTTCTTTCCTTCTCCACTCAGCACAGTTATTGAACAACAGTGGACCATCAGCTTTCAGCCAGTTTCCAGTTTGGCTTGACATCAGAGGTGCTCGCTGCTTTCAACGAAGCCCCAGCCTGTTAGCAAGCAACTCAGGCCTCTTGGCAGGCAGCTACTTGCAACAGCTTTCATGGTCTTCTACCTCATACAAAGCAAATTAAAGAAATAGTTCCTCCCATTTTGACTTTAAATGCTAAAGATGGCTCCTATGTGCAACTCTGCTATTGAAATAGCAGTCAAATTACTAAGCGTTTATTTTATGATAATAGCTAAGACCAGATGAAACAGGATGACATAGTCTTAAGGACCCTGCATAAACACAATTAACTCATTATCCAGGTATCTTCTAATTAAACAGAATGCTGCAAAAGAATAAGTCATTTATTCAGTTGACTGTTCGACCATTGTGTTTGTAGATGTCATATAGACACCATTCAGCATGAGGACATTCTGTAGCTGCGCTGAGAGTTCAGCCCCAACCTACTGCCCTCCCATGAAGCCAGGATGCACTTGTGGGATTAGGGTTTTGGGCTGCCTGATTTAGAGATGGTGCTGTTGCTTGTTTTGGCAGCTGAGACAGAGTGATTCTGTTTAGTTTAATGGAATTCAACATCAAAGAGTGGAGTTTACGCCAGTAAACAATTTTGAAAGTTGAGGCACATTTTATCATTTTAACTTCATTGCTTTTAAAGATCTTCTTTTCATTAGTGGAAGACAAAGATACTATATCTCTTCTCATGCTAAGCTTCCACTTTGTTTCCCAGCTTATCTTTAGCTCCTGCCAATATGTATAGGCTGAACAGATGCTAATTTTCCTAAATCCAAATTAGTACAGACAGTAATACAAGCACCTTGTCCTCATTCCCTTTCTCCCCAAAGATTACTAATAAGGAGTCAATTGCCTGGCTACTGATTGTACCACGTGCTCTAATTACTTGTTTAAATGATGGCAAACACATTTAATGAGTATTAAACAGTATTCCAATCAGTGCTTTTTGAAGAGAGAAGGACAAGCATTGGAGGCATTTATTAATCATTAAACTAATCCTAAAATTAGCATGACTTCTGAGAATTTTCATTTTGCAAAAACACCAACCCGAGTGAAAATAAAAGCTCAGAACAGCTTTCACAGCAAAGAGATCTAAACAGGTCAGTTTACGTTCCCTACTGCCCAGGGGCCTTCTAGGGGGAATGCTAACATAATGAACCAACAAAACCACAGATCTGCCTGCTCCACAGGCTCGCACACAGTACACATCCAAGCACCAAAATGTACTTTGGTTTGAAAGGCTGTAGTGAAATACACAGGTGTCACACAGCTTGCCTACATCAGACACATGGCTTAGAGCCTCATCCCAAACAGCCACAAAGCACAGCCCCAACAGCTCAGGCATGTTTGCACGGTGACTCCAGGCACGCGGGCATAGCCAAGTACGCCGATGTGGGAGTTGCCCTCCACAGAGGAGACATAAGTAGCCATGTCACCAACATCTGCCTCTGACACTGTGGGCCAACAGGAGACATTTACTTTCAGAATGGCCCTCGCTATTTATCTTTTAAGAGAATACAACATACGTAATGATATGCACTTCTAGTTATCAATTTCCAACACAACAAAGCACATAAGGAGTGTTAGAATCTTCACAGCATGTGCACAAATTACTAACCCGTGTCAGTCGTTTGTCAGCTTAGTAGGCATTGCTTTCTTGTGGGAAGAAAAGTCACTGCAATACTGTGGAACACATGTGCTCCTCCTGTTATTTTGGGATGGTGGAGGTAGAGTTGGGTGATTGCTTTTTCCTGTTGCTTCTTAACAGTGCAAATCAAACTGCAATCAGAATAATGAGGTGTCACTGGTTGAAACCAAAGCTGTTCTACATATTGTCAAAGATTGTTCACACTAATCAACGAATAATGGCATTGCTTCCTCCACCATGCTAAATAAAATTCCCCTGGTTTTGCAACATAATTACTACTAATAACCATAGAAGACTCAATGAGTTTAGGGAGACCATTTCAGTGACTGCCTGGAGACTTATTTTAGGATGAGATGGGGAAGATAGATCTACCAGATGGAGATTATTCTTTAGTAATTAACCAGATTCTGTTCCTGTGGGTTTAGAGTATTTTCCAGTATCATGAAGTATTTTCCTTCTAATGATGCACCTGCATTAGAATGGTACTTTTTAAGCTCATGAAGAGTAGCTTAAATGTTTTAAAACTTTAATAAATGCACTACGTTAACAGCCATTCTTTAGTCTCAGAAAGAAAACATAGGAAATGATACTCAATAAACAATCTGATTAAAAGATTAAAGGAGGGATGATGAATACAAATTTATTTTGTGACAAAAATGCCCTCTCAAGAGAATCATACCTCATGACTATTAATACAATTGCTTAAAAACCATGCCAGCACAAATGCTGAAAATACTTTGTGCTCTCAAAGTCAGGAACTCAACCACTTTGAAGGCTGTAGAAATTACTTGCTTATTGAGGTAAATTTCACCCAGATGCAGCAACATTTTTCTACTCAGATGACAAGTGAGAAGACATAATTGTTACAACACAAATGTTGCATGACTTATTTTTTAAAACACTAATCAGAAGGGGAAGGGGGGGAAGAGAGAGCAAGATTTGAAAGAGCAAGTGAAAGTCTCAAGGTTAAACAAACCTACAAAACATTGAAAGCAAAGGAAAAGAGGAAAATTCAAATCTTAGTTACAGTCAAAAATTATGACTTGACTGACAATTATATTCCTGACTAGGACATCTAAGGGCACAGTTTTATCACCTTGTCAAATCTATTTGAACCACACTTCTTTAAAAAAAAAAGTCTGCAAACAACAAAAAAGAAACTTGCACAAGTCCAGTTCATTATAGTGTATCTCAGTAGTACCGTGATTTATAAGACTGAACCTACATCACACAACATACAGAGAGGAGATGGATGAAATATTTTGGTACAAATAAGGCCTATACCTAACCAAGGAGAAAACATTGTCCCAGATCCTTCAATCCAATGATATTTGATGGGTCCCTTACAATACTGCAGATCGCCATCATTGTACATGTTACCTTCAAAATACAACCTGGAATGCATATTTTTTCCTCAAAATAATATGAACAAAACCTATATATTCTATGCAACTGTGTTCCTTTCTTGATACATGAGGGTGAAACTGAAGTATTTCAGGCTGCATTGCAAAATGGTATGGGCAGTAGTGGAAAAAAACTCTGAAACACCTGATTAAGCCTATTCCTTTTTAGGAAAATAATCAAAATTGTGCTTAACTTGAAGTATTTTGCTGAACACGGGCTTTTGCTGAATCAGACCTTTCACAGATGCAAACTTTTCAACTGCCGCAACTGCAATCCTCCTGACTTCTGCAGGCTTATCTGAAGTGAAACTGAACTGAATGCCTTCCAAGTTTTGCCCATTACTATTTCCTAATGTTTTGTAAGCTGTGCCAGTGACTCCTGGGATCCAAATCTGGAATGCATTTTGAATATTTTAAATCACAAATTTCCCCTTAAAGGAAACAGATGTATGCATGTATTCACTGGAGTTCTTTATAATTCGAAACAGTATCATTTTAAACCAATTTTATTATATACAGATGAACATTTTTATTTTTTATTTTTTTATCTTGGCAAACTACTGTTTCTATTATACTTGTCTCCTTTACTTCTAGAAACCTTCTTGCATAGAATTTGTTTTCCTGAAGTGAATAATTATTCCTACAAGAAAGGCTTATTGCTGCATCCAAATGAACCTTTTAAATATTAGGCAAACACAGTAAAAAAATGGATGCCTGGAAGCTGAAGCTAATTTACACGTCTTCCATTTAGATGTGACTACAGGTATCTAACTCAGTTATCTCCAATAGTTCATGGTCTTGCCTCCTCTTTTTTTATCATATTGCCTCCATGGTCAAAGTCAGAATGAAGAGAGTCCTTACAAAACATATGATGGTTGGAGGTATTTTGTGCAGTATGAAACCAGCTCTTTTTAACTATGATTTATGTCCACATCTGGAAGAATCCATGGAAGCTCTTACAGATGCTGATGTACTCTCCTTGCATTATCAGAATCAAGTGAAACATTGGACTAGAATCAGTGATCCTCACCAATGCACAGATGAATGCCTGTAGCAAACTAAGCCTTCACAGTGCAGTGCAGCACAGCTCTTGCTCTTCTCCTTTGGTGTCTGTCTGCAGCTAACATCTGTTTCGAGTTATGGTACAAACAAAGGCTTCTCCTCTAACTATTATTAATACACAAACTCATAGTACCACTGGGGTGTACTTTTGCAGAACGGCTGGCAAAGGAAGTCTGACAGGGCTGTTCACAAAAAAGGCTGTTTAAATCACATCTGAGTGCTTAACTACTTTGATATTTCTTCCGGCTTCTCTTAGTGAACCAGAAAGGAAAAGTACAAACACTGTTGTAGAAAAGTTTGAAAGCAGAATCCTTCTACAAAAAGAGAAATTTTATCCTAACAAAAACAACTTTCCAAAATACCCATAGAACTCTGCCATCATGGAACCAAGAGTCTGGGTATTTGGACTGCTAATTCCCAAGGATTTCAACAGTTTCTAAATTTTTATAGACTTCTGAGACTCTATATCCCAGCAGTCTAACATCACCAGTCACACAGGTCTGTCTCTTTGATCTGCTATCAGTTCTTTAATTAGCAGCCTTCACAAGAATGCCCGCCCTTGGTAGTTGGCGTCTTAAATGCTGGGGAAACAACCAGATACTTCACTTTGCAACAACTGGCTAATACAACTAAAGTTTTTCACAGCAGAGTCAAGATAACAACACTACACCTTATTAGTAGCAATTTTTTTAAAATCTCCCATTATTTTTCAGAACTTATTCCCTCCATCACTGCTATTTTGGGGATGTGCTTACTCTCATGATCCAAACCAGAAACGGGCTTTCAAAGCTGAAGAGAAAGTAATGCTCTACACCATGCCCAGGAAGCACGTGCTTCTTTCAGATGCACTGCAACTAACCCACCACTGCCCTGCTGGAAGGGAATATGCCTTATAGGAAACAGAGAAGTGAAAACTCTGCTCTCAAGTGACACATTCACAAATTCAGAGCTGCCCACTCTGTTCCCATCATAGCTACATGTGCCTTGTATTATGAATTCTCTCCCTTCCCCTTAAAAAAGCACAAGGTACATTCCTTTTTTTGAACTTCCTATTCAACAACAAATATCTTCAGATACCTGCAGACATGGAGAACTGAGAAGATACAGCAAAGTCCATAGGCCTACCAAGAAGAGAATCAGTGAAGTTGTCAAAGTGTCAGGATTTAGTAAACTTCATTAAGAAAGCACTTGACATGTACGTAAGCAATACACTGCATTTTACCAGGATTTGGCATCTCAGAAAACCAAATAAAAAAGAAAATTTCTGTCTTTCCCATCTGAGGGAAAAAACAACAACAACAACAAACAAAAAACACAGAAAAGAAAGAAAAAAACCTGACAATAAAACCCACAACTTGAACAATTGCCCAGAGTACTGCAGGATTTTATTAACATTAATTTATTCCGTTCTGGAGAAGGTGACAGCAAAAGAGCAAAAGTATTCCTTCAGCCAGCACAATGCGAATTATATTTTCTGGCATCCACCCATGTGTCTGGAAGGTGCCTCAAGAAAGAGGACATGCAAGTATTGGTGTTGAGGTCAGTATTTTCCAAGTTTATTTCCTAAGGGAATCTGCAACAGTGATTTCCTGCATCAGTTGACAGAAACTCTTCAAATGTATTGAACTATTGGACCCACCAGACATATCTTTGGACTGTCACTGGACAGGGAGCAATTGTGGTCATACATGGCATTTCAGCTAGGGAAAATGCTGACAATAAGTTATACCTCCTGGGAAAGCTATGTGCAAAAAGATAAATGACCCAGGATCAAACAGAAAGCTTGCAGGAACAAGACTAGATCTTTTGTCTCCTAGATCATCTTTAGCCCTGAGAACATCTAATTTAGTCCTTTTCCTACGAGTGTATACTGAGGAAATAACACAAAGTAACGTTTCATTATGATCGTATTAGTGAATTTACTGTGTTTTTGATTAAGAACTAAGCCAAACACATCTGCCTTTACAAAGGCAGGAATTTATTTTTTTTTGAATAGCACACCATGTGCTGCTTTTTATATATATATTTTTTTGCCTAATCTTTTGCCCTTTTTCTTAGGTTGATGCAGTAAATTGTCAGTGATATCAAAGTTTTGACAACCAGTGACTCTTCTGGTTCCCAATATCATTACAATGCCTGAAAAAATGAACTCTAATGAGGTATTGCAATGACATAGATAGAAGTCTACGTAAACAGATTTAGAAAGTGGAGAAGCATGACAAAGAGCATACTTGAAATGTTAGAAAATAAGAGAACCAGGAGTTTTATTTTCACTCTTCAGAGAGCATGCGTTAAGCTGGACACCAGATCACAACAGTGAAGATGGCAAAATAAGCAGAACTCCATGGCTGAGGTTTGAGAACATCCTGATGAAAGCACTGCTTGAAGTGTATTTATATAACAGAACCTGGCAGAAGCTAAGAGACATTTAAAGCAAGGACAGAGACCAATTCTGAGTAATAGTAGGAAAGCTAACAACACACAAACAAGGCTTCTGAGCGGAAGAAGATGCCATTTCCACGCAAGGGAATAAAAAGGATGAGAAGAATGGGAAGTGGAAATAGGGTGGCATTAAGCAGAATCTATGTAATTAAAAATGCTAATAGCCTCTTGGAGGCTGTTTCCAAAACAAGCTATTTCCTTTAGACAATCAAAACATCATCAAGTTAACTATGTGCAAAGCCTGATCTCTCCTTATTGCAGAGAAAAGATTTGAGTGCTCTTGCCTTGAGGGTGGGTGATGGAGAATAAAAAGGAGCTTCCTATTTCTCTGTGCTATTGGCATCACAACCAGTGAGGATGAATTAATATTTTGACATCCTATCAAGTAAATATCTTCCTAAGCTCTTCCTTATTCAGTTTGACTTAGTGACAGTTTTAGAGAAGACACAACCCTGAATCTATGTCACAGTTGTAAACATCTCTTTTCATCCTTCTCTTTTTTTTTAAACACCATTTTACATGTATTTTTGTTTTTTATGGTCCTGAAAGAGACATAAAAGTGAATTTTAATTTAGAATAGTCTTGTAGATCCATGAGTCTTTCTCAAGGATATGAAACTGGGTGCACCAGCTGCAGCTACCATAAAAATACATGTTTGGATGGGTCTTTCCATTAGATTAGATATAAGTAAAAATGCAACATCAATAGCACTGTAACCTCAAGGGCCTGTTCTAAATCAGATGATGTACTGAAAAGATGCCAGTATCATCACTAAATCATATTGCTTCACTTGAATGGATGGCAATGCTGTCTAGAAGTAGAGACTAGAACTAGACAATTTTGAACTTCAGCATTAAATCAAAGCACTTGATTTATTTCAGTGATATCTCTCAGGATTATTTGATACAGCAAAGAGCTATAGATCCTAGGAATAGAGAAAAAAGTACAATTTTTGGCTGCTACACAAATGCCAAGAAAAAAAGGCTTTGCAAATTTAAAAGATACAGATAAGCTTACACAAGCACATGATCCCCAGTACAGTAAAGTTTCAATAAGAATAATCAATTTTCCCTTTTGTCATCTAGGAAGAAAAAAGATGTTAACTATTTCACAATTGAATCCCAGCCTGGCCTCTTCCTCCACTTCTCTTCTCACACTCCCCCAGCATTTGTACAACTAATAGCCATTCTGTCCAAAATTTTCCCCAGTCTTTCAGTTTTCACTGCCTGGGTTCCTCAGGCAGCTGGGGATCTGTTTCCCTCCCTTCAGAGAAGTGTGGTTGCCTTTCCTTTTTTCTCTCTGCTGTTTCCTTCTCAAATAGTTTCCAGAACTATTCTGTTCTATAGAAGAACTTCCTGTTCTTTCTCTTTCAATAAAATTTGTAACTGGAGACTTCCAGAAGCCATGAATTGGCTCATGGATATTTATGCTCCACTCTTTAGGTGGTCTAGAAAACAAAGACACTGTGCAGCCTGTAGTATCTTATTATGATAATCAGTGTAAGATAATCAGGTGGGGTTTTTCACATATCTGTTGGTGTAACATTAATATGGATGGTCCGGTTTAAATACAGTTGATTCTAAAATGTGATTAAAGGAGGTGTCTGGTCTGAAGAAAACAGTATAATGTATTTAACTGTGAAAGGAGAACATATTTTCCTCAATGAACCTTAGAAAGTAATTATTCATTTCATCAAAGCAGAAAATGGATTAATGGCATTACAAGAGCTCATGGGTTTTGGGGATAGAAGCAACAGAAAAAAAGCAGCCCTTTCACTTAAACTCATGCAAATTTGCAGTCATTCACTATGAAACAAACAGCATTCTCTAATTTCAGCCATTTCAGGTTGTACTGTATGTATGTCATTTAAAATCTCACTCCTCAGCTTTTGAATCACCAGAAAATTTTTATTGGTACAACCTACTTCTTGGCATACTTGATCTTCCTCCCTCAGGGGATACATTTCCAGTAAAATTTTTATGGAGAAGACAAAGGCTTGTGACTATTTTTCCTGAAAAACTGAGAAACATTTTCCATGACACTGATTTCTTTCAGAATTAGTTTCATGGAAAATCTGGCTTTCGTTCTGGCACATGTTTGAGATTTACAGAGGCCTATAGATATCTAGAAAATGTGTGCTTTTTCATTCAAGTCATTCTTTGTTTAGACAATTAGCAGTCATTTTTGAGAATATGACAAATTTTAGGACCCTTATTTGTGGATTTTGGTATACTAAATACAGTGCAAGCACAAGACATGAAATAACACCTTGTCATGTACACTTCGCAGAGTGATGTATCTCCATTCAGTCATTTGCACTGACCTCTGATGGCAGTTCTTTATCTGGCAAATTTCCTTTCAGAAACAAACTTTTATGTGAACTTAGACAGTGGTGGTGTTATTCAGAGAGAAGCAAAAGGCAGCTGTAGCTCTGTAGCACACAAACCAAAAATAAAATAGGTATTGAGCTTTCTATAATAGAGACATAATAAAATAATAAGCTCACCAAACACAGCATAAAACTGTTACTAAGAGAGCTTTTAATCTTTATTTGATCTTATTGGCTCCAATTCAAATTAGGAGCAATTTCATGGATGTCAGTGGAGTTATTCAGGTATAAATCTGGTTTGAGAGCAGAATCTGGCTTAACAGTCAAGCATTTTTTAATAGAGAGAAGGAAAAAAACATCAGTATTAGCTCTGGATGTTCTCATAATGAAATAAATATTGCAATTCACCTTGTTGAAAATGAAACATCTTCTTTTTTGATACTAAACTAAAACCCTGCCTACTTCCAATACTCAGCTGTGTTATCACAGAAAAACAGATTGCAGTTGATTCTTACATCTGGAAGAATTCTCTCACAAATACACAAATGTAGATCTAGTTGCTGAAGAACCCATTTGAGCTATTCAGGCTGACTAAAAGTTCCACTTGCTGTGTAAATAAAGACTAGCCATATAAATGGGAGCTGAAGGACTGATTTATAACTGCCAGAATCAAAGCCTTTGCCATATTCATAGACCTGTACTCCTGTGATAGAATTTGCTTATGACATTTCCAAGGTTCAGCCAAAGTCCCTTCCATTAGAAGCCAATTAAAAGATATTTAAGAATCATCTTTCATGTTGGTCCCATATACCTATATTTCATATTCTGCTTTCAGTTACTGCAAATCTAAACTCACCTAGCAGAATCTATGGAATAAACTTAGATATAAAAAAAGAACTGGGAACAGTTTAAACTATTTGAATTTAAGTCTTTCTCTTTTGCTCCAAAGTTTAGGAAATGGGCCATGTATCACTTTAATATCTTAATTGTCCTAAGTGGTTCCTATATGGAACTTTAAGCATAATTAAATCATCTTGATTGCTTTATGGAAAAAGAGACCTATGATGCATAATACTTATTTCTAGAACTACAGACTCCATAGTACTAATTTCATGAAAATATTCTAGGAAATTGTATTCTGTAACATCTCCGTAATGCCCCAAAACACACATGAGCAGTGAATGTTTAAAGCCCATACATCACTTTGGGCGGGCCATAGTCCAGACATTAGTAAGCTTTGCTCTTCATCATCAGAACATCTCATTAAAGATTGATCTTAGGTTTCAAAGGAGAAATTTGAGTGCACCAAGTTTGGTGGGAGCGTTGATGTGCTTTGGAGTAGAAGACTCTACAGAGGGATCTGAATAGGCTGAATCGATGGGCTGCATCTGATCAGATGGTATTCAACAAGGATAAGTACCAGGTGCTACACTTTGGTTTAAAAATAGTGTGGCCAGCACGACCAGGAAAGCAATTGGTGGAATCTATACATCTGCAGCTATTTAAGAGATATAGAAACATAGTGCTCAAGGATGTAGTTTAGTGGTAGACTTGGTAGTATTAAGTGATGGTTGGATGTGATGATATAAAGGGTCTTTTCCAACCTAAATTTTTCTGTCTAGGAGTAGCTTGCCTTGGCATCTTTCTTTCTCTGCTATGAATTTATGAATTGACATACTGCTATTAACACAAAGCAATTTCATTTATTCTACATGAGATCAGAAAGTACTGCAGGGATTTTAGAAACTGAGAATCCTGATTTTCATTTGTGTGAGCTTCCCTGTTAAGTCACACTGACGCCTTAGTGAATGAACAGAGGTATTCCAAAAGGCAAAGGCAGTTTACTTTAGGTAAATAAAATTGTAGACGCAACGGATAAACTGCAAATGGAAACTCATCTCTGAAGGATTTAGTTAGGTGTTTCAAGCAGGCACTGTGTTCTGATTTTAGGAAGTTACAGAATGAAACTTGTGGAGATCCTAACACTATTGAAGTTATCAGTGAAAGCGCGATTAAAGCTGGTCAGAGAGTCACCATAAATATGCAGCACTGCTCATCAAATTTCATCACGGAATGTGGTCTAGCCTCCCTTGAATTCAGTGACACAGTCTAATAGCGATAGAACACGGAGGAGTGGTTTTAGACTAAAAAAGGAGAGGCTTAGATTAGATATTAGAAGGAACTACTTTACTCAGAGGATGGCGAGAACCAGGCACAGGTTGCTTAGAAAAGTTGTGCCAAAAAAGCCAGGTTGGATAGAGCTCTGAGCAGCCTGATCTGGGGGGGGCAACCAGCCCACGGCAGGAGAGTTGGAACTAGGTGATCTGTAAGGTCCCTTCTGACACAAGCCATTCTATGATTCTGTGACAAAATACATGAACAGGATTAAAACCAAAGTCATAAGAACCTGAAGAATAAGAAATATAGAATATTTAGTCCAAACAACAAAAACAAAACTCTAATGTTTTCATCATGGTTGTGAATAATGAAGTCTAGATATTCCTGGGGATAGCAGCAGCCATTTGAAGACAAACTGTTACTGGCTACACATCTTGTTTTTGTATGAATATTCTGCTTTTTTCGAATAGCCCAATACTGCAAATTCTTATTCATTCAAGCAGGTTTCTCCAAAATCCAATTGCATAAAGGATTGCAAGAAGAGATGAGAGCCTTTAGAAATGAATTAAAGTTTTGACAGAAGCCATTGGTTTAGGGCTTAATCCTGCAAGGTTCAAAGCACTGTGGCCTCCAACCAGCAAAGCATTCAAGCCTGTGACTGCTTAAATTTGATGGGACTGCTCACATGCTTAAAGATAAGCATGAGTTTAAGTTCCTTGCTGAATTAAGGCCAGCCTGCTCAGCTAGAATCAAGTCTTTAGTCCATTAGGTCATTGCACTGTTATTTGCTTTTCACATTTTGGGTTTGCTGCCTGTACTCCAGGGCTTAATTTCCTTAGTTTTTGGGTTTCCGGTAAAGTCCTTTTAGCTGATGCTCTAATGTCTGCTCAACGCCCCATTAACAAAAAGACAAATACAAACTACAAAAATTGTGAAAATTGTGGCTACCTAGTTTTAACCCCTTTTCCCACACTTTCGACTCTGTCATATTTTTTCATCTACTATACTTTTCCCCCTGAAACTCAGTCAAAGACATGACATTCATAGCTAAAGAGCCTGTAATCCAAATTAGCATAATATGTAGTTTGCTCTGAAAATAATGTGTTCTATTAATTTCCATGCAAACTACAACAGATATGAAGAGCACAATAACACTATTTGGTAGAGCAAATTCTCAGCTACAGAGTACTATGTTTCAGCATAGTAACCAGCATTAGCTATGTATTTTCACCAGTGATGAATAAGAATATGCATGCCACTTTTGTGAAAATCTGCACCAGTGGAGACAACCCATCATCGCTTCTGAAGTGCGCCATCCACCACCTTGTATCACTGTTTGGTCTCCATAAATGTTCAGCAAGCATTGATGAATGCACTGATGAATGCCAATGGATGCCAATTTTTCCACTTGGAGAAATTGAATTCCACGCCTTTCCTTTGTGTGCATTTCCAGGTCAGACACCATTCTGTGAGAATCTCCCCCTCTGCTGCTATCTGTTGCATGACAATAAAATGTAACAGAGTATTTGTGGGAAGGTTTATCCTCTGTTGCCATACCACCAACACCTGCCTCTGATCTGCTGGGCCAACATAATAAAATAGGAGATGTTAGTTCCAGATCAGCCCTTGTAGATATAACACTTCTATGATCCCTGAGACCTGTTATACAAATCCACTTAGCCATTTGCTAAAGTACTTCTTCAGCCTTATCAGACAAAATCCAGGAAGAGTTAAAATGGATTCACAACAGTTGATGCCTTTTTACAATCCTTGATGACTCAAACCACTCCTAAATAACATCATCAGATACAAACAAGGCAGGTTATTATTTAGAATATCATGTTCAGGTTTCTAGGATATTTAGCTTGTACACGTTTACCACTACTTTGTCTTTTGGGAGGCCTTTATGCGAGTTGAGTGGTTTTCCCAGATGAAAGCAAGTATAAATAATACTATGAATGTATGTCAAGAGAGTCAACACTGTATTATAATGTTGCATTACAGAATGCTGTGTCGTCCTTTGCTTAAGTGACAAGATAGCAGCAGTCTTGAAGGAGAAAATAGAAAGTGTTATTTTAGCTAAAATCATAATTTGAACAAAAAATTTACTTTGAGCTAATGGAAAGATTTTTGCAATCTGAAACAAGTTAAGCAAAATGCTGCAGGGATAAGTTCCATGTAATTCAAATTTGTTCCTGCATGCTAATGCTCATTGAACTTTTGCACTGAACAAACTGATATAGCTTTCTCCCAGAAGACAGAACCCAAAAACGTCTGTGATAACAGACACAAAACAGTAAGTCAAGACACAAAGTCCATTAGATAAAAATCCTCTGAGCCCTTTTAATGCACCTCGCTTCAAGTTCCTGGTTCATTTTTTTTCCCTATGAAAAGATGCATGAATTATGGGAACTAAAAAGTCTTTACACAAGATGCAAACTTGATTATTATTAAGTGCTGTTTTGCTAGAGTTATGGAGTACTCACTTGTGCTTTGATCCCTGCCTTAGTTAAAATTCAGAGAGAGCTAAATGAAAAACAAAATCAACATTTGCTGTTATCAAATACATAAATTATATTTTTAGGTGCAAAATACTTTGTATATATTACTTGAGAATATCCTCTAAAAATTGATGAAGATCAGATTTTCCACCGTGATGTTCAGCTCCTTTGTAAAAGTACTCGGAATGGAAATCTCAGCTTCCAGATGCTATTTTTCTAACAAGTTTTGGGCTACCACTCCTCTAGCTGACCCAGGGTGGCTTTTCTGAAGCAAATGGAATCATGTTCCCCTTAAGCTGCTGTTCACATCCCAGGAACAGCTGCAAAGCTTCCTCTCTATTTGCCACAAAGCATCCTTTCAGAAGAATTCCTATTAAAAGAATAGATAAAATTACGATAGCCATCTGAACAGCTTCCTATCCTGCTGACTGGTATCACCAAGCTGGTCCTCCCTTAGTGCTTCTTCCCTCACTATCAGTTTTATAACACTCGACTTCTACTGGCTCAGCCAGCACATTTGTTCTGTGTTTATTTGGCACCTAAGACATATTCTGAGTCATGAACAGTATCAAGAGCTTATCCTGATACTCAGTAATAATAAAACAAAACTGTTGGAGTGCCAAATTTGGCTGAGAATGTACGCATACGAGCTGGAAGGTCTACCTTAACAGTAGTGTGCAATGTGACTTCAGGTGCTCTATGACACATGCATAACTATAAAAAGGTAAAAGTCTGCTGGAAGAGAACTTGCAGGTACTACATGGATATGTATATTAACTACAACCTAGTTTGAAATAACATTATGAGTTTGTTGTCTTGGAACAAAATAAGATGATGTTTTCATTGACATAAGACAACTAAACCTGACAAACAAGAAAAGGAAATATTGTCCAGTTCTGAAGGGCATTTATGTTGGGATACGTCACGTGAGAATGAGGAGAGAAATATGCTATGAACATTAATTTATTTCTGAAAGAAAAAATCACTAACATATTTGCAATCATAGATTACCATTTCCAGGATCACTCAGAAATCAGTGTTAGGCTGCCTTAGTTTAAAATACTAAAGACAGTGTCCCCAAGAACTCTGCACACTCATCACACTGATGGGTGGAAAGAGTAAGAACACAGTAAGGACAGTGCTACAAACAATTTCTTCTGTCAGGATAAAGCGATCCTAACTTGCTAACAGGTAGATATCATTTAGAAATATATTTTATAGCTTCTAAATACCAGTCAAACTCATTGTGGTCACGATTCATAAATCCTCCTTGACATACTTTGCCTTTCCTGAGTAACAGACACAAAGAAGAGGTGGTGTGGGTTGTGGTGGCTTTTTTTTTTTTTTTTTTTTTTTTTTTGACAGTTTTAAAATGCTTCCAGCAAGAAACAAAATCTGAGAAAATTTAAACAGATGTCAAAATAGATTTCCACTTAAGAAAAAGCCATTCCAAGCACAATTTGCATATGGCTTAACTCAAATAGCTGTTGGGTTGCTGAGGAAAACTGTTGTTTTTGAAAAAAGAACCTAAATCTAGATAGCACATTAGTGGAAAAGAAACAACACTCAGACTGACTTCTTTCAGTTCCAGTGGAGCAGAGAAGAGGATGCAGAGACATGGTATCTTAGCAATTCAATCCAAGTAAATACTTGGATAAATGCAAGTACAATTGGACCACATTAAGCTTTATCAATGCCAAAAAAGAGTTTGTTTCAGGAGGCTTACGAATGGCATGTATCCCAGCAACTACAGAATATGTAATAGGAAAACCAGGTAGCGGTCGTTAAGAGAGATGGCTAAAGGAAGAAATACAAAACAACTAGGAGGACAAAGGCTAATTCCATTTCATGATTTTGTAATATACCCAGTTTCAATCTACTGTATAATGCTAGTTCATCTTTTGCTTGTTGGAGACTGAGACACAGAAACTACTTTCACACTCAATAGCTTCCGCGTCTCTCCAAATGAATCAAGTATCTTGAATCGAGTTGTGATATTTTATAGAATAATATGCATGTGTCCCTCCATCTATGGAGACACTATTGATGTATATCGATGTACATCATAATATGCAGATACTACATTAATTGGCCTGCAGCATGCTATATTCTCTCATGTTGGAGTTTCATGCTTTTCTGGTGGAAGTAGATGACTGGAGCACCAGTCATCTTCAGATTTGCCTGTGTTTGAGTTACTAGAAGATTATAAGCAAGATTTATAAGTCCTAGCTTGTGTTTTGCTGTGAGAAGGCAACAAAGCTGGTGAGGGGTCTGGAGCTCAGGCCTTATGAGGAGCAGCTGAGGGAGCTGAGATTGCTCAGTCTGGAGAAGAAGAGGCTAAGAAGTAAATGTTTAGGCCGTAAATCACCACACGTTTTCTAATAACCTCAATGAACCAAATCAATCAGGCTTTTCTAGAACATTTTAAATGAAGATTTTAAATGAAGATACTCCCTCTGTCCATACTTTTTGCTGCTAGGATCAGAACTGGGAGGAATACACAGAACACTCGTCTTTCCTCAGAAATACGCGGTAGTGCTTAGAGATGACAAAGACACAAACAGCTCCTTCTGCCGAACGCGACAACCTGCTGGAAATGCCCATGCCTGAAAATACAGTAGTACAGCAGAGAATATTTCAGGTACATGACAACATGAGCCATAGAAGAAAGAAATGCAGATTCCTCTACATTATTGAAGTTAAGGTACTGCTTTCCATCTTAACAACTTGTCTGATCAGTTATTTTAATGGGCAGAGTTTCTTCCAGGATGCTAGGGAGTGATTTGTGGCTACAGCAAGTGGAGAATCTAGTAGACTAGATTCTTCTGTAATATCAATTATGATGGCAGGAAATCAAACTTGATGATAAGACCAAACCATCCAACCCTATTTCATACGCCTAGAAAGTCTGTTGTGCTGCCAAACATGAAGCTTAGAAAGCAAAAAGGATGAAGTAATTTGGCCCTGATGGATAACACTGACTATTATCTTCTGCAATGAAAAGAAAAAATAGTTGAAGGATCTCTTGCCGCTCGTTCAACAGGTTTATTCAGGTAGTGTTTTCATGAATTCTGAAGCACTCCAGGGATACAAATGCAATAACCAAATCTAATTTTAATGTAAGATATTTACTTGTATGAATATTTCCCTGTATGGAAAAGAGGTTTTCACTTGGCTAAATTCTTTATATTCAGGAAACAGAAAATTTGCTCATAACAGACTTCACATAAAACATCTCCACATGGTAAACATATCACAGTACGTTGGAAATACATGTGCTGATCTTAATACATTTAGGACTCATGAGCAGTATTTAGGACTCAGAGTACATTTGGTTCCTTTACCTTGGTGATACAGACTACAACTCCATTAAAACAAAGATTATTCATACACACCATCAGGCTCACAAATAGTTACCTTCACAGTTGTACCAAGGATTGGTGGTACCCTGTTGTAGATGAGTTAGTGTACAGATTGCATATAATTAATTTTCATTTCAACTTCTGTAATTGAGATGTAGCGCAGTGTGTTACTGTACAGTGAAAAAAAATGATTCCCCAATACATTTTATCAGATGTAAAATGGAACAAAACATCATAGTAGTGATTTATAGAAAGTAAATGTGCAACTGAACCTATATATATCTAGTATTTCTTCATCTGTGTTTACTTAAAAAAATATTTTTATAAAAGAAAAGAAGAAATTAGCTCACTGAGGGCTTAATTATCCTTTCTTCTCCAATGGGAATCAATGCTATTGGCAGCTTGCAAGTCTGTTCTCTTGACAAATCAAGTTGTTGGCTGAGGCGTGAAGTGTTAGATTATGATCGACTCAGCGTGACATTGTGATTCATGGCTACTATATTACAGAGGGAAAAGGGGGATTTATGCTTCATATCCACTTTGAATTCAGAGTGAACAAGTGAATCATTCTGTTCAACCTCAAGAGTTCACGTTCTACACCTTGGGGCTGAACAATATTACAGACTTGAACATTTTATGGAACAAGTGCGATAAAATACCACTGTGAAATATTCTCCTCATGTTATGTGTTTAAAGAATTACCTGGAGTAAAGATTTAATGAGTGATTTTCATTAAGATGAAGAAAGAATAAAAATGGTGGTGGGGATGAAAGAGAAAGGTGCGTATTGGACAACTGGAAAAAAACACCAACCACTCACTACATGTACTACACTTACTACATACTACTTAATACACCTATCATCATATATCTATGTGCACAAAATGCATTTGCATTACCACAGGTTGGTAGAAGGTCTAGTTAATGCCACAGTTTGATCACAAAAGTAGAACTAAAGTCCATATCCAAAATGTCAGAACTAAACTCCTATTTCAATGTCATCTTTATAAGAAGCAGAATTCAGGTATGGAAAGTGGCACAGAGAAAACCCAGACACTTATTCCCCTTTATTTATTTTTTTTTTTTTATGACCCAGTGAAATGATTTTCTCTGTTCTAATTAAATATGAATGCCTTTTTGAGTTTGACTCAAAAGACTGAATTCTCTTCACCTAAGATTTGTTATAGGCTTTTTTTTTTTTTTTTTTTTTTTTTTTTTTTTTTTTTTACAGAGGTACCAATTATCTGAAGGATTTGGAGAAAGACCAACAAAGATAAGGCTGAAAAATCTCTTCTTAATTTAGATGTAAGGATTTTCTTCTATTTTTGTGACTTCTAAGAGGTTTTTTTGTTTTTTTTTTTTCTTTTAACCTGATACTACTATTTAGAAATAGTAAGGAAAGGGCTTATTGTTATTAACATCTGAACATAGTTTCCAGACAAGTAAAGTGAGAAAACTTTGTTAGACAAAGTTCAACATTTAAACAATTGTTAACACAAAAAGTATTAAAAAATAACCTTAAGTTGCCTTTCAAATGGCATTTGCATGGATATTCTAGGCTGGCATCAGACAACTCAATTTTAGCAGTCAACAGGTAGTACCATCTAAGATATACATTAAAATTTCTTCATAGTCACAGCTCATAATTTCTATGCATATAGAGATTTATGTATTTATGAACGAGTGCATATACAAACATATATATGTATTCATATGTGTTTCAGACCAATCGTAGAAGATCTGGAGTTGTTCACCTTTAAAATTAAAAAAAAAAAAATTAAAGCTTACTCTTACGAGTATTTCCTTAGAATACTTTATTCCTTAAAAACAGGAAAACAAGACAACTCTCTTCCCTGATATTTTTGCTACCTCAGCTGTTGTTTCAGTGAGTTGGATTATGTCTCTCAATTAGTCCATTATAGCATCCAGCTGCAGAGATATCTACCAAAGAAACAGACATAGCTTTTCCATAAGGAAAGATAACAGCTCACCTTAGCCGTGTTTATAATGTTTGCATCTTTACCTTCTCCCATTAGAACAGCAACTACACTCTATTCTCTGCAGACAACCACAGAAACATAGCTGGGCAGTCTATTTAGATTTAGAACTGTGATCTAAACCATGTAAGAGATAAAAAAAGTTTGCTATAACATGCAAATAAATCATTAGACATTGCTATTAATTTTACTGCTTTCTCTTTTTCAGCATAAAATATATGTTGAGGAATTTTTGATAAATTTTCCAATTATATTTGTTCAGAAGCATTGGCAAGACAATCTGTGCTATTAATGAGATGTTTAGTGCAAATTAATCATTAAATTGGACAGTCTTTCCACTGAAATGAAATTTGATTTGCAAAGTGTTTATTAATACAGTCAGTCTTTGGAAATTACAGTGTTTCTTGGAAGATCTTCATAATTACTTTCATTTAACTTGTTACAAATGTTGTAAGTAATTTGCTACAAAGTTAGTAAAGCACAAAATGGTCAACTGCGCCGTAGTCTACCCTTGCATATCTCACAAGGAATATATCGAGAAGCAATCTCTAACTTCCTGTGTTGGGATATTGAGCAAGCCAAAGTCCAGCAGAGCTCTGATGTTTCCTGTGATATTGAGGAAGGATGTGGGAGTGACCTTAGAGACAATCATCATGTCATAAATTAAAGGAACCTCAAGAGCACTGGTAATCACACTGGAGATGAGCTCTGCTTTAAGAGTTTCCTGGTTACCTCTTTTCTTTCCTACATTTAGTATAACACAGGTGAGGTAGAGAATTTGCTGAAGTCTAATGCAGCAATTACATTCTGAGGAGGGGCAGTTGCGAACACATTCTGCACAGAGATGTTACTCGTACATAGGTTTGTGTAAAAGCAGCACACACATAAGTTAACAGTTTATAAAGCCATACAACACACACTGTTGATGCTTACAGTATTGAACAAATACATTACTGTCTCTTAACGGAAACAGCAGTTCTTGCTTAACAGAAATATAGTTAGTCTAAACACACAATTTGCAAGGGAATTATGAAATCAGCAGCAGCCATCAGATCCTCTCGGCATCACTGCATTGACTAAAGCTAATTGCTATATGCCAAAATTATGTTTTTTTTCCCCAGATATTTGCCTAGCCCTATTTTTTTGTGATGCTTTTTCAAATCACTGCCATGTTTTTAATACAGGGTAGCTGTTCTCTGTACACAGACACACTTGACTCGCATTCCTTTAGGATATGACCCTTTTTCGGCTTTAGTGCATGCTTCTTGTTTTTGCATTTGACACAAGTTCAAAACATCTTGTAACACCTATCTTCTTAAGTCTCTTCGGAATTTTATGCGCCTCAAAAATGTTACTACTTTCTCTTCATACTCCACACAATCTAGCCTTGTTGGTTTTTTTTTTTTTTTTTTTTTTTTTTTTTTTTTTTTTTAAGAACTTAACTTTAAAAGAAAGTCACAAATTTCTTGCAACATGTTTGCCATCTGCTTAATATATTTTCCTGATATCCCTCAAGCCAACCTATAGTTACTGCATTTCACTCACATCCTTATAAGCTGCTAATATCGTGATAGCAATCTCCTACTTGCCAAAGACTGATAATAATGGTATGGTTTCCTTTAAATCAAAACAGCAACAAAAAAGAGGGCTGGTCTTCGATTCCTTTTAACAGCTATTGTCTTCAGGGTGACAGAGACTGTTTACGTTGGCCCTGTATTTAATGCAAAGTCCTAAGTAGGGATGGTGCAGTTCACCCATGATAAAAATCTATCAGGAAGCTCGAGTCGCCTCATCTCATCATCCATGTTTATATAATCAAGTGTATTTATTTAACAAATGCTGCCATATGCCAGTTTTGTTGGTTCTGGCTTTTTTTTTTTTTCTTTTAAATTGGAAACCTCTGTAATTATGATTCTGTAAAAACATTTACAGCTAGAGTAAGAAAACCTGTAGTTCTTCCACTAGTACCAATGCAGTCATCAGCAGACACAACATCTAGTCTTTAGATGTCTATGTCTGCTGATACATCTTCATACATAGGGACTGAGATTTTTAAATGTGATTATTCAGCAGAGAAATAATTCTACACTGTCAGAACTGCATTGCGCTGTAAACTCCAATGCTATACTTCAAAATATAAGCTTATTAAAACTCAGTAAGCTTTGACAGGAATTTATGTCTGAAGTCAAGGAAGAATGAAGATATAGTAGCAATCGTTATGATGAATCAATGTTGTATGTGAGAATAAGGTAAATAATGCATCTTTTATTCGGTCAGCATATTGTGTGCCTTTACTGTAGAACAGTTCCAACCCAAATTGTATCTCTACAAATACTCAGAGTATTTAAAGGGCTGCATTAACTGTGAACTGTAATTTGCATAAATACAAGAACAGTTGAGAACCAGTCTTAAGGACTCATGGCTACGTACTACAGAACATAGAGCAGCTCCTAATAAGAAAGGAACCAGTTTTGGAAGATATGCCCATAGCAGCCAGGCTCCGAACTTCACTACAGTCTCTGGACAGTGCTTTAATAAGGATTGTTAATTGATAATAATAATAATAATAATAATAATAATAATATCTGAAAGAAAAAGGAAAACATGCAGAAGATAATGAATTCTTTACTCAGTGAAGAGTCTGATTTGGGGGCTATGCAACACCAACAGACTTCGCCAATTAGCATGAAGCTACATCACTTCTCTTGTTATCTGCTTTAGTAAAAATATTATTTGGGGATTTTATTGTTTTCTCCCTTTTTCAAGCAGAGAACTGCTAACAAATGGTATATGGTATATGTAGGTTCTGTATAGCAGTTCCTGAAGGAACAATATGTTGCATTCTGCCTTTGCTAAGATGCTTCTCTCATTTTTCTAAGTTGCAAAACTGCTGTGTGAAAGAGCAGATTGCTGTGTCATCCGCGCTGCACAAATCGTTTGTAGCCATATTGGTGCTCACCATGAGCATATGTGAGCATTTTTCAAATGTCACAATAACTTGCCATCTTAAGAATTAATATTAAACACCTTGTACCATATGGAGGCACATGAGAGAGAGCCCTTATAGATTTTACCTAGATACTGTAAGATTTGTTAGAGAGGACTGTGCTGTAAGCATCTTTACTGTCTGCAGATAATAGATATTCATGCGGTTAAAACCAATATCTCCCTCCACAAACCCAGCTTAATTAGGTTTGCTGCAATTTTCTAGGATAATTTAGTTCTGCCTTTGTCTTCTGGCTGGCAGATTGTCCCTGGAAACCTCTTACAGAAATTCCCATTGACTGCAATGATTCTCTGTTAGGGTAGAACTGATCACCGCTGCCTTCTCTGTTGTTGAGCTCAATCAACAAAAGCTATATGTAACTCTTTACAAATAAAAAAAATATCAGTAGCACAAGAAAAGCTAAAAAACTGTCTGTTTGATATCAAAAACATAACAATAACATAATTAGCTCTGCCAGCACTTGTATCAAAGCGTAACAGATGAATCCGATCCCATCCACTGAGTCACCTTGCCAACTTTTTCAATTAGTTTCTTCCTTATAAATCAATAGTGAAAGATTACTTCTCATCTAGAAGGTATTCAGTGAATCACCAATACACCATTACCAGCAACGAGGCAAAAACATGAGGAAAATGACAACAAAACACTATTTCCTTTCTTACCTCCCTTATACTTGAGACTATTGTTTTTGTATTGTAATAAATGTTCCTCCTCCCTCCCATCTTGCTTCAGAAGGATTACTTCTGTACAGAGGATGGATTAAATGTGTTTGTCTGCTCAATTTTTGCTTACCTGTGTCCATGAAATTATGGATCTCTCCTCACTGTCCTTAAGATCTGTCTCAAAGTTGTATCTTTTACAGAACCTCCTTATGCCTTGGTCAACAGGACTGAGTTTTGATCCAGCCAGCTTGAGCCGCAGTCAGAAGACTGCTATTCTTGCAGTACCCTTCCTTACATGTAATTCTTTCACATTTAATTGGAACTCCAGGGTGATTTAAGCTGATTTAAGCTAGGTAAATTTCCTTGTAAAACTATCAGGTTGCTTATGTGTAATGTGCAGCCCTTCACTGCTCATTCTGCTGTTTTTCATATCTGGGTTTAATGTTGCTCAAGACTTTTGCCAATATCCAGTAAGAATAACATTCTCAGTTGCCTCTGTGGATTTGCACCCTGCATGCTCCTGCTGTCTCACTTTCCCTCTTCTCCTGCATTATCCTATTGTGCTTTCTGTAGCATTTCCCTTGCGGAGGGCAGAGTGTTCTGTGGCCCTATATGCAAGTGCCAGGCAGTCACCGCCTGATGGCTGCCAAGCAGAACCTACTGCATCTGCAGTCTGCCAGCCTCTCTGGTATTACCTTCTCCCTATTTTGCAGCTGATTTTCAGGACCTATGCAAGAACTTAACCTCTAACTTCCAAGTTGGTTAAAATTGACCAGCAAATCTAAAAATTACCCAAGACAGATGGGCAGCACACATACTAAAGTCTCATTTCTATTTGGACTAAACAGTGCCTCAATTCAGACCGTGTTCCGAACAATTTATAGACCATCTTGCTGCTTGGTTGCTGTAGCTTACATTAATCTGTCTTCAGTGTATTTGTTTCATCAGCATACGTTTAGCTCAACTTATTGAGTTCCACCATCCCACTACAGGACATTAGATACTCCACAACATTAGAGCAAAGTATTATGGCACAAAGCAAGAACATCACGTCAGTTTAAAAAAAGAATGCACTTTTTTGATATCAAAATGCTGGCTAAAAAAAGGAATTACCTTATGTAATCAAAAGCTAGCACTGCCTTGTCTTATCATCAAAAAAAAGACTGAGAAGCATCACAGATCAATAAACTCACTGAACAGAAATAACAAAATACAACACAGAGGCCTGGAAATGCTTAATGACAAAATGGAAAACACAGCTATTGAAGAGCAATTGTAAATTTCATTTGAGTATCTTCAGCTAAATAACGTCAAAGAGAAAACTGGTGTGCTAATTATTTCTTCAGTCTGTCTACATGGGTTCTATATAACATTCTAATAACAATTGGCAAGACTATGGTCTAAATTGCACACATTTTCTTGAGTTGAATGTTACCTGATGAATAGGAGCATTATAGGGATTATGCCTCTTAATGACAAAGCTAATCTCCTGTGTAATATCTGATGGTGATCACTGCTTGTGTAATTCAAAGTAAAAATGAATTTTTCTGTGCATTCAACTTCAAAGGATTTCATTTGACTAAAAGAAAGGGAGAAAAATACAAAGAAGACAAGTACATGAACTCTGAGTTGAAAAAGGAGGATAAGCTCTGATTATGTCAATGTTTTGTGCAATTCAAATCTGTTAGAAAAACAAGAAGCATTCCTTATATTAAATAATTGATTTGAGACAAAAATGAAAATGCTCACATTTCACAATGTGCAGAAGAATAAGTGCAAAGCTTTCAGCAATGACAGCTCATGAAAATAACAAAAATATCACAAATCCAGACACCGAGTCAAGACTGCTGAATTGCCATTGTTAGGAGCCGATAATGCCACAGGATTTATTTCTCATTTGAAGAAATACTGTTTTCTGTCCACAGCAAGCTATGTTCAGAGGCATAGCATATTATGTAAAGTGTTGTGATTCATACCTCCTCCTTTCTTCCCCCAAAGTCTCACTGTTTTCTGTGGATAATGTACCTCACATCTGATTTATCTTTAGCTGAGAACAGCAGCGCTGCTTACTTGTACCTCTTCGACTCCTGGAAAGAAGTGTCCAGAGAACTCCCTGCCTTGGGAAAGTACACAGAATCCAGAAAAACAATGCAGACCTGGAGCTGCACCTGTTTTCTCTGTGGACATCATCAGTTAAAAATACAGAAATCTTCAACATAGGAAAATAAATTTAATAAATAAATGAAACAATTAAACGCAGCTGTCTGCATTTGGGCCAATTTCTTTTCTGACTTAGGATAAACTCTCCTTAGAGCTCTTTGCCTTGCAAGCTCTGAGACCTTGGAAGGAAGGGGAGGGAACAGAGAAAATGAGAGTAAGCACAAACACACTTGTTAAGTAGGATTTTATAAAATATTGCAGCTCAGTCTCAGAATGCCTAAAATGAAAACTTGTTGGAAGAGCATAACAAGAATAAAGCTGATAATGTGCTCCCCTAGGAAGAAGAAGCACATGTTGATCCGTGGTACCCAGAAGCCATTATTTCCACTGAGAATAAAAACAGCTTACACAGTAAGATTCATCTCCTGCTTCCAGAGTTGATTTAGAGCCATCAGGAAACTTTCAAAACAGGCATGGCTTACCATGTAATTAGTGCACAGGAAATGCTTCTACTGAAGCATTCCTATTTCATCATTTACCTCCTCACCCAGGAGGGCTCATATCTGATCTCCAGCTCTGCAGTGCCCCACTCAAGTCACATTATTATCAAAGCACAGCAATCAATCATGTCTCACTACAGGTGACCGTCAATAAGCATCAGGGAACAAGGCATTGTTAGTTACGTAGAAATAGGAATTACAGTGAACTTTTTTCCTTGGACACAATCATCTAATAACCTCAAAAAAAAAAGTGGTAAGACGACAGCGTGAGACTGACCCATTAACTTAATATCTCTCCTAAAACTTGAAATGGATTTACAGGTATCATAAGCAAACTTTAAGTTCAACATGATACCCTAATTAATTGGCTAACCATCATTTAGTTAACATTATGCCTCATTTTATTTCTTCCATACTGTATTAAATAATCAGCTGCACTAAAACCAGAAATCTCACTTCTAGGGAGGAAAAGAAATCTAGGTTCAGAGCCCAGTCTTTCTGCAAATGAGGAAATTGCACTAAATCTCTAAGCCCAACATTCCATTTAGCAGATCACAGAACATGTAAAGACAAAAAGACAAATGACAGCCCCTACGTGACTAGAAAGGAGAAAATATTAGACAAACAAGTATGAAAAATTCCAAGTATCCATCCATCTTTCTTTTCACTTGCACTTCCAAGTGTCAGAGGTTTTCTCATAAGAATGCTAGGACCTGCTATGGATAAGAGTACTATTCCACTTCACTACCTTCCCATTAGTTTTCAAGAATGGTGAGAAGGTGAGCTTTGCGGTGCTAACAAGTAATATTCTTACTTCCAAAATAAGATAGAAATACAATTCTAGAAGAATGCCAATAAAGTAAAAGTAACCAGGAATCCTTTCCAATAATTTTTTAAAAGAAGCAGAAAAATCAGAAGTTACAAACTTGCACACCATATTGTGGTTACACTTCAGTAGAAGACAGTACTACTAGCACAGCATTTGTGTGTGTGTGGTTTATGAGAATTCTTTATAATCTCAAGTTCTTTAAAGTTAAACTGCACTTCAAAGTTTCATTTACACACTGTAAAAATGATATAGTTAAGTTTTCAACAGGGAATGAATTATTCATTAAAGAAGATAATGGTGTTAAACTCATCCAAGGAGCTATAACATTAGCATAAAGAATGCCTTATGTCACATTAATTTTAAAACAGAAAACATACAACACAAAAGATATTGAACCACAGATTTGTTTTTGGTTACATTAAACAAAAAGCAATTATTCTTACAGCAACCTTTTCATAGCATTTTAATCATACCGGTAGATATTTTACAAGCCATTTGATCTTAATTATTAATTGCATCAGGGTAGGCTGGGTAGAACATGCATCTATTCTAATTTTATCATCTCTGCTTTTGATGTTATGAAAAGATCCAAAACAGAGAAGTGCTTAAAAGGGTGAAAAAAATATATATATATTTTCCTTCTCAGTGAAGTGGAAAATACAGTTGTAAGAACAAACAAATCTTCACTTTTATGGCAAGTTTAGAGTGACAGGGGATTCCAAGAGTTCTGGAAAGATAAGTGAAAAGAAATATTTTGTCCAAAATAGTTAGTTGTAATAAATAAACACAATAGCCTTTACAACTATATATCCATAAGGAGTCACTTTGAGGTATTGAATTCAAGAGGAAGTGTTTTATTTAATCTCCAATTAGTCCTATTTACTGATAGAATGCTTAATTTCTTACTGCTCCTTCCCTGACATAACGTGTACAAATTGGACTTATTTCCCAGTTATTTTTCAGTCTTTTCAAACTGGCATTACTCAATTATTTGGGTAAACAGATTTAAGAATCATAAGAGATCTCTGCTTTCTCACAAACCATCCATCTTCTCAGCTTACTCATTCCTGCTGTTGTACAAAATGGCTACTTCATCAGTTTCCTAATAGAATTCAATGAAAAGCTTTTACACCTGTTTTGTAATTAAAGCTAGTTTTTGAGGTCTTTTACATGTTTTGGATCAAAGTAAAGGCAGGCAAATGATCTTTTCAGTCAAGCAAAAAAATTGCTGTACTAGAAACATTATGGCAACAGCTGTAGCTGTTACTTATGTCTAGTTATTTTATTTACACTTATGTATTACTTACATTTTCTTTGCTTTATCTATTCTACAGTTATATCAACTTCTGCAGTTTTAGGGGGAAAAAAAAGGAGATGATTCTGATTCTTCAAAGTTGGTGAGACAAAATTCAACATAACCATATAAAATCATGGCATCGCTCTGAAGAATGAGGTGTTTGGATGGCATCTTTATGGATGGCAGGTTACTACTATTACAGTGCCTGATTCAGTCCTGTAGGTCATTTCACTTTCAGAAGTGAATATTTCATCCCAAAACCTTTGTAGTGATGGTAGTACTTGCTCTTGTTGGAGTGTGAAGTGACTGGGCAAGCTGAACTCCTTTCTTGCTTAAGGTTTTTAAGGTTTACCTCACTCTGTAAGTCCTTCCCAGAAGGCTGCAAAGGTAGCCCTTTCATTCCCAGCCTACAGTTGTAGCGTTTACATTGCTGTTCCTGTGGATTTCAAGGGAACAGTAAAATGCATTATCCGAGCTATAAGGCAAAATTGATGCCATGGAATAATGTTTTCTGTACTCACTGTGGCATAAGCCCATGGCCTACAGAAACGACACTGAGAAAGAAATTGGGAGTAACCATGAAGTAGTGCTTCAAACTGTTCATCTGGAACTTACAGGCAAAATGAATTTTTTGCCACAAACCCATTCTATAAAACTGCTTATTTACTTTAGATGCATTGCAGATCCTGAATCTCTAAGAGAAACCTCGAAAACATGTATTGCATGTAAACTCATTCAGCTTCCCCCCACATCCTGCAAACTATTTGAAACGATAGCCCCAGGAAGCAGAAAATAGTCCATTTGTCTCAAACATTTGTCAATTATTTTAAGAAAACATTTGGCCTGCATAGCCCTCCTACAAGTCCATGACAATGTCACTCCTTCCCCCAGATACCAACCTGCCCTCCTCCACTAATCTTCTCTCTCTCCTCCTCAGCAGTTTTTGAGACATAATAATTAATTGCTAATGCTTGAGACATGCTGGCATCAAAAATGGGGAAGGATAAAACCAATTCTATTTAGCGGCTTACAAAACAGCACAGCAGCCACTGTGCCAACTGCAGTATACTTTTCCTCATTTAATTAAGAACTTCATCTATTTACAGAAATCTGCTATACAATTTCAAAGGCAGAATCAAACAATGAAATCTAAGGCTGCTTATCTCTTGGGGAGCACAGACTTTCCCCACAGTAAATAATGAATGCTCCAGTACCTCCAAAAGATCCCCAGGTGTTTCCGCCCAGCCTTCAGTTACTAATATTCCTCCCCAGTAATTACTACTCAGAAACATCTTCAATCTGATATGTTAGCACTATATGGGTGTTATGTGAATCCTAACTCCACAGAGATTTTCATGGGTTTGAACAGACATTAGATCAGATGCTGAACATACAGTTTTGGGACTGAGTAAGGACACAAAAAAATAACCAAATTGGTTACATGTTGGATGGAGGGTAAGACACAAATTACATATGATGGAATAATTTAATTCTTCTGCTAGAAGCTCAATACCTTGAGAGAAAGTAATAATAAAAGTGCGTGATATCAGAGTCAGGCATATAGCAATCTGAGTAACGCAGATGGCTAGTCGAAATAATGAAGACACAGCAATAATGGATAGAATACTGTCAGCAGACAATACTTCTGTGTTTCTAGATACATAGCAACGACAGTTGGTTTTCAGAGTCAGAGACTCAAATAATTCCCTTTTTTTTTTTTTATTGACTTGAGTTCAATTATACAAAATTATGGCTGTTTAGATACAATCCTTGCATCTGATGGATAGCGATGCCATGGAACAAGAGTCACTTGCTCCTCTGCTATTAAATGACTATAGATTCATGACTTGAAATTTATCTCAGTTTAAACAAGTGTCACACATGTGGGGATGCAGAATCATAAACAAAAGTACTTTAGGCTCATTCTGAGGTTTAGAGACCTAGATTTCTTACACAATAACCTTGGATGTATATATAGCTGGGGGTATAATTTGTTACATTTAGATCAATCTTGCACATTCAAAAACTGTGACCTTTAGAATAGTGACTCCCAAAGACAAAAAGGGAACATATTCTGTGTAGAAGCTCACAATGTGGAGCTTAGGTAGCAATAAGTAACAGAAAAATGTATAGGCTAAGAAAAGATATACATATTTTAAATACTTCTAGGTTAGGTTTATATTGCCTCCCAAGCCTCTATGGGCTGAAAATCTGGTTGACCGTAGCAGAACCCAGAATACCAAGAACCTGGCTCATTGTACTGCATAACACCAAGAAAAGGAAGAAAAAAAAAAAAAAAAAAAAAATCATGAAACCATACAAAATTACATGAAGACGGCACTTCAATATGTACGAACACTTGATTTCTTCTCCTATAATTCCCAACATCCGCTAGTTTCCAATTTCATTTTCAACTCCCAGCAGACAATTATCAGTGTAAGAGGTAGAAGGGAATAAGAGAGTACAGAGGTAAGCGAGTTTAATTAACACACAGGTAGCAGAGGTTTATTTTGGTACTCCAGCCTCTCCTGAAGAGACGATGTTCCTGCTATCAGGCCCTATTAAAAATGCATTTATTTCATATTCTCTCATAAATCTCACTGTAAGAAAAGGAATGAATCATGATGCACATTTTGTGAATGATGTATAGAATGGCATAATAGATATATGATCTGAATCACAGGTTCTTGTGGAACTGCAGCATTACTCCTATTAAATGGATCTTAAAGTGGTTAATTTTTTTTCTTCCTCATATTATTTGACACCGAGGGAGTGTCCTTTTATCTTTCTCAGGTACCTTCAGACCTCAGCACTATGAGTATCAGCAATATCTGATCCTCTGTGATAGGTGAGAGGAGGGAGTCTTGTTTGATGTACTGCTCTGTCTGAGGAAATTAAAAGCAACTTAGAATTGTTGGTGCAAGTTTGCATTTGAAAGAACCCAAGAAGCTGCATCCTAAAAGCAAGGATCCCAGGATACACATGTTAGTTTCAGCCATCACGTTTCCTTACTGGCTATGGATTTACTACAAAAACCTGATGATATAATATTCTTCCTTTCTGGTGCCCGTTCATTAAGTCAAAGGGACAAAGAGTGCTACCATATAAACTCTCTCTGTAGGTAGCAAGGATCACACCATATAAAAAACACAGCACAATTGCTTTCAAAACTGAAATAAAAAATACATAATCTGCCAGTATCTAGAAGAACTTAGTTTGGTGAGATGCCCTGGCTCTACCAGGTGGGTTTTACCAGAGTTACAGAAATATGGGACTTTTGGCCACAAGCTACAAAATCACAGGAGTGAAAGTACACCTCTTACAGCTTATGCTTTGATAATGCATCTGTAAGCCCCATCTCTTTGATCCTTGTGATTTCATGGATGACCTTTCCTTATGAGTCCAGGGAGCTGCATAAAGCTCAGGCCCTGAAGGCCACTGAAAATTAGCAGGTGTGAAGGGGAACATTCTGCAAGCCTCCTTCCCTCCTTTATTAAGAATAAGCAAGCTTCCAGGAAAAAATCTTTAAGTGAGAAGTATGTATCAGAGAGAGAACAATCACAAAATGTTTTATTGCTACTGGGAATTACTGAGTTGATTGAATTCAGTCTTCCCTACCTTCTACTTTTTATATAAAAATTTTTATTTTTGAAGGTAAGAGAGGGTAGAGAGAAACAGGTGTTGACAAGAAAAAAAGAAAAGAAAAAGAAAAAAAAAGAACAGAGATTGAACAGAGCATGGCCTACAGCTCAGCCACTATGCTAGAGAAGTAATCAAAACCAGTACGGGCACACGCACACCTATCTGCTACCAATCAGCAGTGAGAGATCGCCTCGTGTCTGAGAGAAAGGAAAACTTCCAGCTAGTCCTAACTTCTAAAAAGCTGACCATATTCTACCACATTTTTCTTTCTTCAGTATTTGCTCTTCATCTGAAATTAATACCATCGTACAATCTTTTTCAAAAATGTAAAGAAAATTGAGTTCCTTTGTGCATAGTTTCCTTTGCTATTTTTGCTTCTATTCCTATTCTGTTCCAGCCTGCCCATGCATCTGCCCTTCAGTGTGCACCACCAAAGTAAGAATCTGTATCCTTTTGGATTCCTGCAAGAATTGGGCAGCACCGCACAGGAGGAGTTTAGTCTCACTCAGAATCAGGGCAGCCGACCATAGATTTCCTGGATGATAGCCTGTTCCTGAAACTCCTTCTTCATATGAGGTGCATTAAAAAAAAAAAAAAAAAAAAGTCATTCTCACTGTAAGTACTTCTTCCTTTAAATGGCATATTACTTTTTGTATTAAAATACAAGAATAACCAAGGAAAGAGGAATGCACAGTGACCTCAGGAATGCAAAGAAAAATGCACTATCAACATCTGTAAATTTACACTGCAACTCCAGGTTGGATGGGGACCTGGACAGCCTGATCTAGTGCTGATTTAGTGGTTGGCAAACCTGCCTGCAGCAAGGGGGTAGGAACTAGATAATCTTTGAGTTCTCTTTCAAGCCACTGTATGATATGACAGTACCACTCAGGAGTGATCATTGAGCTGAACTCCCGATTCCATTAAAATCAACCTTGCCACTGACTTAAGTGATACCAAGATTTCATCTACAGAGTTTTCCATACTCCCTCATGACCCTTAACCAAAAGGAATGCAATACAGCTGGCCTCCATACTGCCAGCTGCATCCCCTTCCCTATTCTGTTTACCCTAGCTATACTAGAAACGTACAGTACCTTTTCACAAAAGTAACATGAAAACTGCAGGCCTACTGCCTTCCCACTGGAGCATGGCAGAACCAGATGAATTAGAACATACAAACTGCTACATAGCACTGCATGCTTTGAGTAAGCGATGCACTAGCTACTGAAATATCACTTAATCATTGCTTAATCTTTTTCAAATAGTATAATGTCTGCCCTGGAATGAAGAATTAAACAGAGAAAAATTCACTAGATGAACAAAGTAATTTCTGGTGTCAGCTGTCATTTCTGTTAGTTTGGTTACTGCACTGTAATTCTTGCAGTCTTTTTCCTCCTCCTACCCCAATCAGCTGCTGTATAACTTGGCTCACTTCTCTCAGCTACACAGAAGCAACTGCAAAATCAATAAGATGACCTCAAAATAGGGGAGAAGAAATTACATCTATTTGCTTTGGCCTCCCATCTGCTAAGAACAAACACACATTTCCAATACCATCAGCAAATCCTGATGTTTCATAAACACATTCTCCAAACCCATTTCTTTTCTGACAGTCGTGAAAAGGTTAAGAATGAAATCATGTCAGCTTAGCAGACTATTCAAGGTTTTGTCAATTTGAATCACAACCTTAACATTATTATTTAAATGTGTCTTTTGTATTTCACAGCATACAAAGCAATATTATGGCGCATCATATTTGCATTTATAATGTACCATAATTGTAAGAGCACGCCATTGTTCTGATGATAATGTTCATTGATCATTCATAATGTAGGAGGCTCACGCCATGAATCACGACTCGCTTATCACCTTTCTCATTTTACCTGCTATTAGATGGCTTTATTTGCAGATTGATGCCTTAAACTCACATTTTAAATTTCTAGATGGTATAATATGCCTCTTATGTACTTCACTACATACCTAAACATACATTACCTAAAAGGGAACTATTATAAAGTCCTCATTTAGTTCTCATAACAATAATGAGCCCATTTTGTTGTGTATATTTTGGTGATGTGAGCTAATATCAAAGGCATCCAGTTATCTTATACAACTATGTTTCTCACATGTCTATATAAACCTAGAATTTGATGAAACCAAGAATTTCTGCATTATGGTGTTTTTTAACATGCTGGTACTTTTTTTTCCCCTCAATTGAGAAAAATGCTCAAATATGTTTTTCTGAACTAGAACTTGGGAACAAATAAACAAAGTAGTACCAAAATGCTGATTGAACATTTGTGGGCTGGAACTGAATGGTGTCTCCTTTCAAACTAGACAACAGTTAAACTGAATTTTTCAAGCATCCTACAGTAATGATTGGGGTTCAGATAATCCTTAGCCTAAATGACTGAGTCAGCCCTACCAGATAGCTTTTCCTTTTCTTTCAGTTTATTTCTTTCATGCTTGGATTCTGCGTCAGTGTGCTCAGACACTCAAACAAGTTGAGTGTCTTGTCAGCATCAACCAAGTACACAGTAGCATGCTAACAGGGATGCACGCACATTCCTCACAGTCACCCAGACATATCAATAGTTAGCTGAAGAGCAGAGTTTGATAGGTCATCAAGGAGGTGAACTGGCAAGCAGCACAAGTGTCCCAGAACAAGTTACCCAAACCACGGCTATGTGTTAAATCCGTGTGAACTAGAATGTTAAAGTGACCTGAAATATTAATGCCTTCCCCCCCACTAAAAAAAATAACAAAAAAATAAAAATAAAAGGTAAAATGAAACATTTTGCAGCAAGTCACTTTTTTTTTTTTTTGTCCAAAAATAATTTTCCATCAGCTCTCCATGCAACATTCAACCATGTTACATTACAATTACAAACATTGATAGGTATAAGCTTTCCATTCATCTGAGCTTCAAATGATCATGGAAACTTTGCCAAAGAGAAAATTGCCATAATTATTTTCCAGAAGAAGAAAAAAAGCAGTTTAGTTTTAGCAAAACAAATGACTAAATTCCACCAGTAAGCAGGGTACAACTTACAACAGCTACTCCATAAAGGTAAATTTATTGATGAAATTATCACTTATAGGAGACTTTTCAAAAAATTTTTGCTTTTACTGATACAAATATTCTCACAGACACAGATAAGAATCTATAGTTTTAAATTTGGAGTAAGTTGTGTTTTCCTAGGAGCACTGTTCACTAGTAGGACCTCTCACGTTAATAGGACCAAGCAAAACAGCTTTTCTCTAGTTTTGGCTGTGTTTCTGAGAAATCAGTTTATGATGAGTTGACACAGGGGCTCTACTTATACAGCACTGTTCTGTGAGAAGGAAGGGAGATGAAGAAGAAATTAAATTCTGAAACTATTCATATAACTTATTTACACAGCAATGTTTTGGTTATGGTCTATAAAGTTGGAAATTCTCTTTCTGAGGAGTTCGTACTTGTTTGTATACAAAGACAGAGAGGAGAAAAGATGGCAAGAGAGCAGCTCACAAAGGGAAAACTTCCAAAGACTGGGAATAGCAGTTTAGGCACGCGCCTGGGTTTGTATACTATTATTACAGCACTCACTTTTAGAACAGAGTGCTCCAAGTTCAATCCACAAGGATCATCCACTGCTGTCTCCACATAGGATTAAAGAAAAAAATTAAAAAAAAAAAAAAAAAAAAAAAAAAAGCAAAAAAAAAAAAAAAGCCATATGTCTAGAAGTAAAATGTTTCTGGGAAGAGCCATAGGATTGAGCCAATGTTTTGGGGTCTCTGTGATACCAAGGCTAAAAGATGAATCTGGAAGGTATTCTTGTTGTAGGAAAAGGATGACACTGTGCAGTGCTATGGAAATCTGGGTAGCTGGTCAGTGTTAGTAAGATTTCTCTCTATTTACACTGACTTTTGAATAAAGTAGCAAGACAAGCATCTCCAAGAATTCATGAAAGTTCATGTCGATTTTCTGATAGAGAAGTCAACAAACAGAAAAATGGAGAGGTAATTACAAGACATTTTTTAAAGTTTAAGTATATATATACAACTTATTTTCTGAAGTAAGTTTTGTAGTCTGGGTAGACATTCATGCTACTGGGTTCATCCCATACTGATATCATCCCATTTATTTTTATTTTGTCTGCAGTGGATGAACATCTCCAAGATCAAGCCAATCTGTTTGCCCTGTGATGTGTGCTTATTACCTTTCCTAACTAAAACTGACTCTGCCATTTGAATACTCAATTTCAGAAAGATATAAATAAACGAGGAGTCCAAAGTAATATTAATCCAATCTCACTGAAACAAATACATGTCATAAGATTTGTGGTTTCTTTTCCAGGGTTAGCTGGGTGCAGAATAAAGTATCCCACTTAGTGTTAAGTCTAAGAAAGAAGAAAATTATTTACTCTAGAGGAATTCAGTGGCACCAGGACCTGCTGATCAGTAGAAAGCGCCCTATTTATTTGCATTTATTTTTCAAATAATAATAGTAGGAAGAACACTGTAGCTGAGGAATTATGTTTGCATTACAGCTTCTTTTCTCCAATCGTAAGACTCACTGAATTGTACCGTGGAGGCTTAATTTTTCACTCTGATTTTCTTTTTCACGGTTTGCAAATAGTCTATTTATAATTACTTTCAATTAACTCAGCCTTAGCCGATCAACAGACCATAAACTGAACTTAAACTGTTATGAGCTGTGCTTTGTGATGAGAATTTATCCTTACATTAAGTGTTAGTTCATTAGAAAATCTGAGCTCAGGGAATTATAGGAGCTAAATACAAGTTTTAAATTCATAGCAACACAGATCTATCTAAAATGTTCAAATTTCATTGCAATTATCAGTTAAACTCAAGTCCACGGATGATAGCTGTTCTGCATAGGCCCTATTAGGATTCCTTGTATATTTTTCATTGAAAAAAAGAAAATGACAACATGCTGAAAATTGAGACAGCACTGACATTATGAGTAGACTTGGCCATAACAAAGACACGTGGCTTGGCATTAGTTGTATTCTTCAGTAGGTTGAGTCAAGCCAACAACCAAAATTGATAGACGAAGTCAATATTTTAAAACACTTATAGAAAACACAGAAGATAAAGAAATCACCTTACACATGTGATTATTGGGATACGAAAGGAATACTGCTTCCCTATAATGAGGAAGCTGTTGATAAATAAATAATATTGGGAAGGAGCAGCACTTCTCATGCTGGATCAATAGCATTTATCGAGGGAAATTTAGAAGATATTTATAAATAACTAACAGCCTAGTATGCTGGAGCCTTGGGAACAGAGGAACATTTATTCACATCAGATAGAAATGTCTGGAACTGAAGGACAACCAGCACAATATCATTGACTAGAGCTGGCCACTTGTTGAAGAGCTTCCCAAGTCACCTTTTTTCCCTTTAGGATTTCATTGCTAATGCCATGACAGTAGTGAAACCAGATCATTACCATCACATTTACTAATAGTGACATCATTCTCTCCTTTGCTCACAAATCCATGCAAAATATACTCTTCTCTCAGTACCACAGAGCTACACACATGCTCAATAAGAAGTACTCCAGCACTCATGAAAGCCTAACAAATAAGAACCTTTTTTTTTTTTTTTTTTTTTTTTAATCAATAATGTGTGATGTATCTGCTCTAAAGCTTGAAGAACAGACCTATATTGATGGCATGAAAACACTGGGAAATAGTAGTAACTCTCAAGTTGTGTTTTTTGTTTTTTAAATGACTTTTTCCTGCAGAGATTGGTCATAATTATTTATTTTTTCCTCTCCTGGATGTCTATCCCCTTTCTCATGGCATCTTGCCTTCATGATGGAATGTTTAAAAGTGACTCTCTTCTCTGGCAGCTACAAATGGTGAATACAAGCAAATTCTCCCCCTCCCTCTCAGTTTTGTTCTTACCTACAGGCTCTCCTCCAAACAGTTACTCCTTCAAATGTTCTATTTCAGTGAAGCTAGTATGGCAGTTGAGAATAGAAACTTTAATATCAAAACCTGGATAATAATTTGATCCTTGATAGCTATCATGAGCTAAACTTGAATGAAAGTTCACTAAATATTGTTGCAAAAGCAATTCTGTAGACTCTGCCCTCTTTAAAATGCATGCTGTATATTTGATAGAATGATCAAACATTGTATCTGGAAGAGTCACATCAGTACATTCTTGTTTATGTTACCCATTGTTAAATATATTTGCAGAAGCAATTTGTCCCTCAAATGATCTATGGTTGGCAAAAACGTAATATGAATATCACAAACTGTGGATAAAATTGTCATTTACTAGTTTCTATAGTGAATCAAATTATGCCCCATTTGAAGGCCATAACAATACTTTTAGTTCCTATTACTCGATGTGAGGATAATACAGAACAAAAGAGACAAAAGGATGGAACCACACTGCAATTTCTGAAGAGCAGGATAAACCCTTACAAAGTTAATATGTTTTTCTTTTCCAGTGTTGATATTAATGTAATGCTATCACAAAATGAACATTTCCATTTTTGGTTAGAGATATCAGTGATAACAATGAACTGAAAAACAAGGTATTATACATGAATGCAAAGTAATTGCATAAGCAAATTTTGCAGTGACTGAATTATACCAGTAAAAGGGTTAAATCACTTGTAGAGACATTTCAAGTAGCTGTACATTTCAAAATGTACATCTGCCATAACAATGTTCATATTTTGCAGCAACTGCAGACAGATAGCTAGTCCAATCTGCAATCTTCCTTTCATATTTTCTAGTTTGTTTTCATTTGTAAAAGCTAAAGAGACACATAGCAAGACTGAAATCCAGTTAAACTAATGCTAGAACTTCTGTAACTTTAGGAGGCTGTGAGCCTCCAATTTCTAGGTGAACAAAAGTTACTGAAACTCCGAGCGATCATCACAATGGGTAGTTAGTAAAGAGATTTATAAAGCAAGGGCAAGGCTGGCAGCAAATGTAGCATCAGATCCTAAAATAATAACAGCTTCAGCAGGGCGAGGCACAGCACACAGGCTGAACCTCCATTAACACCATGCCACACATAGCCCTCTCCTTTTAGAAACAGTGGTATATACTGCCTAAATACCCAAACTATCACTTGTTTCATCAAACCAATCTTTAGCAGTGTCAGATCTTCAGGTAATAGTGCTGAAGAACATATGAACTTGCACCTAATTGCATAGGGCTTAGACATATGGTTACCTCTGAACATAGAAGAAACTTGATGACAAAGACCTCGCGTAACAGGATTTGAGAATGTAAATTTCAGGGAAAGCTTTTAAAGTTCAGGAAATTCTAATAAATTATGGACTAAACATCAGTAAAGTCTTTCAAGACCCTCTACTTCTAGAACATCTGCAACTTCAACCTAGTGCTAAAACTTTAGAAATCAGATTTTGAAGGCCTGCAATTACAATTGCATTTTCCTGTTAGATCACTCTCTAAGTAGCTAACAATATAAACATTACCTCTAATTACTTTATAGAAAATGAACATTTTTACTTTTGATCACAGTGTTTAAATGCTCTGATTGGAATACAGCTGCAAAAACAAAAGTGCTACCAAAAATGTGTTACCAGATGTCTTGCATTTTCCTGACGATTCTTTGTACTACAAACAATAACTCTGTTGAAAGCACTGCGATAAGTTACTGCATTAAAAAAAAAAAAAAAAAAAAAAAAAAAGTGCTTGGTCTGTAGCCTCCTTTTAATGTCTACTCTTTTCCTTTTTTTTTTTTTTTTTGTTTTGTTTTTTACCTAAAGCAATGGAGAAATAAATAGGAATTTCGTATTTTCAGAGGAGAACATCAGGGTTTCAAATAAGTTTTAGGTAATGATACATTGTAAATAAAGTGATATAATAACTGACTGTACCAGTGTATAAACATACATACATGTATGTGTGCGTACATACATACGAGCTTTCATATCTAAATATATCTTCTAATAGAGAAAACTTTGAAAGGCTCTCCTGTTTGGCTGAAATCGTGCTGCTCTCTGTATTTAGGAGACTAGTCTGACAAATGCTCAGTACACGTGTTTTTAGTAAGCATTTGCATTAGTGATTTTCATATGGTTTCTGAGAGTGACAATGTGATCTCATTAAAAAGAGGTCTTAAAGTTACTGAAATATAACAGAAAACTATCAGGTCAGATCAACTCAAGATTTGACATTTTGGTCCTAATTTCATGTCCTCTGTTTACATAAAATTGAGTTTACCCATGAAGATAACAAAATTTGTTTTTCTAATAGAGGGAATATGTTGCTATAGGGAACCAGTGGGAAGTTCCAGAACATGAGCCTGCTTTCATTTGCTGGTACTCATCTACTCTAAATGTGAGGATAGAAGATACGCCCTATGAATTGATGAAGAGTTGATGGAAAGACACTGGAGTATTTTTGGTGTCAGCAGGAGGTGCAAAACACCAGGTGAATCCTGCCTTTCAGTAACCCAGTAAGTGAGAACAGGGCAAGACCTAACAAGCAAGTTCTCCTTTGTCTACACAAAAATCTAAGAAAAATATTAGGCAGAAGAGTTGATTCTTCCTCACTCTTGAGATTTTCTAGAAAAAAAAAAATTAAAAAAAAAATAATCAAGAAAAATCAAAAGGATTTTATGCTAACTGCTCAGTGAACATAATTTTTGTCAGTCTTTTCTGTACACTCAGTTATTCCATCATCATTAAGGAGGTTGGGAAACTCTGCACTGTACTTACTGTAGTGGACAGGAAGTTTCGTATGGCTTCCTCTGCCTTGTGTTACAGACAGACTTCTCCCCTTCTGTAGAGTACGAGATGTTTGCTGGATACAGCACCAATGAATCTTTACCATGGCAAACCACATAGTTGTACACAGTTCTATTGCCAAGTCCGTAGTGTGAGATCACTGTTTCTAGGAGGCTCCTTCCTGCCTGCATACAGAAAGCATCTGGCCATACCATAATGCATGCAAAACATAGTAATTTCTGCAAGTTCCCATTCTATATTTTCTTCTACTGCCATCTTTGTTAAACGGGCAAAGATCTTCCTATTTTCTTGATAGAATTATTCACTTTGTTTTTAACAACCTGCAGTGTATCTTCCTGCAGGACATAAATAATTAGGAAAAACACTTTTCCCCATCTTTCAGTTCATGTCATGGTCTCGTGAAGACGTGCATTTTCATTTTTGCTTTTCCCTTTTCAATTTATTCAGGTGGATCCCTTTATTCAAAGATCTTTCCTGTAAAAGCAGAACTCACAATGTGCAGAGTTTCTCTTTGCTTACAAAAATATGAACAGACATTTCCTAGGCGGGCTGAAAGCCTGTTGCAAGTTTACCATGTAACTCCCCACTTTCACACAGCATAACTCTCTGGCTGATATCCCCGATTAACATTGGCCAGGCACCTGCAAGGAACACTTCAAATGATCACTGTCCAGATCCATTTTTAGCAATTCATGAAATATAAGTTTGTCCTGAGATTCAGTTTCTAGAAGTAGTGAGGGAACGATATTCTTTTTCACTGAGAGCTGCTTAAAGTTGAAGTATGGCAAAGTGAGAGCAGACAAACAGAAGAACCAGAAGCCTTCCCTACCTGAAGCAGCTTTTAGCTGCTGTCATCTGCTTTGTTCAGTAAGGCAGAAGTCCTCTGAAAAAGTAATTATTTGTATCAATAGCTATGCTTGGTTCAAAAGGAAAACAAAATCCATGACAGACAGGGATTTTAGATAACCTACTAATAATATATTATGATTACTATAATACTGAAGTAACTACATACACATATATGTATATGTGTTTTAAGTGATGTGGGGAGAAGTCTGCAAGTCACAACCACAGCATAAATTGTTCGCTGTAGCAATCTGTGCATCATATACAGAAGCACAATCAGCTTAAACTGTAATGGGAGTGACTTAACTGCCTTCCTAATGCATAGCTGTCTCTGTAACTATGAATTCAGAAGGATAATAGGGCACACTCAAGGGTTTGTCTGCATATTTTAAATAAGCCTTGTTATGGATCCTGATACACTGGTATGCTTCAGGTGACCAAGTCCAAAGTTCAGTTCTGGGAACAATGAATTATGTTACTGAATTGAAACAACTTTTCTTTTAAATTAATAGGATACTGCACATTGTGCTGGCATCAATGAAGCCAGCTTGAGCTCAATAGACAAGCTAGTATTTTATCATGCATCTGAAGCTATCCTACACAAACATTAACAAGCAAGCCCCAAGATCTGGTCTGTTAGGACAATGCAGTACATCATAATGAGAGTTGTTGTTGTTGTTGTTTTCCATTTGTTTTGTTTTCATTTAGTCATTGATAGAAGCACAGTTTCTTAGTATTCAACTTCTATTTTGAAGAGCAATATGCTATCTTAACACTCATCAAACACAACTTATCCCTCGTATCCAAGTCAAATATGCAAAGACTAAAGCACGTCTCTTCCCTCCACCCTCTCTCCCCCATTCCTGCCATTTCTTAAGTCTGTGGGTTTATTTCTTCAAATTTTTCTTTAGCTAAAGACATTGCTGATGCAAACGTGTCTTTTTTCATCTCAGGAATTCCTTATAAAGATCCCTCTTCAGTCCAAGATCTTATAATCTTTGAAGGCAGAACTAGTAAGTGTTGTAAGTGGCCTCAGATTGTCACAGTATCTTCTGGTATTCTTCATGTCTTTCCATTACTATCCAGTATTCCCCCTTCACAGTATTTTTAAGAATCCTATGTACTGGTCCAGTCTGACTTCTGCCATAGAAGCAGTCTTATCCAGCCTGACATTCCTTGCATACACCACTGTAAAAATACCAAAGCGAGGATAGAAGATGGATCTACAGAATTGCGATACAAAGCTTATACAAGCATTAGCTAACACAAATTCCACAAGATAAGGCATTAGTTTTACACCAAATCTGTGCTTCGCCCTGAGCTCTGAACAAGAATGTTACTTCAATGAGAGCTCTGTGCAGAATTCAGACTGACCTTGGCCTATCAGTTTTGGCTGTAACATGTCTCAAACTGAAACATGAGATCACATACAGCATTAAGGAGAGAACAAATGATTTTCCCCCCTCTCCCTTAATTATTTATAGACCACTGCCCCCTTCTTTTTTTAGTGTTAGTATCAGTGTTCTACTAACATTGACTGCAGTACTCCAACTGTTATATTGCCTCATAATGGAGCAAGAACCTCGAGACAGCACAATTTGTGCACATATTTGATATCTGCATACATACACTTTTTCCCCTATTTGCCAAGAAACATTGCAAACAAACAAACAATAAAAATAACAACCAAAAAACAGGGATGGAGGCAGAACAGCTGCTTATAAACAGGAGAAAAAAAAAACAAAAAAAAAAAAACCAAAAAACAAAAAACCAAAAAACAAAAACTCTTCCTGAGAAAAAAAGAGAACAAACACAAGGTAATGACTCCAGACCAGGAGTGAAAGAAAATGGTAAAAACCTCTTGTATTCCTAAAACTTATGAGACATAAAAAAGGAGAGAGAAGATTAGAAACCTAGATCACATGACAAGCATGCTGTAAGTGTACTATTGTCTACTTCCATCAGTCATGGAGCTCCATAATAACTTCACGGGCTGTATTTACAGAGACAGTGATTTAGTCAAGTCTGCAGGAAAGTCAAGAAATCATTATAAAGAGGCAAACATCAGAAATTAACAAAGAACATGTATAAACCTGGCAGATTAATAGATGCTTAGCTATAATTCAGTGAGGGTTTAGGGACACATTAAGGCAGACCTGGGGAGCAAGTCATCAGCAGGCAAGTATTCAAGTATATAGTGACTTTGCATTGAAACAGGCACGAGAATGCCTAACAGTGCGTTAAGAGCAATAGGAATATTTTGCCAGCTTAACTACGTGCTATCTTCTCAGAAAGGACCATCAAAATAAAAATTTTAGGGACCACACCCGAGGTAGTTGTACAAGCACAAGGATGGAAAGTGGGATGTGAGAAAGGCAAGCTTGGGGCAATTGTTTAGTGCTACTCAGCAGGTATGCTGAGTACTATAGGAAAACAGATGCACTGATAGTGGTTGATGGGAGTGGAGAATTCCTGACCCAGGTACGCCATTCCATTTTTCCATTTCTTTACACAGTTTTCTTCCTCTCCTTTCCCCACTTTCTTATCATAAATAGGAGTGGAACATGTAAAAGAAGGGAAGTCAGTTGGGTTAGGTACATTTCTAACACAAGTTACGCTCCTATACAACTGATACATATTGGTCAGCCTAACACCTTGTCCCCCACGCAGCTAAAACACCCTTGCCCAGCCACATGAGAAAGCATATTACTTTCCCCGAAAAGGATAGTTCAGCTTCTATCAACATGGTCTAATTCTGTTTTCCCCTCCAATGCTCAGTTTGTCCTCAATACTTACTGCCTGCCTTGTCTAAAACAGCTAATTATCCCCAGTCATATCTCACATGGCTGTGTTGTGAAATATATAGCGAAATATTGCTAATTGGAGTTTCTTCCCCCTTACACTGCCCTCAAGGCATGCACAATGCATTTGCCAACAAATGCTTCCCCAGGTCCCTTTGTGGTAGAAAGCTGAAAATCACAGTGGGTTCAGCTGCTCCCAGCACTTTGGGTGCCCTGAGCAGAGCACCAGTTGCTCAGAAGATACCAGGGGCTGGCTTGCAGCTGAAACATGCTTACAGAGGAGAGCACTTTTGGAAATATCATTGAGCATTCTGGGAAACATTAAGAATGCTCATTGAAAATGACAGTGGATTCTCCTCCATTCCACAACTGGAAAAGAGTAATGTGAATTTAACCTTGCATAAAGTTTTCTCTTCTTTTAATCTAACAGTCTTCTCCACATGCATAATGTTACTTTTAAAATGAAAGTGTCTGACCACGTAAAGAGTGCAAGTCTTTCTGCAAGCAGAAAGCACAGCACATGGAAAATTTGTCTCCTGAAATCTTACTGCACCCTCAAAGAAAAAGATAAAGAAGAACTTAAGTAACAAGAGTTAACGAGCAATTTTATTTTCTTTCAGCAAAGGTCATCAATCCCACAGCAGCAAATTAATCCCAATTAGTAATGATATTTTGTCTTGATATATCATGACACTTTTGATTTACTGTGTTTCCAGGATGCAGGCAGCAAATGTTAATGATTCAGTTTGCTGGGAATTTATACTCCTGCTCATTTCCCATTTGCTGATCAGTTGCAGCTCGTCAAGACTTGGCTGCTTCAACTAATGAACTGACGGCCTCGCAGGAATAATGGTGTGTTCTGCAAGCCTCATTTTTTTTCATGCCATCTGCAAAAATGCAGGTTCTTCTCTGAAAAAAATCATCCTGGCAGCCAGGAAGGAGTGATTATGATCATATAAACGTCACTTGTAATTTGTATTTCACTTGTTTAATAGTATTACCATTAAATGAAGATTTCTGTAGAGAACAAAACTAATTATAGTAAATTCAGCATTTTTAGGAGCAGCACGGGAAGGGAAGCATACCCAGCTCTGTTCATTTCTCAAGAAAATTCTAATAGCAATGATGTATTTTTACATGATGATTTATCTGCCCAGCTGGTCTAGTTTGAATTAGAGCTGCACAAAATGCTTCTCTGGAGGCTTGCACAGGCAGTAAACATCACTTTTCTTACATGCAGTAAATGCAAAACCCATTCAAAACTACCGCAAGTGTTGTATCAAAGGTGTGAGGAAACTTTCAGTACTTACAGCAATAAGTTTTACGACCGATTATTCTGCGAAATGGCTTATCTAATTGATGGTTACTGAGAGGGTTTGATAAACACCTTGTGAAGCCTATTAAAAGAAAGGTCACTGATTTTCATTCAGACTTGATAGCGTACTATGCTTGTATTTAAGCAATGCTTAAATCAGCAGTAACAATGAAGTTTAGGCACCTACATCCTTGAATCCCCCTAGCTTCAGTGAAAGGAAAACCACTAACTACATGTTAGAAAAAGATCAGATCTTTGACTACTATAGGAGAACTCAGTGGAGCTCTCACAGATTGCAACAGAAAAGAGTCTGCACTGAGCTCCAGAAAAAAAAAACATCTTTCTCTAAATTCCAGTTGTTTACTTGAGTGTTCAATTTGAAACATAATTGAATTAGGAGTCACTTTTCCAACTGCATTAAAGCTATTTCTACTTCATGAATAAGGACAAAATAACTGCCTTCAAAATTTTGGAGCCAATTTTCTTACACGTTAGGAGAGCTGGATGGAAACTTCACATGGAAAGTAAATGAAAAAAGTAATATATATTTAAAGATCATAAAAGGAAGAAGGTGAAAAACATTTGATAAGCTGTATTTCTCCCTGCAGAGAAAAAAAGAAAACCTTTTTCCTGAATGCAGCCAAAACTAATGCAGTGCTGCTGCACTGATATAAACAATTAATTATGGAGTGCTAATCTGCACAGTCTGTATCTTGAAGGTGATTAAATAGCCGAAATGCCAGTTTGCCTGCATTAGGTAAAGCAACTCTTGGTTGAGATTGTGTAAGGCTCCCTTGGCCCCACTGATGTCCTTGGATTAAGACTGTCTGTGTTTCAAGGAAAGACACTCACTCAAGAGGATATATTCCATAGAGAAGGTGCCAGCAAAGGAAGGAAACTTCAGAAACACAGCGATCTCTAGGAAGACGCATCAAATCTCTACAGTGTTGCACTGACATCAAGGCAGTTACAAAATTATAAATAATAACTTCAAGTAATTTAAGCCACGAAGCAGTCTGAGCTATTGAGATCCCCCAAGCAGATGGCCTGACACAAAATGTGCATCCTTCAGAGAATATGCAAAGCTTCAGACAAAAAGCATCTACAATCACCGTTGCTTTTTTTTTTTTTTTTTTTTTTTTTTTTTTTTCCATGGGATATTATTGCTCTGCTTTGCTGAAGATTTATGGGCTGAGGTAAAAATATCTGATTAAGATGCACTTGATATGCCTCAGAACAGCAATTTCCAACCTTTTCATGAAACGCTATATCCAAAGCCCCGGGTTGCATGAGATGCCCTCCAATCAGTCATATTCACCTTACTGAAGGCTGAATGCTGCCCATCCTGGTCTCATAACCAGGCCAGCTTCTGCTGGGAGCCTTCTCCCTCCCTTTCCTAGCAGAACTTCAAGCAATGTCACGCATCTGCAGGCAGTACTTTTACGCTAAGGCACCCTTTATAGGTTATTAGAAATAATGTTCTCATCCTAATTACAGAGGGTAGAAAATGTAGTACTGGTATACACACACATACGTTAGAGGGGAAAAATACACCTTTTCTGAAAATCATGTGCAACAGAATGGAAGGCTGGATTTATAGCTCCTCAATGAATGAGGGCAAGGGCTTGTCATTGGAATAGAAAGAACAAGGAATATCACACAAAATGTATCCCTCACCATTTGGGAAACATTCTCTTTGAAATTGCTGCTACAAAACCTACTATTCAATCTGTATGACCAGAGGTCTCCAGAAAGGAGAACATAATACAAATGCAGATGCACTGTATGGAGTATGCTATATATTGCTTATGTAGTCGGTATTAAAAATCTCTGCAAAGGAACCATGGGATGGCAGTAGTTAACACATTTTGAAAATCTTATTTTATTCATGTATAAAAATAAAAAATAATAAAAAAAAAAAAAAATCAGACTGGAGCTGGTTATACCCATCACCAGTTATAAGAAATGCTTCTTTTTCAGGGCATAGCACAAGCCTTACAAGAAGTTTAGTTACTTCTTGCTGCCTATTTTTTGTCTATTAATATTCCAGGTTTCTATATTTAGAAGCTCAATCAAAAAAATATTTAATGATAAACACATATGAAAGGCTTGCTTATATAATACAACTGTTTTCTTGGATTGCCAGATTAAGAAAAATAATAATTATAGTAAAAAAATAAAAATCAAGGAAATCTAGAATATAAAGAATTGTTTTTAAAAAAGCCTTTGTCATTCACAATTCAGACATCCTTCTCACTCATCTCAACCCAACAAAACTAATTAGCTTTTTTAAACTTGCAAAAAATTCTAGGATTAAGTGGTACCTGTGTAACTCATGACCTATTTTTGAGAATGAAATGCTTCCTTTTTCTCTCTGCCTTTGAGGAGAAAATTCAATTTTTAAATGCAAAATGTTTGAAATGTCTTAATGGAAATAACAACTTAAGAGTGTGAAATACCCTTTAAAACAATTTAAATTAAATATCATCGTCCTTCCTACAAGGCATTACCTTTAATTGATTTAATTTTAATTTGTTTCTTCCTAGCACAGTAATTGCCATTGATTCCAATTAATATTCAGCTGGCCTTTCTCTAGAAAGAATTACTGGCCGATTAATTTCTCTCAGATCAGACATTCTTTTGCTGTGGCTGTTATTTGGGGTTCTAGGATACTGTACTGAGGCCAGTGCACCATCTGCTCCCCTACCTGCTCACTTTGGAGAATATTTGCAGCTCTGCAGATCGGGCACATGGGGAAGGCAGAGCTGGAGCAGACCTGGAGCATTTTGGGAAGCGTGGATGAATTACTGGCCAGGATTAAAGCAGCTTCCATCCTGCTGCTAATGACTACTGGAGGGCTTAGAGTGCATCCCATCCACTAATTCCTCTGCAATCCTGATGCTACCGAGTGATGTGAGTGAGCTTTGTCATGGACACAAATGGTACCAACATTCACACGTTCCACACATCTGAATTGACGGTGAATGAATAAAGATTTAAGACCATAAACAAAAATATATCCCTTATGTTCAGGTGATTCCAGCTTATTAAAATACCTTATATAACTTTCAGCATATGAATAATACGCAGAATAATTATAGTGGCTATCAATAACCAACTTTGTTTTGATTTCTGGAAGGCTAAGTTCTACCCTCACAATCAGACCCCCAGAACATAACATGCCATTACCCAGGAGTAAGGACAGCACAGAGTAGTACTTTATTGTGCTAGGACCTAACCTGATATTTTCTTTACCCAAAGAATTTTCAGCTTAAGTCCTCATTTAAGTTCATTAATCAGTATTTGTAAAATAAAGCTTAAAAATATAATTAGATTCTCACTGCACTCAGATGATTTAAACATCCAATCTGGAAAACTGTTGTTGCAATCAATATATATCTTAATTTAAGAAAGTATATAAATGGTCTGGCTTCCACTTCTTAATATCACTATTTTTTTGCCAGTAAAAAGACTGATAGAAAATGATTACTGTACCACCAGTTTTGTAAAGTTAAACTCATATTTTAATGTGCCTCAATTGCCACCAATGTCTGGAAAAAGCTTAAACACCATATATTACACTGAAAGTCTCCGAGCACAATAGGTTTACATGTCTGTGTGCATAAAAACCAAGATGTACAATGGCTATCTGTGATTCAAGTCAGAAAGCTTCAGTCAGAGAGAGAAACTGGAGCACTGATCACTTATATTAATTGATGGTACCAGACTAGATAGAGGTCATTTTACCTGTCTTTAAACTCCAATAACAATGCGTGCTAAGACACGGTAGTGAAAGATGCTATAGAAAAGGAAAGTATTATTGTATGCAAAACTTCTCTTGCTATGAAATCTTTGGTTAGCAACATCTCTCTCCACTGCTGCCACAGGACTTTGTGAAAGGAAAGTTAACAGCTTCATCTACTCAGTGCACCTTGCAGCTTCTCAAACCCTCTGATAGTACAAATTCATTTTGACACCCCTTTTCTATTTGAGCAGTAGTTTTCACTCTATCCTCAGTGCAAATCCTTGGGTCTCTGTTCCCTCATACTTTCTGCTGTTTGACCTTGGTCACTATGCCAAACTCTTTTACACAGACATCATGATCTCCTTACTGCTACAATGATGAGGAATCAATTTACTGTCAGGTTTGCAAATAACAGATGTTTTGTATGGTATTACAATGGTGGGATATAGCATCCAGAAATGGCAAGCACCACAAATAAGGACAGAACCCTAGCACTCAACCCTCCAGATCTTTTGCTGCAAGAAACATTGATGTCCAGTCTACCTGCACCACTTACATCTACAGAAATGGAGGTCTGACCATATTTCATAATCTTATCATATCCATTATTTCAGCTCAGAAAAAAATCAGGTTGAATGACAAAATCCAACAGGAGAAGTTCTAGTCAAGTGATTGGCTCATCTAGGAAGAAAATATACCTACAAACTGGCAGTTTGCTTGTCACCCAGGAAGACAGATCAGTAAAAAGATTCACCATGTGCATTGATTAACAAGAGCAAACATCTCCAGGGATGCCTCGGGTACCAATTTTAACAGTCATTAGGGACAGGAAGAAGGTCTTTCCACAGTTACAATTCTCATCTTCTTTTCCAGCTGATGCATGCAAGTTAGCTAAATTCCTGCCCTCAGCAGACATCACTGCCTACAGTAGGAGCAAAGACCTTCCATTTGAGTCTCACATTCTCTAAAATAGCTTTCTCTTAGTTCGCCTTAATCAAGCTGACTGATCCTTAAATTCACAGCCACAAAAAAGAGAAAACCACAAGTTAAAAACGAATCAGAATCAATGGAGTGAGCAGAAGATGAACAGAAACAGTTTGCCATGTAAAGAAAACCACATGTACATTTACTTGTGTTTCAGATTCCCCTCTGGAAACTCTGACTTAAAGACAGCTGGACATGAACTCTGTATCCAAACCCACTGCAGAGTGTACAGCATTTTCCACAGTTTTGTACAATTTATTTGCTGAAAGATGACAAAGTACAATATATTAGTCATTATTTGGGAACTTCAAGGTATTTCACAGACTGTAACAGTGTGGGGCTCTACTTTTTTTTTCCTGGAAAAAAATTTCTAATGAACCAAGCCAAGTAACCTGTAGATTGTGTGCTAGAAATACCCTCTTTCCTAGCCAGTTTCTCCAGAACCTGCTAAGTACACGGGTAGACAACTCATTCTCATACCTGCAATCATCTACCTTCTAAACATCCACATCTTAATCACTTGATTCCCATTTTGCTAGTTCTCAACAGTAGATATAAGTTTAGCTATAAAGATACTTCTTCACAATAATACAAATAAAGTGCTTGGGTTTTAAGTAGCCTCTTATATCCCTATGAAATCCTCTTTCAATATAGGTGGGGAGACAGACAATTATACCAAGGTCAGAATGTTGCTTTTTATGAAAAACATCCAACTTCTTTCTATGAAATAATTTCACACACACACATTCCACCTTCTGCCCCCCAAAATAACTGATACAAGGAAATGTGAATGTGAAATAAGATGATGTGATTCTTTCAAGTCATTTCAGGAAATTGCAGGCCTTTCTGAAATAAAAAATCCTTGCAAAGTCAATCAGCCATTGCTGAGAGATCAGCAGGGAGCTATGCTGCATCAGCCTCTCTGCTCACTGGGGCCAGGAGATGCAATAATGCACTGATAGACCAGATTCAAACAGAAGGATTTTCATAAAATAAATAACCTCCGTACAATTATTTCAGACTTACAGCATCTTTTCTGAGGCATTTTCTCACCAGAAAGACGTGTGGAATCATTGTTCAGCCTGTGTCCTGTCACCTGATCTATAGATCATAACCTACCACCCAAAATAATTGCATTTAAATTCTTGTTAAATTTGCTTGAAATCAATAAAAAATCTGCTGTTGACTTCAAGAAAACAAAAGGAAGCATTAAATATGCCTTTTGTTCTACGTGCTTAGCATGTTCAAACCATGCTTACTGGTTCCTAACTTGAGGAAATTTCCAAACACTGTACACACTGGGAGCTGACTGTAATTTGGTTGAATGGGAATAGATTCACAATTTGTTTTCTTTCAGGCACATAAGGAGCTAAATACTAATTCTATTACAAAAAGAAAACAAAAACAAAACAAAACAGAAAAAAAACCCACAAACATTCCAAAGCAGCAATTAAAAGAATAAATACATTAGAAAAAGGGAAAGTGAAATTAAACAATTTTGAATGTAGATACTATTTCTTGGAAAGGTATATCTGACTCATCACTGAAAATAACCCCAACCATTTATTCACTACTTATGGAATCATAGAACTGCAGGTGTTGGAACAGACCTCTAGAGATCCCCTAGTTCAAACCCCTGCTAAAGCAGGTTCCCTACAGTAGATTACATAAGAAAGCATCCAGGGTTTTGGCTACCTCCAGAGATGGAGACACCACAGCCTCTCTGGGCATTCTGTTTCAGTGCTTGGCCAACTTCAAAGTAAAGAATTTTTTCTATGTTTTTATTGAACTTCCCGTGTTCCAGTCTGTGCACACTGCCTGTTGTGTCACTGGGCACATTTAAAAGAGCCTGTCCCCATCCAACTGACTCCTGCCCATTAGCTATTAATAAACATTAAGATCTTCCCCCATAGAGTTCTCCTGACTGGACAGTTTCAGATCTCTCAGCCTTTCCTCACAAGGAAATGCTCCAGGACTCTCGTAACCTTTGGGATCCTCCACTGGATTTTCTTGTTTTTTTTGTACCAAGGAACCCAGAACTGGACACAGATGCAGTCTCACAACTGTAGTGGGGGGAAGATTGCCTCCCTTGACCTGCTGGCCAGTTTTTTTGTTGTTGTTGTTTTTTGTTTTGTTTTTAATCCTTTGGCAATCTTGGATGGCAAAATCTCACTCAACAAAGCAAAAGGATTGCTGGAGCCATCCACTGCCTTTTAATCTTCTAATATTCTACAAATAAATATCATATCAGCTCTGACTTTGAAGTCCACAAATAAAGATGAATGTTATCCATGAAACATTTTTACTCTTATTTGCTTCACACTGTTGCAGGAGAAAGGGCAAGCAGTTGCAGTAGGTCTGAAAGAGAAAGCAGCAAAAAAGCTGGAGCACAGTGCTATACTTGACATAGGGCATCAGGAGGTATCCAAGGTGTCCAGATTTTGAAAGAATTACTTGTACCTTCTTGGTATCAACTGAAATTTGGAAATAACACCAACAAATAAACTAACAAAGACAAATTTCATTGTTTTACTTAAGTCTATACAGAGGAACGAACGTGTTACTTAACGAAAAACAAATATTATACCTGAGGATGTGGCGTAGGGACAGTCTAAGGAAAGGTTAATTGTGAGAGACTGAGGTTGAACTCTCTTTCACCAAAATTTTCTGATGCAACCCATACCTACACACCTAAGCAGTTCTCTCCTCAGCTCATGTAGAAAAGGATTAGGATTAGTAGCACTTCAACATTTGCTTTTTTTTTTTTTTTTTTTTTTTGCATTAGGAGCTAGTCTAGTTAGTGCACTCTTATGAGAAGATGGTGACAAGGACAGAGCTTGATAAAAATCACACCCAGCTGCTAGAAGAGAGGAGTGCCAGCACTGCCTTCCCTCCAAGGGAATGCATCTTTTGAACAGGCACTGATGAGCTTAGGTCCACCTGAAGGTATAGTCAGGGCTTTGGTGTAGCATGAGAGCACTTCCCTGGTGAATCAAAAGCTGGAGAAGACTAGTACAAGATGAGGTGAGAACAGTTAAGTAAATCTAACCCATGGAGTATGACACTGAGTGAGTACAGAAAAGGTTGCTTGAAATTCTGCTAAGTACAAGTGATGATACTGAAACTCACTGGAGGCATAACTCCATATTTAAGCTCAATATTCTTCCTGAAGCAGTGAATCTAACACCAGAAAGATGGGTGTCAGTTAGTAGGGGTTATGGTCTTTGTTGCACAGAAGAAACTCTGTTAAAAAAAAAAAAAAATGTTCAGTGCAAAACCAGATCAGCAGTGCTCAAATAGGATGCAGAAACAGCGCAGAAGTACGGCAAGGATGAGCAGAGAAAACTTTCAAATTAAGAAATGATTTGACACTCAGCTTGAATCTGCTAATACAAATATCTTCCATCCATTTCCCTTGGGAGATTCCACAAGGGATAGTGTCATTTTTAATTTCTTCAGCCAAATCCCATTACTCAGCAGTTATCATGTTTTGAGCCCTCCCCAGGAGATGGGGAACAGGCATTTCACACTATTGGTGCAACCCATTTCTGGGCAGACTTGCCAGCCACTGTGGTTTCTGGGATTCATGCCAGCAGGGATAAGTCTGCTTGTCAGTATAAATCCTACATATACATAGGCCATAAACTCATGCCAGCTTTTTTTTTGTTTGTTTGTTTTTCCCTGCCATTCCAATTCAGTGAAGCTCTCCCATTAGGAAGAGTTCTTCCTTTTTACATTGAATTGCCCTTGGAAACCACAAGGGTTTATAAGTTCAGGGAAAGAGGAATTAAAATACAGTGTAGGTTTGAACCAGTTTTGCAGACCCTGTGAACCTCAGCGAGAGTTCAGGTCATTAAACAGAAAAACAAAACAAAACAAAAACAAAAAACCTGCTCCAGAAGAATGCCTCAGTCCTCCTCAGAATGCAAAGCAGAGTGACATTTTATCTGATTCTACCCTCACTGGTGCAATTTTGATTTCTCAAATTTTTTTAGAGAAGTGGGGTCAGGTTTTTGCGCGTGCCAGAAGATGGGATTTGCACTTGCCACCCACACAGAAGAATCTGTTTGCATATGGTATTTATGCCACTTTTGTATGACATATGTTTGTGTGTTTAGCTCCCAGAATTGGAAGTCTCAGGCAATGGGTAGGAGGAGGAACAGCAAGCCAAAGCCTTTTTTATTTTTTTATTTTCTTTTTTCTTTGGAGTGGAAGAACAACAAATTTCCAAATGGCTTCAGGTTTTTTTTTTTTTTGTTTTTGTTTTTGTTTTTGTTTTTGTTTTTGTTTCCTTCCCTTCCTCCCCCCTAATTCTGAAGAAAAGGATAAACAAGGGCAAAGCACAGGCAGGAAAGAGGCAGCAGTGAGTAGAAGGACTTTATGTATGCATACGCACTCCCATCTTATTCACTGAAGGCCAGTAACAAGATGTCTCCAAGTCTTAAATGTTAGAGGTATTAACAAGAAGAAAGAGTTCTCAACAAGGTGCCCAGATTAGAGACAGGCATATTCACCACTGACTGCAATGAACTCCTGTCTGTCTTTTCATAACCATTCTAATTGCAGTAACTTCTTAATTTTTAAATCTAATCCAATGCAGGGAAAGGTAAACAGGAAAGGACACATAAAATGCATGTATAATGTTCACACACACACGTATGAACAGCTTTTCCCCCCCCCCCCCCCCCCCAAGAAAACACTTAAACAACTATTTTTACCAATAGCTTCAAGTAAATGCAATTGTGGTCAAGAAAATAAGTGTTGCTGAATGTTGTTTCCATAACACACCACTCTCTCAGAGCACTTCTGGCCCATAAACCATTTGCATAAATACATTTGTACACATTTCACATTATTTCCCTGACTCACACACCTAGCACAGCTACTCACATCAGTAAGGCTAAGCAGCGTGTCTACGTGGTGATCAGAGGAACAACTCCCTTTAACCTCCATACCAACCAAATATAAAGGAAAGCCAACACATCTACAAATCAGTTCCCTGTTCTTTCCTTGCCTTAGGTTGCCAGCTAACATTAAGGTGACTGCACACCATTGTAGGCCTGTATGGAGGGCCATATGAGTTTAAATAATATGAGACCAAAATAGTAATTTAAATTTCAATCAAAATAACCACAAAAAAAAAAAAAAAAAAAAAAAAAAAAAAAAAAAAAACCACCGCTAAGTTGTGAAATTGAAGCAATGGCTTTGTTGTAAAACTCTTCGTACTTCTTTTATGTAAGCATCTAATATAGCAGCAAGGAGAGAAGTGGGTAAATGAAAGGTTTGAGGAAAATTACTAATATTAACTCAGAGCACAGAACTCTAAACTTTACTCCGTGATGCTGCTAGAAAATGGCAATTACATCCTTGCAGGAAGGCAAGGAAAGGGGCTTGGTAACAGTTACAAGATACAAGAATAGGCAGAAAGCAATATAATGGACCGTTTTTGTGTTAGGGAACACCATTGCTGGAAGAGGAAATGCAGCTGCATTCAATCTTTTGAGGTCAGCATTCAATAGCCTCAGAAAACACATTCACAAGAGCAGAAAGTCATGTGTTGCAAATCAGTTGTGCTGGGAAAGCTTCCTGCCATCCCCTGCAAATTATCAGCAAGGTTGTAGGGCAGCAGATGAGGAGAAGCATTCAGGTTATTGGTCTATACCAGCGATAAGAACACTCACCTAAGAAAGCATTATCTCCTTCCTAGCTACTTGCACCATGATCAGAGAGGCATACGATGGGCTAGGTCCACATAAGACCTGTCACTTTGCCACAGCCTATATTTCAGAAATATTTAAAAGGGAAAAAGAAAGCATACAGTGGGGACTGTCAAGGAATCAATATGGAATAAATGTCATTTCAGCTCCACTCTTGCTTTCTGCTGTGTTTCATCTAGGATGTTTGTGTAGCTGGTCTATGCCACTTGTTTCAAGATAACGCAATTCATTGAAACTAAACAGAACAAATTCTTCCTACCACAGTCCCCAAGGCTGCTTCATAAGTAGGCTGTTTTTGTGGATTGAAGAGGAAAAGTAGAGAGCTTCAGAGCAAGGCCAGGGTACACATGTGTGCAGGTCTGGCATTCACATAACCAAAAAAGCTAAGGAAGCTGATTTTAAGGAATAAAGATTCTGAGAAACAAAAGTAATTTCAAGTTGACAGAAGAGATTATATCCTTAGTACGTGTAAGAATAGAAGGCAGTTATTATAGTTGCCTTTAACCAGTTTCAGATCACTCAAGAAATGTAGTAATCACAATACAGTAACAAAGAAGAAATAACTTACCCTTTCCAAGGACAAGGGATCACTAAAAAACTCTGACAGCTAGTGATCTCCAATTAGAGATATTCTCTTTTGGTTGCCAGCTCTTAAATGAGGTTAGGGAGGGGTAGGCCCTGGGTCCACTCCTACTGGTTGCACAAGTGAATTGCTTGCACCTGTGCTCCCAGGTCTGGTCATACCCCTTCACCAGGTGCTCAATCACTTATTCAAATATGATCTAATGGTTTCCATACAGAATGTCAAGACAAAGAGGAGGACAATGCAGTTATCCCATGACAGAGAAAGTTGTGGTAGCCTAATGGATAACCCAAGTATTCTTTATAAACTTCTTCCATTATTTTTTCTCTTGTTCACCACCTTGCTTCTTTCCAAATCCCTCTATCCAGAGATTTTTTTTCCTTTTTCTGAGCCTTCTTGGAGTCTCTGTACGGAGTTACAGAGTTTCTTCCATTCCACATAAGTCTTCTGTCCCAAGTTCCCCATTCCCCAAATTCTCCAAAACTACTGCTCCCTTTAAGGGGAAGCCCTCTTACTACAGAACGTCCTTTGGAATGGTTAAAAAAAAAAACAAACAATCTTCACAGCACCAACATGTTCTGATTATGGAAGTAGATAAGCAAAACTAATAGCAGACAACAGTCCAGGAAATTTAGGAAAGGTTTGTGCTAGGCCTATTTCCTAGTCCTATTTCTCTAAGTCCAATTTCCAGTAAAAATAACCAACTCCCATACAGAGTTGAACATAGCTATTTCTCCTTAAAATACCAGAATTTCAATATCTTATTTCTGGTCAGAGCCTCTGCTGGACAAGTGTCTGAGACTATTTTCCTCCCTGTCATATCACCACTGTTAACCAGGCGAGTTCTGCGGTTTCACACTTCTGTGTGGGGCTAAAAGTGGAACTAACGGTATGAGGATAGGAGAGAATTCAGTTGCTAGAATTAAATATGACATGAAATCTAAATCGAGTCAAATCATGAATCAGCTGTGCCGTTCATGTCATTCTACTTGTTTTCATTAGGTTATGACAGACTTACTCTTTCCTCTGCAGAATTTTTCACATTAGAACTATTCAGTGTAGAATTTTGGGTAGAGAAATACTTTACTCAGCAGACTAACTTTTTATTTTGTTTCTGCTGCCTCAAATCTATTGCATTAAAAGATGTAAATAATGAAAGTGATGAATATCTAAACAGCAAGCTGCCTCTTGGTCACTCCTACTAGATGTTTCTCTCCAGCTGTTAAGACTGTATCACATTACAGTTTGCAGGGATACATGAATGTGCTGAACCTATCTTGGAGTAACTCCCCAAAAGGCATGGGCAGCATTGTCCCACCAGGTAAGGCTTAAAGATCTAAGTTGGTTCTACCAGTAGTCTTTTGAAAGTAGATCTGTGTATTCTAATCTATTCACACAATATTCTGTCTCTTCTGCTTCTGCTCATCTAGAAGCAGAAGGTTATGCTGCCTACGCTACAATCTCTGGCACTCTCGAGAAACCACTAAATACTACAGTTTCTTCACTACATTGCAAACAGGCAGTGGAAGACTACATTGTTTTGAGTGTTTCAGTCACCAGAGCATCCTCCAGCAAATGACAGTTCCACATACTGGCTAGCAAAGTCTATGCACCTCAGAACAACAAAATTGTTCCACAGATCATGAGTTGGAGAACAATTTTTCCACCACTGTCTTTAAAATCAATCTATTTTTTAGTTCAACTTCAATCTATTCAATTAGATATATGTTTTTCTATTCATCTTTAGCAAGACTGAGTTTGTGCCATAATCATTCTTAGATTTGCATGCTCTCCATTTGCAAGTGAGCATTTGAAATGAGTGGGAGGTATGTTAGGTGGGGCGAGGACAATATCTTTCTTTCTATTCCAGAGCATGCCAACAGAAGCATATGTAGGTTGGGCAGATTCCAAAAGTCTCTCAAGCATATGGAACACCAGTTTACAGTGTGCTCAGACCTCCCACTCGATTTGTTATGTTGGCAGAGCTCCCACCACAAGCACCTCATTTCACAGTCAGAATTCTTTCTACCATTACAGCTACTAGTCAAAGCAGCCATAACTTGCATGCAACATCACAAACAGTTTTGTTCCATGATTAATGACATAGGGATTTATATACATCCAAGTTGAAATTACCAAGTATCGTGGGGAAGTACTGGTGCTATTTTTTATTTTATGATGGTGCTGACAGCATTAACTTCAGCTTCACAAGCATAAATAAATCCAAGAGGTACAAATGTGGATGAAGCTCATGTCAGACAGGTGCTGGAACAGTGGAAGTGAACTGCAGTGTGATCCATTTCAAAACTTTTAATAAATGAACCTAAACAGTTTGCAATGACACTAAGCCTGGAAAAAGACAAGGCACAACTGGCAGATTGGTGCATTCTCCAATCTGTTCATAACTGCCATCCAGAATTTAATCTGGAGTCTGTATATCACACATACCCAAGTGACCTTGAAATCACTCCACAGTAGACAGGAATGAGCTAATGCTAGACCACGACATGGGGGCAGGCACTCATACCTGAATCCCATTTTTCTGATTGTCTTTTCTCTCTATGACTGTTCACTCTTTTGACAGCTCTGAGAATGTAGTGCTGAAAAATATCACTCCAGGGTTCAATTCCATCCCATAATTTCACCTCTGCACAGTGAAGTCCCTATTTGCAGATACTGCAAATTAGCATTTCTGTGTGAAAGCATACAGATAGTGTTGATGTACTCAAATGAGAAATCACAGTGATTTTCCTCACCTAGTTCATATACTGAAGAATAGCACATTAGATTTAAAGAAAGAATATATTTAAAGAATCAAGACAGTGTCAATTTCACTTAAGTTTTTTTTCCCATGAATTCTTCATATTAAAGCTCTGATAGAGCATCAGCTCACTGTATGCTGGACCAGTACTGCTATTATAGACTCATGTTATATAGAAGGCATCCTGAAGGCTGAAACAGTTTTCAAAGCTGAACTTACAGCCAACTATTAAAGAGTAGGAAACACTGAGGAAAAGCAACTTATTTCTTTCTCAAGTCACAAGATTATGCCCTTTTTGGTTTTCAAGGACTGTAGGTATTTTTGTTACTGGTTCCTATTTTCCTATCGCCTCTGATTTCACTTGCTTTTCCTACTATCTCCTATATTTTGCCCCCTTCTGGTGATCCAAGCGTAGCACGTCCAAACACATACCTTTTTTTTTCCTTGAACTATTCAAATGTAAAGGTTGCAAATGGCAAAATTTGCTTGTCCTCAGTCACTCCAGAAAACATATCAGACTGCTTTGGTCTTGGATCTCATGGCCATTAAATGCTGTTTGGAGAAAGTGAATTCACAAGAAAATAATTTAGATTTAAATAACCTGGTTTATTTGTATGGATAACACTGCAGCATATTTTTATTTTTATTTTTTTTACTTTTGACTCAATTCAGTTTCTCTGCTGTCATGTGTCTCAGACTTCTTGTGAAAGATTTTACATTTTACTACCGTCTCTGTCCTTCCTCTAATTATGAAGAAATCTTGAGATTGCAAATGTTCAGCTTTGCCTTCTATTACATTCTTTGTCACTATGTTTTGTTTTTTTTTTAAATAAATACGAAAATCAAAGTACAGAACATTTCAGAAGTTTAGGAATAAAATAGCATTTTACAATTGCAAAGCTCTGCTCCTAAGAGGTTTACAAGATCTTTCAAAAACATTAATGAATTAAGGCTTATTTTAATACCGTGAGTGCTGAAGTGTGATCCAGTCCTTCAGTTAGGAGATAACAGCTTGGAGAAACAGCTTACTATATTTTCCTGTGTCTCTTTGGGCAAATCATTTAGTACAGGCCCATAAAGATGTGGAGCCAATTAATTCCCTATTGAAATACGCAGTAAGTTAGACACTAAAATAGAAGCCCAGCATTTAAAGACCTCTGTGGATCTCAGCTAGTTCATGTTTAAAATGAAAGAATTTGAAAGCTGTGGATATCAGGAACATAAATACATGAATAAATGAATACGAGACATTCACAACCTAAGGCACACAAAGAATCAGAATCATTTAGTTGGAAGGGAATTTAATGGCCATCAAGCCCAATTCCTCTGCAATGAACAGATGCCTATGGCTCCATCAGGTACTCAGAGCCTGGTCCAGCTTGATCTTGAATATCTCCAGGAAGGGGCATCCGCCACGTCTTTGGGCAACCTCTTCCAGTGCCTCACCACCTTTATCATAAAGGACCTTTTGCTTATATCCAATGTAAACCTCCCCTCTTCTAGTTTGAAACCATTTCCTCTTGTCCTGCCACAGCAAACCTTGCTAAAGGATCTGTTTCCTTCCTTTAGCTCCCCTTTAGATACTGAGATGCTGTTCTCAAGTCTCCTAGAGACCTCTCCCCAGGCTGAACAGTGCCAGCTCCTTCAGCCTGTTCTCGCAGGGGAGGTGTTCCATCCCTTGGATTGTTTTTGTGGCCATCCTGTGGACACAGTCCAACAAGGCCACGTTTATCCTGTACTGAGGACTCCACATATGGACACAGTTCTGGTGAGGTCTCACCAGCACAAAATAGAGGGGTGGGATCACCTTCCTTGACGTGCACAGAAAAAAAATCTGTGTGTGTACACAGATTTATTGAACTTATAAATATAGTCTGTTCTGTACAGATTGTTCAGCACCAAGCTAACTTCTGAGTCAATATCTGAAGAACAGTCCCACTGAAGTGTCTATATTTTATCTAATACAGCATCTTACCGTTCAGCTGCAAGCAGACCCGAATGGGAAAAAGCTCCCAAATAAGTTCAAACTTCTTTTGATTTTTAAAAAACTATCACCTCATAATTGCTGTAATGTTCCCTAGCCTGCCATTTTGCACTCTGATGGTACTTCTCAAGTGATCAAAGACACAAAGCTAAATACACCCTCTGGGGAAAGGAATGTGTTTCTCAGCTTATCACACCACACCTTTTAGTCCCCTGTTGTCTTTCCTTTCTTTTCTTTTTTAAAATCAGCCATTAAAACAGCCTACGCTGCTCTGAACATCACCTCACACAGTCTTACACAATTAATTTTTTATTTTTTAACTGTTCGGTAAAAAAAATGAGTAAAAATTTACTTATAAAACAAAATTATTGCAAATCCCATCTTCCTAACACGTACTTGTATGGCTGTATACATTTTTTAGCTCCTTTTAAGCCACAACTGAGTAATTCTGCAGCTTCATAAATGGCACAAATTGTATGTTGTGTGCATGAGTACGTGTGTGCTGTGTTGATACAAAAACAAGGAATGGAAAGCAGGAATATGCAGTGGCAGTGTTATGCTTTTCAGTGTGAACATACTATACAAGATGATCACTGGACCAGTTCTTGTCATTTTAGTACTCTGCAAAGGAACACTGACAAATAACAACATTAGGAATAACACCCCCCCCTCACCACCACCACATTCTCACTGCAGTTAATTCACACAGAGAAGTCTGTCCAACTCAAGACCCACAAAGCTGCTCAGCTAAAGCAAGGGCCCTGTTCTCAATGTGCACAAATCAATATACTTTCATCCATTTAAGTGAGATGTACACACTCTGTCCAAAGAGTACAAACTAAACATATCTCTCCTACAGTTTAACCAATAAGCCCCAGCTGAAATCTAACCTAATTGGGCTTACACATTATTTTTACAGTTTAGCCTCAGCTTGATATTTCATTCTGGTAGGAGAGAAACTTATAGAACAATATAACAGATATCTCCCACACAGCAGCAAATACATTTGGACAGGCAATGCAGGAAGTCTATCGAAGAAGGCAGACAAAAAACCTGAACAAAACAAAGGCTCAAGCACAAAAAGAACAAACACATACCTGCTTTTAAAAAGCCCCATGACATCACCATTCCTTGCAAGATAAGAAATACTCAGTGTAGTCATCATTTTATATAGGCATTCTCAATTTTACCCTGACTAACCCTCTGAAAATTCTGAGCTGTGGAAGTTAGGCAAATATACTGCTCATATTCCAGAAAAACAGAGCCTAAGGAAGTTATTTTGAAACATTAAATATCTTCTCCTCTGAAAACTGAGGAATAGCTGAACAACAGACTATTATATAACATCCTAACACTTAGCAAAGGTTCGTAACAAAGCTGAAAAGATTAGTATTTCACATATGGCTTCAGTCTATCTTCATTTGTCAAACTGATCACAAAAATCAATAAATCAGAAAAGCTAGTAGGATCCCTGTACATATAAACTAAAAGCTGTAACCCCTTTGACCCCAGGCACTTTGCATTACCAGAATTCCTAACAATAAATAAAGGGTGGGACAGCATTAGCGAGCTTTGTAGCTTCCCTATGGATACTGTCATGGCAATATGTAAGATGAAAACATTATTTAGCATCTGAGAAAAGAATTATCATCTCAAAGGAAAGGCAGGAGAAAAATTAGCCCAAAATGCACTTAAGCAGGATTAGGTAAGAGAGACAACCCGGGGCACTTTGCAGTCATAGGCTGGTTGCCTTCATTAATCACTACAGCAGATACACACAGCAGAAGATGAATTGTTCATGAAACCAAAGCTTGGCCAAAGTACTAAATAATACATAACTATAGCCCACTCAATACCAAACCAGCACAAGATGCATAAGATTCTATAGGCTATCTGTGAAAAGATAAAAGAAAATAATGTCCCACTGGAGACTTCTGAAAATTAACGAGGCTGTGACTATTCCCATGGCTGAGAGAGTTGGTGGTTTTTTTGTGTTTTGGGTTTTTTTTTGCTAGATGGATTGTAACTGTGCTCAAGCAAAATGTACAGCCGGTTTTTTGCTCTGCAGACTTATATCCTTGGTGTGAGATGTAAAGAGATAAGCCAGGTTGTAGCCATGAGACTCTAATCAAAATAGGACAATGTATTTTAGCACTCGTGTGCATTTGCACTGCGTTATAAATCTACACAGTATTTCACTGCAGGTCTGTGCTGCTGGTTTCTCTTACATTTCTGTGATTCATTATAAAAACAATAAACTAGCAACAAAAACAAAACCCAAAACATAAAAGCAATTTTCTTTCTGCTGTGTTTCACAGCAGCTTACAACTACTGTTACTTTTCTACCAATTTTCCCTTTTCCATTCTGTTAACTATGTCCCCTTCCTTTTGTTTAAGTGGTGCTTTCAATTAAACTACCATCACCTGAGCTTCTTGTTCTTCAGATTGCTTCCTTATTTATACATTGCTGTTGGTAACACTTCTAAAACAACTCTAGAAGTAGAGCTTCTTCATTAGTTTGTAAACATAAGAGTAGAATCTTTGCAAAGGATACTTTGATGTTGCTAAAAGACACTGTGCATGGAAACAACAGAAAAAATACAAGCCATGTTGAAATACAGATACACACACACACAATTTGCCAATATACCTCATACACAAGCAAAGAGGTGCATGGCATGTCAAACTGGCCTGAGAAGGCCAGTAAGAATGTCAACCATTACATGCAAAGGAGTCCACACAAAAATCTACTGGTAATCCAAAAATCTCAATTCACTTAAACCGTTTGACAGTGAACTGATAGCAACCTTTAATCACCACTGCTCTGTTCCAGAGTCAAACAAGCAGCTGCTTCAGATCAGACATTAAATCCACTTTCTAGTCAACAGATCAATTTGAGGTCCACTACTGAAGAAGCACAGGATTAAAAAACAATGTATGCAGTCGGCATTTTCTAGAACAGATTCAAAATAATAATTGTAGCGAAGACTGCTTTACAACACTGTTCTTGAAACACACAATAGCAATATGTGCTTATTTATATCCTTCAGAAAGCGACACAAACAATTATAACTCATTCAATTGTTGCTTCCTTTTATGCCAAGTCTGTGTAGGATTATCACACGAGAACGGAAAAACTTTTGCCCTGAACATAAACAATTTCACAGCAAGAAGTAAAACGTCATACCAAAAAGAGGCAGCAGTGTTGAAACCAGCCTCATAACAACCCTCTGAGGACTACAGCTGTTCCTCTGCCAAATTTAAAGGCACAGTTAACACATGTTGAGTAAATATATCAGTGCTGTTAATGATTCAAATTCTATCAGTGGTAGACCCTCCAGAAAGGAATGCCACTTTTAGATAGCTTTTTTAAGCCAGAATTCATTTTTGGGGACCAGGGGATTAAACGACTTATTTTAGTAGTAGGAAATTTTACACTGTGTCCCTATCCCATGAGTAAAGCTACAAATTCCAGACTTGCCTCTGGCTATTTCCTGATAGAAGTAAATTTACCTAGTAAGTTACAGGCTCTGCAAGTATCTTGTTTGATCTTGTCTAGTAGCCTATTTGCTCAGTAAGGCATGGAGGAGGACTGACACTGCCACGTTCTTCCTCTGTGCTACCAGATTTAGACCACAGAGCATCCCACAGCCCATTTCCCTGAACACAATGCCAGGGGAGTAAGAAAAGATATAGGGAGGTGCTGTGGAGCAGCATGGGCTTTGAAGTCAGGAGCAACCAGAATTGTATGTGCTCATGACGACAGGAATATTACAGAGGTGGGTGAGGGGACATTTTAGCAAAATCTGCAAAACAATATTTATTATTCAAATTATGTAGGCATATTTTCCCTCAGAAATCACAAAGCGTGTACAGCATGGAAATCCACTTTTAAGAAAATGTCTGGAGTATTCAAAACATCTGGATGCAGCTAACAGATGTGGCATGAGACCCAGGGAAAATCATTACATTTCTGAGATAAAAGTTGGAGGCCAAGCAACTTCATGCGGCTAAAGGCTAGATTTAGGGAACTGAATTCCAAGCCAATGTATCTCTCCATGTAGAGAAGTCTTGTCTGCAAATTATATCTTGATCTGAAGGCAGCTCTTAGACTATGCATGGACCACACACATCTGGACTAAGAAGTCAAAGGCAGCAGCATCACCCCTTGTTTGCTGCTGGCAGCAAAACAAGTATTTTGTTTTACATGCACTCGTACATATTTTATGTGTACCAGTGAAGTTTTTTTCACTGACAACAGAGTAAAATCTAACAAGAAATGTTTAAAGTTAGAGCAAGATTATTCAATCAGAGTTGAAGAGAATCGAGAAAAAGTGATCTTTTTACTGACATTGAAAAAAAAAAAGACACTTACTCAGTTCACTAAAGCAAATGATGGCAGAAAGAGGACCAGATCCTCTTGCCAAAAAACAGCAACATCAGTCCACTAACTACAATATACTTTAGTGCAATAGTAGTGTAGCTGGACTCTAATGGATTGCAGCTACATTACACTACTAGGGGTCTTTACAAGGGGAGTCTACAACACTGATCAATTCAGCGGTGTTAGTTTCATTTTATCCTGATTTTTCTCTCATATATATGCTTTCAAACATACAAAGCTGCTGCCAACCAGTACAGTACTTCTTGCAATAGAGTATTTATAGACTTATAAAATGCATCAGACATTAAGACAGGTGTGTTATTCTGACAAATATGTTGACCAAAATTAAAGTGACACCAGTAATACATGTGAAAGAAAAGCTATTTGCTGGTTTGGAAAAATAGCTGGAAAGGCAGAAGAGAATTGCTGTGGCAGAGAGATGGCATAAGGCCAAGTGTCTCTGGGTAATACACTTCTGGATACTTGCAGAATAAGTATGTACACGAGTGACAGACACAGACCTCCTTCCTCTCTCCAGCCACAAGACCTGGGAAACATGAGTTAGAAATGTCCTTCTCCCCAAAATGTGGTCCAGTCAAACTGATATTTTACTTTGGAAAAAAGAGTGGACAGAAGAATCTTTTGTGGTCCATACAAACCATTCTTTTTATATTTTACAGTGATTTAAGGCTTTGCTGAGACTGAATTGTGTCAATTTTTTTGACAAAAACAAAACCCTCAAACCCTCAAATATCTGTTTTAAAGTATTTCAGCTTTTCCGTATACTAATCAATTTCTGGTCTAAGCTGTTCTGTGAATTTAACCTGCAATGTGGAGTTTGATTTCTCCAATATTAAATAGTCTGTGACGTTACAACTCATCAAGAAAAAATAATTGCTTAGATTTTGCTACCAAGAAACCTAAGGAAGAGGAAAGGCACCACAGTCATAGGCATTGCATGCTGTGGGATTCAAAAAAAGAGAGATTTATAAAAAGCCTGTTAACCAATGTGACACCTACTACTTCCCCTGGCATGAGGAAACAACATCAGGGACAAGAGCCATATATAAATAGGTATCAGTTCAGATTATAGCAAGACAAATTGTTTACACCACATAACATACAAGACTTGCTAGGAAAAAAGTAATGGATGCATATGACAAAGAATGAATACAATATAATAAAATCACACTGAGAATTAAATTATTTCAATTTGCATGAATTGCTGAGACACCCCAGCCTGGCCTCACTGGGGTAGGTTTTCATACTGGTGGTCTGCTGATACATACTGCCATGGGTATAGCTGCAAAACAAGTGAATTAGTTGCAATTCATGGCTCCTCTTCATCCTAAGAAACATAATCTGTAGGTTAATAACTGTAATTTTACCTTTCTAGACTTGGAGTTTCCCTGATGTCCTTCAGTGCATCCGCTGCCAATGTAAGCAGAATCTGACTTGCTTTCTAGCAGTAGTTTGCATCAGCACCTGGATTTTTAGAGGCATTTGGACCTTACGAGACATTGAAGATGCTGGGTGTTGTGGAAAGGCTGCAAGGACATCTGATTCCATGGCATTTGGTCACAACTGAACCAAACACAACACACCAAAGCTGCAGCAGAGCGGTGTGGGGACAGACACAGTTAAAGTAGCTGAAGGTTCAGCCTTTCTATCACTCCCTGAAACTCCCACGCTTGAGGTTCAACTGTGTCCTTGGCCCAAATCTCCCTTCATATCATTAAAACACCTCAGTTGTTTGTGTTAGGTATTGTTACGTGGCCACACAAATGCTGCCTTCAGGACCCCTGGGTCACCTCCTTTTCCTGTGCTATAGGCATGCAATGATGACAGTCATCTCTTCATCCTGGGGAAGCCCACGGGGTGCACAGAACCTTCTGGAAGAGGGCGAGCTGCTCCCTGTGTGCTGAGGGGAGGTGCCAGCAGCTGAGGGGCCCTCTGCAGCACCTTTCCCGCCTCCAGGGCCAGGTCTGCGCTTCAGCTCCAGGGCCGCCTCTGCCTGAGGAAAGCTCCAGCATGCACTGAGCACAGCTCTGGCCAGGCGTGTGGTGAACACGTGCTTGAAGTTGGTTTTGAGTCTCTCACTGAGCCTGTACCACCTGCCAGGGCCATTTGTTTCTCCTTCTGAAAGAAGTGTCATCTTGCAGTTTACTGCGCTCAAACCCAGCAGGACCATGCAGGTTACCGTTTACCGCATCGCTGCTGAACACAGACTGTGCCCATGATTTACATGGATGTAACAGGAATGCCTCTGATGCCACAGCATCCCTTGCTGCAGGGTTCAAGAGTGACAGACTGTGTGAGTGAGGAAGGAGGGGTGGCAGCAGACACAGAGCAGGGATCTGATGAGGTGAAGGAGGAGCTGTGCTGATGTCCTTCTATGTGTTGCGAGCAGCTGATGTGCCAGCCTCCGATTAGCGCTTCCTAAGCCCAGATGGCATGTGGGAAAGCAGATGCTGCGTGATTCCACCCGCTCCTGGAGAGGGTCATCCTTTCTACACATGGCTGGGGCTGGGGAGAAGAGGTGACCTCAGCTGGGGACTGTTTCACTGTTGGCAGCAGATCAATGACTGCTCTCTAGATCTACTCCGCTGACACAGGTTTCAAGCAAAGCAGTACTAATTTGCTTCATCTTCTGACAATCGGTCTCATTATGCATACTGCTCTCCTCTTAATTTCCTTGAGTCATGTTTTACAACATGAAGTTCCAAATCTTTTTCACCCTTAGATGTACGTGCATAAACACATCTGTCCAACTAGGCAGATGCCACTTTAGTGGAGCTGGGAGAGAAGAAAACAAAAGGGAGCAAAGAAATCCCCTTGATGCCAAATTTCATTACAAAGCTTGTCCTTGAGCCAGAACTCACAGAACAGAAACCACAAAAGACCCTTAGAGTGATTTAATCCAGTCTCCAGGCCAAATCACAGGATCATCCATTTCTTCATTGACACAACTGTGAGTAGTTTGTGTTCCTAAAAACCTCCAATGTTCTCTTCTCTGCAACATCCTCAGGTAATCACTTTTCATGATTTATCTTTATTACTGGAACACGTTTCTTTATGTCTAACCTTAAACTCACTTGTGACAACATGTTAGTCCTTTTGCCATTCACTGGAGTTGTAGAGAAGACTTTATCTTCTCTATTTTCACAGCTTACAATAAAATGTTAGTCTGTGAGATCAGCCCTTAGAGGGCCTTGTGTCCTCAGGTGCAGGGCCACATCAACAGGCTGGTTGTGTCCTGCCTGGGTGGCACTCATTCCTCCTGTGATGTTAGGTTCCTCTGGGAGGCCACCAGCATGGGCAAACATAGTCAGTCCTCTGTTATGAGCAGCTCCTGCAGCTGACATAACACAATAGCATCAAATACAGGACAAGTGTTACCTGGGACACCAAGAATGACTGTATCTTCCTCAGTGTGTGTTATCCAAAGTTGCATCCATGGTAAACTGTCTCTGCTGTGTATTATCCAAAGTCCATGAATTCATCTCATCTTCTTGGTCTGTGTACAAAGATACACATGTAAATATCAGTCAAGACAACACTGCATCTTCAAAGTAGAAGAACTGCTAAGGTTTAATAAGATTTTTAAAAATTTTATGAATATTGAATATAGCCAGCTTATGAATCTTCTGTATGCATTATGTTACTGCAAACTCCAACACGCTTTAGAAACTTATGCACTAATTGTGCAATCATTTTTTAAATAGTTTTAAAATTGAATACGCATACTTCATACTTATGATTGAGGTACATATGTTATGGCTACAGTCCTTTCTACTGAAAGATTATGGCTGGAAAAAAATCACTGAAAGGTTTGGTAACTGGAGGTGTGCTTAATAAATGTATGATAACACAATAAAAATAGTTATCCATGTTTTATTTTAAGTACTTTCCACAGGAACATAGTAATTTATACAGATATGGTTTTCAGATGTCTGTTTTTGTTATTAAATAGCAACAAAAAATCACATAAAAAGTAAGTTACTTTCAGGAAAAATTTTCCATTGACCTCCATTGAAAGCAGGTCTAAGACCGTACCACTGCAAAAGATCATCAGCTTCGGTACAGTCCTCCTTGTCTGCTCCCATGTCATCACAGACTGGGAGAAGAAAGGCGGTGATATTTTCTGACCTCTTCAAAGGGTGTGTTGACGAGCAGGACTTTGGAAGACTACATGAAAGCGTCCCAATAAAACTGTATTGTTTAAAGAAATGTTACTTGAAGAACATGTGAGAAACTTCAGAACCCATATGCCAAGGAATACTCTGCTCTCTTTAAAAAATAAAGGATGTGTTTACTGTCTGGAAATTTATGAACCATTAATAATTAAAGCTCACCTGACACATTAATTTTCTTCCTAATTTGGCTACCTCTAAACTGAAGAACACCTAACCTTTCCTTGAATAGTGCAACTCATCAGCCTGTGAAATAATTAGGCTGAATTTTCAGGGAATGTCAGAAGCACATTTTTTCTTGAACCACAAGTAATGAATAAGTACACATACTTGTAAACATCTCTGTGCTTTGGCTTGTATTTGCAGTTGGATGCATGGTTTGAGAAGAAAAATAACTCTTAAAATAGTTAAACATAGTGCTGAAACTGCTTCTAGAATTTTCTTTTAATTAATTTTCATTTGTATTTTGATGAAGCTCAGCTAAAAGTTGGGTCCATGCACAGTCCAGTGCCTTCACTCTGGAGACACTCTCTGTGCCAGTGGGAAGAAAGCAATGAGTGCAAAATAACATTCAAATACTATTCCTAGGGGCCAAACTTTCAGCAGAGCCCTAAAGGCCCATGTAAGCCCTACAAAAAAAGGCTAGAAATGGGCATAAATAGCACCTCCATCTCATTCTTGGTGGTGGTGAGGTAGTAAATTCACTGAAAATTGAATTCAGCTGTGCAATCCTGAATAACTATTACTGATGGAAGTCCATTGTAAATCTGCAGATGTCATTTGCCTATTTAAACCTGGCTTACCTGTTTTGCCTCTGGGTAGTCTTCACCCAGAAAAGGAATTGTGAATAACTACTAATATTTATTTTGGAAGCCCAGATTTAAGACCTGTACACATTCAAACAGAGAAGAATAACATTTGACAGACACTGTTACCGCTTAAAATTTTGTCAATATTTACACTGCCGAAAATGCTTGGTAGAAATTTCACATGTGTGAGTAGCCCCAGAAAAAAAGCAAAAACAAACAAACAAAAAACCCCTACATCTGAGGAATTGCATAAAACCTGCAGTGAAGCAAGGTCATATTAATCAGTTAATCACTTTCCTCTAATTACTATTATCATGGTTTGTGCTATTTCTGATGTTCAATTTTTCAGTACTGCAGCAGTCACAGTGCTAGATCAAACCATGACTATTCAGTGTGCATGGTGCACATGAAAAGACAGATGTCTTTTGACATCTTGATGTTATTAAATCTGAGTATCAAAATACACTCAAGACACATTTCTGTAATTCCAAGCAGCAAAGTTGTTCACAGAGTGCAATGAAACCACTAGGAACATCACTAGATTGATTAATGTGATATGACTGAGGGCAGAAATTAAGCTGGGGATAGGGGTCTCCATTAAAAATGTTTATTGCTAAGTACTCATGTATCACTCCAGCTCCTCTGCAGATCTCAAAAAAACCCCAACAACATTAGAACCTTCTTCAGGGAAAACGAAAGTCATTTAGCTGACATATTCATCAGAGATATTTTGCTTCCTTTCTTTACTCCAATCTTATTCAGGGTGCTAAGAGTGCTAATAAAACCTGATAAAAGTACCAGTTTGGGAAATAGTTAAATACGTGCTTAACACAAAGCAACACTTTAAACAAAATATGTGCTTTTTTCAGTTCAGGATTCAGTAGCGTGAATCTGATTGGGAAAAAACATTACCAGTGTATCAAGTTGGATGCATCGAAACTGCTTCCACCCTGCCAGCCCTTGTATTATTCTTACCCCCTCAAATCCATTAACTTTTTCAGCAGCTCCACAAGGTTGCAATCAGTTCAGAAAAGCATCCAATAAAAATTAATTTTTTACCCAGAATAGATAACATTGATACCATCCGCTCACCTTGCCACCTCCTCCAAGCCTGACAGTAACCTGAACCTGATTGTCTGGCAATGACTATTCATTGTGACCCACGTAGAACTGTGTGCCACTGTGGGTATTTACAGTTGCTCCAAGGTTGCTTACTTTTACATCCAGGATCATATAAAAGAAATAATTCAGATATGAACCTAAAATTTTGCAGCATTCAAACATCTGGAGAAATAAGATGGGATCCACTTTTAAAAAGTCAAAATACAGTTACTGATTTTGGTGTTGTTTTTATGAGACAAATTGAGCTACATCAGCCTGCAGTGTTTACGTATGCTTCTACTCAGAGCCAGAGGGAGGGATGAGAATCAGGAAGAGTTCTTGTGACCCATTGTCTGACCCCTTGTGAGCTCTGGATTAATTTCTGCTTGCTCCTTAAAGTTCTGTTGCGTACAGTTACTCTAAACATGGACGTTAGCTTCTGTTTCCTGATTTCCACTTTCTTTTGGTGTTCTGAGCAAACATCAGAGCAGCCTGCAGGAGCTCTACACCTGGTGCCAAGGTCCACAAGCCCAGCCCATGGGTCCTGATCAAGAGGAAGCAAAGGAGCCAAGAAGTATGTGCTGCTCCATTCATCAGAGTTGCCATCCACACAGATGAATCAGGAAAAGAACAACTGTTATCCTCACTTCATCACTGATGAACTCTCCAAAGAAAAATGAGGCAAAGCAGAATTGTGAAGGATATACGTATTTCTTCAGTCCAAAGCCAACAGTAACATTAACTACAATTCCAGTTTTAACACATGCAGGCACACACAGAAAAACAGAGTGAAATAACATTTACTCTTATTTTTGAGAATTTTTTCACATCCCTGAACACAGTAATCTGCTCAACATGTTATTATTTGTTAACGTGTTAACAGAGTCAGTGCATTGGTACCAGAACAGTTAGCCCAGGGATAACTGCCTGATGCTGGTGCACAAGCCCTCGGTGCTTGTAGCAAGTGTGGCAGAGGAAAGAAAAGATAAAAGGCTGGCAAAACAGGGATGGAAGCGAAGTATGTGCGAGTGAATGAGAGCAAGAGAAAAATCCAGTTGGGCCAAAATTCTGTTTGCCAAAAACAAGTTAAGAGATCTATTTCCAAGAGAAATGAGTCAAACCAGGGAAACAAAAATAATAATGCCGTGCAACTTAAAGCAGCAGCTGTTATCTGAGAGAAAACATGAGATGAGTTAGAAGACACAGAAGATTAGTCTTTTTTTGGTTTTCAAATGACTATGTTTGTAAAGCTTTTGGCTGAATAATGTTTGACCTAATCACATCTGTTTTGACAACTTAAATGAAAGGCTCAGCAGCTGTAGCTGGCAAAAGAATCCCAAAATCTGCAGACTCCATTCCAATATTTGGGCTCTTGTCTGAACAATGTAAGGATAACATAAACTCTATACCCTAAAAGGGCCTACACAGTGCACTTACAGACTAACGCTACAGCCGTTCTGCAAACAAGTCTGCTTCTAAATTCAGCTGTTCATTGGCTTAGCCTCTGCAAATGGAAACCCATTACTCTGATGAATGCAAATTTACATCATATTCTTGCAAACAACAAACTGAAGCTTTTTGTCTGCACCCAGATACAAAGGCAAACAATGGATGCTGAGGAGACATGAGAGCTGATAAGCCAGAAGACAATGTAGACAATCTCTCAAGTGAAGTGAAGCCAAACTGGCTGAATATGGAATACAGAAAAGACATCCTACAGAAAGCTCAAATATCACACATAACTTTTCTTATTACTACACAATTATACAAATAACTAGCAAAAAAAGGAAACCACCAAAAAACATGATCTGGCTAAGTGATCAAAAGTTTTGTTGTTGTTTTGCACAGTGTACAAAAGTTGCACAGTACAAAAGTGTTGTTGTTGTTTTGCACATCTATAACCTGCTGGGGTTTTATTTAGTGAGAATTTTCTGTCTGTCTAATTTTCATTGGCACATCAATTTTCTTGCAGTGCCTGATTCTTTTTCAACATCTGCTGCTCAGTTTGACAGTATTAATTTTGGATTTTTCCCCAGATCAGATTAGTTGAAGATTGTGGTGAATGCTGGCAAAAGATCTGAGTTTTCTGTCTCTCTTTCCTCATCTCCCTAATGAAAAAAGGCTTTCTTGAGATTTGTAATCACTGCTATTATTGTGCTTCATACTGAAAACCATAAAATGGTCAGAGAATTGTTATACATACTAATAGAGGCAGATTTTCTTCTCCCACCAAATTTCTCTCCATCTTTGCATATGCATAATTTATTATAAATGGCTATTGCATCCATGGTTTATAAGTAAAAGTTTTATGCATACATGTTGAAAATGTAATTTTTTTGTGTGCGTATGAATGCTGAAGCATTATTCTGTGAACACTACTGAGGCAGGTAGGTTTGGATGGTGCACACATGTGATGCTAGACTGACTATCCAGAATCACAGAACACCAAAATATGAACATATGCACTACTGCATCCTATTTCTTTGTTGTAGTTAATAGTTACAGACAAGTACTCTATTCCATTAACCACTTCTCAAACATAGTCCTTATCCCAAAGACTTTACAGTCTGTATGTAAGGAAAGAGATGAAATGCTAGCACAAAGAGTGAATGGAGATCCTCAAGAAATAATATTTGCCAGTATGATCAGTGACAGCATCGTACATTAACAACAAGATACTACTTTTACATAGATGATGGCAATTTAGCCATTTGAGCAGAAGAATGAAGCAGCTCAGAGAAATTCCTTTGACCATGTTGTCTGCTGTGATTTACCCTCAGCAAGCATCACAGCCAATTGCTCACTCCCTTTACAGCGGGATGAGAGAGAGAATGAGAAGGTAAAAAGTGTGAGAAATCATGTGTTGAGAGACAGGTAAAACAATATCTGGACACACATGCAAAGCAAAACAAGGAATCCATTCACTCCTGCCCATTGGCATGGCAGATGTTCAGCTATTTCCAGGAAAGCAGGCTCATCATGGGTAGCAAGCTTTTGGGAAGACAAAAGCCATGTTCTGAACATCCTCCATCTCACACAGTCTTGAGTGTTCTGACAGGCAAACTTTGATTCTGTTAAGTGGCTGCACATAATCCTTCAGACATAAACCACTGACCAAATCTGGGACTAAGCGCAGGCCTAGTCATTCTCAGACTCCTCTCTCAGAAGCAAGGGGGTCTTTCCTAAGCCTTGTGACTCACCAGAAGAACTTCCCTTACTAGCTTCACATCTGATTTGTACCCTTAATGTGAAAAAAATAAATCCAGCTGATCTGAAAAATAATCTCTTTAGAGACTAAGAAATCTTGATTTGCATTTACAAACAAACAAATGATATCCATCAAGCTGTCCCTACAGGTTCTGAAAAAGAATTATTTTGATTTTTAAACACATGGGAGGTGTTCAGATGCTGTTAACCAGAGAGATTTGAGAACTATCTGCTGGTTGTTGGTAATTTATTGCCTGCTATTGCATATTAGCAAAATCTGTCATTTAGCTTTGTAGAAACCCATATGCTTTCATGAGGCACTTGACTTTTATAGTTGTTCCATTTAAAAATCAGCTGTCCTCACTGTGTCAGTTCTAGATCTTTTGATCCTTATGCTTTAATGTACTGGACTGTTGAAAGTTAGTAGAGAGCTGCCAAACATACAAATGATGTTTTAGCTTGATTAGCTCTGGCTTACCCTTCTTAGCAAGGACTACACATAAGTGCATGCAAATATTATTGATTCAGAGTGACTGATCTATAATATTGCTCTGGAGGTGAATTATCACAAAGAGCCAGAAGAGCTAAGTGCTCTGTCTAGGCTACGCCATTAATAGCAAGAAGACTTATTTTTAAACTACAATATCCCTGGATTTGGGGAATTAACTTCCTCTGACTAGTCACAGACAAGCTCATTCACAGCACTACAGCTTCCCATTCATTTATGTATCCTTGTATGAAACGTGCATTTTCTATTTGTAGTTGGAATTTTACACATCTCTCTCTACATATTACTAATAATGTTTAGGCCATCTTCATTTTGCCAGTCACAGTACTTATCTTTGTGTTTTCATTTCACTGAATGAGCATTCACAGCAAAGGATATGTCTGCTACTATCTTTTTAAAGGTGTGACAACTGCTTCTGTTTGGTAGCCACTTTCCTTGCCACACTTCATTTGAAAACACGTGCTTTCGTCTCATCAAGTACTCTAGGAATTAGAAGGTAGATGTTTTTATGTGTATATATGAGTTTTAAAGTTTGATTCAGAGCAATTCCTAGATAAAAGACCTTTGCACTCCTTAAACACTGTTCCTGCTCAGTTAACCCTTCTGACCTACTCTGGGCAATGGGCAAAACAGTCAGCTGTAGGTGGCTGCTTTTTAAGACCCTTTGAATATATTTTAATGGCAGAATTTCGCAGAGGTGGGAAAGGCAGTGCCTCCTGTTATTAAGTGTGTAGATGTCTTCCTTTTTAACACTTTGTTTTCAAATAATGTTTACGTAGGTCATTTTGAAAGTGCTGCCTCCAATTTTTTTTTCCATGGAAAATACAGCAAAGGTACAAAGAACATGATAACACTATTTGACAGAGCAAATTCACCAACACTAGCCATGCATTTTTGCCAGTGGTAATGAACAAAAGCATGAATGCTACACGCATGAGAGTTTGTATCAGCAGAGGTGACCCAATGTGTCACAGATGCAATGATGGAGCTGTTGAAACACATCACCCACAATCTCACTGTCCTCACATCCACTATTTGATCTCCATAAACACTGAAGAAGTATTGATGAATGTCAATGATTGTCTTTTTTTTTTTTTTTTTTTTCTGCATGGAGGAATTCAATTCCACACCTTTGCTTCATATACATTTCTGTGTCAGGCGCCATTTTACCAGCCTGCCCCTCTGCTGCTATATGTCATGCAGCAATAAAATGTAACAGAATATTTTGGGAAGGTTCAGCCTCTTCTTCCATTCCAACACCTGCCTCTGATGTCATGGGCCAGCATAATAAAACAGGAAGTACTACTTTAGGAGCAGCCCTTGTAATTCTGACAAACTTTAATCATTTAGCCTGAAATTTTATTTGCATTGCAGAAAAGGCTATTATTGATTCCATCTTCAGAGTAGTGTCTGGACACATTCCGAGTCATGAGAACAGAACAAAGCACTAAACTATTCACAGCTACTGCGCTGAGCAAGGCTGAGTGGTAAAACTATTACAGAAAAAGATAATGTACGTGCCCCAGGAGGAAGTACACTATATTAAAGAGAGCCAGCAACGCAGGCTTTGAGAATCTGAACTCTGGTGTTTCTGTCACTGGAATGTGCTCTCGGTAACACTTTTTTTTGTATGCAATTAAGCATAGGAAATATTTGTCTATGTTTTCTTTGTCAATACTTTCAGCATAATTTAAAAACTCCATTTTTCTGGATGAAGAAAACATTACTGCCGGAAACATATAAGGCAGCAATATGTTGTGAGATGAATGTAAAAGGCTTGCAGCAAGACTGTTTCATGAGAAACTATGCCATCTGGAGCATTAAATATGGCCATGGCAGAAGTTCTTTCTAGCAGGTACCTCAAACACAAAGGATCACATTTCCCTGAAACTGGTCATAGCTGACTCCACATTTCTCAGTAAATTGAATGGCCTTTGCTTGCGGCTGTATCTGTGCCGTCATGCAAGGAACAGATTGACTCTGGCTTGTGACTGTTGGATTACTCCCTGGAGTTGACAAGTGCTCCGTCTTAGCCACATGCGCTTTGTTCAGTCTTTCAAAAGCCCTTTAAACTTCCACTGATGAGAGGTGGCTGAACTGCAAAAAGAGCTTTGCTTTGGTTTTGATAAGCAAAAAGTAGCTCAGGTGCTTCTTTAACTTAAACGTACATATAGAAATCTAATCTGGGAAATTTACAGAAGGTATTAACTACATATATTTTGGGACACAATGTGATCAGTCATTTTTTATAAGCTCTTTAGCAATCTGGCTTGAACATTGCTTTGAAAAGTGAAAACGTAACAATAATGCTTTATGCTATTATGTAACAATAATGCTTAATGCCAGATGCTTTAGCGTTCTCCAACATATTCTTCCACTTTAATATCATTAAACTGTTAATATTTTTAAGTTTTTTCCATTAAGTATATACAGATACACAAACAACTATGCAATTTCAAAGAAATAAAATTTGGATTTTTTTGTGTGTGTGTGCGTTTAAAACTTATTTGAGGAGACTGCTTTAGCTGATAATAAGTCGAATTGAATCACAGCTCATTTTGAGATATATATTCTCACCAAGGTGTGTAGCAAAAGGGATAAGCAGTTATTTATCAGGATCTCTTCAGTGTGGTAGATGATGGTGGAGAGAACAGGGGCATACCATGTGGGAATGAATATATTTCTCACTATTTTCTATCCTGCTGCAATCCAAGCTCTGTATCAGTTAAAGAGTTCATTCTGTTTCGTCACACAGCAGAGATGGCAAAGAATTCCCTATACTACAAACAGTACAGTTAGAATCAGTAATTCCTCTGGGAGTACACTTTGGGTGTGGTCACTATGATGCTTATTTATTCAATAGAGAACATATTTTGAAAAATCTTTACATAATCAACACAGTAAATATTGGAAGTTGAAATGCAAAAGACTAAATATGCCTAGGGAAAACAACAGGATACCAAAACACACTTGTATTCACAAACAAAGGACTTACTGGTCAGTGAGCATAGGAGGTAAACAGATCAGGAAACATTCCACAGTCAAGAAACTCAGCACTGAAACCCCTTAGGAAGAAAAGGCATTTTTTCCCATTCAACTAGGAAAAAGTCTCGGATTTATTTTACAATTTTTTAATTTAATCCGGGGAGCTGAATCATCACAGCATGAAATATTTTACCGTAATAATGAAGCTTCATATCAATTCTAATTCTTCTACAAAACATTTGTAAAGTGCAACCAGAAATGTCACTTCATTTGCATCTGCAAAAGGCTCCAAAAACTTTTGGAGTAGAATTCTACGTATCTCAGGAAAATTTCACCTGTTTACATCTGGTTGGAATTGGGTCCCTGACATCCTTTTCATGTCTGTCTTACAGAAGTGAGAAACTGTGAGCAAGCATTTTCAACAGGGATCAACCAGCTGTATCAATGCAGGAAGAGAATTACTTCATTCTTGTCATTAGACATGATCTAAAATATGAGGGATTTCAGACAATGTTCCTCACTGAGAATTGTTCAGTATTCTTGTTTTTTTATTTCTCTGCAGACAGTTAAAAAATATGCAGTATAAAATTATAAGCCCTTCTCATGGTATTTTCTGAATGACTGAATATTGAAGTCTCAGAAATCCTGTGTGTTTTTCTGCAAGGTTTTCATCACCAAGAAGCCTAGAGGGATCAGAGAAGCTTTCTTACTTCAGGGTACTTAGACAAACTGATCAAATGCGTTTGCAAGTAGACCCCTGTCAGACTACCAGCATTTCAGTATTTCCCTGCCTGCTCTTGCACTGATTTTTCTTCTCTTCTTGAGTACCTAAAATGTGAGCTTTTAGTCCAGGCTTTTGCTAAATTGCCATAGTTTCATAAGAGAACAACAAAAGTGAAAGATTTGGCAGTAAGCCCCACAGAAAACTGTTCCCTCAGCTCACGCAATATCATGAGTTGTGAGGACTATTTGAAAGTCATTAATGCAGAATTCAGTGTGCTGTCGCATATACTGCAGTCTGTGTGTGATGGAGATGTCTGTCTCAGAAGCAGTAATGTACAGGGTAATATAAAGATATATTGTTGACTTTTTTTAAGACCATAGCTGAGGGAGCTATGAATGTTCAGTCTTGTTACTTTTTCAAATTTCACTGGTTTTTAAAACACATCTTTACTAAGTATCCGAGGCTATGTTCATTTTGTAATAACAACTGCGTACAATAGAAAAGATTGAGTATGTTTTGCACAAATATTTCCCCAGAGCAGTTGGAATAAGCATATGATAATCATCAATGACACAATTTTTGGAGAAAAAAAGAAACGAACACTTCTAGGTGAGTACTCTCTCCGTAAGAGAAGGCCCATGAAGACCTGAAGCACTCACAGTCTTTTTCCTGTATTTCTGTTTGCCTGAAGTACAAAAACAAAATATATTCTGGAAAAGCTGCATATTCTAGAGAGTGAAAAGGTTGATTATGACTCGCTTCCACTGATACTGATGTTTATGATCATTAACACCATTAATACCATCTCTATTTTTTCCATGATCTCAAAAAAATCCTATCACATATAAGAGCGGAATGTAGGCCCACAATATTATCAACCCCCATAGAAAACCTGCCCTGGGCAAACCTCTGCAATATTCTCACTGCTCACCTCCATTGGCTGTGTTCCTCATGTTAGCATATTTTCAGAAAATGGTAAAAAACTGTCACATCTGTGTAGCCAGAAGATCTGTTCTTTGCCAGGGCTCCATAAAGAAGTTCACAAAACTAGTGGAGAAAATAACAGAAGCTTTGACATCTTCACGTATCTTAAAGGCTTTTACTGCATCAGGCAGCCATAGTGCTTGTGTAGCAACTTCAGCTCCTTCAGCATTCAATCAATATTGAAATGAGAGAATCCATTTTGCTAAAAAACATGATCAAGGATTGGCTGTACTATTTTTGGCAAAAAAACACATTTTCCTTGAATACTACTTTCTCAAAATCACCATAATTTTCAGCAGTTATGAAGTAATTAATCCTGCTAACAACCCCAACCCTCATTTTTACAGATAATTAGTACGTGGGGGGTTGCTAGTTCTTTCTATCATAGTTGGAGAAATCCTTTGTTCTCAGTCTGCAGTTTACATGGCAAAATGTTTCATGCTAAATTTATCATTGTTGATTATTTGCTTGAATGCTCTGGGTGGCCTTTTGGGATTTTTCTGGAGTCTTGCTGGTCTGTAGCTTGACAGCTATACCACAGTAAAACAAAGCTATGATTACACACACTAGTAAACAACTTCCCTTCAAAAGACTGGAAAAAAAAACCAAAAAACAAAAATGGGAGACAGGATGGAAAGCTGAAGAAGATGCATTAAATTTTTTTTCTAAACTTGGGATCTGTGTTTGATAAGACAATGCCAGGGACAAAAACAGCTGCTGTGCAGCCTTACTGCTGCCCAGATTGAGTGACTCTATTCTCATATTGACACTTCTCAATCTACTTAGCTGGTTAAAATTCTTGGTTTTGCTGCTAATACAGTACCGATCCTTCCACTATGCAGGGAAAGAGGCACAGAAAGAAGTGCCCTATGAGAGGAAAAATTTTCTCCCAGAGTATTCACAAAGGAGCACTATGTCCTTTTTCTGGACTAGACTCACATACATCTTTATGTCATTTCTGTGTTCTGTTATTGCTGCTTCTTAGCATTTCAGCCACGACAAATAGTTAATAATGTTCCATAACTATGATATGTTGCCTAACTCTTCTCTGGCACGGACATTAATGATATTTAAGTAACCATCAGAACAGAGATCTTAAAGAAACTTTCAGAACGGGGAGCACTGAGAAGTGTGAAAGCAGCTTCAAACCTGTATAGGGAATTCTGGTGTGCAAGACCTAAATATTGAATTTCAGTGAATTTCAGAAATTCTGGATCTCTAAATCTAACTCTCCTCTCCTCTCCTCTCCTCTCCTCTCCTCTCCTCTCCTCTCCTCTCCTCTCCTCTCCTCTCCTCTCCTCTCCTCTCCTCTCCTCTCCTCTCCTCTCCTCTCCTCTCCTCTCCTCTCCTCTCCTCTCCTCTCCTCTCCTTTCCTCTCCTTTCTTCTTTTTTCTTTTTTTAATATTTACTGCTTGAACTGTTGTGCTTTGTTTTAAAAACTGGCAGTCATTAACAGAGAAGAACAGAATCCCAAGCCCTGCCTACTGTTACTGCTCTGCTGCTAATGGATTTAACAAAGACGACAACTTTAAAATCACTCTCTTGCTACAATCACCCATCGTGATGTTCAGACAGCATGCCACAGGAGAAAATCCACATTCCACGCAGATTGAACTAGGTATTCATTCTCAAAGTTGAAAGAAAAAATTATCTTTAAGAATGATGAGGCATTCTCCCACCTTGAAAATAAATGACATCAACTCCGGGGTTAAGTCACTGACAAGAAAGAGGTAATCACACGCACATAGCACTGTGCTAATTTTATTATCTTGAGTCTTTTAAACTTGTATATAGTCAGCAATGAAGTAATGGAAAATGGAAAATCCAATTAGCCCATGCACATGCTTTGTGAAAACCACTAGCCCATCTCTGTGTGTAGACGAACCAAAAAGATAGCTAATAGAAGAGCTGTTGTTCCCTACAGCTTTGTAGTATGCATTATGTTAACAATTGTTGAAATGTTGAAAAATGGGTTGAAAAAAAATCTTCCTTATATAAAGCTTAAGGAAACCATCCATGTTTATAAGTAAATTTTAACAGTGAGAAAGCTTCTCAAAAGGTAAAACAAGAACGAGACTGTCAGTTTTAAAGCAATTAGAGCAAGTAGAAAAAATCCTAGAGAAATTACACAAAAAACCATAAAAATATATTAGTTTAATCTGTACATATTGACACGCAATAAGCATCATAAAATTTGAATCCAAATTTATGCAAGACATACTGTAATCAGATAATACAGATATCTTTGCAAAGTATCTGTTAGTATGGGTGCATCTTGGAATGTTTTTTTGCACTCTGCAATGAGTGAAGATATCAAAATAAACAAAAGAATTTTCAATATTTTTTAGTTTTGTTTTTTTTTTTTACTGTAAAGGACACTGTCAGTGTCTGTGTACAACCTAGAGCTTTAACAATAATTCATCGTACTGTTTTGTTTTAAATTAAGGCAAGAAGTGTAAAAAAATTAAGGCAATTAAGTGTAAGAAATTCAAATGCAGCATAATTGGGGTTGAAAAGTAACTTCAGAAAGGAGAACTTTGCTCTTCATAAGATATAAAACATTCTTATATTTATATTAATTAAAATGCCAGATGCAGATATGCACAGGTTTATATACATTTAGAATCCAATGCAATGAAGTACACAGATTTTGACTCCAGCCCATCCTCACAGTTCCTCCTCTCTGCTAAAATTTTTGCTGAAGTTTTAGTGGCCAGTGCTAAACCAGCAGGCTCATCATTACAGAAATCCAACCTACAGTCCAGTCCTGCCATCCTTACTTTGTCATCTGCATATACAGATATCAGCTGTGTTACAAGAAACCTCATATGTCAGAGGACACTAAAACTGTAGAAAATCTATATTTTGTAGGAAGGAAATCTGGTAGCAATAGGCCTGGGAATAAAACAACATCCAACAACACCAAGTACCTCTTACTCAGGTGGCGAGGGTTCCTGACATTATATCAAACACACAGAGTACATCAAATAAGTGCTGCAAAAATTAAGACATATTCGGCCATTAGTTTTCCCTTGGAAATTGCCATAAATATGAGTGAAGTCAGATGCAAAAAAGAGAAAAGGTTCTCCTCTCATTAGCCATAAAAAAAAAAGATAACTAGGCCTGAGTTTCTGCAGAACTCTCTTTCAACTCATGATTTCTGAAAAGCAAAAAATTTGGCTGTTGTGGCATCTGCGGGTATTAGGGAGTAAGCCAAGGGATAGAGGGACTTTAAAGAACATAGGTAGTTCTTAGGAAACACGGGAATTTTTCTGTGCATGCATACAAGCAGCATGTCCAGCACACTCAGAGGAACCATGTCAAGCCCAGTGTGTACACGTTATCTGGCCAAAAAATCTCAGAGAGAAACATTGGATTCAACAAAAAAAGCAAATTTGCCTAGATATTATCCATAGTAATTCTTAATTATAGTTTATTAATAGGTAATGTGGTATTCATAGTCACAACATCTCAGATAAATTTGTCATTGATCTCAGATTTGTCATTTATCTCAGATAAAGTTGTCATTGCTACTTTTTAACATGCCTTTAATTTATTCTCAAAACAAGAGAAAATCAGGTAGAATCTGAAAGAGATGTCTCAATTGACAACAGGAGTATGTCTGGCTGAGTTTCACTGTACTAGTATACTTTTTCACAGGCACTAAGATGGGGATTGAATAAGCACCACAGGACTGACTCACTTTCATTCAAATTCATTCTTATCGAAATGAAAGTAAAGTGCAATTAAAGCCTGGATTTCCTCCAAGGAGCGCTAAATAATAACACATCTTCTGCCTTTCATTCAGATGTTTAAATAGCTTTCAAACAAAACTTGATGAACATTTTTTTATATTTGGCTTTAAAGTCCAAGAGAAATGGCGATATGCCTTTTAAACTTAAAGCCTAAAAAAAACAGCACACCAACCAAATAAAAAAAGGGGAAAATATGTTCCTTCCATTTAGGCAAGACTGGGTTTATCCTTGTTTAAAATGATCCAGCTTTAGGCAGTAAATAGAGAAGTCTACGCTAAAGGTATTTTCATCTTGTTTTTTCTCTCTGGTCAATGAAGAGGACTTGGAATCAATCTGAGACATGCCTACTTTTTGGAAAGGTCTGGCTTCTCTCACCAAATACAGAGGAACTACGTGCAGCTCCCAGTAAATTCTGACATTAGAGCAAAGCTAATCTACATTCACACCTCTCCTGTTCATCTGACTGCTCCAGTACTTGTTTGGCCTCACTAAGAGCTGTTTCAGGTAGTTAAACAAATTCTGCCATCCAAAAATTGAATGCTTTCCTGTAACATTTAGCTTCTTAAATCAGCTAATACCATAGCAAGACTGATCATGTCAAACTCTGACCAAGGCTAACAGTACACCTGGAAACACAGTTGGAGGTGCAAGGGGTAAAAGGGAAAAAGCAGCTCCTGGCAGGAGCCAACTTAATTAGAAGAGAAAACTGACACCTCCTTAAGTGACTTGAATCCAGGCTTTCCAATTCTAGGGTACACATAACAGAAATCCTTTCTTCCCATTCTTCCCTCCTCAAAGGAGGCAATGGTTCATCTTTCAATTTAAAAGGATGCTTGTCAAAGTAAGTCATCACCAGACTGCTAATTTCCAGGAGCCATCCCCCAGATGCTATGGGAACTAACGCACAATTGGCTGAAACAGACCTCATGGTATATACATTGTTAACGTGAATTAATTAAACAGAAAGTTAATAATGTTTGCACTTAATAATGTCCATTTTTCAAGGATCTCAATGCATTTCAAAAATGTAAATTGATTAAGGCTCCTGAGCTCATTAAAAGCATAAATAAACATGTTTGTCAGTTAAGACAACTTCTGTTAGTTAATTTATTTCTTGTGTTTGGAGATAACTTGTACAACTGATTTATAAACCTCAAAAATAAATGTTTGTAATTGAAACACTGACATCTCCTTAATCTTAGTGCAACCAACAATTATTTCTGTAATTTATGTGCACAAAAAGTTTAGAAGCATTGGCCAATCCCTTACGTACTATGCTATAGACAGAAATAGCTGAATTAGAACAACAACAGAAAGAAATTAAGCCGTAGAACACCAATTAATTGTTCCTCAATTAGTTTATAATGAACACTTCTTGATGCATGCAACGGATTTAAGTTCCAGTCAAATCTCTCTCTGGAAGTTGCATATTTAATGATTCTCTGAAAGCCAGTGCATATTGTATATTCGTATCTCTAGGACAGATAATGTTCTTCTTGGAATCAAAATGAGCAATATTACTTAAAAATACTTCCCATTTTAATATTGAGAGAACGTAGTCATCTTCCACCATAGTAAGAGTTTTAAATTAAAGAAAACTCAAAGCATTTTTTGGCTTTTTGTCTTGATCACAGAAATTCATTCACACAATCAAGTGTGTAATGATACCCCTTATTAAATTTTCATCTCCAAATAGCAAAGGAAACATATGTGTAATCATACAAAAAGTTTTACTGGCTTCTTTTTCTATTACTTGATAAATTCTAAACAGCTACATTATTTAGATGTTTTTTTATTTTTAAATGGCAATAGAATGTAGAAACAATAACTGGAAAGAATGCATGTGTCAGTTGTTATATAAAGAATAAAACAGGGACCCTCTGCCTCAGAAAGTTTGTAATCTGAACAAAATACACCACGTAAGTTGTCTGGACAATTTTTTCTGTGAGATTTCTTAGACCTTTGTTTTCATGTCAAGATTTGTTACAAAAAATAACCTTCCAGCTTCACTATAAGCACACACTTAAATGCTAAATTTGAAAAGCTTAAATCCCAAGTTCACAGAATTTAAACACTCACCTTATATTACAGAGTTGTAAAACCTATTTCATTAAGTTTGAGTGTATTTACACATAAATTGACATGTATTGAGACAAACATTGACACTTGAGGCAGTACTAAGAAAAATAAACAGTTGGCCTCATTGATTATAATCTCTGTGGATCCCTTCATCATTTTAATTACAAATTCATCTCATTTTTAAAACTCATCTAGGTAAATAAAGGTGTATAAATCTTTAGGTTATGGCATTAGCCCTTGGGTTCAGAACAGCTATGACTGCTAGGGAACTCCAGGACACAGCCAAGAAGCAGCTATTTTATGTTTACTGCTCCCTAAGATTACAAAAATCCAATGCAGCTCTACATAGTGTACAGAGTAACTTATGGTTTCTTTGAGTTACAACTGCCTGAAATACTTCCTAGAACCTTTCATGTAACATGAGCCAGCAGTGCGCTCTGGCAGCTCGAAAGGCAAATGGGATCCTGGGCTCCATCAGGAGAGGGGTGGTCAGCAGGGACAGGGAGGTGATTGTCCCTCTCTACTTGGCTCTTGTGAGGCCCCATCTGGAGTACTGTGTCCAGGTGTGGAGCCCTCAGTACAAGAAAGACATGGAGATTTTGGAAAGGGTCCAGAGGAGGGCGACTAAGATGATCAGGGGACTGGAGCACATCCCCTATGAGGACAGGCTGAGGGAGTTGGGCTTTTTCAGCCTGGAGAAGAAAAGGCTGCAGGGTGACCTCATTGCAGCCTATCAGTACCTGAAGGGAACCTACACCCAGGAGGGGAGTAAACTCTTCAAAAGGGCTGACAAGAGAAGGACTAGGGGAAATGGATCCAAGTTGAAGGAGGGAAGATTTAGGTTGGATGTTAGGGGGAAGTTCTTTACGAGGAGAGTGGTTAGGCCCTGGAACGGGCTGCCCAGGGAGGTTGTGGATGCCCCGTCCTTGGACGTGTTCAAGGCCAGGTTGGACGGGGTCCTGGGCAACCTGATCTAAATGTGTATGTTTGGTGGCCCTGCTAGGCAGGGGGGTTGGAACTACATGATCCTTGAGGTACCTTCCAACCCGGGTGATTCTGTGATTCTGTGATTCTGTGATGTGTTGCTATCAAATTCAAAGCCACTTTTAGTGATTTTGATTTAGTAACCTCAAATCATTGCTACATAGTTGGTTTAAGAACACTGAAGTTCCTCTTTCTGCAATGAGGCAAAGGAGAAGCTTTCAGGAAATACAAAGGTGTCACATCTAAAATGGTCCTTAACTTGGAAGATGTCATAGCATAAGAGCAGGGAAGGCAGAACCTCTGCTTGTTCTCTTGCATTCACAGAACATCTCCTAATGTTTGGAGGTGAAAAGGTGAACTTGGCACATCCTGCCCTTGAGTTTTCAGCATCTCTGTCTGGAATGGACTTGCTCCTGCTTTACGCTCCTGGAAGGTCTAATCTAATCAAGCTCCAGCTGTCCTATCTGATATACAGACGCTATGTCAAAGCAGAAAATGTAGCAAGATCAACTACATTAGACAAGTTATCTCCTAATCACATTATTCTCTTTATAATTCAAGGTAATCTGGAACAAAAATATAGTTGCATGAATGTTTTCAGACAGCAAGTCTCTGGATAACTTCTCATGAGTGGCACAGCTTTTAGCTGTTTTTTCAGTCTGCTTTCTGAGATAGAAAAGAAAGTATTCAACTTACTTTTTTATAACAATTCTAGCAACACAGTACTCTTCACAGAAAGCTATTTCTGTTGAATGTGTGATTCACTCCCTTAGACACTTTAAATAGATTTTTTTTCTCACAGACACTGGAAATCAGAGTAAACATCCCTGCAGTTGCAACGGGAACGACAGTTCTGAGTTTAGACGAGAGAATACTTACATGGCTCTTCAATGGAATCCTACATTTTGTTTAGATTGCAGTCAGTGCTACTGATCACTATGTCATTCTCTGTTTACACCTTGATCCTGCATCAGCCCATGAAGGGACCTTTTATCTAGCTAACAGAGCAGACATGGATATGTGAAGTTCCAAAGACAACTTCAGTGTGCTTACATACTGCTAAACATTGCTTAGTGACATAAAGCTCCTTATCATAAAGATATGCCAAAATCATTCAAACTGAATTTACTTCACATGCTGCTAAAAGGAAGGGCAGAAAACCCTCCAGGAGCACAAGGCTCTTCAAACTTTCTTTGTCGTACCCTTTTTTTTCTTTCCTTTCTCCAAAAGAGTGTCCGAGCTCCAACTTCACTTGGAGAGAGGTTCTCCATTTGCCATTCATCTAAAAGAACCCAAACAATGAGAAAATTCCATCTCCAACACTTTTCCCACTGAGATTTGTGAGAATATGCATAAACCGTGAAGTGCCTGCTCTCAGATCATTTCTGACTAACAAAGAGCTTAAAGCAGTTATTCCTGTGCTAGAATGAAGTCTAACACATACACAGTTCATACACTGTAGCACTGATCCACTTTTTCTTTTCTTTGTTCATACAAAGGCTCCAAATCGAATAATATATGGTGCTTGAGTTTTGGACTAGGTCTTTATGTAGGAATGCATATTACCTGATGACTTAAAGGAGAAAGTTAAATTTCTCTAGTAGTATATCCTCATGTAAAGAACATAATGCCTCTTCAGACACATTATGTTGTAGATAGCCCGTTCACATGGAATATGTGTTAATTTGCTTTAGACTCTGGAGGTCTCAGAAACTGGTACTGCTTTTTCTTGGACTACCCTTAGTACTACTGCCAATGTTCTCTGCTGCACCACATACATTTTTGTTAACTAGCTCTCTGTAGTGATGCAGTAACACAGTGGGGTCTCAGACAGATTTCAAAGGACTCTGCAAGTTACAAAATTTTAACATAAGTATAAATCATTTTAATCTTTTAAAATACAATATGCAACCCATCAGACTTACAGATCTGTTCTAAACTGTATCTGTGCATCAGTAAAAGATATTAGTCTAATGACATATTAATGTGGCATCAGTGAGAGACACCCAATTACAATGTCTCACAAAACTTTCTTCATCTCTTGCTGTGTATGGCTAATGAACAAGGACAGAGACTTTCTGAGAAAGAGAAGAGAAGATAATCATTTCCTGATTCTGGCCCTCAGCAATTGTGGTCATCTGTGAAATTACCTTTTCTGTAAGCAGAAAATTCTCGCTTTCAATATTTAACAGAAGAGCGATGGAAAATGGAAAATGCTTCCTTTGTGAATCAGGATAGTGGTATTTAAAATGAAATCATTAATAAAGGATCAATGATATATAGAGGTCCAACTTCATTCCAGAAAGCATGAATACTTTATCGACTGTTAGATTTTTAAAAGAATCCTGTCTGTACTTTGCACATGATTCATAAAAGCTTTTGATCTGTAATTTAGATGATTGCTATACAGAAATTGGAAAACAAATATGAATGGTTTAAGGGTGTAATATAGCAGAGGCAGAGACTTTCTCCTCCAAGGTACATAGCTAAAGATTGCTTCTCTGTTTTTAAGTGAACTGTGGAGAGAGTTAGCCTCAGTCCAACTTATGTCTTAGGAAATAATAGTCTGTGAAAGAACATAACTGCATTGGTGAGAACCCTCTCCAGTCTCTGGTTTCTTCTAGCAAAAGAAGGCAAAGAGCTAACAGTGAGTCAAGAAACAAAATTTATATTGTCTGATGCTTTCCCTGATACAATATAAAAACTAACAAACAAACAAACAAACAAACAAAAAACAATTAAACAAAAAATAAACCAAGCAGATAAGCAAATAAAACAAAACAAATACTCTCACTCCCCCAAACCCTCCATTTTGTATATATTCTATTATATTATATTACATTATATTTTTTTATACTAAGCTGGTCGTAAACCACTGAACTACCTAGTAAATCCACCCTACCTATCCATCGTGTTATTGCAAGGGTTTCATATTATGGAATTTGTACTTAACATGACTCTTTTCCCCATGTTGGTAGAAGAAAGATTTAGTTGTATGCTTGCAGCCTCATCATCTGAAGGTCAGCTCAGGACTGTTTTGCTAAAGGGATATTTGCTATCAGCAGAAAAAGTAGCATTAACAGCAAAGCCTCCAAAAAGAAATCTGCTGGTGTGGAGCCATGCATAAATTAATGGAACATATTTTGTCCTTATTTTACCCTGTTCCGGGAGCAGGAATAAAGGTAAAATGCACAGTACTGATGTAGTTTGTTGGTGTCACTAACTAATGCTCTATCCTTGTCATAACCACTTTCACCATTTGCAACTCCCATCGACTACAGTGAAAGCCAGTTGGAGCTGGGACTAAAGACATATGGAAAATTTTGTTGGAATGTGGGCAGTAATCCAACAGAGGAAGAATTTTTTCTATTGCCATATGTGACTATTTTCTTTCCTAAACAGCCCATCCATCCTATTAGTCAAATGGTGTAAACAATTTTCTTAACAACAAAAAAATGATCATACATCAATCAAAAAGAAACTCAAACGTGTGCCAAACACTACTGCAGCTGAACATGCCTTTTTCTTAACTTTTTTTTTTTAGTTGATATAACTCTGGCAAAAACACCCACATACTCAAAGAACCTGACTGATGGAAGGACCCACATTATGGCTGCTAAAGGGCTGGGAAACTTCCGCTGGACAAGAATAATTGCACAGAAATGTGCGGGGTGTTCCTCTGGTAATGTAGAACTACTGTGGATTTCCCAACTCAGCACAGTTATTCTACACTGGATATTTTTAAAGATCTACAAATTAAACTTAAAAAAAGCATCCATGTAATTACTGAAGAAGGAAAGGACTCAAAGTAGGAAGCAACCTATCTAAAGGCCTGTAAACTTCTTGTGGGGCTAATCATCAGAGAAGAGAGGCATCAGAAACCAAATTTGATGAGTAATTTTATCATTCCAGAGAGCACTGAAATGTCACCTGACATAGATATCCAGTTTAGACTCCATCTATTTTTAATGGTTAGATAATCATGGATCATAATTTAGTTTTAGTAACAACTGCAACAGACACTTTATTAGAAGATTTTGCAGGTTACAAGCTTGTCATTTGTCATTAAAATGATTTTTCAGGTTTAAATACTGCATCAACTCATTTCTCTTTTCTTCTTTTCTTTTTTCCTTTCAGTTAATTAGGTTAAATAAATCTCAGTACTCTGTTTTCATCTTGAATTTTCTAATACTACAAGTAGCTGCTTTGGCCAGTTTTCTGAATTGAGCAAATCTTCTAAGAGGCAGCTACTTAGAATGCTCACTGAGTAGCTGCCATGGACTTATATATGACTGTTGTATGTTTATTGGCATTGTATCCATGGCTGCTGCTATGCATTACTTTAGTGGGAAAAGGAGAAGCTACTACAAATACCTACTTAAAAAATATATTTTTTCCTTAGAAATTTGTCCTTACACTCAGCATCATTCCTGTACTACAGCCTTACGTTTTCCAGTCTGGAACTGTGTGAGAACATGGGCAAGTCATTAAATTTCACTTAAGTTTTAAACAGAATAATATTAACATATTTTCCAGCTGTTTGTTAGGAGAACAAGGGGTGGGTGCTGTACCATGCCAAGAATCATGTTGTGGGAAGCTCTGGTACAATACCAATAGCATTTATTTTTCTTAGCAAGATTTTGGTAAGTGATTTGGAAAAGTAATTGTTGAAATGAATGCACAACAATATTTCAGAAGCTAACGGTGCATAGAGTGCACTTCAATTTCAACTGTCACTTTGCAAAATACTCTTATCAAAGACTTGACTGTCAAAAAAAGATACCAGTTGTAAAGTGGAACATGTTCCAGTGACGTCCCTGCTCAGTAAAAATATGCGAGGCCGACAGGCTCCCTGATATAGCAACAAGGTTTGAAAATTAAATTTCTGTATAGGGGAATCCACTCCTGTGTAACTGTAGGCTGATACCTGGAAATATTATTATCTTCTCATTTCACAGGGCTTCTCTGTTAATGGTGATAGTCTGCTGGATAACAGCAAGCTCTCATGGAATCTTCACAGAGGAAGACGGAGGTATCCCATTCTTGCACCTAGTTATATTGCTAGTCAGGCATCCTGGATAAGAATGAGGCTAGAAAATTAGAGCTTTAGGGCACACATCTTGTTTATTTTACTGTCTGTCAGAACTTCTCATCTTACTAGAAACTGAAAATAATATTAGCTGCAAGTTTGTTAAAAGGAGGTATGTTTATGTCTTAATATGACAACGTTCATCTCATCTATTCATCCAGTCTGGAGGGAAAGATTCAGGTTGGATATCTATGAATCCCAAGCAACCCTGAATTATTCTTGCAGGAACAGCTTGCTATACAATGATGGTAAATATTTTAAAGATTTTCCTTAGTAATGAAAATTGTATTTCGCCATCTCTTAACTATTCACTTCAGAGATACAAAAAAAAACGCAGTCTAAAGCAAGACATCTTCCAGGAAATCAGATGATTAATGTGACAAAGGTGGATGAGTTTTGATATGACAGCAGCTATTCATTAATTTTATACATGTGCACACACAATCTGTATGTATGTATACATGGATAACTATACTTAATTAATTGAATTAAAATTTATTATGTGGCTGTGATCTCAGATGATTGATTAAGAGGGGTCAATCCAGTCAATATTTTGCAAATTCATCAGGAACTATTAAGCAATCGAACAATTCAGTAGATGGCACTCTTTTAAATCAGCAGTAGGCAAAGATCTTTAGGTAATGGTTAGCAAGGAAGGCTCAAATACATTTTGGGCATTGAAAAGTCCATCTGAGTTATGATTACAGTACAAGTTTTAATCCAATTTTCCAAGTGGAATATGACTATGTATTTCTAGCAGCTGGATTTCTGTTTGCCCAAGACATGAATTCTACCTTGATGCTTTCAGGCTGTATCTTCACATGCTGAATTGTTCATTTTGTAGCAGAGACTTCAGTTTTAAACAGAAAGACTATGCAGCAAAATAACTGTTAGCCATTACTGCTGAGTAACTTATTCTTCAATCAACATAGGATGTTCCATCAATAAGAGTGGCAAAAAAAATTACAGAGGAGCTAAAGTTTGGAAACAACTGCTGTCCTTTAGGTAATTGCTTATGTCACTAACAGTACAAAGCTTCAAGTTACAGAGGTTAATACTAACCTTAATGCAAGATCAGCAAAGTAAGTTGGCAAGACTGTCTTCTAAAAATTGTCTAGTTCAAACTCATCAGGTAGCAGAGATTTCAGATCAATAGCATTTTGTTTTCCATAGTCCTGGAACTGATTTTACATTTTAAAAACAAACTGAGAAAAGGTTCCTTTGATTCTATACAATGCTCTTGTGCCATGCAGTCTCTTAAGGAGATAAATCAGAAGACAGTACTTTGGTAGTTCTTATTAAACAAGTTTGACAAGCATATTTAAGTAAGTAGTACATTCAGAGAGCTGTGCAACTGATTTGAAAAAGCAAGCCTACAAAGCCTAAAAATAATATATGTGTGAGATGTAGCATGAATGTGTCTGAGAAATCAGGAGGCAGAAGCAGCGTTCAATAGCTATCTAGACCCAAAGATCTAGAGACATCTCTGCTACTAATGGGGTTGTAGAGTCCCAAGAGAGCGGTATTTTTGCCGATGGCTGTTCATGAAAGCGTGTCACTTTTCACTGTATCTTACTGAAATCATGGAGAAGAAAATATTTCCAAGGTCTCAAGGCTATCTAATAAAAATCATGTAATAAGCAACAGGAGTGATTTCCAGTTTTACATTCAAATGCAACATTTCAAAAATTTTTCTTTATTGATTAAAGGAATTACTCACAAAAACCAGAAGGAAATGGATGTTTTGAACTGTCTTAAAAATCATCTTACTTTAAAAAGCCTTTTTGCTAAATGATTGTGCCCAGCATTTGTCTGTGGTTACATGTGTTCAAGTGAAAACCGTGCAAGTGAAAACCTTAAAAGATAATAGGTAATATTTTCAATGCTATAAAATTCTGAAGTAATTGTCAAATTTAGATTAGGATTATTAGCTCTTATCAATGCAATATCCTTTAGCAACTTTTCCAGGAAAATATATTATTCACAACTCACAGAGGTCTCATAAATTTGTGGTTCAATTCTTCAGTTCTCTATCTGGCCATGGAGAAGGTAATAATACCACGTTAAGGGCTCCAACTAGTGTTCCTATTTTTCTTTTCTAAGCTTACAGATACTGTAAAATGTCTACAGTACAAATGCAAGTGTTGTCAGCAGACAGAAGTGATGCAACTAACCAAGGAGGTAGAGGACTTCTCAGCTCTGTCTTTGAGTAGTGCGCTCAGAGCTGAGCAGTTGTCTATCAGTATGACTGCAGAAGTGCAGTTTTAATCATGAGATTTAATTGTAGCTACATTATTTCTTTTCAATAAGGTGGAACTTTAATTACGAAAGTTTCGAATTTCTCGCCAGATGGGAAATCTGCACAAAGAGACTCCTAATACTGTTACTCAGGTATTTGGTTAAAAAAAAAGGAAACACAAATCTCTCTTGTAAGCATTCTGTCTTCTAAAAGGAGACTTCATTATTAGATTATTCCTGCTAAATGGAGAAGGTGTCTGTAATTCCTTTTTCATGTGTTCATTGAAAGGATCAGGTTCCTTTCCTAACTAATTTTTTCGGGATTGAAATGAATGACAACAGCTAGAAATTTATTCAATAAACAAAACACTTCCTTTTTTCAATAATTTTGGGTAAAATCATTAGTGTATCTGCTTAAATCTAGCTTGTTTCAAAGCATTTCCAACACATAATGGAATCAACATCAACCTCTGCTGATTAATCATCTGATTTCTTGGAATATTTCCTGCTTTGGAGTAAAGTTCCTTTTGGCATTTTCTGGGCACCTCCTTCCATCTCCAAAGTGTTCAGAGATGACAAAACACAGTTTTTATTACTATAGACCAAAATCTTTATAATACTTCCCATTACTGTACTGCAGTTTCAGCAAGAATAATTCAGAGTGACCTTAGGATATTTTCCTGTCCGTAAGGAATTAATAGAATGAACACCATAGTCATGTTAAAATATATTTAAATAAACAGCTACAGATATTTGCTAAGACAAGACACAAATGAAGATATGTTCAAATTAATGGGTTTAGTAGCTAAACTCTGATTCATAAGAAAGGATAAACGAAATACAGTTGTGCAGTGCTGAAGGACACCTACCTAGGTCTCCACCTAGTTAGTTATATTCTGCATATGCAACAAATGGGGATCTAGATCTTTACACTTGCCTACATTACTAGTCATTTTGTCTACCACACAAAGAACCATAAGAGACTGAAGAGATTAGCATGTACAATGTTGAATGTAAATTTGAAAAAAAAACCTAATAGGCTAGCATACTGAACTAGACAGAATCACAACATGACTTGCCCATGACGTGCCCAAAGCTCACAGATCAAAATCATTTCAACTTCCTTAAAGTTAGAAGGCCTATAAAGGAATATGCATGGACCACATTCCTTTAAACTAGGGTCCCCTACATTGAATTCAGACATATTTTTAATATCTTACTTCATTATATTTAATTTAACTACTTTCTAAGTTGTAATACAGTTGGTACCATTGCAAAGACAGTAACAGTGCGTGTGGCATCTGCTCTCTTCAAGTCAGCCTTAGATTCTGACCACCACTTTAATATATCTTTATTATTACATAAGGTGCTGGTACTTGTTTACTATTTTATTAACCCAGCAGTAAGAAAACAAGATCTCACATAAACAATTAATGTTTTCCAAAATCTCATAATCTATAAGTACTTCTGAATGCACTATTCTGACTGCTGATGCATGCCTCTGGAGGTAAAATACTTGTCAGAAAATAGCTAATTATATCCTTTCCCATGAGGAAGAAAATCATTAAATTTAATTAAAAGATTTAAACTCCAGTCCTGTGCATTGAGATCTTCTTCCTATTGAATTTTCTGCTCTGTGACTTAAAGTGATAGGCTGAACATTCACATTAGCAATAGGTCTCATCTCCAGTTCTGCTTTTTTGCACAATATTTCTTGAAAGGCATTTTGATCAATTGAGTCTCCCAGTCACCACCACATCTTTCTGTTTCACTTCCTCACTCACACAAGCTAATAAACAAAAAGAATGTGAACTTTAAAGTTCATTTCTACAACTTGTGCCAGTATGCCTCACACTCCAGGTAGCAAGAGTCTCACTTGCAACATTTGCTTTGACATATTAATCAACATAGTGGCAAAGGTCCCAGGAAAATCACAGAGGAAAAGTGTGAAAAAAAATGCTCAGCTAGAGCTGATCCGGGCATGTCGTACATGATGAGCTGAATAGGTTCAGAAATTAAAATTCTTTTCCTAATCCTTCACATGCTTTTAAAAGAAAGAAAAAATGAATCATCTTAGAATTTCCAGAAAGTTAAAATAATGCCAGAAATATACACAGTTCTTGCTTTTGTGGAACCATGCATTAGTTATTAAAAGTATGTTTAGCACTACTGATGCTTTGCTAATGCAGGTGTGTTCAGAAAATCTGGATATTAACAAACAGAGAAGTATCTAGTATGGTTCTGTAATATCTACACTTACTGTAATTTGCAGATTATAAAATCTAAAAGGCATTAATATCCCTGCAGTTCTCTAATGATTTTAGTGAGGTGATACTATTGCAAAAGAGAATTTATTTTTTGGGCTGCTGGAGACAGATTGCCATAAGTTCTATTATGTTGTTCAAAATTGACAAAATTCATATATATAATTGATAATAGTATTGATGCTTTTTCATCCTATCACTTGTTTTACACTTCTGATCTATATTGATCCAGACTAAAGTAAACACCTTAGAAGTAAATATAATGTTTCCAATCAAATCACCTTTTGGACAGGACAATCTTCATGAGAGCTCTGTTTTGTTAGGAATTTCCCCAGTTAATAGGAAAAAAAAACCTCACATACACACTCAAAACCATAACAAAATCTGACTAAGAAAAGTAGGGTTTTTGGAATATTAAAAAAAGTAAGAAAGAAATCCTGAAAACATTTGTTGGAAATTACGCTTTTTATGGAGATACTCTTAAAAGGAAGTGGTAGAAATAAAAAATTCTACTCCTCACTAAGACTAGCAGATTCTTGACCCCTTTTGAAAAAAAGCTGAGTCTTCCTCACCACCCATTACTTTCTTCAGCACATGTGTAGAAAGACTCATTTCTCTAAGGTGTTGAGTCACAGAGGGCTTAACAGATAACTGAACACTTGTAATCCTGACTGGTCCAAAGCAGTTTGCTTTTGGTGCTTTTGGGCAGGTTAAAATGTCATCTTCTGATCTTCTGCTTTTTGCTTGTGAATATCAGTAAAAAGCTTTTTTTTTTTTTTTTTTTTTTTTTTTGACTTCTCTCAAACAGGCACTGCAATACTGAATCTACTGACATTCTTTCTTTCAGGTGAAGAGTAGGAAGAATTCAACAAGATATGGTCCAGCAGTGCACCTGAAACTCCTGCTTCTAAACTACTTTGTAGAGAAAGCTGTGAAAACTAGCATTATACACTAGGATCTCCACCTTAAAGGCAAAATGACACAGCACAGTGGAAAATCTCACGAATGCAGTGAAAAGAACGCTGGAAGAATAAGAGCAACACAAAAAGACAGTTTTTCCCTAGGTGGAGGCAATATCCTGTAATTAATAACAAAAAGGAAGGAGATAGCCCCCCACTTTATATAATTCACAGCATACACACTTAAATCAAAGTCACTCCTGGTGTAACACTGCTGAATAACACTAGCGATAAAGTTGGACCGTAAATCTCAATACCATTGCCTGTTATGATGATGATGACAAGGGGTTATAAAAACAAATTTATGGCCACTGTATTTATTATAATTAATTCTCTCCACAATGAAAGCACAGTGTTTTGATAAAAAAAAAAAAAAAAAAAAAAGTGACCTTTTTAGAAGTGCCTTATTTAATGGATCATTGTTGTATTATGGGTCCTGGCTGCATCCAGCCTTGACAAAGTTAGAGACTGGAGTTCTTGTGCTCTGGGAAGCGATGATTTCATCAGTCACATCAGATCTGGGTACTTCAACATCCACATCTCGTTCTTTTTAAATATCCATTTTGCCAACAGATAGACAAGATTGGACGCTTTTGATGTAAAAGTAAGAATTTACATCCAAACCTGCTTGCTTATGCTTAAACAGGTGAAGTGATATTTCTTTCTTCAGTAAGCGTGTGTACCAAACTGAACTGGCAGGGGAATACCAATCTCCATACTAAGTCCTGCTTCTCTTAAGTACTAGAGCTCCATACTTTCAAACAGAGTAATTACTGCTCAGTCCTGCTGGCACTGGTACTGGCTATGTCCTTGATTAGAAAACAAAAACAACAAAAAACTCCAAAAAAACCCCCAGCAAAATCAACAAAATCATTTCACAGGGCTTCAATATGCAGAGGAAGATAAAGAACAGTCGTGGCGTGCTCCTTCGAGTTTCCAATAACTGACTCAATTCTCTGCTCTCTGCTGTCTCAAAGCAGCAGATCAAGAAATTTGTGTTTTCTAATCATAATGAGATAAACTAAAAACTGTAAGAAACTTCCTAAAAACAATATTCTGATTAATAGCTCCTTTCTTACGATGGTTGGGATCATGTTACAGCTAATAAAATAAAATGCTGACATATTTCTTAAAATTGTATGCAAATTACTATTTTATATAGATATGTATATAGCATAGATATAATTATACTAAACATGTGGATTGGCCTACACTGTTTCCTCTCTGAAATCTATAGTTCTGTTCTTCTAAAACAGTAATAATTTCTGGGATGCAAATATGATTTTAATCAGCACAATCCTAGTGTTTGCAGCCTCTGTCAATGAGGTAGCTCACTGTAATTACTTTCTCAATCATTCCCCATGAATCAAGCACTTCAGGCAATGCTCAACTTTGCTTAAATCACTGGAAATAATTTAACTTTTAAATTTTAAAAACAAGATCATATTAGAGTGCCATCTTTATAACTTATTTCCCAATAGCTCCATTTCATAGTAAATTTTAAATTGTGCTTATATAAAGAAACCAAAAAATATCAAGGTTTTATATGAAGCATAAAAGAAATGTTGCACTTAAGATGTTCTATTAAAGCTGCTTCTGAATGAAAATATGCCAGTCTGCTCGCTATACATTTTTGCAGAGGAGAAAAGGGTGAACAGCTTACATTAGAAGTGTGCAGTAAACAACAGAAATAGCTAGAGAATGGATGGATCTGAAAAATGTCAAGAGTCAGCAAACATAAAACAATTTAGATTTGATGATCACTGGCTGAAAGTAACACCTAATCTTCAGACCCTTGCTCTTTCAACTGCAAGACTTCATCTAGTACCTAATGTCAGATTACATCACAATCCAATTGCTACAAACAAAGTCTGTGGAAATTATAGTTCAAACAGATAGATGCCAAACCACAGGGCCCTAGGCCTGTTAGTTCTTTAGAAAATAAGATCCTACCTGACCCAAGAAAACAGTTTGAGCTAATCAACATCTATTTCATAATAAACTTTTGGCCTTAAAAAACATTAAGAATTAATACGCCCTGCCTATAGACAACTAATCAACAGCTAAAGTCATCATGGCTTTTTTTTTTTTTTTTTTTGTCTTAACTTCACCTCATATGCAAGACTCCAATCTAAAATAATAATGTATTACAGTATTTCTAGCCTCTTTCTTTACTTTCAAATTAATGATAACATATATTCAGGAAATAAATAAACACCAAACAGCTTAAAGAAATAAGAAATAGCTCTCAGCCAGTTTTCCTGGGATGTTCAGCATGCATAGGTTAATCAAACATACAAAACACTGTTGAATATGCTTAGTGGATCCTTAATATAAACAAAAGTCTGTAAAAGTTCTAAAAAAATAAAGATGGGAAAAATCCATAGTGGAGGTGGAAATCTTATTCTAATCTAGGTAAAAAAGAAATCTGCTGTCCACACAGATTTGTGAGTTGGGAACCAGACTGCAAAAGAGGAGATCCAAGTTCTGTTCTCCACCTAGTTTGATGCTAATTAATTTCCAGCTCCATTTCGTTGTTAATTAGGCCTGTTCAGAGTCCAACTTTTCCAAGTCACAGATTGCCAGTAACCATGTGATCATGCAAATGAAGCTCTGCTATTAACATTGCTAGTTAGCATGGAACAAAAATAACAACAATTTATACATTTCCACTTTTCATTCACTTTCAGTAGAAACAACTAGATACAGATAAAGTGAAATCATCTGGGTTCTGAATAGCAAATTCTACCTATAGCAACTGAGAATCTGCTTTTATTAAAGACAAGGTTATCAGAAACCATAATCTTTTCCGGAGAGTTGATGATGTAAACTATTAATTTTTCTTTTCCCTAGGCATGTTTTCTGGCTTTCTGTAAAAAGAAAATCAGAATGCAAAGTTTCATGGTGAAAACAAAATATATTATCAAGCTACTTTGGAAAAAAAAAAAGAATTAAAAAAATTGGGAATTGCAATTCATAATAAGAACCAAAATCTTCATGTTTTCCATCCAAGAACTATGAGTTTACCTACAGTTCCCAGATCTCTGCAGTAGCAGATAGCCCTGTTTGCTGTGAGGTAGCTGATAGCATTAGCTGTTAACAGTGAATTGCATTTTTTTCTGAGCACAAATCAAGGTTTGGTGACTATACTGTGAATATGAATCACTAACTTCTTCATCTTTCAGAAACACATCGTTCCAAGTTCATGAGAAGCAAGTTTCTGAGTTTTTTTCTTCTTCCTTTTCATAAATAAATTACATCACTGTTAGATATAGGCTACTTGTTACCAACTCTATTACTACCTCTCCTCATTTGATCTCAGGATGAATCTTTTGACATTGGGCTTCATTATTTTTTTACTGCATTTGAATGCAAACAGGGACGGTCTAACCATATCTCTTGCAGAAAGGGCTACACCACATATTATAATTTTTTACCTCATCCAGACTGCATTTACTTGTTGGTTAATCTCATACTGATTTTAAAGTCAACCTTTTAAAAAGCAGCCTCCGTCATTGTTACCTGTTATCATATTATCTCTTGATGTCTTAAAAAGATTTTTCTCTTCAGCATTGCCATATTAAAAAACTAACTGAACAAATACCAGGGAAAGATGCCTGTTTAAATAAATAGGGAAGAATTCAAGTGTTAGACATTACAGAACATCCCTCAGGAGGATCAGAAGCATGAAATAAGTTGTAAAACCTAACAAATATTTCTCCATTGGATGATGTCCACTTGAGACATTTACAACAACAGTGTCTGTTGCAAACATAACGTTGAAGTCAGTATGCCCTTTTTTTTTTTTTTCATTAAAAGCATTTAGGTTTTAAAATAATTTTTTTCTGTTCAAAATCTAGTCAGTGGGATTCAGAAGATCCCTTTTCTACACTAAAGTAATAAATTAATTTTGCAAGTAAGAAAGTGAAAAGAATAACTAATGTGAACAAAACTGTCCATAGTCATGATGGTTATTACCTAGCTATAGACAGGGAAAAACAAAACAAAACAAAACAAAAAAAAAGAAAAACCAACAAAAAGAGAGAGAGAAAGAAGAGTGGCACTTGGAAATAAATGTCTTTTTTTCCTCCAGAGAAACCAAGATAACTCTACATAGCCTTTTTCCACACGCAATATAAGAACATCACTATTAGATGGGATAATTCCAAGATACTGGCTGAAGAAATTTTGAAATTCTATTCAGCAAAGATATTGCATGAAACCTTCACAAAACAAATGGAGTCAAAAGGAGATCAAATGATCCTTGAATGCATGGACTCTCAAAATTCATGTAACATGGGAACAATCAACTGAATATTGATGCAAGGATTTCTTGTGCATTCCCTCATATCCAGCCTTTCATAAGCCCAAGGGACTGATTCTCTTTTTACGCCCCCCTCTGATCCATTTATATGCTTTTGCTTCACATCTGTCTTAATGGAAGGATGCTTCTAGTGCCAAGATCTTTATAAATAGAGGCACTTAAATCCATGACAAGTACAATTCACACTGCTGTAGTCAATGGGAGTATGTCTCTAAGGCTTTGTAAGCTGTGTATAAATGTGTCTTAGGCTGAAATCTGGCATGCATAGATTTCATGAAAACGGGAATTTGTCGTTCTCTTTAGAGGACAGTTAGATGGAAGGAGTATAGTTTTATGCATAGCCAGGCAGACTGCTATCTCAGAAAAACCAACTTAGCAAGTTCCCATTTATTTTTTTACTAGGTAATTACATGTCTAGCATGCACATGGAGGAATAGAAGTACTGAAATGTGAAGTTCCCATGGATGAGTTTTCAGATCTGGAAGTGCTTTGCCAAAATGAGACCACAAGATAAGTAAATTCATGACCCTGGTTTCCTTGGCAAGGTATATTGCCCTGTTCATATTCTGCCATGCTTTTGCTTTCTGAAATAAGTAATATGCTAACAACCACAGTAGCTGCATCTAAGAGACGTTAATCTTCCTACTAACTCTCACAAAAGCAGAGAAATTGCATGCTAAGGTTAAAAACCTGAGCTATAAACACAGACTTATTTATGCAGGTAAGTATTCTCTATTTTAACAGAGGAGTGCATCTGCTATCCTCAATTTTACACTTCCATATTTTTTTTTAACATACTGAAGACAGAGAAAAAATTGTAAAATGTTCTTCTAAATTAAGTTTTTTATTTCTATTATACTCTGATTTTACCTCTGCTTTCAATAATTCTGTCAAAGATTCAATAGCTTGACTGTCCAAAAAATCACTTATGTCAGCCATCATGAACTGCTGATATTAGTGCATAAATAAATAATACCTCCTCCTCCAGTGTTCATCAAATTGTATTTAATGCACCATGAAACACCACTGGCCTTTTCCAGAAAGAAAAATAAAACGTAACATGAGCCTGTCAAATCTGCTTCTCATGGTCCAACATCACTATGGATGATGAACTGCAGTGTTGAGGGGGAGGAACAAGGAATGCTGTGCCTATCCTGAGCTCTCTTAGGAATTCCTCCTCTTTGTCCATCTTGGGTAAAGCGCAAGCACATGTGCAGTGCTCCAACATCTTGGTAGTGAGAAGTACTAATCCTACAGCATATCAAACACACATCTGACCACAGCCTTAAGAATGCAAATCCAGTGCTCCCATGAGTATAGACAGACTGTCTCACCTAAATCACCCCAAACCCACGTCCAAGAGAAAGAAAAAACACCTCCACATGCAGAGCTCAAGAGTTATTACAAGTGGAACTGCCATGCTTTACACAAAACCTGCTGCTATACCAGGACTGACCTGCTTGCTCCTGTTGAATCAGAATGAGGGAGGATAGAAGCTACCCGCTGAGGTCTTACACAAGGCTCCTCTTCTCTTGGCATCCTCTGCTTCTTAAAGTTAATAAAAGAAAGCCACTTATTATTTGGCAGTAATTAGTCCTTAAAAGTGCTTTGCAAATATAGCTAATTGATTAAGTAGCCTGTGCAAAAGAATCAAAACACTAGTTTTAATTAACGTCCTTAAAACCTGCATACTTCATTACTTCACACAGAGTAAAATAAATCCTTTTCATCAGCCAGATGTACAAAAGAAGAAGGGAGCAAAAAAGGAATACAGGATAATTTCTAAGTGAGTCTTCTGTACTAATTGAGCAACCTTTTTCATCACCCTGAGCAAGATTTAACATTAAAAAAATACATCCAAAATAACTTGCCTACATAAACAAAATAGGCTTTCAATAATCTTGGTTCTAAACTCTTATGTCAGTACCTATCTTTATTTCACAGGAACAAGCACAAGGATTCAATGTCTCTAAAATCCATGCCTGCAGTTGAAACCTGTCCCCCACCAGGGATCTGGCATTGCCAGAAAGAGCCCACAGCATCCGCAGACAACTTAAGGCATCCTGGTTTCCAGGTCATCTCCATCTCTGTGTGCATTTAATCAAACAGGGCAAACGTTCACATCTTCAGTTTTCAAATACCTCTGCTTGGGATTGCTCACTAGAGGTTATCTTCCACAGGATCACAATGGTTGAAGTGTGAAGGGACCTGTGGAGGCATGCACTTCAACACCCTGTCCAAACAGGGCCACCCAGAACAGGTTGCCCAGGACCATGTGCAGATGTTGAAGATCTCCAGTAGAAGAGACTCAAAAATTTCGATAGGAAATCATGCATCTGATATAAGTCAGAGAAACTGCAAGGCTCTACCATTTCTGCTTCCTATACCTGTAGACGGATACTGCTTAGTCAAATGATGGTTTGGAATTGGTCCAAACAGCCACAGCATAAGCCGTAAGATCTAGTGGAGCTCAGGAATGGCTTGTTAGCACACAAAAACTTGCCTAGACTATGGAGACTAACCACCATGTGCAAATTAAATGAGGATGGGCACAAGAGATTGCATTAGCTGATAAAAATTTGAATATGTGCACCATTGAAGCTTTTTAAAACTACGTATGAGAGAGAAGGCATCAAACAAATATGTACAATATATATATATATGTATTTCACTATTTGCAACAATGTATGGCAGAACACAGAATTCAGAATTCAGAATTTGAAGGCAATAACATACATTTTACTTTTTCTCATGGGCAAAAAGTAAAATACTAACCTACTGTGTACAGAATGAAGTCCTGCACATATTTCTCATGAGATTTACTGTGTATAAATGAAGAGTTAGAAACGGTAATAGAGAAAATGTGCCTATATTTTCATATACAGATATAAATCTTTTCTTTAGAGATATTTGAAGCCCAGTAAATTGCCCCTTGCATATGAAGCTTTCTTTTTAAATCTTAAGTAAATTCCACTGCTTCTCTATTGCATAATGAAATAGCCAATCATGCTGAGGAGGTGATGCTAAGCTTGCCTGAGCTTGCAGCAATGGTTGAGAAGATTTCATACTTCAGAAATGCCATAAAATCCTTCATCACAAAAATTCAATTTTTTATAATCCCCAGGAGTCTCTGTGCTGTATCTAACATTAAAATCTCAAAACAAGAAACCAAGCCCAGACACGTTCACCTCCCATTCAATCCTCTACCTTCATTTAGCTCTTCAAAACATAGTTCTTTTTTCTTCACTGTTTTATTTAGATTCTGACCCAGAGGGAAATACGTACATGCATATAAATATATGAAATTTATGCTTTTTTATGCAAAAGAATATATAGTCCCAGTTTTGCCTAAGAAATAATTAATATAGAATCAAGCGTTATTTTCTAGTTTGTCTGAAGAATAGCTCTTTCAAAAGACAGCATGCTATTTTTCTAAACAAAATAAATTAAGTAAGAATAGATTATTCTATGTGTAACATTTACTCCAAACAGCCATCACTGAAGATTCTCAATTGTGTTAGCTTAGATCACATGTATTTACTGTAATTGTTTTACAATATAAGGTAGCACTCCATTCTGACAAGCAGCATGTAGAGTTCTGATAAGCACTTGCAATTCTGCTGCAGCATGAGCCTGTGCTAGACTCCTCAGACTGAACCTGCTTTGGTCTGCCACTTGTAGATAAAAGCACACAAAGGAAAGAAACATGTATGAAGAATGGCATCAACACTGAAGTCTTGATCATAGCAGTATGTTTGAGACTTGCACAAAGATAAATAAGTTATGTGTTTGAATGAAGTTAATTTAACTTAACATCCACAAGTGCCATTCTTTGTTATTCCAGTTATTCCATGCAGCTCTCGGTGACGGAATGCAGGAAACAAAGTGGTATTTAGTATTTACTATTTACCACTTGTAGTATTCATTTGCCAAATGAAGTTATCCATTGTCAATGGAAATAAACTCATCCAAAGAGTTTATCCAGTTTAAGAGCAGAGTTTATCCAGTAGATAAGCTTGCTTCTGGGAAGACTTGGGCATGAAACACCCTGTTGTTCAGGGAGGACAAAAAATCAGCTTCCTTAGCTAACAAGTGTTACCTGCTCTTTTATCTTTTTTGTGGGCTCCACTCTTTTTCTACTTGTACTATGTCTTTCTAGATCAGATTTATTTGTCCTTTTTTTTTTTTTTTCATGAAACATATTACTATTAATGGCTATTGTAAGATTTTTCCACATTATAAATTGGCCAAATTATTTTCACCCAATGAGGAACAGACCCTTACCTTAATTCAATCAGAGTAATACTAATAGTGAGTTATATTGCAAATAAATACAAATTAACACAAATAATAAAATAATACAAAAAACCCCATAAATAATAAAATAATAAATACAAACAAACACAAACTTAAAATTATTTTATAAAACAAAACTGAACACTATATAGCAGTAACTAAATTATATTACTGATATTTATGTTATATCTCTCACCAAAGAGAATGTGACCAAAAGCCATACAATGTCAGTTATTAGATATCTCTCAGCGAAACTGAGATATTCACTGGATAAATGATCAGGCCCAGAGAGTTGTGCCCTATTGAGTAAAGTCCAGCTGGAAGCAAAGTGTATCCAGGGGCCAACAGGTCAAGCAGCGCTGTTAAACATCTTCATTAATCACCTGGATGATATGACAGAGTGCACCCTCAGTAAAGTTGCAAATGATACAAAACTGGGACAGATATCTGATAATCTGATATTCTGTATGTTGTGCTGCCATTCAGAAGGACACGGACAGACTGTGGAACTTGGCAGAGAGTACTCTCATGAAGTCAAGAGGAAATGAAAAGTCCTACATGTGAACAGGAATAACCCCATAAACCAGTACGTGCTGCAGGAGGCCACCTGGAAAGCAGCTGAGATCTTTCTTGTGCACAAAGTGGGTCTATATTATCACACAGCTACTTGAATGAGGAAGAAGAGTAGCAAGGATGACTTGGAGGCAGAACTGTTCATGTTCTTGCCCGGTACATTCGTGCTTTGCCATGCTGCCCACCTGTATGTTTGTGTCACCCTCAGCCATGACAGACAGCAGCACCAGTAAAGAGAAAACTGGCAAGAAGCTGTATCAACCAGATGCTAAGCATGAATCTTGAATATCAAATGTCAGTTGTAGACAGACCAAAAATAAGAGATGCACAGTAGTCAATTTTTCAGTTGGGAATAACCCAGTATTTTCAAACATTTAAGATATGCAGTGCTGAAGTTAGGATTGTACATTTTATTTTCCTTAACTACTCTGTCTTCCGTTTCTAGGGAGAAGATATAAAATGTGCTTTCTGAAAGGTGTATATCCTAGCAGCTTGCCCTCACATTGCTGGTCTACCTGGCTGAATACAATAGCTCACTACAGTTTCTATCAGTGCTTGACGACATGTTTAAGAAAAAGCGACTTGAGATCTCTGGGGTTCAGTAATTGGATTTGGAGCCTTTCACCTCCTGGTCATAGGATCAGATTCAATTCCAGTTCATAGCATCTGAAAATCATTAGCATCACTGATCTGTTCAGTGGCATATGTGAAATGAATGCATGGCTCCAGCCTAGCTACTAGTGGGAATGAGTCCCTTGTTGACCCTCTCAGTAGAAAAGCAGGGGATTAAATGAGTAAGGAACATTAGTTAGCTTTTTATCCAAAAGGGTGGTCTCTCTGGTCAGAGTTGAGACAATTTATCTGGTGAGTTTTACTGCTGCTTGCCTGCAGAAGTCTTGATGCATGTAAAATTTCAGGCTTCAAGTGTACATGTTCAGAACTTTAAAGTTCCCACATTTATTTGGGATTAAAAGAAAAAAAAAAGAACACATACAAAAAGAATAAGATCTACATCCAATTTTTGTTTAAATATTTGTTCAACTCAGCTCTGTTTGATTCCAGTCTTTCAGAATTCTCTGCAGGCCAGGATTGGCCAGCAGCACTGTAAACTGGATCTGGTTAGTGTGCCTATATCCAGAGGTAGTTGTGGCTTACAAGGAATTGGACTACTAAAAATGTCACCAAAACAGAATCCATTGCCTCTTAAGAGATCTTTTCGCCTTACAGGAAGCAGAGCACCAATTTCTATAAAAACAAACAAAACAATAAAGAAAAAAGAAAATAAAACAGATGTGATGTTATAAACCGTTATCTGACCTCACAAACTCTTATACTCAAGAAGTTCACAACCTGTGCTAGAATCTGCAACTATGACCGGGCACATGCAAACACTTGCCAATAGAGAAGGAAAGCAAGGTAGCTGATGAACCTGGTTCTCTCATGTCTATGATAATAGCTTTAACTTTTCTTTCAGTAATGAAATGTTTGAAATGTTCAGCAATTAAATGCTAAACCCCCATAGTTGGCTTTTTATTTATTTCTTTATTGTCTTCTAAAGCAGATTGTAAAGCTGGTCATAGTTCTCCAAGTGTCAGAGTTGGGCTAGTTTTTACAAAATGCATGTTAAATTCAAACCTTTGGTTCTCAGCACTGTAGCAAAAAACAAAGAAACAAAACAAAAATACCCCACATACTGACATTTTACCATTTTTGTGCAAACTTTTTGACCTTTTGAAAGCCAAAGTTCAAAGATCATGGATAAAGAGATGAACTAAAGTGGAAAAACAGCATCTCACAGAGATGCAGCAACAAGGTTTCAAAAGACTTACAAAGAACAACAAAAACACTTTTTTTTTTTTTTTTTTTTGCCTCTTGCCTTACAAATCATTCATAGAATCCCAAATGTAGGCAAAACATTTGCTGAATCTCAAATGCAGTTCATATGGGTTTTAATACTTGTTTAGAGTGAATTTTTTTATAGTCTGTTTTGAGTTTATTTGTACTGGGTTTTGTTTCTCGTAAAGCATCTGTTCTTGTGTTGCTTTTTACATGACTGGCACTCTCCTAGTGTAAATGAGTGGACTGACATTTGTTGGACTGAGCTTCACACAGAGCACCTGTGAGCAATATGTGGTGTGTGTGACTTTCCTTCACAACTCTAGTAATTGTAATTGTTTTTGGCATGCTATTCCCTGCCACATACTGCAATTTGACCTTTGCAAATATTCATTTCATTTTGATGCTTATGAAAGAGTAGCTTAATACTGTAGAAAAATCTAGTCCTGTTTAGCCGCAGAAATACAGAAAAGTTAGTGGCAGCACATTTTTCTCAGTCAGATCTCACTAGCAACATTGGGAAAGGAGGTAGCATAACTATTGATGCAGGCAGGAGGAATAATATGGGAAAATATATTTTTAAAAACCTTAGTTTTTAGGAAATAGTTAAATATAGTTTGGACAGTATCTACTGGTTTTTATTTTTACTCAAGCATATAACGCTGTAGTAGATGTTACTATAGTAACACAGCACTTATATTCCATAGAAATTAAAATAAATAAATAAATATCTTTTTTACAGCCCAACTGACAATCTTTGCAAATGCAATATCTAATCCACTGATTAGATATTCATTTTCTAAGGTAAAGCTGAGTTTTCCCTAACATTCAGCTCCAGGAACAAATGAGGGATTTTAAGCCAACAGCGTTTGAGTTCTTTTTTCATAGAAAGCAATTAGACCATACAGCTTTATAAACGGTGAAATATATGCAACAGCACTACTTCAGAATTAGCAGAGAGAAAGAATTTCCATAAGGAATTATGTAGGCCCTGACAGGAATGTTAACCCTGTTAATAAATCTTAAATCTTTCAGCTTGTTATATGCAGTATGTTGCTCCAACAATGAGAATGAGTAGAAAATTCAACATCAGAACGTAAAATGTTGGCAGCCAAAGCCATTCAAGTGGTAGGCTACAATGAGAGCCTATGGCTTCAAATGATCCAAGCAGGAATTTTTACAATCTACAGATTTTTTGCTACATGGAAATAAAGTTTGAAGGTTTTTACAGCAGTTTTAATTCGTCTATCAATGGTAACTGAGCACTAGATTCCTGTCAAAGTAGGGGGAGAATATTAGGAAACACTGGTTAAAGGCTGTCCACATTTCATCTCTCAACAGGTAGTTTAATCAATATTGCATATTTTATTGAGCCTGTCACTGCTTTGTACAGTAGTAAAAGAGGTCCAGATTATGTAACCAACCTGGCAACACTGACGTAGTACTTACTAAGAGACATTGCAAATGAGATTTGGCAGTGATTACTTTCCTCTGCAGTGCTTGGAAGCTACCAAGCCACAAGCCTGTGTTAAGAATTTCTCCACTTAGATTTCCCAAAAGGAAACAATATGAAGGAAAATGGGATCAGACTGCAAAGTGCTTACGGTAAATGAAAGAACTATGAGAAAACATGGGGTCTCATTCTTCAAAAGGCTAGGGTTATTTTATATCCATGATAAAGGAACTTTATAATGCCACAGCATCCAGGGGAGCTTTAGATTAAATGAGAATCTGACCTGTGATGGTCAAGTCATGAAAATTCAAAAGCAGTTACTTGTTACTACTCACTTAGATAGACTTCTGGGTATGAATGCAGTTCATACTAGATAACTGAGTAGACCATAACAGCTAATAGCCCATCAATGAAAAAACTTTAAGGTGAAGTCCGGACAGAAAGAAAAATTGTTAGCTGGAACTTTACTTGGTATAAATGTGTATAACTGAGGACTGTGGAAAGCATCTGAGTCACAGTGGCTAATAAGCCTATAGAATATGATACAAAGGAGAGAAAATCTTTCGTGGTTTGCAATAATTCTTACATCTATGTCCCATTTTAAAGCATAAAATGAATCGAAAAGTGCCAGCATCAGCTTCAAAACAAAGCAGAATCAGGTGCAGGTCTATGACCTTTCTTTCTGCACAGCTATATTCAGTAAAATGGGATCTATTGGTTTCATTTCCCCAGACCAGCATCCAGACTACCCTTCAAGCAGAATTATTGCTTCTATTAAAATGTGTACCTTCTTCTAACTCTTCGCGTTTTCTCAGCTTAATATGAAACAATTGAGAGTTATAGCAGCACATTAGGAAAGAATTATCATTATCAGCATCCTCAGAAGTCCTGATTAATGTAACTATCTCTTCCCTCTAACTAAAGATGCCACTGGAAGTATTAGCCCTTCTTGAACAGCTATTTAATTGAAGCTTTGTATAGTGCACTTCTTTCTTTTTGGTCAAAGTGGTCAGTAACTCCTGGCTGAGTGAAAGCATTGCTTTTCAATTAATACAAGTTTCTAAGTAAAAAAAAATACGTATGACAAAAAATACAACAGGCCAGGATTCTAAAGCCATCTGCTTCCAATGGTTTATTACAGTAATCCCTTTTACTAGATCTACTATGGTAAGTCATATTCTCTGAAACCTGCATTGATGAGGGCATTAAGACAGACTATCCCCCATACCAAAGCAGATACAGGAGTGTCATTTTTTTAATACATATATGTACCCACAGAGATGCAGCTTCTGCACCACGGAAACAGCTTCCTAAAAATGGGAAAATCAGAAAGTCAGGGCCAAAATAACGGGGACAACAAAGGCCAGAAGAGCTGCCTGGCCACAGCAAAAGCCCACATAGAAGTTTCCTGAGACCCAATGGCGCAGTGTTCCTCAGTCCCTGCATCACAGAAGACCTGTTCACTTAATTCTGGGCTCCAAGGGGCACGTAATTTCACAAGACAATTTCAAAGGCTGAAAGGAAGCCTTGGAGCTCTCTATTAGTGTACAAGGAGGTTTAAAACCTAGTGACATCCACCCCCATTCCAAACAACAGTAAGAAATGCAGTTTTGGGGTGGCACTGGTGTTTTGAAAAATGGCCAATAAAAAAAGAGCAAATTATTTCATTTTTGCTCTAAGCCCCTGTGAATATACTACTAATATATCATCTATATAGATATGTGCACAGATAGAACAAGTATATTTGTATGTGTGGCAATGGAAGCAGTAAAAAGAAAATAAGTTACCCTTCACAACTGAACTTTCATTTCATTTAGCAAGAGACATTTTCCTTTGAAACATATTTGAGAGGGTGGACAGAAAGTCAGTGTCATTATATTTTACACTTTTCTAGAGACTGTCACTGCCACATAATCTCTTTGTTTCTTTTTTACTCTCTTCAGGGGTGTGTGGAGGGAAGGATATTTAAAGTTCAATTTGAGTACAGTTGGACATAGTTATTTGGTACAAATCTGATCTCTCTCCCCTTTCCTCCCAACTCTTTCTTCAGCTCTGTACTTCGTCTGATTAGGGACCCAAGTGACTGAAGCAAGCGCCAAATTACCAGTCTGAGGCTAAACTGCACAGCAGCAAAATTCCAATTTTAAAAATCTGATTGAAGAACATGGGGCTTTATCTACATACCAGTGTGTGTAGAACATAAATGTTTTCTTCTTTCCTCCCTTGGCCTTATGAACAAATAGAGAATCCACTGGAAATACTTAAATGAGATCATATAAGCTGATAAGAAAACTCACAAAAGAAGAAGCTGTTAAGTCTGTAAAATGCAGCAGCACCTTTGAGACAAACTTCACAAAACTTTGTGCTTCCGAAGTCCCCTTTGTGTATACATAAGGGCAATGTGAGCTGCTTCCGTGGATGCACACAACATCTGTTTGCAGGGACTGAGAGGATTCTGCACCAGAGGCCCTTTGCAATGTGCTCCTTTGACACAATGAGTTTCTATGTGGGTTTTTTCAACACCTTACATCTCTTCTCCATTATACTTTTAGGCACAATTACTTGTCTGTAACCTCCCACCCCTCCTGCAATGTTCTCCTGACACAAGCTTTCGATTTTCCCTTGTGGGATCTCAAGTGGCACGATTCACCAACCTGCCTGCTGTCTGGTTGAAAACATATGCATCTTACTTTGTTATGTGTTGCTAACAGAGTGAAATCACTGCCTGTGACTAGAAGCTCACCTAGGAACTCAAGATAATCTTTCAAAATGGGCACACTATAAGCCCAAATACATGTACAGTTAAGGAGCAAAGGCCTGCAATGCTTTCCAGAAAGACCTATGCCCCACTGCTTCTGTCCAAGTTTAGAGAAGAGCACATTTGTCACATAAATGCTGCAGAACTGCCAGCCTCAGCTCAAGGGCCCTGCTGAATGCTTCACTTCTCTATCAACCCAAAACACAGTTCATCTTTGCAAGTGGGTTTCATGCCCCGATGCTCTTTTGAATCTAGTTTTTTGTGTGATATTAAGCAGATCTGTTTCAGAGACCAGTATCGGGCATTTCTTGGTGAATACAGATTGATGTTGTTATAGACAGGTGACCTCAAATTCTTGTGCTGGAACAGGAATATTTCTTGTGTCCTAAGATCTGAGAAAGATACTAGCAGCACAGTAGTTAAGAAATTAAGCTTTTACTCTGTTTGCCTCTCTAAACAAACTTTCATATTCCGTGTTAACCTATGTAGTGTATTTTGTGGCTCTTTTCATTAACCATCATGCTCAAACACTATCATCATCTCACCTACAATTTATCTCAAGGACACTGGCACTATCCCTGGAGTCACTTCCTTCTCTTTCATTCTTTCATCTGCTGACAGCAACCCTCTCCTCTCCTAACACCACTCTTTTATTTAACTCTGTGCTGTCAGCCAAATAAGCAGATATACTAAAGAAAATACACTGCACCATCAATACACTACAGACGTAGCTCCTCTGTGCCACACACAGTGGCTATGCACACACGTAATTCTAAGCATATAAAAGCCTTCTTTCTTTATCTTCTTATCTCCTGCTAACAAATAAGCATGGATTTACTAAAGGACTTAGATCCATTCTTTTGCACTGCTTTACTGCAGCAGTGGCTGCAGCTGCCTCTTACCCTGAGTGTAGCTGTATCCTGTACTGGTTACAAGGCTGTTTCTTTTGGAAGGTGGCTCAAAACATTAGTTCAGTTCTCACCACCAGGCTGAACTGTGTGTGAAGTTTACATGCCACTTCAAAATATTTCTTTTTAGGCCTATCTGAGCTCATTTCAACTAATATTAATGAGCCCTGGGAATCTGTGAGTAGTTGAGGAGGTTTCATTTTTAAGTAAATGGCATTTGGCTTGGGCTACACTTGGAAGAGATTGCTGGGAAATAAAAGGAAAAAAGGGCAAAGAATAAATAACACAAGCAAAAAAAAAAAAAGCAAATCAAATTGTAAAACAGAGAGAAAAGACTAGAGGAAAATCAATTACAAGAAGAATCAGGAAAAGAAAGAAGCACAGAACATTTATTTTTCCAGGCACGCTCTATAATCTATTTTGGTCATTATACAGTTTAGGACTAACAGAATAGGATTTGCCTCTCTAGAATTATGCAGATGAGAGAGCAATAGAAAAAGCTGTACTGGCAACAGAGAATGGGACATTCAAGCACTCTCATAGGCCACTGAAGATACAGCAGATTTCATGCTAAACACAAAGACTACCAGCAAAGCTTTACAAGGAATTCTACTAGCTGAGTGGTCTTAAAAACAGGTAATACACAACCAAAAGTGCTGTTTGCTGTTTCCCCCAAGCTGTTTTTGTTTGTTTGTTCGTTTGCTTGTTTTTAAATATGTAAAATTTAGAATGAGCTGGAAATATAAGAAGATTCTCAATTAGGTTGTGACTGCTGAGAGAACAGCCCTTTGACAATCTTCTCGGGGTCTTTCCTGCTATCTCACATATTACTATTTATTAGAAGCTTTTAATAATTTTGAAACATAAATGTTTTTCTCTAGAATAATAATTTGGAGATTTGTAACACTGAGGTAAGATGATCCAAACCAGTGCTTTCCTAACTGCCTTTGCAGTTCTATGTAACACTCTTCTAAAAAATATCCTGCATATGGAGATCCTGATATACATCACGTGGATTAGAGAGAAATCACAGCTGTTGGCTAGATGGACACAATTATACTATTAAAAATATTTAATTGACCATCTAGATAATCAGTCAAGAAATGATCAATGATATGAACAAGACATTCTCCCTGTCTGGTGAAGAACTTTCAAAACTGAATGACTGCTGGCCTAAGACTTGAGTCTGAGAATACTTATTCTTTTTTTACACGTACATTGTAACTCCAGTCCAAGTATCATCCTTATTGTGAGATCCTCTCATCTTCGTGTATGAGGATGATTTGCTGTAAACCTCTTTTTCATGGCCATTGCCATTACATGCACCAATGCTTGCTTTAGTACAAGCTATTCACACCTGTGGTGCGGAAGACTACAATTTCACATTCCACTGCATAGGAGCAGCAACAGCAGCAGGCAGGACAGGGACCCTACAAGATCATAATGGCAAATAAAGATGAACATGGCAAGGAAAAAAAAAAAAAAGTGTGGGGAAACACATTACTGTTAAAAGGAGTCTTTACCTGCATTAATTTAGATATGTACATGATTAGAAGGCTCCAGCATGATAAAAGCAGAATCAATGGAAACTACTTTTCCATCTCAGATCTATTTTTAACCTTCTCTACTCAGCTCTATTAACAGAGTAGCTAAACAACAAGGTACAGAACAGTTCTATACTGCTAAAAATGTTTCATATTGGATGGCAGATTGAAGATTCATGTATTGAGTTAGTGGGAAGGGCAGGGGTTATATCTCTTAGTCATAATGTAAATGTAAAGAAGAAAATTCAGTGGCATTTAGCGAGGGAAGAAAAGGGAAACAAAACATCAAGGAGTAATTGGGGTCATATCAACTGAGCACAGAGACATTTCCAAAACAGTCCAAGTGAGTCACAGGCAGCAAGAGTGAAAAGAGAGGGGCAAGTGTTAAAGTAAAATTCACGTGGCCTTTTAAAGCTCTTCTGACAGAACAAGAAAAGTAATTACACATTGTCTCAGCAAACATCCACCGCATTCCCTGGTGTATTCTCTGAGAAATCCCAAGATGGAATTTTCATTTTAACCTGCATAAATGCTGTGCTGGTACCAACTCCTTTGCACTACATAATTTTTAGAAGGTCTCAGCCTGAGAGCACTGCTTGAAACACATGCCCTGTGCAATCTGCAAGGGGTGGAAGAGAGGACAACCTGAAGTTACTTGGAGTGTGCTAGGTAACAAGACCTCAGAAAGAGATGGAAGAGAAAAAAGCTTCAGCTCCACACATTGCTAAACTTAATTTGGATTCCATGAATTCATGAACATACAAAATCTCCTGGAGCTTCAGAAAATAGAGGATGGTGAGGAATCTCCCTGCTCTCACAGACAGTGCCACTGTTCCCAAGGCATTATTATCCTCCTGTCTGTGTGCAGGAGCAGCTTCCTCTTTGCTTAGCCTACCTTAGTCTCTTACTACAACATCTAAATGTTTATTGAATGTCTTCAGGGATGATAACTCAACCACTGCCCTGGGCAGTCCATTGCAGTGCCTGACCACTCTTTAGGAGAAGACATTTTTCCTAATATCCAACCTGAACATCCTCTGGAGAGATACACATGCATACATAAATGTATATGTGCACATGTATACATATACATATAAATAAGTATTTAAAACTAAATTTATGAACGAATGAATTGGAGAAACAGTTCACACAGATACTGGCCAGTATAAGTATTTTTGGCAGGATACTTAGGCTTGAATGCAAAAAATAGTGCTATATTACGACTCCAGTAGCTACTATTACAAGCATTCATATGAGACTTTCATTTTTACAAGTTTGAAATATTGTGTTGTCATGAAGTGCAACATGAAAAAGGAGGTAGTTGAAATGAATTTGCCAATTTGGAAGGTAAAGTATCCATTTTTTATCATCCAATTTTATTCCAGTTATCATACTAAACAACAACAAGCAGACAAACAAACCCAAAGACCTGCAAATGGGATATAAAGAGAAGTGATACTATTAAAAGAATAAAAATAATTTTCCTTATGAATTCTTTATCCATGTACAAGTTGCTGGTGAACAATAAAATATAGTGAAGATTGCTTCAGAAATTAGGTCTTGACCTGAGCTGTTGAAAAATAGCTCAAAGCAAATTGAAAACATAAATGGATTAGTTGAAGTTTCAAACAATAGATCAGAATAATGAAGACAAAGTTCGGTCATAACAAAAACTAATCATTAAAATTCATGTTACCATCTCTATAGAAAATAGATGTCATTCCACATCTAGAATGTTATATATAATGTACTACAATGCTACAGGAAACTAACATACATGCACACAAAAAAAACTTCTCATATTTAACAATGCTCAGGACATCATGATATCTGCCAGCAAAATCTGAGAAATTCAAATCGAAGATTGGCATGGTGGGTACTATCTTTGTGCCTAGGACCTCAACAGTGTGCACAGGAACTGTGGGATGAGTTTAGCTGAACACAGCATTCAACACTGAACCTGACATCACAGATGGCTGAATTCTCCAGTTAAACCAGCAATTGCTCACCTACCTTTGCTGAGTATCTCCAGTTTAACTGGAGTTCAACTCCAGATAGAGACTAGAATTTGATTCATAGAAGTTACTTGAATTATACCTGTTTTAAACCAAGAGCATAAGCAGAACTGAACCTATACTCTCTGTTTCTGACTTCTCAGATCACAAAAACACTCTGCTGCATGAACACAGCTACTCTTTCAACCAAACAGTTGGGCAAACTGATAGTGTGGGTTTCAGAAGTTGTTACTTTAAATGAAACTACTGTTCAGGAAAACTGATGGATTTATAGTTATGGCTTCAAAAGATGAATCTAATTTAACGTCATCCTATAGGTAGAGGACAGGTAGCAGCACTGCTCTCCCCAAACATCTGATCTGAATTGCATTCCATTATGTGCTAGTTGGCTGTATTTTTACACGCACATTAATGTTCGTTGCGGGTAAATACTAGAAACCAGTTTTTAATGAGAACTGTCATAAAACTGGTATAATTTCCAGTAGATTTCACCAGTCTGCAAGTGTAGACCGTTACTGTAATACTTTACCTAGCAATATCTGATTCTTGGATATATACCAGACTCGGGCTGACATGTAAGCACTTGATCAGCTCACACTATGCAGGTGCTTTGGCCGCCACCATCTATTTTTATCAGTCATGAAAACAATTGTCAACAGAGCAATCACTCATTCTGAGACTGACATTGCTGCAACGAGCAATTTATGTTAGTCCAGCGCTGCAATGACATTTCTTAACTTATATTTTATGGGCATTTCAGTTTTAGAATTTGTGAGAGGAGGAAAGGACTAAGCTGGTTGGTTAAATTATTAGACTCCTCTCTAAACACTCATCCATCCAAAAAGGTAAGCCAGTTTCAACTGTGAAAATCTATATATGGACAACAACTTTATTACTACTGACACCAGCTTGTTTTCAAAGTTGAATATGCTGCTGAATAATGCTCTAGATGGCAGGTAAGCTATATTTATTCAGTATTTTACTACATATCCTGTTCTTATCTCGTCTAATTGTAAAAGAGAGAGAAAAAAAAACATCATGCAAGTATGCAACCTAGATGTCATCTTATCTAGCAGAGCCTAAAGTAATGAGATATGGCCAAGTTTTCATTGGGAATGAAAGACAGCTGTATATCCTGGGTCAGTTTCAGTCACTGCCATGAGCAGCTGTGTAGCTCAGCACATAGCTCTTTACAAGGAATTTAACTGCTTGCAAGCCTTTTAAAAATCAAACCCCAACCCTCCCTTAAATGCATAATCAGAAAACTCATACACCATAGAACTGAGTGAACAAAGTGAATGCTTGAGATTTTATAGAATAAGATTGATTGTGACTGTATTGCACATTATTTCCATCTGCACCTTTAAGTTATATCCTTGATTTAAATGCAAAGACAATGGGGTCATTATGGCCAAAGTTGTCATCACACACAGCTTTGAAAGATGAAAAAGGGATTTGGATATGGGAAAAAAAAAAAAAAAAAAAAAAAAAAAAGCAAGCAGATACGTCCAGTATCTGTCTCTTATTCATCACGGGCAAGTCACTTGGATTTATTCTTTGCCTCTATGAGGGCAATATATCTTGGTTCTTACTTGGTTCATCTGAGCCTACCCTGAACTTTACTGGAAAGTACCAGTAGAATTAGGCCTAGTCTGCATCCAAAACAATAGCAGTCAAGATGAAAATAAGCCTCTGTAAGTATCCCACTTGTTCTCTTGTATGTTTCCCTATTACACGCCATCTTTACTTTCTTTCAACATCGATTTTGTTATCGTTTGTTTTATTCTCGTATTTCCTTTTCTTGGACAACCACTTTGGTGTTCTCATTCCATTGGTGTCTCTTGTCCTTTCATCGGCATATTTCTTCTCTTTTCCTGTCCCAAGCAGGCACAATTCAGTTGGTTTTTCCCCATTTCTCTCTGCTTCTACAGAGCTAGAGGCAGCAGAAAACTAAACAGAGGGCTTTTGTCATGAGCATAATTCAGTCCACCAGCCCTACATACATACCCACCCTATAAGAAGGTCGGATAGGGCAGTCTTGGAAATTCTGCTGTAACTACTGAAGGGAGTGGTACTTCTGCAATACAGACATGTCATCTAAGAGACACCTGAAATTTTGTTGGCTGGTAAATTCTATGCAGTATGGGCTCAGAAGGAACTATCTAAGCAACTTTTATATCCATTTCAGTCTATAAATCTAATGCAAATTTCTCAGATTAATGCTCAAAAAAATGTGAATGACTTGGACTTTTACTCAAGCTACATAAAGATCACAACACTGAAAACCATGATGGCTGTGAGCATTCTTCGCTGAAACTCTCAGTGTAGCTGAGGATCATATCTGCCCCTATTAATAATTAATCCACTACCCAAATTCTCAAAGTGGGCATCCAGCAGCAAACAAGCCAGTGTCAGATGGACAAAGGTACTTGTACCATTAAAGTAACAGAGATGAATCAGTGTTTGCAATGGTAATTTGAAAAGACTTACAGCGTGATAGATTCACACTAACTCAGACTATATTTTAGTGAATTTATCCCTACAGTAGCATGTACCAGAAGGAAAGGGAAAACATAAAACTAGTGGTTTAAAAATAAATAAGAGTTGGATATTTAATAGCAATAAAAGGCTTTAAATTCACACGTTGCCACTCTCCTCACCTTCACTATTTCCAGGTTCATAGAATCACCTTATACAGACTTGAAGCATATGATGAATATTGTTTTATGGCACCTACAAATAATGAAGGATTAGAGAACAAACACAAAAAAGATAATTGACTTTAAGGCATCAACAGCTGCACTTAACACTGGAGAAGTGCCCAGAACAGTTGCTTTGAAATCCCCCTGTTTTTTCTTGATAAATACATTATAGAATCATGAAACAAAGCCTGCAAACAAATTATGACTACTTATCTCTTATGTGTCATTCTCTTTTGCATGCTTTATTCTGCCTTAGCTTGGCATTGTTGCCTGGTTGCAGTACTGTATCATTGTTTTTATGAAGTAATTACAGTTGGAAATAAGTTTTGTAAACCTGATTTACATCCCTCCAAAATCTACATAAATTCATTACAGCCTTAGCATTTCTGGTTCAGCTCTGGGGCCACTGAAGGCATTTTTTTACCACATTTGTTTGGACAGCAAATCTCTGAACTCATAATCCAGTTACACCATTTTCTATATCCTTTGACAACAATCCAAATGGCTCTCAAATTCCTTGCCTCATCTATTTAGATACTTGAGGTTTTCATTCAAGCTGCTATGTTGTCAGAATAACTGGTTCTGTCTATTCTTCAGTCTTTTTTTAAGAGCTGAAGGAGAACACTCAAGATCTAATATAATGCTACTGTTCTCTACCATAAAATTCTACTAAACTGAAATCAAGTGATGCAAGCAAAGATAAAAAATGGATTGGAGTTGGTAAAATCAGTGAATTAACAGTGACTCTGGACTGAATCACCATGTAGTTCAGTCACCAAATTAATACAAACAGTCACCATACAGTAGACACCTTCAGTAAATCTCATGCAAGGAAGGAAGAGTATACTAAGATATGGTAAAATTAAATATTTGCCTTGTTTCATACTAGAAATTTGCCATTGCATTTTCTATATTCCTGTAGAGTTGGGATGTCTTGGGCCATAAGAACACTTAAAATTTAACTGAACAGCTCATATGCTTAAAATTATAGAAATCTTTACACATCTGATGGTTTTGGAAGCTCATATACATCCTAACCACTGATCATGAAGTAAACATCTCACATATAGAGATTTAATGTAGAACCAAGACTGAGTCAAAATCAAAAACTGATTAAACAAAATATACCTAAGTAGCACAATCTGCTGAATGCAAAAGGATATGAATATCAATCCACAAAATTTCATTATTCTCCAGGCTTCAAACTAGATTTACCAAAGCTCTTAGATGTCAAAAACTAATATTCCAAGGCACAGTATTAGCACATGGTGCAACAGCACTGTAGCCAGAAGGACACTGCTTTAGAGACAGAGGTGGTCAAAGATCTCATGGAAAGACTTACTCTCTTGCATAAATATTTTGCACCAAAAAATAAATGTAGAAAATCAGGGGAGCAGATGGCAAGGCTATTGGGTTCAGTAATGATATAACTCCTCCCTACAAACCAGAATCACAAGTTACCCCAGCTAGGATTTTTCTGAATGGATAGTTAAATTTTGTTTAAATCCTGAAGATTTGCACAGATACAGAAAACAGTCTGGACACTGGCTAGAGAAAAGTTTGGTAAGAATCTAGGCAGCACATAGCATTGTCTTCCCACTGAGAGAGAGCAAGGAAGCTTCTACAAGGAAACTCAATATGATACTTCTAGAATATATTATCTATATACAATTATGATATGTTAAAATCCCATTATTGTTATGGTCTAAGGATGTAAACGTGGAAAGTGTGTAGAGAGTTTTAATATCTTTTCATTAGACCAAATTATGTAGCTAGAAGGAAACATACAAGATTTCAGAAACCCAAGCCCATCTCTAACAATCTCTGGAATTGTAGGTTTAAATATTGATTTTCCTCATAACTGTATCAGTTAGACAAATAAAAGATATTAACCCTCACCTTCAACCTTGCTTTGCTCAAAATAATGAAAAATAGTCTCCATATAGGTTTATGCTTTGCTATGGAAATGGAGAAGACAGAGAGAAGAAATAAGGTTAAGAGCAGGGAGATTTTTCATACAACTTAGGCTAATATCCTAGCTTGCAACATGAGCTTCCAGCAAAGCTGTATCATTCTCAAAGAAACAAAATTATTCAAGTGGAGACTAAGTAAATTTGATTACTCGCTTTTTTTTTTTTTTTTTTTTTTTTTCAAGCCAGCCTTGTATTTTATGCCCACAAAAGATTTCAATTACCTGTTAAATGCAGAGAGCTGATTAAGGGCACTGTGTATCCTCTATCCAGCTTTGCCAGTAATACTTAGGCAACTATGCAAAATTATTATTTATTCTTGTAAAGTGTTAGGGGTCTATATAACAACATCTTTTGAAGGAAAGAAAGCACCACAGTGCTTGCCTACTAAGCTAAGTACAGAGTCTGCTCTTCCAAGAATCACTGGAATGTATCACTTCAAGGCATTTTAGCTGTGAATCCTTCAGTAAGTTACATGCTAAGGATATCACAGTAAATATTACCCTGATTATGCAAAACCATCTGAAGAGGTCATGAGGATGGAGTACCTTAGGATAACAAGGGCTGTGAACAGGCACGGCTGCCTTGCAGCTCTGCGTTGTGTACAAGCAGTCAGCTGCCTTTGCTACTACGTTTTATGCACCACCATACGGGCAACTCCGGGCTCCAGTCGAGACTGAAGTGCTATTGTTCAGTTGAGAGGGAGGCAGGCTGCAGCAGATAACACTGTATCTCTAAAGAAGAGGCTTACGACCTCTCGGAAGTGGAGGGGAGTGGGAAAAGCCTGAGTGCCTACCACGCGCTTTGGAGGCCTCAAAGAGAAGAGAAAGACACTAACTTAAATGTTGACCATAGTAAACCTTGGATCTTTCAGAGTACCCTTTCAAAAGTTCTATGTTGTAAATGGAGATAAATGCATAGTATAATACTTTTAATTCACCTTTAAATACAGTGGTGATATTTAAGCATCAAAAATTTGTAGAACTTAGGTTGTTAGAAAAACTTCAATGACAAAAATCAGTATATTCTGTTAGAAAAGTTATTTAAGAGGAGTCAGTAATCAAAGACCCTCCCTCAATCCAGCATCAACAATACAGTACAAGTTTTTAATCAGGCTTCTTAGCAAGCCTCATTGAAAGGGCTGCCAAGGCTTCTAATCCAACAGTTAGGCTTGTCAAAACATGGTCACTTTGACCGTAAATCCCCCATCACGCACCTGAATGGGCTCATTTGACTGGGAAGGAAGACCAAGCCTTTCTAATTGACAAAAAAGAGGGAGAAAGAAAAATCCCACAAACACAGATTACTGAAAACCACACAAGTGAAAAAAACCAAGCTGATCTAGGGGCAAGCACCAAAGGGAGTTACTGACATGAAAGAATCACACAGAATGAGATCACAACACACTGTGATCTCATTGTCAGCAGAATGGTTGAATAGCATGTTTGAGTGGTGCTTGAGGCTGGGCTTGTGTGTGCCAGTGCAAGGGAATGAAAGACCAGGGGCCATGAATCAAGCCTTAAATACTGAAACCAAACTTCTCAGTATTTAAGTGTCTCTGAAAACGTCTGGGGGAAAACGTCTGCAGGCAAAGGCCTGATTTAGGCAAAATAGCCCTGAGACTGGAGTACAGACTGCATATGGGGCCATGTGATTCTGGTCAGTAGCAGGACAGATTATTGCTGATAGGCACACAAACAGTATGTATTACAAATTGTAAGGGATGGAAGGTTTTAAGGTGCTGTCTGGGCCAGGGGACACAGACTCACAAATACTGCTGACCCCAGCCTTTCATCTCAGAAGAACCCCATGGTTCCAGCAGCACAGCAGCTTCTCTCAGGTTTATAAAAAGATCCTGTTGCTAAGTGCAGGTTTGCTGGTAGACATCTATATGCACCATTTGCCAAAAGGTGTCTTTTCCTCTTTTGACTTATTCAAACTTTTGTAAATTACCAGCTAAAAATTCGCTGCTTTTCACAAGTTTTAATTAAGATTGCTTTCTCCCTGCAGGATGAGAAATATTGGAAACAGCCTGAAAATGAGTCCCCTTGTTGCCAGGTGAGTTTCTCCAAACACACCCAGCCTCGATAATGAAGTGAAACTCTTATTGTCACTTCAGGTGGTAGCTAATTAGTATATTTTCTTAATTAAAATGCTTTTCCTATCGAGGTTTTCTTTATGAAGGCCAAGGAGGGCATTTTGTTGCTATGACCACTGAAAATCAAAATGTCCTATTAAAGGAAAGGGACATCTGCTCTGGGATTCAAAACCAGCTAGAAACTTGCTGGGAACAACGTGTGCAACTGCAACAGCAACTGGATTGATTCAAATACTGAACAAGAGCTTTAAGACCAAAGAATTTAAAATACAGAGGGATAGGATCTCAGCTCAGAAACTAAGCAACAGGAGAGGTGCCACTCAAACCCACATTAATACATATACATCAGTTTGACTTACAGCTTTATGCAAGCGTGGGGCTGTTTTCTGCTTTTTTTTTTTTTTTTTGGCTTAGAAATGACTTCAAAATTCCCAACTTTTTTTTCCTCCACTGCTTTTTAATATTCATGGTTCTTTAAGTAATAGAATGTTCTAAACTGGTTTTGTGGCTCTGTAATTAGCAAGTTACCTGAGCTCCCATAAACCAGGCCTTCAGGAACCTAAAGGCTTTGCTGTGGTGGGTGGGCTATGATTGGCAGTTCCATTTTACTGCTCAGCACATACTGATAGATCTTCAACTGTATGCATGTGAAGGCTGCGAGAGCTGAGGGAACTGATTTAAGGCAGAAGGAGGGTGGGTTTCATATGGCATTATTGTTGTTTCAGCTTCTGTAACTTCATCCCCCTGCTTATTCTTCCCTGGAAGTGCACGTAGAGCTATTCTCAAACATTCACAGTAACACAGAAAAACAAAAATATATGAACTCCAGCATTTTGATTCATTTGTAGGGAGAAATTTAACAGCTCTTCCCTTTTTTCTCATTTTCCTGTCAGTGGTATTCAGATAACACAGAAACTCAAGTCTTTCAAATACTTCAAGTTACTTGAAAGTACCTTGAAAGTGTCTCATTCAGCTTTTACCAAGTTTGACTCTCCCTCTGATTCCTGCAGAATGTAGAATGCCACTCTGCTTCCATCTGTCTCTTTGCACCTGAAAGCGCAGAGAGGAGCTGTCATGCTGCAGCTCTCCGTCAGAGCCCTGAGCTGGGGTCACAGCTGTCTTTCACCTATTAAAGATAATTCTAGGCTTTTTCTGCTGTGTGGAGTGTTTCCTTCCCTTTTCTTTCTAGGTGTAACGTATAACCTTGTCAAAGAGCTAACTATACTGCAAGTTCTCACAAGAAACAGAAGTGTCAGTGACTGAATACATTCACACTGACTTTATAATAAGTTTCTGTGTGCATTTTTTTTTTTTTTTTTTTTTTTTTTTTTTTTTTAACATAGCAATCTGATGACTTGCAGAAGCAGTTAATTTTCCCCTCTGGTGCTGTAGCTCAGGGTTGTGAATCAATTTGCTCTTGCCTAGACATAAGTGAAATCCTGGCCCTACTAAGAAACCCTCATCCCATGGGAGCTTGTGAGTGACATCTTGGGAAGGCAGCAACAGTGACTTTCCTTGAATACTGAAAGATAAAGGGAATGGGTTAAATTCCAAATAAAGGAAACAACTTACAGGTTATACAAGGACTACTGACTTGATCAGTGTTGGGAAATGACAGCTGAATGCTGCAGTAACTTCAAGATAAAAATTCCAGTTTTATAGGGAAGAGTGAATAGTTCCGACGTAGAGCAAGAAGTGAAATATCCATTAGAGTAGAATATTTTGTTTAAAGAACATCATAAAAAAAGTTATTCATTCACACTAAGCATAAACAAAGTTGCAAATATGACCCTAAGCAAGGATTTTGTATAACCTGAAACCTATCTAGGAATTTTCTGGGGCTTTGTAGAAACCTCAAGCACTTTCTAGGAATTCCCCATTGCTCTGTGGGAATTTTGTGGACTTTTCTAGGAATTCTCTGGATCTTTGCCAGGAATACAGCAGTGATTTCTCAGGATCCCTAGATCTAGAGCTTTTCCAGGAATTCAGTGGCTACCAGAAACTCGGGGGCTGCTGCCTCCTGAGGGTGCCTATTGTAAAATACTGCAGCGTGTGATCATACTGACACGTCCTTGAAAGACTTCATTCAGTGCAAAGTCTTTGGCATCCCTGCTGCTGCCCTACTTTCCAGGCTTGCTTGGAAGATTGCCGTCTGCTCCATTTTGCTCAACACATCTGAAGAGCAGCAGTAGGCCTGGGTTTGGGTCTAGCATCAGATGTGTCCTTGAGTGACCGTCCCTGCATAACTAGGGACTGCCCATTCCTGCCAATGCATAGAACATATAGCTGTTGAAAAGCCTTCTCAGAAGCTTCCCCTCACCACCTGCAAGTCCACCAGCCCCTCTGCAATTTTCTTTTCAGCTCATGAATGCTACACTGGTGAAAACAAGGCACGGATAAAGCTTCCCATCTGCTCAGGGCAATTGCCAACCAGCTCCATGTCCCTGTATAGGCTGGTCTTCTTTTGGCTAAGCTGTGGATCTTGTTTAAAACTGTACTGATCAGTACATTTGCATACAGTATTCACATTTATTTTCCAGATCTTAAATTTCTATACATGAGGAGAGGCTTTTCCCAATGTGTTTGAAGACCACTATAAAAACTCACTCATTACGTTCTTTAGAATTAGTTGTAAAATTATTTATGCAGTCAGAAGTGAGAAATCTTTTCTTTTTAAAAGCTCTACTTGAAGTCATGTGCAGAAGCCTCCCACCCTCAAAACCAGAGCACTGAAATGTAGTTGATGTCTTCGTAATTCACTAAGCAGAAATAAACAAAAGTATTATGCAAGAAGGCAATCAGGAAGAACTGAAATGTTGCCAGTTTCTAACAGTTGTTACTTGTACAAAATTGCATGCTATTACCTAGTATTACTTAAATACAGAATAAAGATTATTTTGTGCAATAAATGTACCAAAAGCACACCAGAAGATAACGTTTTCTTGTTGGATTGTGTAATTTTGAACTTCAACACAGTAGGATTTTTTATACAGTAACTGCAAGGAGTATATAGAATACTTTGATTTAAAACATGATTGGTGTTTGGAATAAGAAAGACATTATTCTGTTTTCTCCATGATGGAAGAGAATTATATTTAAAAGCTTAACTTTTCTCTCCATGTTTGAAATAAATGAATTCAGCTTTTGACAGAAATCTTAAAGGTACTTCTCTCACACGAAATCTGAAGCCACAACTTACAGAGGACACATTTGTTAATTGCGAGTTCTATTTTTGACAGATGTTCGATATGTAATAATGATCAGCTGCTTTGACTAATCCAGCCAAATCAACAGCTTTAGACAGAACTCAAAGGCTATTTCAGGGAATTCAGCCAACATTTATTTCATCGAATTCAAAAAGAAAGCAATGAAAGCTTGTCTTCCATCCTCATAAATCCAAGCATACAGAAAGTAAAATATGAATTGTCACACACTTTACTTAATCAAGCTGACCAGAGCTATACTAAATAAAAAAATAAATGGAGAAAATATGGCTAGCGCTATTGCCCAGGGGTTCAATATTTACCAGTTTATGTACCATCTGAGCTGTTTCCTGTAATCAGCCAGGCACATGGCGCTTTTACTCTCAAGAGACATTATCACCATGACAACTTTATCAGAATAAATTATGAAACACAACACTTGGGGCACACAGAATTTGGACACAGCCTTGCAGTATTATTTTGTTAGTTATTCCTTTATCAGCGCTCTAAGTGCCCACCAGAGAGGAGGAAATTAAAAAAAAAAAAAAACAAAAAACCATACAAACCATGACTACTGAAATCACAATAATAAAAAAAAAAATCTTTACAAAGAGAAACGGAATAAAGTCATTAGGCTGAAAAATGGGCAATCAAAGAAGCTATTGCGCTTGGCAGATGGAAAAGCAGCAGGTGCCATAGAGCGATGGGACCTTGCTTCCCATCATGCACACACTACAATGATGCAGGCTGACAGGGAAGGGAATTAATGTGTCGGAGCAGGTACTTTCTGTCCATTAGCTGATTCTCAATACATCCACAACAACTGCTACCTCTACCTCTTTCATAAAATGACTAATAACCCATTGTTCAAAAAGTTTTATGAAAAAGGACAACACCGTGTGACCTGCCTGTCACCGTCCCAGATTAACAGAGTATAAGTGACCAAGTAAACATTTCTGTACCTCAAACTGGGATTAGAAACTTCAGCCTATGAATAAATTATTTGAATGCAGATGTTTAGAATACATTAAGGTAAAGCACATTGGACAGGCTCCACTGGGGGGAAATACTGATGAATAGAATTTTCAAGCCCAAATTTACTCTGGCAAAAAACAAAAGCAGTGTGCAAAGCATGATAACGCACCCACACCTATATTTTATCTAGGAAAATCCCCTGTTACATTAAGGACAATTTCTGTATGACAAACTCCATTGCTCCGGTGGCCCATGACACATCGGTCAGAGTATTCCAGTGTGTTTGCATTCCTCATTTCCATCACAAATAACAAAAATTATGACACAGAACTCAGAAAAATAAAAACCAAATTGATAGAGATAGTCTAAAAGCTTTCAATTTGTTCAAGTCAATCAGTCCCCTCCAATGGCCATCTGTGCTTTTTGCTGCTAAGTTCAAGGATGTCTAGAATGAAAAGTACAAGAATTACTCCTGGCAGCAATACAATGACACTCTTTGAAGTCCCTGCATCTGACACAGCATTTCTGAAGATGCAAATTCAGCCGGAGGTACCAGCTTCACAATGATTGGAACAAACAAATTTTTTTTTTCCACAAATAAAAGGAATCTCTAAGAAGGAATCATTAGTATTTATCAGAGAATATAAGAACAAAAATTGGAGTATGTGGTATTCAATATGAATTTGGCACAATCATGCCAGGCTTCTCTTTGACACCAACACAGAAGATTAACGAGCATTGAAATGGCTTCTTTTGGAAGTTATGGCAGCCTTTGAGTACACTGTGCTTTGAAATTATTTCATTTCTCGATATGATTAGCAAACAAAATAATGATGTCAGAGTCCTGCAGCTGCTTCCAATTCCTTACATCACACCACTTCAGAAAAGGCAAATCACAAAACAGTAAAGGGGGAAAATTCATCCAGGCTAAACAATATGGCCTTTAGCCTCAAACTACTCTTGTATTTGAGGATGAAAAACAGCAAGAGGAGTTAAAAAACAGAGTGCCAATTTTCATTTTGAATCCATACATTATAAACTTATATTCAGTGTATTTTTTCTATTTTTGTTATATATTATAACATCTTAGAGCAAAGGAATGATCTACCTTTAAGTATTTCAGTTTTGCAGAAAGGTCTATTATTTTCTGAAAACATCCTTCAAAACCATCTTAGTTTAGTTCATTAATAATTACAGTAAATAATGAGATACAATGTAGAGGCGTATTTTGCTTCTTAGAAGAGAACAGAAGATCCAAAGGCATATTCAGGCCCTTCAGAGCAACCTAATAGACATGTAATAACCACTTTTTGAAATCCTTTCTTAAAACTCTAAGGCTTTTTTTTTTCCCCCTCCCCTCTTCTATATAAAATAAAACAAAATAAATATATCAAAATTTCACTCAAAATGGTTCTTTTTTTTTTTTTTAATTTTATTTTTTATTTTTTATTTTTTTCCCCACCAAAAACAGGGGATATGACTTCAGGGAATTTTTTCATGAAAAAAGCATTAGCTGCCCCGGCCAAAGTGAAATTTGAGATACAGCCAAAACCACCTTCACACCTGACTTATTTTAAAGGCATTTGAGATCCAACATAAGCATAAGAACCAACACTGAGATAGAATGTAGTCAGAAGGGTCATGGTAATTTCAGGAACAAGTACACATGTAATTAGAGAGTGTTTCTACCCCAAGCACATACATGCATTTAAAAAGTAGATGGAGAAGTAGATGGGACCAGGGAGAGAAAAAAAATACCACAGATGTGAAGAACTCTTATCTAAAAGCTTAGGTAGAAAGTTAAATCTCAGCTTTTGCATCAGCTGTTAAACCAAAAGATTCCTGGTTGTCCAGGTCTTGGAAATACTCCCAAACAAACATAGCATATCAAATTTAACCCGCTCAGGTGCCTCCAGTTAATCTGATAATGTGGTTCCAACTGTGCAATGCACTGCTGTACCAATACTTATTGTGTTCAACTAAAAAGCTGCATGTCTTCCCAGAGCCTATCCTAAGGGGTGTAACTAAGGCTCAAATATGACCTGCTTATTTTTATATATTCTACTTGGAATAGCTGCCATTTAAATATAAACAACTGGATAAATTTCCAATTATGATCTATATGAAATATTTCTGGTAGCATTCGACACAATAAATCTGAGTTCTTTAGAACTACCTTCTCCCAGGGATTATCCATTTTGCAGCCTGCTTTGCTCTGCAGCAAGATGGAATGATAGAGACCAAGAAGGAAAGATGCATACAAAACATTTGCTAACCAGCAAAGGTAATGGAGCTATTTAATCCTAAACCCCATATCACAGTTCATTTTGTTGTTGCACACAGTAGCAGACCAAAATAGAAACTGCAAAGAGCTTTTCCTTGACTTGTGGGTTAAGAGCTTTTTGCTATTGCTTTTTTGATCATTTAAAAGCCGGTCAAACTGCCTGCAAATACTGAATGTTAGCAAACATAATGCCACGTTACTCAGAGCAGTTCAGGATGCAATGACATTAACGCTGACATATTTGTATGTAGCACGGCCTCCTTGCTATATGCTCATTTATAATCTGATCACATGTCCACTCTAAAAAAAATCAGCTCTCCCTGTGAAATGGATAAAATACTATTACTAAATGATATGCGTAATCATTCAGTGCTGTTACTACTGAAAGGTGATATTGCAGTGACATTGAGAAAATTGGATCTATTCTTCATACAATTATATAGCTACACTTTCACTCTAATGCCATTCTAATTGGAAAGGAGCACTGAAATGTGAAACTGGGTGCATTTCAATATCTAATTATCACTCAGTAACTCATTCTCAAAATAGTTTTCTGGAAAAGACAGTTACCAAGCATGCTATTTTAATTCTAAAGTCTTCAGCAGGATTCTTGTAGAAAACATTTTTATTCACTATTTTCCCATATTTCAGTTGTACCACTGGGAAGAAGAAAAAAAACAATAAATACACACAAGTGTGATTTGGTCTTGCTCTGGTAGAAAAGCAATTGCATTTACCAGGCTGACAGTCAAATAACTGAGAGCATGATATATTTGCTCTAAAGGGCTCTAAAGGGTTAAGATATAAAAACAAATTAAATTTAAAAAAGCAACATAAAGGTAGCATTTTGTGGAGAAATTATTTGCTAGATATGACAATAAAAAAGATCATTTGACTTATCAGAGATCAGTACAAAATGTGATATAGAGCCACAGTGCTTTAACAAGGTTCTTCTCAGTTGGTGTTTCTCCCTCAGGATTTAATCTGTTGACAATCCAACACAATGTAATTTCGATAACAGAATATCTTTGGGTGGATTTTGTAATGAAAAGATTCTAAAGAATAACAAAAACGTGGAATTTGAGATTTTTGATGGGTTTTGCGTTTGAAAGGAATAGAAGCTTTTACAGAGCAACACCTGTACTGACAAAGCGGAAGGATGCCCTGCCTGCTTGTATGAACTAGCAGCAATCACCTGCTGAAAGTCTCCTTTAACAAATCCAGCCAACAGCAGTCAGAGGTAGGTGAGTCCCAAGATGCTGAAAGGTCTGAATTGCTCCAGAGCTCTGTATTTTTACCATTAGGATCAAACTCCTAATTTTCCCTGCACATTAAATTGATCTTTTTTGCCTCTTTCCCCTAAAGCATAATTTAATTTAGAAACAAAATTCTTTTCATTACCTAATGAAAATGCTGTATCAGGAGGTGACAGGAAGAACAACTTCCAGCCATTAGGTTATCAGCACCAGGCATCCCATATACAATCCAAACATACTCCTTTCTGACAGATGCTAATTTGTAATTATAAAGTGTTTAAAGACAGAGAGCACTGCAGAAAGCTTCTCCAGACATCACTACTATCTATCATCTTGTGCAGCAGAGAAAGGACGATAAAAAAAATTAAAATGAAACCACTGATTTCTGCAAGTTGAATAAACCTCCACATCTGCAGCCAAGCAAATCTGCTGTGAGATGGGCAGTCGGGGACCTCTAATTTGTGCAAGCTGCAGGTTAGATAAATGGAATCAGAATGAATCAGGGCTCCTCTGCAAGGTCTTGTTGCTTCACCATTCAAAGTTGTCGTTATGTGCAACTCGGTATAACATCAGTGCTGATCTACCTGCCACAGGGTCAGTGTAACTGTTAATCACCACTGTGCTTTAAAGATAAGGCTGTAAAAGTATCTGCGTAAACAGACTTGGAATCTGTCCTGTACAATGAACAGAAATTTCTTCTATCACAAGACACACGTTTCTCACTTTAAAGATATTTGGACGTTAATTTTCAGATCAGTCCTCAAAATCAACTGTGAATTTAAAGAAGGGATAAATTTCATTTAGAAAATTCACTCTGAGTCAGGAAGGGTTCACCTCTGTCTTACAGATATTCTCATAATGCTGTAGTGTTTTGTTTTGTTTGTTTGTTTTAAAGCAATCCTGAGATTGTTTTGAAGCTCAGCCTCACCTGGCATCATCTGCAAACTTAATAAATGTTGTAGTAGCCACGAACTCTGAAGTACAATTTGACTCCTATTGAAAAAAGCCATTTTAATTGCCCTTCAATTAGGGTTGTTCCAAGGCTTTACAAATGGTTTTCTGAAACTTCACTCATCCTTTAAGTTCCCATAAATAAGCATGAATGGCTCCAAGAATTTTTAAGTTCCCTGGAGACCACCAGACAGATCCTAACCTTATCCAGAGGTCTTCTATTATGGCTTCTTTCACATTACTTAAATCATATGATTAAAATACATTTTGGAAAAAAACAAGGCAAAAAGTAAATTTCAGCCTGCTAGGCAGTCTCTTCTACTATTTCTCCTTTGCTATTAAGGAGTAAAACAACCAATTACGTGGCTTTTGCCCTACAGATTTCCTCTACAATTTTATGCTCCTGGCTGATGGTCTTTAGTCTTACTCATATTTTCCTCACTTACTTTCACTTTTCTCAGAGTCCTCCTTAGCAATTTGTCTCATTTCCACCTTCTGTACAATTCCTTCTTGAGGTTCAAGCCCTTGAAGAGTTCATGATTTTGTTAACCTTCACATCTGCACAGCTAATGTCTGCGCCCTTACTAGAAATTCTCTCAGGAGCTGCCAATTCTCCTTAATTTCTTTTCTCTTGCACTGACACAGGATCCAACTGCTACCATAAGGATTTTAAATATAACTTTTTTAAGTCCAGCATTTTTACTTATCATTGTTTTCCTCTATATAAGAATCCTCAACATTTCATACACAGCCCATGTTTCATGCTTGCATTTTCACGTGCCCACTTTGCATGGTTGCAGTGCCATCCATGAGCCTCCTTTTGACTCCTCCTTCACTCCTAAAAACCTGAAAACACTCTGGAAACATCTGAAGCAGACATGGGGCCATCCAGATCCCTTTTCAGCAGATAGGTGGGTGGCTCATGACTGACATTACTGCACTTTCTGCCCTTCTGATCATTAGGTGATGTCATGGTATTCTCTGGGTCCACATATTGCTACATTCAGAGCAATGTGTAATAAATAAATAAATAATCATTACGTCCATGTCTAATCAACTGCTTCATTTCTTTGCCTCACTTTTATTTTTTGTTTTGTATAATTCCTGTGACGTATGTGGCAAAACAATCTATTTTTTTCCTCCTGAATAATGCATGCTCATACTTAAATTTCCAGTATGATATTTAAAAATCCCCTCCTCTCTACCCACGTAATTCTTGCATGATAGTACTCAAGACACATATGCCTTTGCCATGTGACATAAGAGCTATCGGAAGCACAAAGGTCTGAGGAATGCCTCAAGAAATTAATACTATAGACTCAATTCTCCTCTCTGTCCTACCATGTATTGAAATAACATGATGCTTTGCTACAGCTAGCCATAAGGAGAACATTTCTGACAGATGGATACCAGGAAAAAAGAGCTAAAAACAACTAACAGTAGTAAATTAATGAAAAAGTTTTAGGAATCACAGTCTGTTGCCTAAGTTTGGACTGCTGAATGATTCTAATAACGACTGTTCAAACATGCTATTAGATTGTGTATGTTCAGTTCTTGGAAAACAACCATACACCTCCAAATCCCACTCCAACTGTATGTATTTACTATTTTCCTTGTATAATACAAATAAATTTATTTATGACACTAAAAATGTTCACTGTTTTAAACAGGATGGCAGCACAGTGAAGGGGAAGGACAAAAAAACGCCATTTATTTCATGAAAGAAAAATATTTCATCCTTTTTGGATAACAACAATGCATTGCTAAATAAACATATCATTGTTTCTCTCATTTCTTTTCAAAGTTTAAAAATAAGCTCTTAAAGAAAATATAACCCTAAGCTACATAGATTAACATTTTCCAGGTGTACCAACCACCAGCCAAAAGATAGAAAAATTCATTTCTAGCACAAGGCCAGAAACAAAGCCATGCACTTCAAAACACCCTGAAAGCTTGTTCTGACCACCCACGTTAGGATGACATTGATTCTAAGAGAGTTTCATAGACTAAGATAACGGTTATCACTTGCCAGCAGGGGTAGGATTTGTTTTGCTTAGCTTTAGACATCTATGCAGACATCTATGGTCAAACTAGTCATGCAGGGATTCTTTACAGCTCGATTTGCATATTTTTAAAGAATCGATTCACCTGACCTGTTTTAGATGTGTACTTCTGAATGAGATAAGCCATGTCCCTAATGTCCTTCGTAACTATGAAAGGAATCTAAATGACAAGCTCATTTTGGATAGCTACTTTTGACCAAATGAATCCCACCCTCAATGCCAATGTAGTCCAGGGAATGTCATATTGTACAAGAAAATAAGCACCTTAAAAGGTTCTAAAAGAACATAGACAGTTTAAAAGAAAAGAAAACAAACACAGAGATCTGAAAAAAAAAGTCCATTACTCTTTCTACCAGAGAAGTTTTTCTAATAATTTGGAAGAAACATGTCACAACCTGTGAATTCCAGGTTTCTGACACAGTTCTGGTATCCCTTTTCCAACAATGCTGTTCCAGAATTTTATTTGAACAATCCCCTTTTCTTACAGTAGGAATACAGCCAAGGGCTTTCATCGCACAGTACTTCGATCTTTTTGAACTGCAGTGCAAAGCCCAAACAGAAATCACAATCCTAATAAGAATCTCCTTTCTATTAAAAAAAAAAAAAAGTTTCTTTTGAAAATAATGGTAAACCAGCCTTGAAACTGTGTGTATTTTTAAAGGTTTGTCAACAATATGCAGCAATTTACTCACTGATTTTTAAAGTGTATATCCTTTCTGTACTTGTGAATTACAACAATTTTCCCAATGCATAAAGACAGGAACATAAACTGAAATGTATTTTTAACTGTGGCATCACTAATATTGCTATTGCATACAACATTTACTCTGCATTTATTCCAACTAAGAAATTAAAGTAAGATTTTTTTATCAGGACTAGCAATAGAGATATTGTGATGCCTGATACTCATTTGTTACTGCTAATGGCACGAGAAAACCTCTGGAATATCTGATATCTCAGCCACATGGAAGTTTTTGTACTCATCTATTTTTTCTTTTCAGTGACTCAAATTAGAAATAAAAATATTTCAGTATCTTAACTTTAACTTGCTATTAGAGACTCAGCCAATAACATCAACAGTAAAATGCAATACTGGAATAAGGCTGCAAATGAAGTTTGAAAAAAAAAAAAAACAAACAAAAAAAACCCAATCAGCCATACCATGAGCAATAAAGCCAACTGACTGGCAGTGTTTGCCTCAGAAATTTGCTTTACCAAAATTACTCTGTTACTAAAGGTGATGAATGCTCTCTCACAAACTTGTACAAATACCAATTGATTATGCAACAACCAGCACAAAGAAAGTAAAGCATCAGTACTATCCTTATTAATCACGGACTTTCTAGCTTGTAGATTACGAAGGTGTTCTGCTTTAAAAAGATAGCCAGTGTTAGCATGAACTTCTTTTGAAAGCCTGCATTTTTCTGTGAAGTTCCAGTGAACAAAAAGCCAAGGGGCTTTGACTTGACAACGACATCTTTATTCATCTTCTTTTCACATATCCTGTGGGCATCCTTGAAAACTTCAGCCCTCTCCTCAGGAGTCATACTACTGCACTTTGAAATCCAGTGTACCCCCAGTCATCTTAATAGGTCTCAACTCAACTGTTAACTGCTTTTGCCCAAAGGATGACAGGGGACTTGACAACCTCATAGGTTACACGAGAGAAATCTGCTATGAGACAGATTAGCTACATTGGTACATTTTTATTTCCTACTTCTGAATGGAACAGGGCAGTTTTTTCACCAAAATAGAAGGCATCCCTCCAAGTTCCATATAGATATAAACTACCTGGGTGGAAAAAACTAGGAGATGAACGCACTTTTAAGGAGTCAGCCAGGAAACACCAGTTCACTTTCTAAACTGATTATTTAAGTTTTTTTTTTTAAAGTTATTTCAGTTAATTACAACAGCACTCAATTAAAACTAAGATTGCTAAGCTGAAGTATAGCCATAACAGGATATTCATTTATGTATCTAGCCTAACTTCGCTTTGACATTTTGCCAGAATGAGTGAATATCTTCAAAAATGATGCAAATCAAAACCTGTGTCTTTAACATTCCCAAACAGTTCATGTTAATAGCAACCTCATGAGAGAAAATACTGCCCAGAGAACTGTGTATATCATCTATTTCTATGCAGATGCTAACAGCATCTGAGCTCCTGATGTTCACACATAATAGTAAGTTTCCATTAAGTAGCGCCTAGAGAATGTTACAAAAATCACATTCAGAAGTAAAACTTGATTAACACCATACAGCCAGGATGTAATTCTGAAAACTCGTAATTGGTATAATCAGAGGAAGTAGGTGCTTGTACAATCACTACCATCACAGGCCTTATAAAAACAACTCTTAAACATCAAAACTGAATTTTTAGCATTATCTCATAATCTTGTAGACAATATCTCTAAATCAAAAACTGTGAGTTTACGCCTTTACAGAAACTCTCTCTCATCTTCCTCAGCTGCTTAATGAGTGATTGAAAGGGAAAGGGAATTGGTTGTTCACCATTAATCATTGCAAGAAGTAGCCCTGCAAGCTCATAAATTGCATATAAATCATTTACAGTGATAGGGTTAGGATAAGTAGCAAGAGACAATGCCTTAACACCCCTTCCTCCAGTTCTGAGAGAAGTGACAAGTGTCTGAATATTAGCACTTCTCAAGTCTAGCTATGCTATTCTAGCCCTTACCTTGGCAAGTTCTGTATTCTGCTTAATTTGCCTTTCCTCCTTTTAACGCCGCTTAGGAAGAAATTTCAGGACAGAAATGCAATATATTAGAAAGCCTTACATTATAATTTGAGACTATGAAAAAATACCAGTCATTCCATTCTTGACTAGTTGATGCTTTTCAGTGGATGCCCATCTTTTAAAAACCATTTGTTTTGTTCCCCCTAAACTTTATTTTCCCCTAAACTAAGCCTGAGCATCATCTTTTGTTTATCTACATGAGTCTCAACATTAATCTTAAAATCTTCCTTCCTCCTATCTTACAGATCTCACAGAGCCTCCCTCTAAATAAACAATGATCTCTGCATGCTTTGAAAGTCACAGGTTAAATGTATTTATAATTGATTGGAATAGATATTTCACAAAAATACACCATTCAGTAAACCTTGCTTCTTTTTCTTTTCATAGAATATCGATGTAAGATTTTAGCATCTATGAATTTTGCTATTAGAATCTTTTATATTAAAATACATAGATTGATTGTGTTTACCAATGGGACAATTTTGCTTAGTTAAGATCTTTAGTATATTGTCTGTTCTCTGTCTGTGCTAGCAGAAGCACTGCATTCAAAATATGGTTGCTCAAACAGAATACTGCCAAAGGGAACTAGAAAATGAAGACATTTCTGCAGTCACACATAAAAAGGATTCAGTTGTTGGGGAAAACTGAATGCAAGAAAGGTGTGAAAAAAATTTTAGCAAATTATTCTGGAAGGCCAAAGGCACATTTCTTTTTTTCCATTGATACTATCAATACTACCATCTCCATGTTACTTATTTATTTATTGGGATATCTACATTATCATAAAGTTCCTGGAGTGTTCTAAAACAGCAACATTACAACATTAGATATATATGCACAGGCTTCATTCTATATGAAAAAGAAAATAAAATACTTCCATTTATTTACTGGAGCCAGATACTTTGTTTTTATTAAAAGGGACCCAGTATCAAGCACAGCTGTATTCTCTTCCTATTAGACATATAACCTGTCATCTTCTGTCTTTGTTGCTCAAATACAAAGTGACCTCAAAGATCTATCCTGTAGTTCCAATAACTTTTTCATAGGATTTTTTTTTCCTTTGTTAGCTCTGTGTGTATGAGGCAATAAACAGTGAATTACTATGACCCACAGAATTTGCAATGGCCTCCCTGATATATTGAACTGCCTCTATACATAAAACTTGGCAGTTTTTACCTGTTTTCAGCCTCAGGTCAGTCATTAAAAAAATTCAATTTTGTAAAATAATGATGAGGTTTGGGATAATCCTCCTCCATTTTAGGAGCATAACTTCTAAAGCAGGCTGCCTAGGACTTCTGGAAACTGAAAAATTTCTAAAAACGGGAACTACTGAAACAGAAAATTGAAAGGCAATATCTATAAAGAGGACAAAACAAAAGTGCTTGATACAATGCATGTTCATTCTCTGGAACACAAGATAATTTTGAAGCTGATAAATCAGCATTAAGGTAGTAGAAAAAAAACAAAAAAATTATGAGAGTGACTCAGTATAAAAAAGCAAACAACAAAGACAACATTAATATCTCTAGAAAAGAGCCTTACAGCAACTGATGAAAATTTGCCTCTTTTTTGAGCTGTGGTCTAATGACAGGTTAATACAAGGCAGTGCTTGGTCTGAGGCATCAGGCTTAGGCCCTTAAATCCTCCTTCCAAGAAGCAGCAGCTCCCTGCAATTGTCAGGTTTTCATTTCATGTCAGATCTTGTGTCAGCAGCACGCATTAGGTTCAGTCATTGCACCTGAAAACCAAACTGAAAGCTGAAACACTCACACTCATTTTCTAACACTAGGCCCAACACGTGATTCATACATTTCTTTTGCATCTGAATTTAGCACAATATCTATAGTAGCTCCTACAAACACCAGGTTTACATGTTAGCTTTGAAAGGGGAATTTTTTTACAGGTAGGAGAGGAATGAAAAATTAGCTGATTTTAAGATACTTTATAACCTCATTTAAAGACATTTTAAAGAACAGAAATATGTAGAATAAAAGCCTTCTTTCTTTTCCTTTACCTATTTTTTTTTATTTTTTGCAAAAAACTTCTGCGTAATATATTCCATTGCATAACCTGTGTTTCCATCAGCATCCATCCTTTCTGAATGTACAGTCTGTTGCACTGACAAACTCATTACTACCAATAGAGAGCATTACTTTTGTACTTCTCAGACCTTCTGTTATGAAGCTGTTCTTTACTCATGTTGCCAATTGGTTTCAGGTCTGAATGCATTCCAGACCCCATTCTTTCCTTTGATAGAAAAAGCAATGCAAAATACTTCACAGCCCTATGATTTCTGCAGCTGTCACTGATATTTCACCCATTCGAATTCCAAAAGATAACTTCTTAAGCAGAGGTACAGTAGGATGAGTCCTTTTACCATTATAAATACATATAACTGTATTAATTAATATAAACTTGTCAAAGTAAATAGCTAGAAAACTCTTTCCAAATGCACAAATAAATCAATTAAAATAATAATTCAAGGGAATCAATAAAAATATAACCTTAGCTAGTAGTGGGGACTGGCAGAAATGCTCAACAAGGAAATCAGACAACATAAAGAAGTACAAATAAATAATCTGATATCTTTCTGCTTCTGATATTTAAAAAATAAAAAATAAAAATGGACAGCTTTGCTTTATCAGGAAATGCTGAAATACGACCACATGAACTACCTTTTCTGTGTGGAAAGTTGTTACTTGCCTTTGGGAAATCTAGTTGCTATAAGATGAAATCCAATCTTGAAAAAAGGAATTGATTTACCTTTGTCTTTGAGGGATAGAAATCCTTCCAATTAAAGAAAGTGAGCTAAAGAGGAATTTCACCTTCTTTTTATGCTGACTTTAAGCATTTATATTTCAGGATAGCCATAAGAGTACATTAGATATGGTTTCCTGAGCCATTCTCGGCAGGAAAAGTCCTGTGTTTTTACTCTATGGACAACTTTTTTTCAACACATCCTGGATTTTATTGAGGTGTCCTACTACAATTTCTACCTGGTGCCCCAGGTTCTGGTACAACACTTGCAGATGACTGATGAGCCAGTGATACCGATGGTGACACAGGTACCAGGAAGCTACATGTCCTAAGGACAAGGCAGGTACCTGTTGTGAGAGAACAGCAGCAGGATAACTAATATTTCTCTCTTAAGGAGGCTTCTCTGTCATCATTGAATTTTACCTCACATCATCTTAACCAACACATTTTATTTAGGTTTTCAAATATTTATATTTGAAATATTTATATTTATCACGTTTATTTTTCATATCAGTGGTCTCTGCAGACTAAATACAGAGATCAGCTTCCATTTTCAATTGCTTCAGTTACTTAAGTACGCCATGTACTGTTTTGCTCCCAAAACCATGCAAATCTCACCCCAAAACTTTGCTCCAGCCAATTCTGGAGTGAAGAGAGGCATCATGAGATCTGTTACGAATCTTGCTGAGTTTGGTGGCTGAAGTTACAATCTGAGATTAGGAACCCTCAAGCTGTTGCTGAATTTAGGAGCTCTTATGATGTGATTACTTAGCAGTAGTTCTAGCCACACTTCTTCAGAGCTGCTTATAGGATTGTCTGAAAGAGACAACGGAGTTGTAACCAAAACTGCCAAAGAATTTTCTAACTCAACTGCCTTGTTTCTGAATGCTACCATCTTCCAGACCATGACAACTATCGGATCCTTACACTTTTCCAAGTACAAGTTATTGTAGATAATTAAAACTAGCAGACACGTCCATCAAAGACGCATTTCTGTTTCAGGAAGTGAATAATATTCTGGCAAGGCATCAGTGCCTGCTTCTCTTGTCCTTATCGGATATTTGCTACTAGTAAATGAAACAGCATACAGGGGTACACAAAGGTTGGCTGTACTTACTTAAGCAAGAGAACAAGGGAATATAGAATAGTTTATCTAAAAGTAATTTATGTCTCTAGCATATTTTTTCTGTTTTCAAATGCAATCCACTTTTGGCACCAGGTAGCTGATGATTTTAATAACTTGTCTGGATAGCAACCGTGCAGAGTTAATGACAGAATTTAAATCATGTTTTATTTCAGAAATCATTTATAGTAATTCCACTATTTGCTGGCTTCAAATGACATAATTTAAAATTCATCAGTGTTCATATCCCAGTTCATACTCTAGCCATTACAAAATCGTGGTTATGCTCTTCTAATTACATTGCTTATATCAGGAAACAATAAATTCATGCTTCAAATAATTTAGTGTTCAAACTTTACCAAGCTCTTTATCTCAGTGTTGAGTATCATAATTTTTAGACATTTTGTATGGAGAACATTTTGGTTTTTTCTTGAATTTCCTTAATTTGGATGCTAACAGACCTAATAGAATTCTCCTGACCCTTCAATGGGGCAGGATCTCTGCAGAGATGTCACATGAGAGACTTCTAGATGGTTTCTGTCACAGTTTACATAACTGGGAAATAGCATCTCTAACAAAGAATAGGCTATAAAAATCCTCACTGCCCATTTTAATGAGAATTACCTTATTGGAAGTTAATCACTATCCCAACCAGATGCTTATTTTATAATAATAATGAAAATATTATTATGTATGCTTTATCAATCCCATTTTCATTAAGCAACCTTCAGTTACATGCAGCCAACTCTATTCTTTTAAATACAAGTCAGCAAAACTTTGAATTATTAATTCTCGCTGATTTACTCGTTCCTGTGCAAATTTCATGCTCTCTTCATTAAGAAAGCCTATTGCATTAATTGCTGTGCCTGTAGACACAATAACAGAGTGCAGGTAGGAGGGTGTGATTTAAGTTATGCTCCCATAAGTACGGTCTGTACAGAATTTTAAAGGAATTCCAGAGTAAATGAATTGCAAGAGACTGATTTAAATCAAAATACTACAAGGGCTCTATTCTGCTGGTGGTTGTTGTTTGTTTGTTTTGTTTTTTTTTTTTCCCTCACATGCAGGTTTGGGGGAAAGGCAGACTACTAACTGCCCCTGTCTTATTGCAGGACTTTGGCCTTACTCAAAAGGGGACTGCAGTTTTCATACGGTAAGTGATCTCTACAGCATGCACTTAAGACTGTGAAGCACTTTGGAATTGCTTCTGATCTCACATAGGCTGCACAGGCAGATGTGCACTTCCTTGGCTTTGAGAAGTTATCTTACTTGTCATCACTGTGAGGAGGGTGCATGCCTGCTCTGCCCTATCCCATCACTTTCACATTGTTCTTAGAACTCTTGTGCAAAGAAAGCAAACAGTGCTTTTGCAGGGGCATTTGAAAGGCTGTAACTCCTCCCAGAAACCAAACCAAACCCTGATTAACAGCATTTTAAAGTCAAGAAATATGGGCAGGAAATTCAAAAGTCTGGGTCCAAACCTCAGTGAGGGCCCTCCGTCGCTGCACCGCAGTCTCCTGCTTGACCTACTTTCCTTCCAGCCTGTCAGACTCAAGCTGCTCGGAATGTTGTGCCCTGACTTAGCTGTCCTGAAACTCATTTTGATCATGTTACCTTTTGGATTAAGAAGCTTCATCGACCTTTTCTTTCTGTCTTTTTTTAAGAGCAAGGATATAATTTAAAAGTTCTACGTATTATCTTCAAGGTACTTCAAGCCTCTCATCCATGTTATTTATAGGAACTGATCGATGCCCATGTTCCATCTTGGAGCTTGTGCTCAGCCTCAGATTACTGTCTGCCTCGACTCCTCTTCCTCTGTTAAAATTCAAAAATGTTTCACTTTGGCTCCTGTTTTTTGCAGTTCTTGCCAGGAGTCTATACCAGGAAATACTGCAGAAAGTAAAAATGTTAACACTGGACGTGTATTTAATTGTTTTGCTGACCTGGGCCAGCGTACGTGCTTCTGTGGAGTGAAACAGCTGTTCCCATGACTCAAAGTTGCACTACATGCTTCAGAGATTTAATTTGGATTTATTTTAATCTGGTCCCATGGATTTAATGCTCATTAGCAATTGGAGTAATAGAGGTTGTATAATCAAGATGCTATAATCGCAATATAATTGTTTAATCAACAGATATCAAGATGTTGTAATCACAATATAATCAAGAGAATCAAGCAAGGTAGACAATGATCACAAAAGAGAATGAGTGGAAGAGCTTACCCTTCGGCTGAGCTCACCAGAAGACACCAAGAGAGATGATCTCCAGAAGAGATCCTTCCCCTCTGGTAGCCAGCTCTTAAATAGGTCTAGGAGGGGGGGAGCCTGGCTCCACCCCTTCCGGCAGCACAGGTGAATTGCCTTCACCTGTGCTGCTCTGGCTGACTCGTGGCTCGCCTCAGGTGATCAATCAGAGGTTCAGGCCGTGACTCAGCAGTTCCCATACAGAGGTGCATTTCTGGAACATCTTTTTCAATCTAGTTTCACTGGAGAGAAATCTGAATGCATCCTCCAGTGTACACCAAAGCGTATTAAATGTGGACAGTCAGCAGATTCCTCTTCAAAAGCAAGCTTCTGAAATACCAATACAGATGCACATTTGAACTCCTCAATGTAAGAAGGAATAATCAGCCTTCTTTTTTTTTTTCCTATTTTTTTTTGCATATTTATTCCATGCAGGTGGAGATTTCAGAAGTGATTATTATACTGTCAATTTTAGAATATAGTGATAGGGCTCTTACGCTCCCTGACTGTTTTCAGCATATACGATGCAGTGCCAGGCAGACACTGGTAAAACACTTAGCACAGAACACAATGATAAGGCCTTCTTCAGAATCCTACTTCAGTGGCTACAATTTAGATTAAAAAGCAGTGTACAACTGGCTCTTTGGATACACCATTAGGGTAAGGAACTTCAACCACTACAAGCTGTCTTCCTTCACAAGAAATGAAGAAGCTAGGTTAATATTAGAAATATGAGCAGTATTTTCTGAACCGTCCAGTAATCAGCATCCAGCATACATTTTAAGCAGATTGACAATCTCTTCCCGCTCATCCCCATATGTTTAACTACTAGTTAGATATGGTTGCAGTGTCATCAAAACAATGTAACCTCAATTTTCAATCATTTGCCCATGTAAATCAGGAAGGACATAAAGAAGCTATTACTGTATCTCTGCCAATGCCAACCAATTAAGAGAATGAGAAACATAAGAACATGCAAAGAGGGAGAGACAGCATATTTATGCTATTACCATAACTAATGATGAGTGAAACAAAGCAAGAACAAAACCAGAAAAGAATTTAAGATAACACATGCTTTCTTATTCCAAACTGAATAACTACTTATACCATGAAGGAAGATATCAAAATTTACAACTGGTGTGTTTGGGTTTGGTCAGAGAAACAGTGAATGTGATGGCTGGAAAGTTTATCTGACGAAAGCACAATCACTTTTGCTACCTCAAAGGGTCCAGGCTGTTTAAAGTAATATTGTTGTCAATAAAATATACATTTCTATATATTCACTATATGTACATCATGACTTAGATTAGAGAACCTTAATATTTTATTATATAACACATAGATGGTTTAATAGTTTACAGAACAAAACCCTCTACATGATCTTCAAGTTTCTAACAAAAACTGTTATAAAGTTTGGACTTCTGAGCTGTTGGCCTCTGATAATAGGCAGCTCCTTAACGCCTTCCTTTACAGGAAAGTTTCTCTGCTTTCTTTGTGCCTGTCTTACCTTATCCTGCGTGTTTCAGACCAGTAAAGATTAGCCAGAGCAAACTGTGGTTGTGGTGCTTCCTGTATTCTTTGCTTACCCTGTCTCCAGCACACTGAGCTGGTGCTTCCACATCCCTGCACAGTTTCACAAGTGGATTGGACTTTGTCCTTTTCCTCCTTGCAGCACTTCAGGATCAAGCCTCATCTAATAAAGGCTATCCATTTCAACAGTGACAGTGATTGCAAATACCACAGTTTTGGAGGTTCCACCCAGATACAACTCCAAAAGGCCTGAAACTGTTACACTAATATCCATCCCCAGCCATCACTGCTTTATACATGTTTCACAGTGGAAAGCCAAGAACTGTCAAAACCAAGTCACTAATCCTTTTTTGAAGATCTTCCTGTAATTTCTTGAGCCACATCACAAAATCATTATTCAAGTAAAACTTATTGGAATTGATATAAAGACTGACCACATAAAAATCAATACGAAGGATTCACAAAACATGTGTACAATAAGTAGTGGGACCTTTAAAGTATGTGATTTTAATTGGGCCGTTAAATGATGTAAGTAATGCGCTTAGAAGAAGATACAAAGCTATGGGGGATAGCAGGATAGCAGAAACTCACTGCATTTTAAGTTGCTAGTACACCCACACCATACTGTAAGCATGAGAGAGAGGATGAATTGCTTTAACAATAAGACTGATGAGAAGGAAGTGACATTTCAGTATGATTCATCACTTACTGAATTTTATTGAGAGGTGGGCTGCTCATTCTGAAAGTCTTCAGCTCTGGGAAGAAAAAAATATTTGAAGAGAAACATTCCACTTTCCAGTTTTCACATGAGATCAATACAGCCAAATCAACGAAGACAACTGGAAGAAGACTACATTGCTGTTTTACTTAATGGCAACCTGTTACCATGAGTGCATATGTAAGTACTGTATTTGCATAAATACACTATTCACATAACTGGGTGATGTGTGTACACAGATAAGTGCACACAGAGAAATCAATAAGCAAACAAAGGGTTTCCAGAATGTGCAGCCCAATCTGCATTGCAGAAATTCTGAACAACAGTTCCATCTTTTCATTCTGTAATATGAGATTTATGGTGCTCTAAAGCCCATTTATATTTTTTATCTGAATCAACCTGCTCATCCCTTGCTGCTTTGCCTTCCCAAATCAAATTCAGTCAGTTCTCCCTAGCTCTGTCTGAATGTTTCCTTTGATTGAGTGATGTTATTTCTAGAAAAAACACTCAAATCAATTTAATGCAAATTCCTTTTCACGTCCTGGTTGACCCATCAGGACATCGACAATAACAGATTGAAGTAGTTACTTCCTGAGGCAGATGACTCATTGAGTGCTTAGTAATCAATTTTCATCGTTGAGACTGCATAATCTGTCTTTGGGGTTCTGCTACATATCGTGACTAGAATGCCACAAAATCCTGGATTGCCTGATACAGAAAATGAATGGGGAGCCATGAGCCATTCAGCCATTTTAAATGGTACAAATATTCATGACAGAGTTGCGTGTGATACAAAAAAAGTCTAACTGTTTTCAAGCACACCACTAAAACACAGGCAGGTATAAACTGAGTCAGAATGAAGGTGGTGCACCAGTTTAAATCCACAACATCTGAGCTCAGAATCTGGTCCTTTGGGAATGCACGAGTTTAACAATGTTGTGAAATCAGAAACAATTCAGTGCATTCAGATCATCTTTGTGAAATTTTTTTTCACTGCCTCTAAGCTGCCCTTTTTGATAGGGAAACATCAGTCCTGCTAACTAGTTCTGCTTATAAGCAATATGCTGGGCTATGGAGTTATTGAAATGGCAAACTCCGTAATGTTTGGAGGCACAACAAGTAGTGCAACACTCACTGCTATCCTGAAAGAAATGTGACAGAAGTAACCAGCATTAGTGACAGCCTGGACTTCAAGTTGGTCCTTGAACGTTGCAAAAGTCTGCGCCAGATTCAGACAAAAATATGAATAAATCTGATCTGCTGCAGCAGCTTCCTAATGATTCTGAAGGTGCATGCATGTGAAAACTACCTTCTTATTAAAGAATAAAGTTCCCTAAACATTTGGGAATGTATTTCTTCTAACAGTTAAACTGGATAAAAGCTACACAAAGCTCTGCTGAGAAAAGGGTGCGGATGAGCAAGTCATTCCCAGAATAACAACTAAATACTTGTCAATAGCAAAAACTATCCAGTCTGAAAAAAACAGGATGATGTACTTGTTTATTAGCAAATGAAAGTGTTTAGACAAGAAAATAGATGGGTGTTTTAAACTGAAGCAATACTGGAATCTCCTCTTCAAAACACAGCATGCTACTAATGCCATGCATAATGAAAAGTCCCCTATCTTTAGCAGTCACCAGGTTCTGCGGTTCAGAATCAGCCTGAGGAACACACACTGAAATGGCTGGATTTGGCATGCTTCGTGTCCAGAAAAATAAGCTTCTGGGGCTCCACCACAAGTAACTTCTGCTATTCTATTTTGTTTCTGATGCTTAAAGAGCAAAGCCACTATAGAACTACATAATATCCACATATGGACCCCCCAGTATCCCCATAATGGTCCCATATGGACCTATAAAGCCCCATAATGTCCCCACATCCTTAGCATACTCAAGGCCCCCTGGAAAAGCAGTTGGCTTATGTAAAATCCAACAACTGCCTCAGCAGCACAGAATGAGGCCCCTGTTCTCATTCACAGCACACACTTAAAAATCTCTTTAAGGAACAAGAATAATTCTCACAAATAAATTAAGAGAAACAGAGAGGAGTATTGGTAGAAGACTATTCTAAATGGACAGAGACATGAACTAGCTGTTCCCTGTAAGTATGCTCCAAAGGCCCTGCATCACTGTTAACCAATGCTGCCTGTTGAATGTCTGTGTATATAACTTTCCCTAATATAGAAAAAGGCACCATAATCATGTTCTGGTCTGTGGTAATGTAAGAGTCCAAGTGAACATGTAGTAGCAGCATGATCACAGGAGTGAGCTCTGATACTTCATATCACATAACAGAAAGTCTGATAATGATCAGTGAAGTGGCTAAGACCAAAAGAGCAGCTTTCCTAGAGGAAAAGCACACACAAAGATTCTGGAAAGCGGAGCCACAGATGCACTTAATAATTGCACCTGCCTTAGCTACATTTCTTTTTGACGGTAACTCACGGTTATTATCTCCATAAGTAGCTGCTCTTTTGCCTTAATGACATTCCACATCGTGCCACTAAAATAGACAAACAGGTGGGTTTGGGTTGTTTTTGGTCTTTTTGTCTTTTTTTGTGTTTGTTTTTTTTTTTTTTCTTAAGACAGTTGCTGCAATAAAAAACATTAAAATGAGAAGCGATTTGCATTGTTTGGAAAAAGATTCCAGCTGCACCAGTGCTTTACCCTTAAGCACTGCTGCAGTACGAGCTCACCTCATATCTTCCCTTTTATGTGAACATCTCAGAGCAATTGACAAACTATATGCTCCATCTTTTGATGCTGATGACAGTGGACATGAACAGAAAAATGAAAAGCAGTATCTGAACTCTGACTTGGCCATGGGAAAGGCAGCTATAATCCAAGATGTATGATTTTAAGTAAAGATGGGGAACTAAAGCTAATATTAATGACAGCACCAAGATCTGAGCTGGTGAACAACATAATCAACAGTGAGCACCCTTGATAAGGAAGAATAAACTGGATTGCATGCAGGAAAGTGATGCATTCAGGATCTACGTTCCAGAGTCTAGGATGACCTGAGCAGTAGAGAACCTATTTTGCTTGAAATGACAAAACTGGGAGGGGAAAGAACATTTTTAAGCATAGGCAAACAGGGGAAAAGAATGACAAAACCACAGATAAATAGAGGCTGCAAATCCTAAGATCATTTCTGAGCACTGGGATCCTGAACAAGCCTTCCACATGTTCTCCATGATGGTGTCACCTCAATGCAGAGATGATAATGCTCAAAGCTAAACTGGTAAACACAGATTTGCAATGGACACCCAGCTCCTTTATTCATACAAGGTGTCATATTATATATAAAACATCTGTAGGAAATTTTTAGCCCTTTAAGAAATCAGGCCGTGTGCTCTACTCTTTCCTTTAGACTTTGGATCATCCTATAGATATGTAGTGAACATTTCTAAAGAGTTCATTAAAAAGCAACCATCTGAAAGTTAATTCTAAAGGCATTGATTTTGTTCTACTCTCTTGGTTATACTGGTACCAAAGGTAGCTCTGAGTACTCATAATAATTTACCCATACCCACAAAAATGCATGTTAAGAATATTTCATTCAATATTTGGAAAATTCCACTTTTCGAACTTGTCTGTAAAAATACATTTCAAAAGATAAATAGCAATAAATAGTCAAAGTTTACTGATCACAAACTATAGGCTAAAAATATCCATAGGGCAAGTGAGGGAATGTTAAAAAGTATTGTAGAGAGTATTTACTGAACTGTTTGCAAACCAGGAAGTCCAATATTCATAATTATTCAGAATAAATATCTTTCCTATCTCTATTTTTCAAGTATAACAACCTACTGTAATTTATGCGAATAATCTCAGTTCTTTATTATTATAACTCATCTCTATAGTGACACATTAGTTAAAGAGCAGCATTAAGCACAAAGTCCCATGAATGCAACCATAGCTGCAGTGGAGTGGAATATGATTAACCTTTACATGGTTCAAATGCGCCAAGGTTGTGACACCTGCCACTTACAAAGTCCAAGTGGTCGGTCTCGCAAAATCGTGCTTCCCGTAAGCACCTTGCTGATAGCTCTGAATCTGCATATGCACACATACATCGTGTAGAATGTAATTTTTCATACTTACGGCAATGCTTCGTAAGACTGGACATTACTTAATGTAAGCAAGAATTACTGATCTGCTTTAAATATATCTACCTTTCCAATGACATTTCAACTTTTTAAAAGTTACATAACAAAGAGAAGGCTTTTAAGAGGGAACATCTGAAAGAGTAAAATCCTTGCAAACAGCACATACATTGTTCAAGGACACCATACTAGAACCTGAGAATAAATGTATATCAGGAGTTGAAGTCCGGAAGGACTATAAATTAAAATAGCAGATTTTAGCAGTTGAGTAGTGGGAATTATTGGCAGTGAAAGAACACGCATCAAAAAAAGAAAAAAAAAATCAGACTTAAATGCTAAAAAAGAAAAAAGCCTAATTTCTGGCAAGTTAAATATAAAATTGTAAAAACAAGCAAGAGGCGGTGTGGAATAACACTGAGAGGGTGGTGAGACCCGGGCATGGGCTGCAAGAGCTGTGGGAGCCCCATCCCTGGAGGTGCCCAAGGCCAGGCTGGGTGGGCCCTGGGCAGTTGAGCTGGGGGTAGCCAGCCCATAGCAGTTAGCTGGAACTGGATGGGCTTTGAAGGCCCTTCCAACACAACTCATTCTATGATTCTATGAATAACTTAATGCGTGTACAAAAGCTAGCAATAATTATTTTTCAAAATACACAAGAAGGAAAAAGCTTGCCAGGGAGTTGCTGTGATCAAGAGGCAATCAAGGCAGAAAAGGGTATCCTGCCATTTCCAAAGAAAGAAGTCTTGTTTTTGCTTGTCTTCATTGAAGACAACATCAGAATGCACCCACAGCAGTAGGCGAGTATGAGAGAATGTTCCAGTCAAAAGGGTTTTACAGAAATAAAAAGAATGGCAGCAAATTCTTAGGACTGGAGAATACTTGCCCAAAAGCTCTGAAATACCCAACAGAACTACACTTCAGTACACAGCTACTGCCCACAACAAGAACCTGGCTTGCTGTTCTTGCAAAGGAAGGGATCCACATTGTGTAACCCAAAGCCGCATTGCTGAGGTATGCATCAGCCCAGCAGTCCTCTGGCTACAATGCACAGCTATCTGGTGAGCTGCAATTTTGCACATCACTTCAGAATGAAAAAAGAAGGACAGAACATAGTTATTCTGCTGCACTGACAAGAACTGTTGTTGGAGATGTGCCACTTGTATTGATCACTTTTTCATTTTTAGAATGGTGATGGTAAATTGCTAAAATGAGTAGAGTTGGCAACGGCAAGTTTTATTTATCATTAGCACTCTAAGCAAAAGCCAAACATCAAAAGGACACAGGAACTGAAAAAATGTGTTCAATATAAGAAACGAAGTCAGTTCCAATAGTGCTAAATACCACACTACTGAGTGATACGTACTGTGCAGTACTCAGCACAACACAGAAAAGTGCCTAAGAGACTGCTGCATAGCAGCAGCTGGCAAACACTGCTGAATTTTGTACTTTAACACGATCTCTCAGAATCAGACTTGAAAACTGGCACCAAAAGTTTGTCCTTTTTTTCTTTCAGGTAAAGTAACTTCTAGTGCTCTCAACCTGGAATTTGTGTAAAAAATAAATATTACATTTAAATAAAGGTAAATAAATACCATAACACTCATGATGGCAGGAGAAACATTACAATGAATAGATTTTTTCAGTGTTGCTCTTTGCCTCCACAATGGGACAGAAGTAAAAAAACAAACAAACAAACAAACAAAAAACCAGAGTACTTTGTCCAGTATTTCTGAGCCCATGTAACAAAGGTAGAAATGATCTGCTTTCTCAGACATAAATACATTCCTCTTCTTAAATCATTATATTTTTTTCTCTATTAAGTTAGAAGTGAAAGATGTAAAAAACCAGGATGGCAAATGGGAATATAATTCAAAATCTAGACCATAACAGAGGAGTATTGTTAAAATATATATCATATCCTTCTTCTGTAGAAGAAGGTATCCATAGTAGCTTATAAACTTGGGATATTTGAGATTATATGGTTGGTTTTTATAGAGTCCTTAACAATACTGCACTGCTGTTTTACATAGAAAAATCAGGCTTATTTTCATTGCTAAAGCATTAAAAGAAAAAAGAAAAAAAGAAAAGAAAACAGAGAGAAATGAGCTGGTGAAAAAAAAAAAAAAGACAAAAAAGACAGCAGGATTTACTTTCAGGTTTGCCCAATTAACATTTAGCAAGGTAAAGTACTGTGCTTACAGTGCAGTGCTTTCACAATATTCAAAAACTTGCATCATTGTCTTTAATTTTAGAATAGAGATAGTACATACTGAAAATCAAACCACCCTCTTTTTCCTTGTTAGAAAATGTCAATGCCAGAGCTTAGTTAAATATGCAACTAAATTGACAGGTCTTGCCCATCAAACTATATTAACAATCGCAGTTCAGCAAAGGCAAGAAGGGATAAATGTGTGTTTGTCCCCCCAACTCCAGGGTCACTGCATGTAAGAATTTCATACACGTCCTTCTGACTGTGTTCAAGTCCTTTATTCTCAGGATTATCAATGGAATAATCTGGGTTATAGAACTGAAAACTTACTGGTTACAGAATGATGTGACAGATTACTAAATTAAGAGATGAACAGATAGCTGACCATATTCAGTTCCTATAAAATGTAATTCATAAAGTAAAATCAAACCACAGAGGAAAACAAAGTTGTAAGCACTATGAAGAATATTTGCCTTTGAAATAGCACATTGGTTATCATGATAACAGTAAATAATCAGTATATAAGCAAAAGCTTTGATGATTTTGTCATCTCATTTAAGCCATGCACAAGAAAAAAAGTGCAGTCCAAGTATTTAATTTAACTATAAATAATGATCCAGTATTGTTCTCAGGGGTTGGTTTTCATTCTCGGCTCCATGCTTTGTTCTAAGAGAGCATATCAGTGTAATGAAATATTTCTGCAGTAACTGGCCTGCAGTAACCAGAAAATGTGTAGTCAGTAGAAAGCAGAATCCCAAGCAAGATAATGGGATTTCTCTTAATTTTATTTGCCACAGATGTAGTTAGCATGCCAATGTTCTTCTTGCAGAGATGCTACTATTTATGTTTTGGTTGCTAATTAACATTGTCACTTAGAGGTACATAATGCTGCTAGCTCAGCTACCATTCCACATAAATCTAATTTGGTCTTGAAGAGTGGTGTCATTTCCATGGATACAAGGAACTGCCTGATAACAGCACAGCAGCCCAATGCACCTGGCAAAAATGTGAAGTTCTGCATCCCATTTGGTGCCTGGTACAGCAGAGGAAGAAAAAACAGAACTCAGTGCAGGTAACAAATCGGTGTCTTTCCCAGTTGCTCCTTCAGCCATGGAAATTCAGTAATAATAAATACACAAATAAATATGATATGGAGAGGATATGAAAACTGGAATGAAAAGGTTTTCAATTGATTTTGGAAGTTTCTAAACTAGGCATCGGAATGGATGGTCTTTGTTGAAACAAATGTTAAGCCTAACTCCTAAAACTTCACGTAGGGAGGGAGTAACATTTCAATTTTCCTCAGCTTTGGAAAGCTTAATTTTACAGCTCCAGAACTCAGTCCTGGAGAAGCACATTCTAGCTGTGATAATAAAGTATACAGAATGAGGATATGGACAACACTGATAAGAAGGCACTAATCCTTATCCTCTGTGAAAAACAATCCAAAAGCAGACTTCATTCTTATGAGAGAAATTATTTTAAATATGGTTGGGACTTAACTATTTTTCAAAGAGAAAGGAGCCCCAAATCATTTTCTTACTAATGCACCATATCACTCAAAAGCCACACGACTTAAAAGCTACTCACAAACAAGAAAAGAAAATAGCAGAATTAAAAAAGATGTATTTTAAAGTGCCTTCGACCAGAATGATAGCAAAAAGTAATTTGAAGAAGCTTTAATTCCAATGAAATACAAGACCCTATTGGAAAATTGCACTGGTTTTGGAATTTCTCCTTTTAATTAGTTTCTGCATCTTGCTTACAACTGAACAGCACAGGGTTTCAGGGCCTCAGCAGAATTCAGCTCATAAAGTTCTATTCAACTCACACCAGCATAATTTATAGCCAAACTCTGTGCCGCAAAGAACATAATGTTAATGATCTTAGAATCTGTTAGACCTCTGGAACAACTGAGAATTACTGCTCTGTCTGTGTACACATTGGAAACTCCCGAAGATTAAGGCCTGAAAAATGAACTTCTGTCATTTTTCACAACCTAATCAAATATGTCAGTGCCTCAAGGGGCAATAGCTACATCTCAAAACAACATTATCAGGCACAGACAGGAAGACACAACAATAAGTGTCAGTGTCCTAGCCTGGTCCATCCTGAAAACATAGCCTACAAAGATGTCACTTCACTCTTCTGAATAGGACACTGCAATGGGAACAAAGCATAGAAAAAGGCAGCATTTATCACAGTAAAATCTTCTCGCACGTCTCAGATGACCTTCAATTTGTGATCTGTTGTAAAAATACCAGAAACCAGCAGTGAGACTCATCAAAGTTTATTGCCAAACTCAAAATTTAAGCCAGCCAAGATCTGAGAAAGCTCAAAATTTTAAAAATAAGATTTTAAAACTTTCAATTGTTTTTGCAAAAGTTAGTCATTAAAACCTCTTCAGAAAGTGTGAAACTACAATTCTCTTGCATTACTAGCTGAAGTGAAAACAGTTAAAGTTTTCTTTGTAAGATAATCATCTGAATTTTTAGGTGCTCAACCTGAAAAAATTACAGTATTCGCCTATAACTTCTTATATTTCTCATATTACCCAATCTGTCAAGGATTTCAACTTGCACAATCAAACCATCACAAGTTCTTTTCTTCTCCAAAGACTTAGCAACATTTTTTCCCTCCTGGAGAATAGGTCTTTAACATTTACATGTTTTAAAGGCAAGACGTGCACTTACAGAAAGCATTGTAGAACATCACTTTATAGCTGCATGTACCAACATCAACAAAAGAACACCTGTCAGAAAATAAACATCTCTATCTTATATACTAAACCATGAGAGAGTAATTTTCAATGTAAATGAGACCTGAATATTTTGCTCCTGCCTGGCAAGAATCTCCAAAAGCAAATGAAGCAAAAAAGACTGACACTATTACTCACTAAAAATAGAAATGTCTCACATGCTCAAACATTTGTTTAGGATAAACTTTAAGAGGGCAAGATAATTAAAAATATATATCTGCTTTTTTTAATATACTGTGATAAGAATATTTATTGACATAAAAAGCAAATTTTGGCCTTAAGATTTAAGTGCTGAAGGCCAGAATATATCCCTTCCACTTGCATTTAGAAGATGTATAGAAATGTGCATGATACCCAGGCACACTCAAATCATGAAATGAAATGTGTTCGTGTGCTTGGCTGAACACTGGCCAACAGTTATAGGACATTACAAGATAGGCCCCTGGATGGAAAGACATGCAGTATTTTCAGTTCAACGTAGGTAATGCTTACATGATACCTTCACTAATGGGAATAGGGATTACAGAACCTCAACCACCATTAATAATGACTGGGGAAATATTGCTGCAAAGTCATTTGGTTTCAGAGAAGCTACAAAACTTGACAGTGAACACCAAAAAGATCAGAGGCAATGAAAGAGATCCACAAATGTGTAATTTTTCTGAAGCCTCATTACATTTATAGCCATTCTAAACTTTTCTGGGACTTGAGTGATGATTTCTGGAAACTGTGAAGTGGACAATTCAAGATGTGCACTACAGACCTGATTGATTACTGCTATTATTCACTGGGTGCATCTGAACACTATGAGGATTATGTGCATATATGTATAAGTATGTGCAAGCATATATTATATAACATACTATCTATATCAAAAGAATATCATGCACATAGAACTGAGAAACAAGCAATTAAGAAATGGAGGAAAGCAACTGATTCCTCTACAGCTGAAAACAGGGAAGTATCAACTTGCCAGAACTCTAAGCAGTGCACAAGACAGATGGTAGGCAGTGTTGCTAACAATGATAAAAATGGAGAAAGACACTACTATTCCACAGAAATTTCAACATCCTTTGGTAAGGTTTGGATTCTAGAGCCAGAATTGGTCGTAGAACCCAATGCAAGAAGCAAAACTGGAGAAAAGTTTGCATTTGAGAGAACAGTACTCTTGGATACAACCTCAGTTGCCAGTTCTACTAAGCCTGAGCCTCAAGCCATTGTTCTAGTGATGGTTTCCTGTGTAAAGGGCAGTACATAAAAAGTACATAAAATAAATTGTATTGCATCTATGCCAGAAAAGACTATTTGTTGCAGCCACACCATGACTCCTAATTTTTGAGGATTTGGAAAAAAACTAAAGTGATATGTTAGGCATTCTTCCATTTTTTAAGTCATAGAGTGCCATTTTGAGGCAATTATTAAATATGTCCAGTGGTTTATTCTTTTTAAACACATAAGGCAGAACTATAAAAAATGATAAAGCCTTAAAAATGCAAACATGTACAGCCTTGCAAGGAAAAAGATTCAGGTGAGAAAACTAAGAAATATAGTTATTAAATAAAATTATCCTGATCCACTTATTTGTTTAGGTTTCAATCCCTCAACAATAAAAGTGCAGGTACTAATGTTTATGCAAACAAAAAACTCCCAGAACTCAGCAGAACTGTTCACGTGTCTGAAAGTATATAAGTGAAAATAAGCATTTGCAGACCTGGCTCTTTCTTAATGTAATACTTCCCAAACTGAGGATAATTAGCCCACTAAATTGAAAAAAAAAAAAAAAAAGAAACCAACAAAGAAGTAATGGGCTGAAAGTATAAAGTTTTGAATGAAATTGTTCCAGTGCCCACTGCAGTTTTCGGAAAGACTCCCATTGAGTCCAATAGGCTGCAATCAGGCTCATATTTCCACAAGTCTCAAAAACCATTTAGCCTCGAAAAAAATTATTACTGACTTCTAGAAATAGATTCAGCAATTTCTTTTAGGACTTCTGCGAACTTTTCCATTTAGTTTGTAATTTGGTAAAAGAATTTTCTCTGATTATCGTAAAATCAATAGATTAAGACATATATATATATATACATACACATACAATATATATATATATACATACACATACATATATAATGATTACTGATGCAAATTTAACTTTCAGATTCCAGGAAAAAATTTTAAGATATTTTTGTAAGCTGGCATTGATTTTTCACTGACCTCTCCAGCTGCAGTTATTGCATCTTTAGGTATAAATGCATACACAAAGAAAAAAAAATGAATCTTTATGAGGCTTTTAGAATCTCCTTAGACAGAAAACTGTACACATCTCTCTATTTATAGAGCCCCAGTTAAAAAGGATTTTTAAGCTTCTCTCCAAATCTACAGTTCTTCAAAAAGCTACAGTGAGAGGACCTTTAACTGACACAATGTGATAGCAAGTTCAGAGCCTGAGGCATTGCTTTAGCAAGGTAACCACATGCTTATACCCAAGAATAAGGGAAAATTCAAATATTTAAGTTTTGATGAGCATGAAAATATAATGCAGATACAAGTCTAGGTTTGAAGTAGTTTAATCCCTCTATTGTGGAAGCTACATTTGTAACAGTAAGCCACTAAGATGGATTTGCTTTCCTGAAAAATCTGTTTAAATGTTATAAGAAATCAAGAGGGACGTTGTCCCATACAAATCCTTTGCTCTTCTAACCTTCATAGCTGTCTTTTTACCTACTAAGTAATTGTCAGAGTAATAAAATGTACAACTATTTTGGGTACCCTATCGCTTCAACTCATCTCAGCTCTAACTCAGAGCCTTATTAAAAGCTAATATTAAAAAAATAATAATAATAAAAAATCAGATTTTGAAAAGAAAATTACAAAGCCTACTTTTCCACTAATCAAGCAGCAAGTGTGTTTTCTTACTCACTGGAATAAGTGCATTAAAACCAGATTCCCCATTAGTCTTCAGTTAATCCAGTTAGTACTCTGCATTTGTATAAATAGGGTCAGATCTTGGTCATAAAGGATAACACTATAGAGGATAACATCAGTAAAGGAAACAGCAAAACACATCCAGATTAGAATATCAGAGCAGTTTTTTACCTACCAATTAGATTTCTACAAAGAATAAAACTCATTTTAAACAGAGAAGGCAGATAAGCAGGCTTGGTTCCCTTTGGTTGGGCTGTGCTGCAGAAAGGGATGTATTTGGCTCTCAAACTTATAGCTGGCTGGTTCTGTTTCATACACATTGTGGCCGTTGGGTCAAAACAGCAGCACTGTTCTTCTGGTTATGTTTTGCTAGTACACAAATTAAACTGATGGATGCTTCTGAGATCTGCCTCCAGCTTTTTCTGCTAAAAGTCATGCAGAGAAGTAGGTGCTCAGAAGATTTGGTATCTCCCATGAATTTGGCTTAATTGACTACATTCATTGGACAGATGACTTCTGTCTCTCAAAGTAATATGAAGATGAATGCTAGCAGAAAAAAAGAAGTCCACAGAGTGGAGGTCCATATGGATGGGACAGATTGGGGACATTTAGCAGAAACGAAAAGAAGCCATTCATCATGTACTCTCCTGTTTCCCTTTTTATTCCAGCACTGCAGAAGAAGTTTCTTTTGCTTAAATGCATTTGATTAACTCATCGGACATGAATGAGAAGGTAGCACCTAGACAACACTGAAGGAATTAACTGCAATTTCCCAGGTTTATGGATGGTGTTTGTGTCTTTGTGGGTTCTTACTTAGAAAGGAACTCTAAATACTCCCATTTTAGTATCAAAGTTAGTATCAGAGACTGGCTGAAGGGTTACACTGCATTTGTTGATCATTGTAATAAGGCTATACGTGGAAAGCAATATATGAGGGGGAAAAAAAACAAACACAGATTTTCCTGAATATGAAATAATGAGGAGGGAAAAAAAAAAAAAAAAAAGAGAGAGAGAAAAAGGAAACAAAGAAACAAAAAATAGAAGCATCTCCCAAGCATTTTTCATAAATTGAGGCACAGATTCAAAATTGAAATTCCTTAGACTGTATAAAAGGATTCATTCTCCCCCAAGTTAGGAGATGTGCTTTTTATCCTTTAAAGAGCCCACTAGCTGTACATATTGATAAAGTGTTTCCTTCTCCAGCCCAAGGAAGATTTTAAACTTTCAAAGGATTACAGGATTTTATATTGTTAGTGGATAAACCTAATCTTCTGCTACCCATGTTCTGGAATCCCTACTAATGAAAAAAAGAAACCAAGGATTAAAAGCTAGTGGTATTACAGCTGTCAACATATCAGCCTTAATTTTTCACAAGCTTTCACATAGGTACATTAATGTGTCTGGAGTCTTTTGCTGAAAGTACTTGATCAGTTTCCCAGTGATAAGATAACTGGAAGTTAGATTATTTTTGTTAAATTATAGCACATTCTTGTAAGTACACTAGATTCACTTTAAATTTTTCTCTCTCTCTTAAGTCATAGATATTTGGAAAGCTATAGTCATATGGAATGGAAAGGAACACAAAGGCATCGTGGTAAGAACTGTTATTACAATATTGACCAGCAGTTTTGTCTGTCACAGTGCTCTGACAGCTGCTGAAAGGGGTGAAACATAAAATGTGTTGTGAGGCAAAGATTACCTTTTTCCTCATGATGTTGAAATAGTGAAATAAATCCCAAGCTTGGCAAATAAGTCCTGCAACTCCTTGATGCTGCGGGAGGTAGAACAGCTGCCAGCTGCTGGGACTCTGCAACCAATGTTAGCATTCACACTGCATGTTATGACATGACTGTGGCAAAAGAATAGCAGGGCGAATGCTACATAAAAAGCAGCGTCCTTATTTAAAGTTCACATCAAAAACACAAGAACTTACAGAGATGAGAAATTAGATTTTAGATTTAGAAGGAAATTCTTGAGAAAGCAAGTCAGCTTCATGGCCTTTGTATGCTAGTTGAGATTTTGTTAGCCAGGGTAAAAAGGAAATGTATGTGTCCCCAGATATAAGCAGTGGACATATTCTTTACATAACATGCACAGCTGTATGTTGTACCCCCAGCAACAGAAATACACATCCATATAAATTATTCCTATTGCATGTGGCTGAGCAGTAAAACAAACTTAAGGCCATTAAGTCAGGGTCAATTTAGTGAAGCTTATCCTGAAAGTCCATGCTACAGACAATGGGAGACAATGTGGAATCTGCAGGAAAGGAGAGAGAAGTCAAGAAAAAAGGAGCAATGAGTAGGCAGGGAAGCAGGCCTACTTGGGTTCTCTCAGTTCCATAACATTTGCATGAACACATCAGCAGTTTATTCAGCTCCCTCTGGAAGAAAACTTAAGAAATATGCATTGACCTCATGGCAGCAAGGCATCTTGGGGCACCCGAGAAAACATGGGACTTCTTCTTAGTGACCCTATGTGGTGAATAATCAGCAATCTCTGCTGTAGGGAAGGCAGAATTTCCCCCTTTCCTCCCCTGAACTCCAAGAAAAAAAAGCCAACTCCCAGGCAGCTAACCAAATAGGTATTGAAGTTTCCTCTCACATACTCAGATTGTTCTTGGATAAATCAGAAGAAAGTGCTCAAAAAGAGCTGTGTTGTGAGGGAAAAAGCAAGTGATCCTTGGAAAAATCCTCACATCTCTCTTTTACATTGATCCAAGAAGCTAATGGGCAATTAACTACTGCAGTAGTACACTGCCACCTAGAAGAAGCACTTCTAGACATCACAGACATCCCATGTGATTATTAAGGAGCAAAGATGCCATCACACTGGCCAGTTCTTTGCAGCTTGACCTTTGAATGTTAAGTTGTCGCCAATACGCACACCTACCAGGCAAATGACTGTGAGAGCAAAATGCAGTAAGAGACATTATAACTGAAGAAAGATACAGGCTGATGTCAGAAACTTGGAATACCTTTCATATTAAAACGTTAACCTACACTGATTTACTGCATATGCGTATCTTCCTATTGTGATAACAAATTGACAAAAAAGACTTTGAGGATCACCAAAGGAAATAAAATTCCTACAAAGGTTTCTGTCTGTGAAAGCCCTTTCAGAAATATAAAAGTGCAATCTACATATTTTCTTTGTCACCAAACACTCCCTGATCATCTGATGTGTCAAAAGATGAGAGGTTTAAAGCAGAACCTGCTGCATCTGAATGCTTTAATTCTTAATGCTTAAGTTACACCAACTCAAAATCTGTCCTAGGAGCTCATTTCAGACACAAAAGTTGTGAATGCCATATCAGAAGCAGGAAATGACTAAAAGGTTTGGACCACAACTCTAGTGAAATCTAAAGCAGTTTCACACTGTATATGAAGTATGTATTTTTACAAGGAGTTCCATTTTACTCTTTAGATGCTTCCCTGTACAAATGAACAACTTAGCATTTCCATTTAATTTAATCTACTTTGTAAATTTTATTAACGAATTAATTCTCCCTCTGAAACAACAGAATCCTTTGTCTTATACTTGCAGTTGAGCACTTAAATAAATAATTAAACAAACCTTAGCCATGGCCCTCAAATCATCTAAAGCAATGGGGAACTCTCAATCAGAAATGTGAAAGGTTGCTATTCTTTTTAACCATCACTTACTACCAAATGAGCGTTCAGTCTTCATTTATTGCTAAGAAATCTCTGCAAAAAACACAGCATAGTCTGTGTATATATCAGATAATGTAAACAAAGGAAATACAATCTCCCTATGAATATTGATATCAATACAGTAAATACTTCAGCATCACTAACACTTTCAAGGAATTATTTTACTGGTACTGCCTAATCCAAGAATTATACCAGAAAAAAAGTGTTTTATTATATGATAACAAAACTCAAAGCAAATCTGGGATGAAATGTTTTATCAGAAATGATGATTATACTGAGAAGTGCAGTGAGCCATTTAGTGTTCAGATAGTGGGAATATGCGATGCTGGCTTTCTGAACAATGCAGATTGCCTTTTAGAAAAGGATGAGCTGTTTCTGGCTAAAACAATCCTTTCTACAGTACAGTACCTTTGCAGGGAGATACAAAAACACGGAACTCCAGGGGACTGAGAGGTCACTGCGCAGCACTGACAGCTGTGGTGCCAAAGGCAGCAACAATTATATCATTCCTAAAACACTTTCCCTTCCTATTGAGAACCCCAACAACTGAAAATTGAAAACTTCTCAGACTTACATCATTATCCTTGATTTAGAAAGCATTACCTAAAAGATCATTCTTTCCTTCTGTGATTCAAGTGTGTTGTTACAGTCACCATAGAATTGGCCACAAACTTTTCAATTTCGGAACAATCTTATTGTATTAAAATATTATCATGCCCACTCTCACATCTGTCTTCAAGCTAAAAATTCTGATATTTTTAAATCTTCCTACACATTTCATGATTTTTAGACAAATCTTGCTCTCCCTTGAGCCCTCAGTAAATGGTGGTTCAATTCATTCTTGAAATTTCTTGTCCCCAAATTAGATACCATTCAACATCAAATACCAATGCAGAGAGCAGCACAGGTTTGTAATATGTAGAGTACAGCTATGGTTTCTTCATACTGGGCTAGTAAAAGATGTGGTTTAGGAGTGCCCTCTTTGCTTCAGAAGCATGGTCCTTGTTCAAAGGTTAAGATCCCTAATTCTTGACTCATTTCTAAACTATCAAAAACTCATGTTTTTCAGAAAAAAAAATGCAAATAACAACAATAACTTAAATCAGTTCCTTCTCCACTTATTTGGTGTTGCTGGTTATCTTTTTGTAAGTGGGATAACAGCCACAATTGACTGCTGAATTTCATCCTACCTTTTTAGACTGTTCTTTCGTCAATTGATCACTTCCAATTTTAATTTCGTTCTGCAAAGTACTGTCTGTTCCTTCCATTCCACTGTTTCCTTTCAGCAAATCTTACAAACTTACTATCTGTTCTATCCCCTGGGTTTTCCATTATGACCTTTTTCATTACATTTTACTGAGTAAAACCAAAACAAGGAATTGAAAAGGGATTTCAACCAATACTTCCTTTGTTTTGACAACAAACTATTATTTGATGACTACTCTTTGATTATCCAAACAGCTTTTTGTATTCCAGTGTAAGTTTCACTAGGACTATAGGTCTGTACTGTGTTCATAAATTCATCTTCTCAAAAAATATAGAAAAGTTTTGCTAAAATCACAAGCGGAGAAAGTTTCTCTCTCTCCTGCAAAGCTGCAGAAGAGAATTACACTGGTTGCAAAAAATATGCTCCTGACAAATCCTAGGTTGAAGTTACTACTCTTCTCTTTTCCTTCCATTTCAGATACTCATAAAACAGGACTGGAATATTGCTCAGGGGCTCCTTTTTTTCTCTTGCTCCTTTCATTTTAATGAGAGTTTTAACATTTATTCTTTTCCAGTATTTATTATCTCTCTTGTTATCCATAACTCTTCAAAGTTAGTGTTCTCAGGTTGCTGTGGTATCTCTATTCTAGACTAGATCTCACATCTTTCTACCTATGTAAAAGGAAACTAAAAGGCACTTGCATCTTGTTAGTTTCAGTCTATATCAATGATAGTCTGTCCTATAAATACACTAGAGCGTGAGGAAGGCTCCTGTATTTATGGAACAGCTTCTGGCCATGTGTGATGCTGAGATGCATGTAGACTTACGTGGGAGGTGTGTAGGAGCAGAGGCAGAGGCAGATTACAAGTTCTTGCTTTTGACAAGACTTTTTTTTCCTCCCTCCCTCTAATCACCTTGTTTTTGGAAAGATGCATAATAAAAATCTCCAGGTATCTCATCAAAAAGAGGTTTTTTGACCCTCTGCCCTTTTAGTACAGAAATTTCCATGGAAAATGACAGTTTGGTCCATGTTCACTGAGCAATAACAGCACCTATTTAACAAAAATATGAGCAAACTGGTAATTAGGGCAAGATTTCTCATTTATCCTCTCCCTTTCTCTGTGCAAATTGCCCATAGGCATTAAAAATATTCTTTTTTGTTAAATCTGAGTAGCAAACACCCACTGAAGAAAAGGAATATCTTTAATAAACATTACTTCTTTCTTAAATGAAGTAACCTTTTTTTCCCCAGGCATCAGGGGTGGCTTACCAAGTAAATGCAAGGAAGAAGGGTGCTTTTATTTTTATGTATAAATATTTCATGTGAAATTTGTGACTCTTTCAAGTTCTTTACTCTATTGAGCTACTTATTACCTCAAACTACCACAATCTGTCTACAGCATAAAACCTTGGAAATTAAAAGAAGTGAAGCATCAGTCTTACGTCCCCAACAGTTCAGACTCCAGATGCACAAACGAACACCTGAATGCCATCAGCATACCTTTTCCGTTACATAACAGAAAGCAAATGTAAAGAAAATGAAAACCAAATATGATGTCCAACCAAATTCCCCAAGCCTGCATTCTTCAGGGTCAGGGTTTGATTGTGTTGCAATAGAGAATTAACCTGGCAAACTGGAGAAAAGTCGAGCCACAGAGTGCTTGGAAATTTAAACTGCACAGAGAACAATAATCCACGGTCATGTTGAAAGGATGAAGTCTGAATGAGAACACTGCATTATTTATAAGCTAATTATGAACATGAATATTTTTTTTCTCTGCACTGTGACCTGAGGCTCGAATGCCAAGGAGCCTGAAAAAACATGATGGTTCAGATGGAATTAACTTTTAAAAGAACATTTTCACAGCTTCAGGTCTTTTTATGAGTATCAGCATGGCTCAGGAATGAGCAGAGTGGAATCACTAGAGAAACTTTCTAATTAAGCAAACATTTTAAAAAGATGCTTCACCTCTAAACATTTATCTATGCTTGAAAATAGCAATAAATAACAAAAAGCTGAACTGTACTAAAAACTTCATGCATAAAGGACAGATGTCTATCCTTGACACACAAACTGAGTCTGACAGGTGGATTACCCAGCTCCCTGATTTTTGACTCAGCCTCTTACATGGACTTTCTTGATGAAGATTTCCTCCACAATACAGACATTCTCCCATTCTCCTGTCACAGCCCTCACAATCCACCTTCACATTTGGAGCAGGGCACAGGCTACAAGTCATCACTCATTATCTGGGAGGAATCAACCACCCACATAAATATTTTTTCAATTTTTCACTTTGTGTGTTTCTTTTGGTAATGGTGCTCTGCCTTGATATTCACTAAGATGACAAGATGCCTGTATTTAGAGGATGAAAAGAAAATGAAAAATATGTTGCCTACAGAAACACAGGAAAAAGATATACAAATTAAGAGTCCTGTCTGGACAAAAGCAGCCTCCAACAGAGAGCCATAAAAAACAACTTAAAGATTAATTCAGATAATATCCCAAAATAGCCCTGGCACTCTTCTGATTCATGTCCTGTATTCCTAAAGCACAAGTCCTCCGTTCTTAAAATTTCATGCTATTTGCATAAGGCAACTTTTGGGAAAGCAACTGTTTTTTCAAAGTATCTTAGAAAAAAAGTCAGAAAAAAAACCCACACATGTACTATCATACCCACAAATTCTTTTGTCTGCTGCTAAAACCCTAAGATCCAGTGCAACCAAAGAAAAACCAAGTTTGTTGTCCAGCCCTCGTGCCTGCCTATTCTCAGGTCATACATCCCCTTCTGCACCATAATCCTGAAGGCCTGCGTGGCTACAGCTTTAGTCTCATTGCTTGCTCTTTGCACACACAGCGATGGTGGGTCATTCCTTCCCCATCCATTTGCAAAAAAATCCACAAAACTAGTTGTTATTGGCCAGCTGTCAGTTACAGTGTTAAAAACTCGCGTGCCAAGCAGGCAAAGCTGCATCAGCCACCGCTGAGCTATTTGAAGACCTGCCAAATAACAGCCATCTCACTTAGGGTGAACTAGGAAGCATCAGAGCCAACGTCAAAAGCAGAGCTAAGCTACCATTTTTTTTCCCAAATAAATGAGTTCTTCATTCACAGCTTAAAATAATTTATATAAAACATAGGATGGAGCATAAACAAAGTTATGCAGCCAAAAACTAGAAAAAACTAGAAAAACTCCCAGCAGTACAGTCACACTTCAGACAAAATCACTAATATGAAGCACCAATATGCCTTCATAGCAAAGAAGTAAGTTCTTTGATGCACTGGAGTATAGATAAGACTGAAAGAAAAAAACTTTTAATTCCTATTTTTTATAATTTTTTTAAGAAGTGTAAACTTTCTACAAATTTTTTCGGGGAAAAAAAAAAATTGTATTTATCACTCACATTGCTGAAGCCAGAAACGAGAAGCCTCCCATACATGTGTAATGTTTCCTTTTACAAAAAATAAAAAAGAAAAAGCTGGCGTTTTTAAAGGAAATAATGCTGAGCAGATCCAACTAGGCTACTCGAGGTGTCCATCACTAGATCATGGTAACTGTGTGTCTCCCAGCATATCTATCCTTATTTCTTTTTGAGGAAAGTCACTACTTTTTAAGTCAAGTGTATTTAAGTTACACTGTCAAATTCAACAGGACAAGCTTAAAGTCAAAATTTGTCTCATATCTGTAAACTTTTCCTGTAATGCCTGGAACTGCTTTTGGTAACTGAAGTCACAAAACATTTTGTTTGCCCTATTGACAAATAAGATGAATTACAGCAATAATTTAAATCACTGTTGCTTCTTGCTACCTTAATCACAATCAGATAAGAATAGGCAAAAGTCACAAGAATTCTATCTGGAATGCTATGGTCAGCTTTTATCTCAGTGTTTGACAGTCATTAGCAGGAACTTCTTCAAATGTCCCTCCTTGAAACGTCCCTCCTTTCTCTCCTCGAGTGTATAATTTCCAGGAAGACCCTTCATCATCTAATCCACTTATTACCGATAATTGTTGCAGTTAAATCTTACTGAAATGTATTCTGTGGCCATCTTTATCACACGAAATGCACCCTTCTTACAAAACAGCCATGCATTCCTCCATAGCAGATTTCACATCTCTGCCTCCAGAGAAGGGAACAATCCCCAACTACTGCCACTCACTTCCTGAAAAGACATAACAACTCATGCAGCGACGCCGTGCTTCATTTGCCCATCTGTGAAGTCAGGCCATATAATTACTTCTTCTCACAGAATCAGATATGCATTAATTAATGGATATGAAAAGACTCATGTTACAGAAAACACTACAGAAAATGTATTTATCTTGTTTCTCAGACTTTTTGGCACGTTGGGTACAACAATATCTAATACACTGCCTCTATTCCCTGTCAGAAATCCTACACACTACCTAAAATTTAAAACTGATGAACGTATATTGGGTCTCTGTTTCAATGAAACTAGTGAAATCTAATGTATGGAAAGATTTGCAGAAGGAATAACAGCAGAATAATAACCCTTTTGCAAGAAAATTTCTCCGGGTTTTACTATTTGTTGTTTAAGGAAAAGAGCAGCAACTCCCTCTATAGGGGAAGCCTGTCCTAACAGGAATGCACCAGTTAGCTCTCATCCTCCATCTTTGTATCTTAATCTGAGGGTGTCATTTTGCACCATCGATTTTCAAACAGAAATTCCCACTGAGCTCAATGGGGTTTTCTGTTCAAAAATCAATGACACAGTATGGCTGGAGTATTTAAATTAACCTTGAACTCTGCTTTAATCTACTTTATTTCCTGCTTCTTTTGCATGGGGATAAAGACTGTTATTTTTATGTCTCTACTGACTACATTCTAAGAGATTAAATTAGCCAGACCCCATGCAACTACCAAGAGTTATCTTTTTTTACAGTTTTAAAGATAAAGCTTCTTGATATGTTGATTCTCCATAAAACGTCACAGTGGTAGAGACAAAGTGCAGTTCAGCTGTGTAGCGGGGGAGAAAGCAGGATGCAGCAGACTCAGAGTGAGTACTAATACACTGGGAAAACTAAGAGTCTATTGAAACCAACCTAGAAATGTGGTTTCTTTCCAACCCTGTGTATTGCTTTTCATTCACTTTGTAGTCAGAGCACATGAGAATTTGTTCGAAGGATGTTTACTGTACTTTTGCAAGCTCCTATGTGTGATGCAGTGGTTTTCACTCAAATATAAATCTTCTGGCTCTCTATAGAGACTTTGGGACTATTGGGATACACACACACAGAAGCAATTTCTTCTCACCGAAGAAAATTAGAAATGTCATTTTTTAGAGTATTTGTTTTTTCTAGTGCAGAAAATGCTTTCTACAGCCTCATTTAATTAACTTACGTAAGAAAGAAAACATTCCTATAGCTTCTCCAATTGTTTCTTGTAATTTTCCTGATTGGCTTCCTCACTAATTCACCATGAAAGCAATGCCAGTGCCTTGTCCTGTTGCTTTAAGGTTTTATGTTATTCTCATGGATCACAGCCATGAATTGGTTTGGCCCCTATGGTTTAGATTTGATTCTACTTTATCTCCAGTGAATAAAAAAATGTTGAAAGGAATCTAGTTCTACGCGGCCTGATAATCATTCCTTATCAGCTCAGCTAAGGCATCCTACAATTGAGGAACTAAATTAGGAATCAGGAGCAAGTTTATTCTTGCCACCTTGTAAACAGGGACATAAAGGATATTTTTGAATATAGTACAGCCTTTTTCATGGAGGGGTGCTTGCGTGTGTTTGTGTAAGCAGATTTCATTGCTCAGAAGGGACAGACATCTCTCACAATGACACCAAGAATGAATTATCCTGGAAAAAAAGCCAAAACCTTTCAATAGTCACTAACTATCCTGAGGTAATTCTGCTTAACCCACTCTCCAGTTCCTCCTCCACACACAAATGTAACAGCTGTTGAGGCTTCAGGGCTGCAGGGACACACATAGGTACCACAAATATACTCTTTGCTTTAAAAGAAATGCTCCCTTCAGAGGCAGAATGAAATGCTTATGGCAACGTGTGCCAGCTCAGTTCCTATGCAAATCTATTGCAGACTTATTGACTTCACTGGATGGAAATTTGGGATGATTTAAGAACACTACTGCAGAAGAAACTGTGAAAGGCAGAACAAAACTTTATGCTGCTTTAGTGGACATCAATATTCATATCTAAGTATCTTAATGCACATCTCCTTTGCTTTATGCCAGCTGTATATGCAAAAAGAGCAGTAGTTAAAGCTGATTGCTCTTCCATTTCCTACTTTGAAAGGAGAAATCACTTGAAAAGATTATAACCACAACCTCTGATACTCCTTCAAAACGCTTCAAAACACAAAGGTGAGAATTTTAACACATACTTGATTTCTTAAAAGTAGCTGGTGCAGCATGTAGTGTCAGAGATCATCAACCAAATTGAGTTAACATTAATCACAAACTACAGTATCCTGTGCTTACCTGTAGGACTTCTGCTCAAAGAACTGTTCTACAGTGATTGTAGTCAAGCAAGTTTGCTGTCACTTGGTGATATAGTAGCATCTAGTCAGCCCCAACATAAGAGATATACAGAGTTCATATAGTGAATAATGCTTCAGGCACTGATACCTTACTACCTTCTGAATTGAGCAGTGATGTTATTACACTCTGTTCTAATACAGACTTCAGAGAAACAATACAGAAACAGCCATTATTTCTGAGACGATAAACACAGTGAGCACAGAAGGTTGAAATCACTTGGAACACCCTCACAGACAAGGGTCCAACAGCAAATCCGTAACATGGCTATTGTTCCAAGTTTTATAACTATTACCTGATTGTAATTGTGGTGCTGAGAACTAGTTTTCCAGTTCCAATTCAATCTAAGGATTGCTATGCATCTTCTCAGTATGGATAACCTTACATGAAGGATGAAAGGGGCTGTAAAAATACTTCTTAAATCATTAATTTGAAATCTGCAGCTTGTTTTAACATTCCGGTTGTATGAATTTCATTCATTCCATTGTCTGCTATCCAACCTGATCAGAACAATGCCTGTACCTCAATAGGAGCCCGCGCCTGCTAAGTTCTGAGTACTTGCAGAGCTTAATCGTGTCACATTTAAGTAATTGCTCACTGTCCCAGTTAAATGTCTCACTGTCCTATTAAGACAGTGAGATATTATCCTGATCTCAGACAGCAGGAAAGCAGGAGATTAAGCAGGATATTGTAAAAGTGATGAAATTGGAAGAGAAGATCTCCTGGTGGAAGCTAGCTGAAATCTAAGCAGAGAAACTTCAAATTATTATTCAATTAATTAAATAAATATATAACTAAATAAAGAATAATAAAATTCCTTCCTACTATACTTCCCTAAGGCTGAAAGATGTTAATAGGCTTCATGAAATTGTATTTAAATCTTAACTTTCTCCTTTCTAACAGTGCTGTTTAGGTATGATATGAACAGCCTTTATTTTATTATTGTTAGGTCCACAAAGTCAGCCATCTCCTAATGTATACTGAACATTTTTCCAGAAGAAAGTGTCTTCTGTTAGCATTGTAGTGAAACTGATATCATTAGTTACTAAACACTACTACTGCAGATACATCCAGAAATAATTTTAAATACATAAACCCATGTTGCAGAACTTTAATAATAATTAAACTAGATAGGCATTCAGAAGAAACAGAACTTTTAAATGAGGCTTGCAACAACTAGGGTCACAACAGGTGACAGACAGTAGGAGAAGGATACCAGCATACAAACAAAGTGTAGGCTCATGGGAATGTCTCTGAGAGAAGCTGTTTACAAACAGCCAAGCTATACCCTGTGAGAAACATCTGCTTTGCCAGCAGCATGCCATCAGTTGGAAAGATAAGACTGCAAGTAGCATATCATTTTCACCCTTTGTGTAAACGTGTATAATAACCATTCACTTATAACTGTCTTTTTCTTTCTTCAGGAAGAAGCAAGCAAACTAACTTCTCTTTAACTGACCTGAGTTGTAGAGCAAATGCCCTCTGCAAATACATTTTTCTGCAAACCCTTCACATAGAGAAACATGCAGCTGTAACATTTTTGTTTCCCTTTTTATTCATCTTTTGAACTGATCTCCTGAGAAGAAGAACAAGCTCAGCATAAGTCATCTGAGGTGTTTTCCTTATGGTAAATAAATAGCTCATCCTTTCTATGAAAACCCATGGGATGTTGGGAATAAACATTTTTTACAGTATAAAAATCAACAGCCAGAAACACTTTATCAAACTTTTAGGATCTATCACAGTTCAAAATCTCTACAAGTATCTGAAATTTCACTTTGTATAGCCCGGTGTAACACTTTAAGTTACACAGAGGGGTCAATGACTCGTGCTTTGAGATCAACATATTAATATTCATTTCTTCAAACACGCTATTTTCTTTAGAGAATAGACTAAGTCAATAAGAAAGATTAAGTCATTCTTCCATTCTTCGCTGCCTTTCTTCTGAGATGTAGAACTGCAATTTAAAATACAGATAATAAGTTTTAAGTTACTTATACCTATGGCTCAGAGAGGTGATACAGACTTCTATTCTAGTGGCTTTTCCATCTGTAACATATCAACACAGACCAAGACCTCTTGTAACAAAGAGATTTCCTTGTAAATTAAGCTGCAGTCATTTTCAGGAGTATTTAATGCCATGCCAGGTGTGAGACACATCCAACATACATTACCTCTCTGTTCAGCATTGCAAATCTTTCACTTGTGCAGCACTCTTGAGAGTCCCAGCACATAACTTATCTGCAGTGCAAACTCTCTTTCCAGTTTCACAGCACAGGATTTATATTATGATATTGGCCCATTCTAGCAAAGTGATTCTGCCCTACTTCTTGACTTGAGCAGTCTCACCCTTCTTCTGCTCTTTTCTTTTTGGTGAAAAAACACAATGTACTCAAAAAGTGAAATTTACATGAATGTATGTGAGCTCTATGGCATGATTGTATCGTATTCTTGGTTCTCTTGCACTTTACCCACTAATCTATTGCTTAAGATCAGTAAATTTTAACAGTGACTATTTTTACTGTTGTCTTATCCCAGTAGTATCACCTTCCCCCCTTCCAGTCCTGCTATCCCCATTAGTTGTACCTGTCCCATTTCTCGTTCCAGCTGCCACCCCAGTGAGGCCACAGCCTGCTAGAAAAAAGATTCAAAGTGAGGCTGAAAATTTACTGTCTTGTAGGTAGCCTTGAACATTAGTGCCAGGAGATTCAGCCTCACAGAGTAAAGGTTCCCAGCTTTCCCCTGGGAATGCTTATGCTGCTCCTGAGAACTTACGCTACAAAGATCAGTCTCAGTGTTCCCCTTTGTGATACTTGCATAATGAGACTGATAAAGCACAAGAACAATGAAATAAATCTTCTCAAATAAATTAACTTAAAATATCTTACAGTATTTATAAGTTGGATTTTTCTGTCTACACGCAGCACTGTACCTACATACCAGCCATCTGGAATGACATGGAGTGGCTGCATTACTTCCAGAGTACAGAAACTTGAAATCAAGATACACAAAGTTTTGTTTATTAAATGACAGGTTTCTCAAAATTGTATCCCCTTAGTAACTACTAATTGCACACTGTTACAGGACACAGTTTTGTCAGTCACTGCATGCTATTAATGTTAGTACGACTAATAAATAAACATTAATTTTTAAGCAATACAGCTGCAGAAGATTTAATATTCTCTTCTTCTTCTAAATGATATGAACCAAAAGTAACTTGGACATATAATGCAATCAGTTTTATAATTGACAAGCACGATTACATTTTTGCAATAAAATTTATGCCAGTACCTCAGCAAATTATTGCCTAATGCCATATGAATCTAGAATTAATGAAGAAATTGAAAAATAAACAACAGCAGCAGCTTTAAGTACAAAAATCATCAACACATATTTGAGACTAATGTGATTAAGAACAACATGATGTGTGAACACAGATTGCTTCTTGGTTCCGCATTTCTCATCTCTGTACTGCTTGCAAGATTGCACAGGTTGTTTTCTGCTGTATTGCTAACCTAGTTTAGAGACATTACACACCCATTCTACTTCCTAATTGGAATAAAATTTATATTCTTGGGATTGTATTCTCTTAGCGCAGGCAGATTAATTTTTCAAGCTTGTTTGTCCTGGAATTAGATGAACATGAGTTTGCAATATTTTAAAGTCATCTACACATTTTGAAATAGAATACTGCAATTAAGCACATGCCTACAGAATTAGAATGGGTTCAAAATCAATGAAGAACTGTTCAATTTCTCACCAAATGAGAAAAGATCAGAAGGTACATGTGCAACAACTAGTCCTCAGACATATTGCAAAGCTAGTTAATGGCTGTCATGGTCTCAAAGGGGATATAAGGTAGAAGCATCGATGTCTCATTCTGGTTATTGGGAAAATAAACCCAAACTGTTGGACTGTCTGTCAATAATCTCCCATATACCTTACTAAAACTTCTCAAGAGGTACACAATTTTGTAGCTATCCCAAAACATAACCCCAACCTCCCCCAAAAGCAGCACCATATTCACTCAACAGTGAACTCAGAGTTTTCAGGCATTGAATCTGAAGTGCCTCAGAACTAGTTAGTCTATTTCATCCCATATCTTAATAATACAAGCTGACACAGACCATTTAGGACTACTGCCCTGCCGGGCACATACCTCCCAGCAGACCAAGCACAGCACCAGGAGTGCCCACATTTTGTATCACAGGACATTGTCAAGTCATTCTGCCCTACAATATCTTCTATAGCCACACAGATTGAATAAAGCAAGCTCACGTAGAGGAGTCAGGTCACACTGTGATTAATCGGCCGCTTCCCTACCGTTGCCATGCAGGCTGCCTTTTACAGATCACAGAGACAATAGCCTCAGGAGAAAAGCAGGCAACTGCAACACCTGTATTTATGACAGTCTAACAAAAATGCCAAACACACAAGGCAAATTATGTGTGCATGAATTTCTTTCAGTCTAATGTTGCTGTGTGTATACATTAGTTATATATTCACTATAACATTGTATGTTATGCATAATGTACATAATGTCTAATACATTGGATACATATATAAGCAGGAATAGGCTTTTCTGCTGTGCAGCTAATGCTTCTAGTCAACAGACTCTGTCTCTCTCTCTTCCCATGTCTTTCTCCCCCAATTCAGACAGTATTGAATTAACAACACAAACTTAATTTAAAAGGTAGCACAGCGTCCCAGAATGCTTCACAGCTGAGGCACTCTCCCTTATTGGAAAAGACGGGGATTCAAGTTTCTGTCCTAACATACCTTTTCAGGTGAATACTTCCACCAGTGGACAATTTTCTAAAAATGGAACAAGAAATTTCATTCATGGTGCGTGCTTGTTTTTTAAAGAAAAACAATATTACTCTATCCACCTAACGCTAGAAAAAGATCATGTATGAGAAGTGAGGGAGGCAAACCTGTATTGCCCAGAGCCAAGCTTGGTTCTACTGCCAAGCAGCACAGTACTGTCCTTCTTTCCACATCCTCTAAAGCATTATGCTCAGTCTGCTTGTATGTATGAATCCTCCTCCTCCTACTCAATTTAACAAAAAAGCATAGAAGTTCTTGTGTGAAATTACGCACTAAATCACTGCCCCTTTCACAGCTTTCAAGGCATGTTCAGACTGTTCACATTTTGAGATGTGACTGTTTCTTTCTACACTGCATATGGTGCCTTGCTTATAATCAGTTTCCACCATGATATATACAGTTTCTGTTCGGAGAGGATCAAACAATCATTTCTTAAAAGCAGTCTTCACAAACATACATGCATACACATATCAATGGATCCTTCCATCAATAAAAATTCGCCATCAAATTGCTGAAGCACTTATGTATCACTCAAGTCATTTGTATGACTCCTAATGTATCAATGAGCTGGTAGCAACCTCCTGTACCTGAATGCTCTGTAAAGTAATGTTAACTTTTTTCCCCTGCTGATCCATAGCTAAGGATCACCAGGGGATTCACCAGGACATGCTGCTCGTGGGAGTCAGTGACTAACTCAAATTGTGTGCCCCATCTGCTAATAAGGACTGCAGCAACTAGAGCAAGAGTTTCAGAGACAAAGATCTGTCTGCAAGGAGCTGAACTGAGACCACAGATTCATTTTATACACAGCAAACAAACAGTGAGTGACAGCAAGCAAGCACTGTATATAGATTAAGCATGTACTGTTAGAAATTCCTACATACTTCAAAATCTTGCTGTTTTCTTGCACAGAACTGATCATGCTAATAGGCAGCAAAGACAACATTTCTTTTAAGACCTCATCTGGGAATATTATACTCAATTTTGCTATATTTCTGCAGGAAGACATGGAACAAAATAAAGGCTGTAACAGACTAACTAGAGTACCAGAGACTGAGGCCATGAGTCATGGGCAAAGATTGAAAGAAGAATATAATTTAGTCTGGAGATTATCAAGATGAGGGCTAGTGGTAATCTTCAAATATAACCAGAGCCCATTACACGTTGGAAGCTAACACTGTTCCCAAAACAACTAGGACAAGAAATAATACCTATGTTTCACAGCATATTTAGACTCTAGAAAACTTTCTATGGCGAATGACAATGAAGTGCAGGAATCTGTACTGATTCCACCAAAACTGTGCCAGCAGAAATTTTCATAGAAAGTAAGATTTTGAGAAGAATGCTTCTCAATAAGGTCTTTCTATCCTTGATAGGAGCATATAACCTAGTATTGCCCCTTTTTCTATCAATACTAGATTCTATTTTCCCATGCAGTAGTGGAGGAGTGTATTTCTTAAATTCTGTTCTACCACAGGATCTTTCTATTGTTGCAGGATATTAGAAAACTACAAATGATACTGAATAGCAGTAGTTAGATGAGTAAGGTATTTGAGCACCTCATGGGTAACCACCTAATATAGATGACTGAGTATAATTGACTGTTCTTTGAACTAAAATTATGCTAACTGGGAATTGGTCCATGTAACTATGATCTTTCACCAGAAAAGCATATAATAGTGTGCCACAATTATGAAAAATATAGATATTAATTTAAAACATTATAGCAAAACTCGAATTGCTTGGGAATACTCCAACATTGCAAAAAGCCATTTTAGATAAAACTAGGTTCTAACTTAACGGGAAGATTGAATATCATTCTCTGAAGACTCCACCTGATCTGAAATTACCTAATAACCATTTTCCTGTGCCTTGAAACCGAGCAAGGAAAAAAAAATAAAAGTAGGTTAACCTATGAAGACCAAGATTCAGCACGTACTGGTGTCCTAAGCAAAAAACTGTGATGCTCTCTTCATGCTTTGCTCCCTGCAGAGTATGGTTAAGAACTGAATCCCAGGGGGCACTTCTGCTGTGGTCCTATCTGACACAACGGAACTAAACACAGTGAAAACACTACCAGCCCAGTCACCAATTGTCATTGTTGGTATTCTGGCATCATCTAAAAATCCAAAGCAAACATTAAGAATTCAGTGCACAAGAAAGCAAAATAATAATAAATAGCAAAACACAACAGGATGAAAAAAACCAAACAACCAGTTGGATGTGCAAGGACTTATGATTAAAATGAAAGCACTCAGCTGCACCGCTGCAATTACTTACAGCTAAACAGGTGTCTGTTTATCCAAGGGTTGAGCAACATCTACACCCAAGCAGAATTTTGCATAGTAGACTCAATATTTTGCAAGAAAGGTTCTTTCTTTGATCTATAGAAAAATATTTAAAATACTTTTAAAAAATTTGTTTAGATTTTTTTTTTATCATTAGAACTATCATTTTCACTAAACATTAATGAGAGGCTAAGATACTTACTTTCAGAACAGAAGACATTTATCCTGTGTAGACATTCTATTCCAATTATACAAAATGCTTAATGATGTAAGTCTAATCACTCCCTGGAACAGATAGGGCTCCCACAGACTAATGACAGCTCTTCATCACTAGAAGACTATTAATCTGATAATTTAAGGGAAATGTTTGTTCCAGATTTCAACTATTCAAAAAATATTTTATCCATAAAAGAGCAAGCTTATATTACAGATTTTAGGTTTATGTTAATGATTTTACAAATAACTCAATAATTCTGTCTGGACTAAAGAGTCCTTCAGTGCTCTCGATATACTTCCTTATATCTGCATATCACTGATCAGCTATGGGATTTAGTTTTAGTAAAATTTTAATATATCTTTTAGAGCTCTTCAAGTGTCAAGAAAGCACTCCTTTCTAATTTTCACGTTCTTTTATTGTCAAGTAGACAGTTTAAATAGTGTATAAAAATATACAGCAGTCTCACTGACGAACATGCTTAACATTTTTCCTCCAGATTTTTAACCTTTCCCCTGTCAGAGGTATCCTAGCATTTTGTCTGGTTGGACTGCCAACGTTAATATGATTGTTAGTTATCAGTTACCATCTGAATAGATAAGCTTCAATAAAAGCATCATTTGTGTTTGAAAAAGCAACTGTGGCATTTTGGGGACAAAATGCAACCTTTTTTGTGCTTTAGTGGAGACATCGTAACAATGGGGATTTCCTATTTTTTCTAATCACCAACAGCAACGGGAAGGGGAGATGGAGAGGGAATGAGTTTAGGTCAAGTCATGACATTTCTGACGTACACAGGATTACTAAGCTAGCTATTTATTCTTTGAGCAGAGGATAATCACAGCTGTAAGCCTTCACTGCCACAGCTGAGTTACAGAACCTATTACGGATCCAAATATCTTTGCCATTGCTTCCAAATAGCTAAAGGTTTCCTGACGCTGTCAGTCTACCTAAATCAGCATAGAATATATAAGAACTGTTGGAAAAAAAGGGTATTTTCTTACCAAAATTGAGGCGCCTCTTTCTAGAACAGCTACAGGTGATTCACACATGTTTTATTTTGTTTATTTGTTAAGCACTGTAGGAAAACTGCAGTCTTATATATACTTTATCAAACAGACTTGTCTACTGGCTTTTTAAAAAAACAAAAACGAACTGTAGATCTAATTTGCTTATGCAACTCGTTGTGCAAGATTCATCCACATGCACAGGAGTATTGCTTTCACAGTGACAGTTGTGTACTTCAGGGAACCCACTGCAAGTCATGGTACCAAGTTCAGTTGTAGTGTAAGGTTAGAAGGTTACACTGAAAAAGTAGGAACAAAGAAGTAATTCAGCTCGAGTTTTACATACCTATAGCTGGACAGGCTGTGATTCTTAAGTTTGACATAAAAGCCGGTACATCCAAGACAGCTGCAAAGTATCAGAGTACCAACAGGTACAAGACTTCCAGGCAGCATCCTGCCTACAGCTCTTCCTGAGTATTTTCAATGTTTGCTGGGTCAGCATCACATCAGCTGCATTATCAACTCGTCCTCCACCAGCTGGTTCACCCCATGCACCCTAGACTGCCAGCCTGAGGGAGGACCCTTCTGTGGGAAGTGTAGCAGCCAGCAGGCAAAGAGCATTCCAGCTCAGTCTCTAACTCCTGGCATAGTACATCTGGTGAAATGAAACAGCATAAAAAGTCTTATATAGCTCTCCAAGGCAAAAATTACCTGTAAAATTCACTGCCATTAAATTACAAGCTAGTTTTGCTAAAGCAGGCATGTGGAGGAGCTCCCACTCATTTAACTGGCAGCAGACTTGAGCATTTTTAATCTGTAAGGTCAATTTGACCTTCAGGAAATTCGTTGAAATTCATATCAAAATTAATAAAGAATTCCTTTTCAAAGTGTTGTAGGTTATGCCTTTCACTCCCTTCACTATTTTTTGTAATCCATTGTGATGTGTCACTGGGGCATTTGCTGCTTAGTTATATACATCTAACCTCTTAGAGGAAGCAGTTCAGTTGTCAGATAGCAAGTATCAAGGGGGGCTGATAAAAATTTCCTTTTAACTAGAAATTGACAGTCTGTATTAGTGTCTGTTCTGAGACTGGAAAGTTAAAATCCACCTGCAGTCAGGAGTAGGAAGAACTCTTAAAAGGTTCCCAGCAGCATGACCTAGATTTCATTAAATCAACGTTGTTGAAATTAAAATGCTAAATAGATGCTATACAATAAAGACATTCTCATTACGTTCTCTACTTTTCTTTCTTTAGGGGAAAAAAATGTTTGTGTAGACTGGTGGTTAGAAAAGATTCTGGATTAATAGGTCCAAGGAGTAAGGCCCTTCGTTTACAGCCAGGAAAGACAGTGTTTGAAGAGTAACAAGAGAAGTTGCTCTGCTACATCTTCTCAATTAAAACTTCATCTGTTGGCTTATTGCCAATCTGATCATACCTTGATTTCAGGTAACACTTCAGGCACAAATCCCCATTTTTGTAGGAGATTGCTGCAGTCCTATCAGCAACTATCTGGTGATTACGAGATAGCTGGTAAACAGGATAAACTTGCACTGCAGAGCAGTGCACAGAACTATGAGTGTGAAAAGAAGGTATTCGTTAAAAAAACACGTCATTTCAAATTCACTTTCAGATCATTATTCATTAGATGATATAATACAGCTAACATACAGATGACCCCAGTTATATTTCCATTAATGCGTAAAGGAACTCTGTAACTACCTCCCACTAATCTAGACTCAGATAAATACTGGTTTGGAGAGAGACAGAAGTTTGATAATGTGAGCTTTATATTCTGTATCCTTCATTCAGGTATTGGAATTATAAAAACACAAAATCTCATACTATTTCCAAATCCAAATCTCACAAACAAACAAAATATCCAGACACAAACTCAGCATTATTTCACACTGGCACAAGCATGGAAATGTAATGAATGACCTGGACAGACACACACACACACACAGAGATTGCTGCTACATTTCCTAGCTTTGATATGGAGATGATCTTCCCTACACTTCTCCCCAGTGCAGCCATAAGAGCTAAAGAGACTGTAAGATGGAGGCAAAACAGCCTATCAAGAAACCTATAGCTGGTACAGAATAGGGTGAGTATAAACCATCTATGACTGATGAGTCCTAAAAAAGGAATAAAGAAAGGAAAATAACAGCTGGAGGATGAAAAGCAAGTGCTGAAGTAAATGAAAGCTGCCAGCCTCATGTAAAGACAAAACACAGAAAGCAGAAACAAAATAGAAAGATCAAACAGCTGGTGGACAGCCAGAACAAAGCAATCTCCCTTTGAAGTGTGCAGTCTACACAGCTCACAAGGTATCTGGTGATACCTTGTGGTTGTGGTACATACCACAGCTTACATCATTTCAGTTGTTTATGTACCAGCTAAACGAGTTCATTAGAGCATGAATTACCTTCAAATAGTTTGCTCTTTAGATTTATCACTTTGATAACATATTGGTATTTAAAAAAAAAAGAATAACCTTCTGGTTTAACCATGGGGTCAGAGGCTCTGCCACACTTGGCTTGCTGCTTTGAGCAAATCTGGATACAATACTTGTACTTCTCCTTAATCCCCTTCTATGCAATTTATGCAATCAATAGCAGGAACAGCTGATGAATACCTACCTGGGCTATCTACTAAACACTCCTATAACAGAAAGCCTCTGAACAGCTCAGGAACTGAACTAAAGAAAGGATGAAAAAAGATTTGGAATACCTTAAAATTAAGTGCGGGTGTGTACGTCCATGCAGAAATAAAATAAATATTACTAATATGTATTATTTTCATGCACTTCAAATTTTTTGAAGACCAGTTCTGAAACAAAACCTTGGTTTCAGAGTATTTAAAATATTGTGATGAAATCAAATGTTATTGTGATTCTTATATGCTCTTTATTCAGCTGAAGCTACTTCCACCTTCAGTCAGAATTTCCAGTTTGCTTTGGTCAATCTCATGCTGCATTCTTCCACATAAAAACTGCAGTTTCTTATTCCTAAATCTTACTAAGGCTTCTTTATTTCAAACCAAGAGCTTTGAGGTTTGTAAATAAGGGAAAAGGATATGGGTATGTAAGGCTGAGTAAAAACATCTATGGGAAAGACATCTCTTACCCTGTACGTACACTTTTTCATACAACAGGCTCCGACAGAAGACCATAACATACAGTCAATCATATGTGTGAACAAGACGAATACTGAGCAGATTACTGAAACGTGGCAGATAGATAATTGCAACATTTTGCCTGCTATCATCTGAGATATCAAAAGGAAGTTCAGTGCTACTGGCAGGATGGCTTAGCATCATTTTCATTAGAGCAGTACAATAAGGATTTGTCGGAGCACTTTGCAATTAATAATAAAGCAATAGAGCTGTAAGCTCAATGATCCAAAAAGTATAATGCATGAAACATTTCCAGAAAACAAAACAAAGAATGGAATGCAAACTGTAACCGAAGAGTAAACTATAAGGGAAAGGAGAGTTTTTTTCAGGATGAGCTTGTGTTGCAAACATTTATCCAAATAGTCCTGAACAGATAAGATTATTTACCCGGCACCTGTAGGAAAATAAATAAATAAAATCACACTGATCTGCTGAAAAACTGAAACATTTGGGTCAATACAGGTTTAAAGTAAAGGATTAAGACCTTAATCCAAAGTATACCGAAGTTCATGGAAGTCTTTCAACCAGCTTTAAAAAATCTCAAATTGAGCCCTAACAGACAGGGAGCTGAGATTAGGGTGCCAGCATATTTCTGTCTTTGTAACGCTCCAACTTGCAGCTGCACGTCTCTCTTGCTTGCATCTTTCGCACAGCTCTATTTTTTATTTTTTGCTTCTTTAAAAACAACTAGTTCTATTACAGATCAAGTGGCTAGCTGGATATGACAGCTTGGAAAATCACACAATTCATCATTAGGACAGTCAAAACATTTCCAGTAAAACAGTTAGCCCAAACCTCAACTAGAATCTCAAACCCACTGCATCCAACCGGGTGTTCTCTTGCACTGAACATCCTGCAGGCATACCAAGCATGGTTAGGCTGAGAGCCATTGTCGCACAAGTGGCAGTTATTTTACTCTAGCCCTACAGAGTAGAAGTAACTTGGCACCTATTTATACTTCAGATCTTCCACCAGGCAGTATTCATTTCTGCTCTGTCCAACCAGTGCACAGCCTGCACGTGCAATTGGCTCTGAGCATGCCTGCACCAGGTGGATCTCAGTAGACAATGCCATAAAAACAGGTACAGTTCTCCATATGCTCTGTGGTTTTCATTTTGCACTGAGCCAGACCCTGTGCAATCCTGTAGTGTGCTCCACAAAAGAACTGTACACAAACCACTGCACAAGGACACTGCCAACAAGGAGTTGGCTGGCTCTACAGGAATTGTCACATATATGGCATTTTCTGAAACAAGTGGACTGAGCAAGTAATTGGCAATAAGCTGTTAGAGAAATGCTTCTCCTAGGCCTGACAAAGCTTTGCAAAACTGAAAAATCCTTATGAAACAAGCATTAAATGGAAAATTTTACAAAAACATATTTTTCACAAATCATAAAGTCCTCATAGTCTCTCCAGCACTATGCTCTAACAGAAAGGACATAAAATGGCACCTGTACTGATAATCCGAAGCAAAATGAGACCTGACATCACTGGAAAGAGCCTGAACAACTTGATTCACAACCATATTACTCCCAATTCATAACACTGTAACTCTATTGCTTTAAAGGGAATTTATGCCAGCATAAAACTAGAGTAACGCAGCAGTAAATCAGGCTCAGAACTTAATATTCAGGCTGCTTCAGCTCAATTTTATTTAGCGCAGGTGTTCACTTAATTTTGATGATAAGATCTGGGGGGAGGTGACAGGGGACAGTTAGCTCATTTCTACTGCACGGTGGTCTTAAGTGACCATAACGTTGGTCATATTTCCATGTACTTCAAAGGCTGCTGAATATCTGTTTCCTTTTGTCTAGTCTTCAATGCCTTCACTTAAATCTCTATACAACTTTTTTTCTCTGCCGTATTTACAGTATCTCAAAATCAGCAGCAAATGGTACTGATCTAGTAATTAAAGGACCAAAGAGGTAATGTGAAATTTTTTTGAAAGGATAAAAGCATGCAAAAATGCTCACAAGAGAGAACAAAGACACAACAATAGGCAGCAAAAGCTTTAACTTGACTGACAGTTTTCTGCAGTGCAATCACATCCATTGTCTGCAAGCCACAGGTGCACAGCACATGGAGCAGACAAAAATGCAATTGGGAGTGATGACAGCTAACTTCCGAGCCCGCGCTTCATTCATCTCAACATTCATTCGTGCATCTGTTATATGCTGAAATTTAGTCTTCAATATTTTTAAAATTTTATTTATTTTATTTTTTTTCTGAGTTCAGAAGCATTTAAATAGCCAAAGATCTGTACCAAAAAATGAAGTATGCTAGGGATGATCTGGGCTTCAAGAGGAATGCTGCTCAGGAACTCAAAATGCAAAGTCACTGCCTTTACCAGCCAGATAACTCAGCAGCTGGAATTCTGTATTAGTAGTGGTGGATATTGTCAGTCCAGCGTCAAAGCAGCTGCCAAGTCAGATGTTCATCAACTCAATTTTCAACACAAATCCACAAACACATATTTCATTTTGTGTAGAGTGAAAAAAAAAAAAAAAAAAACACCAACCTATAAAGAAAGATTATTACATATATAATAGTAATGAGTGCTAATAGGGCTGATTTTACTGTTTATCACAAATCAAATCAGTATGGATTACAGTTAGATGATGGTCTTTTGATCTTGGACGTTCTATCCATCAATAGGGCACTTTTTGAAATTAGATGCAAGCTGACCTCTTATTCTTTGTTTTCATCGCTCTCCAATCAGTCGGTAGAAATTAGCCCCCTGTGGGAATGTTTGATTCACATTGGCTCACTGTGTTATTTCAGCTGTTTAAGATGCTAATGAGCTAATATAAAGTTTCCTAGTGGAAAATACACATATGTTGCTTTAAAATTTTGGCTAGAAACCAACATTTCATCATTTTAGGCAAAGTCTATCATTATACTGCAGCAAGAGGGAAAAAAAAAAAGCAACAACAAACAAACCAACAAATTAAAGACAAACTCAATCCAGCTACAGGGCAAAATCCCATACAATCTCCTTCCAGCAAGTAATGCAGATCAGTGCACATAATTTGCCGTGGAAATTAGTTGTCAGATTATGTTCACTCTTCTCCCAGTTGGACAGAACAGGGCAACATCCCAAGAAGCTCTGAGGATAATTAATTTCTCAAAGGAAAAAAACAACACTAAATTACCCAGGTTTCACATGCTCTTGAGGAAGTCACCTGTGACCCACCGACAGACAAACAAGTGGTGTAATGAAAGGCAAAGGTACACAGAGGAGAGAACTTTCCAATTGTTAAGTTTCTAGTTTCAGGAGTGAATCCCTGTCTTTGTGTAACTACAGGTCACCCCAAAACAATGAGGAAATTTGCAGACTTTCAGAAGAAAAAAAACATTTCTGACTGACACTGTTTTCAGAAGTTCTGATGACATGTCAGACTAAAAAATGTCCCATTCCCTTTGTTCCCTATCACAATCATCACTTCTGGGGAAATTCAGGTCAGTCCCACTACAAAAATCCTTGGAAAGTCTTCCAAAAGACTTGTAATGCTTTAAACTTTTCCAAAACAAAATTATTCATTTGGAGGAATTTCTTTCTTTTTGAAGTAACAATCAATTTAAGTATAAATCTTAAGCAATTTTGAGGTTTCAGTTACTAAATATTTTGTTTTTCAGTGAATACAATGTTTGTCCACTGTTGGCTTTCTAAATTTCAGTATAGTACAATATTACTTGCAAAGTAAATTGGTGCTGCCTTGGCAAGGTATATTTTGAGACAGAGAAATCCCCAAGTTTTCAAAGTTTGAAGCATTTTTTTTTTTCTTTTTAATTTATTTCTAGACTGGCCTTGGTTATTTGAGCATTTTTGCAGCTGGCTAAAGAGTAGTTTAAAACATAGTATTTGGATCCAGATTTTTGCATAGTTTGAAAGAATTTGGAGCTGGTTTTTGTTGCATCCTTTTCTGATGACATTTGAACTGCCAGCCTCTCTAAGATTTTTATTTTTTTCCTATTTCTAACATCCAAAAAGACATTTTTATACCATTTCAGTTTATTTTTTCAGGACTTTACTGCGTAAGTATAATTTATACTTTCCAGACAACCTAATATTAAGGCTCTGAAAAGAGCAAATGAGATTAGTCCCTATTCCTGAGTTCTGAAGCTGCTGCATGAGATGCTCATTGTCATTAGTGAAAATTCAAATCATTCTTTGTCTCTTAACCACTTTAGAAACTTCCTAGACTCTGCTCATTGACTACATAAATAGCAAATACATCATCCAGAGCTTTCAAAACAGCTACATACAATGGCATACAAACCACTGCTGATTCTTCCAATGTGCCATTTGCTTTATTGAGAGGGTGTGGATCCACATTGCTACTTACAGATTTTTTATTTCCATTGGTTTTAGTTGGTTTTTTGTTTTTTTGATTTGTTTTTTGTTTTGTTTTGGTTTTGGGGTTTTTTGGGGTTTTGTTTTCTATTACTTTTTCCTTTATGCTCTGACAGCAATACTAAATGCTGGTAAAACAATAACTAATAGTTCTAACTATAATGTGGGGATTGCTCACTCTTTTAAATGTCTGTTTGAGCTGGTCAGAGATCATTTGGCTCTTCTGCAAATAATATTTAAAAATTAGAATTATTTAAAGGTTTGTCACACATTAAGCAGCTTCTCCAAAACAGCAGGGCAAACAATTCTGGAGTTTCCTGTTCCATGGCTATTTGTTCCCTTACTTGCAGGCAGAATCATTGGGCTGTCAGCAGTACCCACATACACTACTACAAAGTTTCAGCATGCAACAATCTTAAAAGCATAATGTCCAAAGTACAGGTAGTGAACACTGCATTTTGACTGTATACAACACAACTAGGGCCACAGTCTGTGAATATTCAATTTGTGGTTATCAGGGATGAACACAAACTTGTATCTGCATATCTTTGCATGGTGTGGCTAAAGTTGTAGATGCAATAGATAAAGAACACTGATAAGATTTTTTCTGGACACATGGGTGGCAGGTGCTTGTTTAACTTTTTAGAATCATTTCTGGTAAATACGAAACTTTCTAAATTAAGTCTCTCCATCTTATCTGTCATCTCTTCAAAGGGTTAATAGAAAGATCTACTTAAAGAGATCTTTGTTCTAAAATTCTTTAATCAAGAAAAACTACTTTTTTACTACTCCATTATCTTTTAATGGCTATTTCTAAAATAAGCAAGGGCCTGAGAGTGTATATTGTATGATTGTTATACTGCCATATCTATTTTGCTTAATTAATGAATATCAATATGACACAGGTGCTCAGAACAGAAATGTTTTTCCCATAAATTGCAGTGTATTTTTTCTATGATTGCAGTAATACCATGTCCTTTTCGAATTGCACACACACTCTCATGCATAGAAACAGAGCCATTTGTATAAGAAACAAAAATGAATTGATTAATCATAGTAATTCCTCATCTACACAGTATACATTTTATCACAATACAAGCAAGAGGGATGTGTCTTCATTCTCCTTTCATCCACAGAACAAATGAGCATCAACATTAATTTTGTGATAATGGTCTAAATTGTTCTTCAGGATTGTTCTGAGATACATAAACTGAAATTCTGGTCACCTTGAAATCACTGGGTATTTTGATAATGAAATCAAGTGAGCTCAAGTTTCATCTATCATCTGCCAGCTATCACTATGACATGCAACCTATATTAATTCAAAAATTCTGTTTAGTGTCTCTAAGTAAGAATATCTTCTAATTTTACTGAAAGTATGATAGTATGACCCTGACTCTGTCAGATCTGTACAAACGTAATGGAAATAATCACTGTTCTGGTAAGTTTCAAATAGACATTCCCAAGTAAATGAAAAGCGTTAACCATTTCAATTAACTGTATGGGAGGCATCAATTAATTGAGTGGGAGGCTTTGAAAAAAAGAAAGAAAGAAAGAAAGAAAGAAAAATAAATGTATGGGTCAAAGAGTAAGTACGAATCCAAACTTCTACTAGCTTTACCTCATGTTCTTAACTGCCAGTATTGCTTCTCCTTTCTGCTCCTACTCATTTCATGTGGTATTTTCAACCAATAATTTCCCAACATACTATGCCATCTAACACCTAACATAAACATATAATACCTAAAATGAACACATACAATATAATGTTTCTACTGATAGGTAATGCTGACAGAATCATATTGCTGCAGCTCTGAATAATGCTAGGACCAAAAGATGATTTCCTTACACCTCTTAAATCACAGTCCAAGGACCTTCAATGGGAACATTGAGACTCCCTATGGAGTTAACAGCAAGACTAAGATAAAAATTAGAAATAATTATGTGCAATCATTTTACTCAGTACCCAGACATCTCTTTATTCAGCTGTTCCTGATTTTTGATTAGTTTGTATCTCTAAGAATGCAGATGTGAGTTACTGTTCAAAAATTATTGGACAGTAGCTATTATTCACGTCATACTTCAGACATAAGAGGGGGAAATTCAAGTGGAATATGGCTGTCAATCATTAGTAGCAACTACAGTCCTGTAAAGTGAAAAAAAGTTTCTCTCAAATGTGAAGAAAAATAAGTGAACCATGATAAAAGATTTGTTAACAATAAAAAGTGACTTCTAAACAATGAAAGTGTTTAGCAAGCAATCCACAGAGTGAAGAAAGTGGTTTCTAAATGATTACCAAAAAAAATGAAAATTCAGGTTTGCTTCTGGATATTTCATGAATAGAAAACAGGCCTAATTTTTCAGGAAACTGCTAGTTTAAAAACAATATATCTTTCTCTTGTGCACAACAAATGGCACAGTCCTAAAAGATATGATTATTTTTGTCCTCTAAACTACAGACTACTAAGAATAATTTTTATTTGAAATAATTATTTCTCTACAGAGCAAATGAGAAATGAAATACATTTCTGCTAAAATTGTATTTGACTATATTAATTTTATAGTAGTTATAATCAGACACCCATACATTTATTAATCACTTTTTATGTCTCAGTGCTTAACTATTGAAAGCCCACAGCAAAATATATTTGACCATCTACCGAAAAAGGCCACACGCCATTTACAGCACAAGTACCAGACGCAATGGCATAAGACCACAATACATTTTTGACTTATATGAAAAACAGCATGATCTTAAACCTTTTATCCCAATAAGACTCTCCAAGCATTAATAATAACTCTAATCCCTTAATCATTAATTTTCCTGGGTTACAAATCTGGAGGTAATTAAGAGCAATGTATTACTGCCTATGTGATAAAGAAAATGTCATGCTGACGTGATTGATAATGTTTATTTAAACTAGAGATGCCTGATGTCTTCCAATGACACTTCATTCAAATTTTATTACTGTTTTAAGCTTCCAGATAAGCTTTTAATTTCCCCTGTTGTGACTCAGTTAAATAAAACTTAGGAAGAATCTGAGAAGCATTAATGAAAGAATACTGCTACAGTTTTGAGGTCTCTAAGCTATATAAGACCATTGAAAATGAAACTGGATTTAACGTTTTCATTTGCTGTAACTATTGTCAGGGATTTAGCTAGAAAGCCAAATCTAAACTTTAACTATAGAACATCTAATGCGTACCTTGCAATTTTTTAACAGAAGAATTAGACTGGATAGAATACATAACCTATCTTATTTTATTCCATAGGCTTTCATTGCAGTAGCAGTAAGTTTATTACATTATAGATACTTCTGTGGTTGTTTAAATATTAAGATATTTTTCCCTATAGATACTGTGAAACAACTGTGAAATGGGAAGTGTAAGGCAATGTTTTTTTTCTTTCTTCCTTTCATTCTTAAACAGAAAAGTTAAGCTTCCTTCTGCCATTTTCTACAGTACTATCCAATCTGCAAGCATGGAAATTTATGAAACAATAGAGATAATGGCAAAGAAGTGAAATTTAAGAGAAATACCTTTTGAAAATATTTTGCTGCTTTAATAAGCATTAAACATAAGAATAAAAAGATTTTTTAATATATAATAAATTTAAGCATAAGCTCAGCAAACACTCAGCTTAAATGGTTTTCTTTTACAGGCAGAAAACAATGAAAAGGAAAAAAAAAAAAAAAAGACTTATTTACATTACTAAAGTTGCATTTATAATCACAGCCAAAGGAATGCTAGGAAATCTGTTCATCTCCCAGTGTTGTTGGGCTTGATCTCTTTTTCACACAAGAAACACTCTACTCTTATTTTGACCTGTGTAAATAAACCTGAAACCAGGAAAAAAAAAATCCATGTATATGAATCTTAAATTGGATATATTCATTTCAGATGCATTGTCATTCATCATGGGCACAGTATACCTGGCAGAAGAGTGGCCTTATGAGCAGTAAATTGAGTGAAATTATTATTTGAATCAATGCTACGTGAAGATAACAGTCTGCAATAATCCTATTTAACAGCTGTTAATTGTCTGCTATAAACCACAGTTCAGCAAATTTTGATCACACAACTGAAATAGCTCCTTAATATAAATGAAAATGTATATCAGCTGATGCACAGAAAGATATCTTGGGATGTACATCTTAAAGTTATTTTAGGCATAAATTCTATGCAAAATTCCATGTCTCCTAACTACGTGGAAATCAAAAAACACTCATTGTATGCAAGTACTGGGGAAACAAAAAGACAAAAAACCCACAACCCCACATTATATTGTTATCTTTATTTATAAGCAAACATTAGATTTATATTTCTTAATGACAAAGTAATGATTATGTTAAAATGTTTTTGTTTCTCATTAGTATTCACATACATGTGGTCTCAGATATTAGCAATCAATCTGAAATACCATCTTTTTTCTACCACCAAAAGAACAAGCAAAGAAAGCCATAGTTTTGGTTACAAGACAAAAGGATATTTCTCCCTCTTAATTCTTTCTACTTACATCCATTTCTCAATCTGAAGCAAACACTGGAAGAATTTGTTATTCTGGAATACAAAGCATTCAGCAAAGGAAAGTTAAACTTCATAACCGGTGTCTAGTATTTTATCTGTAGCCAAGCAAGAACTGAAAACTATTGGTTGGGAAAAGTCAAAAATCTGAGACTAGGATTGAAACCTCCTTGATGAATGTGTCTGCAAATAGGACTTAAATTCCACAAAATATGAAAGACCTTTTCTTATCAAATGTATCAATTAGGATAGTGGGAATACATGGTTGTTTGTATGTGATAATGTAGCAAAATACCTGTTACTCGTTTGTCAACAACAACAACAACAAAAAAAAAAAAAAAAAAAAAAGTTGATATATATCTTCCTGCCTTCTATGGTCACACAGCTAAACTATGAAGTTCATTAATTAATCAGCACTCAGATGACTTATAGGGTGTGCTTTCCACATTGGCCTTCCCAGTTAGACTTTTATTCTTTCTTTGATTCCCAAGATATGAGCTTTTCAACATCCTCTTTTCATCCTCTCCTAAAAAAGAGTGGAAAAAAAGAAAATTTTGAATGGGCTCATTTAGTGCACTCCCATATTCTTTTGGAAGCTTTCTTACCTCTGGGAAATATCCTCAAAATCTCAATTATCTTGTCCCCTTCTCTTCTAAACACTATGCCATTCTAATCACACATCTGAACAGCTGAAGTTTTATCAGCTGAAGTCATGGCTCATGGGGTTCTTGCTTTGCAAGTCTTGATTAATTACCCAAAAATTCATTTTTAAAAGCTATCTGTTTTATCCCCATAAGATCTACATCTCCTTCTGGTTGTTTTTCTTGAGTCACTGTCTTAAAAACCAGCCCACTAAGGAGTCAGAGGAAGGCTGCTGACTAACGCTATCAAAGATATGGAACTTTGTCTACCTTTTAGATCAAGCATATGGTGTGAGCAATGGCAGATTTCTTGTAGACAAGTTGGAAACAAAGTTTAACTATTACTTAAGTTATAGCTCGTTTGGGATGTAGTACCATCGGTGACTGCAATCAGATCAAAACAAAACAACAAAACATCTGTCAGAGAGCTGATGTGTTGCACTGAGCAGGCATGCAAATGTTAATGCTAGCATGAGAAACATAGGCAGGAATCTGTGGTGGGGGAAAATGGGGAGAGAACATGACAGGATTTCCTGTTTTACTGGCAACATAGTCTTGAATTGATTTAGACAGGATTAGAGAGAAAGGAATCAAGGCAAGTGGTTCACCTGGAAATGCGACACTGTATCCCTACATTCCTCACTGTAATACATGTACAACCAAGGACTCTACCATAGTATTTTTATAGGCAAGGAAAATATATTAAATTATACAAAAGACAGAACATCAGTTAAGCTACAAAGTCAAATACTTAATACATCTTAATTTTGGAACAGTCACAGTATAGGAGCGACTTTGCTTCTTATTTAGGTTTGTGTCTAAGCTTCTTGTATTCAGTTCAAATCCCACACACTCTTTCTCAGAATTCCCAGTGCAGGGAGGAGAGACAAATCACTTTCTACAGATGGCTGTATTTATACATTCAATATGATTTATTTTGTCTCAGTAAATTTTAGAGTCTCGTTTTTAGAGATTAATATGCACTTGTTGGTGTGTACAACAAACTGCAGATTAAGCAAGAATGGATTTAAATCATATCCACTACTTGCCAATAGCCTATGAGCAAGCTCTCTCACACAACAAATTGGAAGGGGAGCTTACTCCTTGCAAAGCTTCATCATACCTGAAAGGGAAATTTCACTGCAGATCAGCTGATGTGTTATCACCCACAGTCACACCTTGACTGTTCCCAAGGTTCTTCTTTGAATCTTCTCCACCTCAGATTAACTTCACCCAGGAGGAGGCAGTACGGATACATGAAGTCAGTCTACTAAGGAGTAGTACTGAGCCAGAATCAAAAGGTAGCAATTTTCACCACACTCCAGGGGATTCAGGCAGACTCATTAAATCATAGAAATGAATACAACAACTATTTGAGATTGCTGATGCACACAGTAGATTGCCCGAGTATGTTAATTACTGCCCGTGGCAGAATATATTTGCAGTAATGTTAACACAGAATCTGGAAATAAAGCATCTCCTGGCACCACAGCATTTTCAGATATCACGCTCAGAAGCGACGAGTCAGGACAAGTTGGAAGGAAAAATAAAAATGTACCGTGAAAAAAAAGCATTGTGTCCAACAAATCCTGACAAAGTGCTATAAACCTAAAAAAACTTCCCACTACCACCTAACAGCATTATATCACAAGAGAGACATTCTGTACCATCATCTATAGTGCTTAGTTGTAAAGCAAACCTTAGTCCCTTGACACCTTTTTTAGACCCTGGAGGCACACTTACTTACTTTACTTTCTGCCAACAAAGTCCTTTATATTTCATCCAGTGAACAGACAGAGAGCACCAGAGGCTTCACAACACAAAGCTGATGGGAGCTTCCCATGCCAAGGATGAGAACAGAATTCCTAGGTGATGCTGTCCACCAGCCAGCTTCCTTGCATAGCCAAATCTTTTGTTAAACTATTTTAAATATTTTCAAGATTTTTTAAAATGTACAGAATAGAAGTTCCTGTGTCTTAACACTGGAAACGGAAACTGAAACCAGATCTCTCAGTGTCAGTTACAAAGACTGTGGTATATAAAGTATAAAGTTATAAAGTAGTGGTTCATTTCTTGCATCCTGTCAAACTAAGTTTCTAAGGAAAGTATTACCCAATACTTGATAAAGACAACCTTCAGAACCAGTGTAAATAATCTGTAGGATATTTGCAATACCCAAAACAATCATAACAACCTCAAAAATATATAATTTAGCTTTAAAAAAGCAAACAAATAGAAAACTGACACAATTGTTCTATTCTTAAAAACAGTCTCTGCGGAATAGTAAAAACATATTACATTATTGCACAGAATAAGGCAAAATTTTTCAGCTTCCGGAGAAATAACAGTGACTTTCATAAAGGGAAGTCATCTTTTAACAATCCATTTGAGTGCTGTGAAGGACTCCATAAGAAAGTAGTCAAAGATAATTCAGTTCATGTGATCTGTGTCTCACCTCTCCCCTCCAGTCCAGAGAAAGTCCCTGATAAGGTGCTGGTGGTTAAAATAAATCATTCATAAAAACTTACAAAGTGGAACGTAGAATCCCTTGTGGAAATGCAGGGCAGCCATATTTAGAAGCCTTTTGAAATCTTTTAAGACCTCACTGTTCAGTGCATTTACAAAGGGTCTAAAATTCAGAACTTTTAAGCAGATGATTGTTTGTTACACATTCCATTTTAGGTACTAAAATTAGGAGTGACTTCATGAAGAAGTCTCTTAGGAGCAACTGAGTGATGACACAGCAGCTGACATTCATTTTAAGTAAAAGTAACCCAATGCAAATAAGGAAAGGAATTGCCTGTATACATATATAGAGATTTACATGTAAAAACATAATGGGCCTCGAATTCTTTGAATTGAGAATGAAATCTTAGACTTATGGTATTACTAGGAAATGCTTAGTTCCATGATCAAAAGGACCATTATTAAAAATTACTTGGAAATAAGTAGACATTGCTAAATGTGAACTTTGCCTTAGTTGGACTCCCAAATTCTAGGGGAATTCTTCCCTCTTATGCTTGTCTGATCTCCATGTTATGTTATCTACGAGGAGCTGAGATATTCAGCTGTATAATTATAGAGGGGAAAAAAAACAAAGAAATATACAAAGAAATAAGTAATTTTGGAGTGTAAAATGGTATGGATGTTATGGCCATGTTATGCATGACCTATAGCTATGCATTGAACAATAAAATGTTATTTATTAATGAGGCTTTATTTTCAAAACATAACTCTCCTCCAAATTGGGATAGTGCACTTAATAGTGTGTTTTAATTTTTGGTTAGCCCTGAAGAGGTTAGACAATTGGACTCAATGATCTCTAGGTCCCTTCCAACCAAACTGTTCTATCCTGTTATATCTCTCACATGATGAGGTTAATAAAATATTTGTTGTACCACAGAGAGAACGAAGAGAGTCTCAAGGAGCTCAACAGAGCTGCAGGTGAGGGGAGACCTGACTGTAAAGATTCTTGTTCACAGAACATCAAATAGCTTCAACATAAAAGACTGGATAAAATGAACCTCCAAGTATTTTGTAGGGAGATTTTAATAAAAATGCCAATAAAATAAATGCTAACAAGCTACTTGCTGTTAAAAAAAAATAGAATGTCTCTAATTATTCATTAATTCCAACTTGCATTAAATTTTAAGAGAGAATTCATACTTACTGCAAGAATGTACAATACACATGATTCTTGTTTGGATTTTACTATTTTAACAGTACTCAAACTGGTATTTTCAAACACAAAATTATTCCTAATTCCTATGTGTTTCTCCATAATGCCTTCTAATTTACAGCAGCTCAGGAAGATCATAATAGTGAACTTTTTTTTTCTTGTTTAAAATGGATTTAAGGAATAGGAAATAATGTTTCATGGCAGCTAAAGAGTCAACCTGCATCAGCTCAAGCAGCTAGAGAGATCTATCCTTGGTCTGCAAACCAAGGAAGGTGCACAACCCTAATCATGTGGAGGGCACAGTAATCTTGACATTGTTAGTCTACAACATTACCTTGTAGCATACTTGATAGGAAGCATGAAGTAAGGAATATATAACAGAAGAATTGATACTGTCTTAACCATTGTGCAGCCCTGTTGAAAAAAAACAAAACCTATTTAACTCAATGCTGTGTCATGGTACAAAGACAACTGGCCATGGAAACGTTATCTGAAAGTTCCAAAGCATTGGATTCAGATACAACATCATCACAGATTCAAGCAGCAACATAGACCATCACACCAATGTCTTTATGCAAACCTATCAGGACATGATTTCCATAAACCCGAAGCTCCAGTTTTGAGTACAGGCTTTGGATATAAATTATAGTAATATACAGAAATAGCCAAACTATCTCATGTCAAATCATATTCATTCCACCTAAATGAGCTGAATTCAAAGGTTCTTTATAATATCATGTGCAAAGTCATTAACCTTATTGGCTTAAAAAAGAAAAAAAAAACCTGCTTCATCTTCTCAAGAAAAAAAACGCTCACTAAAGCAGATAGACACAATCTCAACCATCTCCAATAATGTATCTTGGTGAAAGATAATTATCACTTCCTCAGTTCGTCTGCTGCTCATTCAGTGCACTCTGTTGGAATGAAAAATATGCAAAAGCTTACTGATTCCTTTTCTTTCTTAAATTATCCCAGTCTTCAACATGTTTCTTTCGTGTAGTCATAAGGGAACGCTGAAATTGCTGCTCATTAGTATTACAGATATGTATTTAGATACTGGTCATGGGTTTAGTTTTAAGATAACATTTTATCAAAAGTGAAGGACAAGTCTGTAGCATCTGTACGTAAGCAGATGTCTTTTGCTTGCTGGTAAACTCGGTTCACACTTTTCTATTATGTAATGGACATCTGGATGACTTTTGAAGTCAGCTTCAATTTCAGCTGTACTTGGTGCAGCTTCTTCAACAGGTGAAGTCAACCATGAAAGCTAAGCTCAGCTTGAATTCTGAAGTATGTTATTAGGTTGTATTAGCAACCGCAGCCTAATCAGCACAGCCTTGAATGATAGGAGATTAATCTTAAATTGCTGAATGAGTACAAGCTGAGGATGAAGCTAAGAATGACTCTACCCTAATACATTTAACACAGAGGTCAAGATATCTGTAAATTTTAGCTTAAAAAAATCATCATGATAAGAAATGAGTGATGAAGAGATGTTTAAGAAAATAGATTTTCATAAAAGCATAGACATGTAACCAGCAGGATCAGTACAAGCAAGGGAAATACAGCTGTTTTGTACTTTTAAATCAATGTGCACCAGAAAGGCAGATTCAGTTCAAATTGTACAACCCAAGTAAAAGCAATCCAAGATACGTTGGATATTTGAGGTTGTTTGCACGTAGAAACCTGGAGGGACATATTTACCAAAGGCTTTATGTTAAAAGTAAGAAAGGAAGAGAGAGAAAATGGAAAGGGCATGCACTGTCCTAATACTGCATTCAAATGAAATCCCAGGTGACTATCAAAACTTCCTTGAAATACTTATTCTGATTTCATTTGTGGTTACTTACTTCATCTCACAGTTATTCCTTTAAAATTTGGAAATCAGCAATCAGATCAAAGGTGCTGAAATTTGAATGTAAGGAAATAGCCTGAAACATTTCCCATATCAGGACTAACTCCTCATTTACTTTTCTATTTAAGACAGGATTGCTCTGCATGCAAATGCACTGATGCTTACAGCATCATTCTACACACAGAATATCAGCATGTTATGAATACTGATGAAATTCATTTTCACTTACACATTAGCACTACATTTTTCCCATTCCATTGTTGGGTGCCTTCTGATTCTAGCACAGGACTTGTGTGTATGTCTTTTCCAACAGTCATTACTGTCAGTGTCTTTTAGAATCTTCAGTTATATACAGTCCTTGTTTGGAAATAGTATGCCAATATTTTCAGGCTTACTTTAAAGAGCATTTTAATAATACTCAGGTTATGTTTATAACTGTCATAAAGGTAAAAACAAAGTAAATAAGATTTTATATAAGATTTTTTTCCTAAGACTCTCAAGGAATTGGAATGATGAATTCCTCTAGTTACAAAGTAAATCAAACACCCAAATTCTTTCAGTGAGTTTGAAAACTCTAGACTAACATACAAAAGCAAGACTATTAAAAATTGAAGTTGACAGAGTGCAGCTTCTGGCCTTTGCTCTTTTATATCTTTGGGTATTAAAAAATTTCCAAACTTTGCATCATCAATGCATGATCAAGTGCATTTGCTCTGCAGTTCCCAAGACATGATAAAGCTAACTTTTAAAACCCCTGTGGGATGCTATTAGAAACAACATTAATTTCTGGACTTGTTTCTGAACTACAACATTATGCATGCACGTTATTTTCTGTTTCATTTAATTCATTTTTATAATGAAAGCATAACTGATATGGCAACACTTCAGTTTATATTGTAATGGTTTCTCCACAGATATATCCTGAAATTAGTTTTCTGGTTAATCACACATTTTAAGGTTCAGTGGAATTATACTAAAATTGATCCGTGATTACTATTGAACTCTGTATCCTAGTTATCAATTTTTATAAAATTTTATAAGCCTATGTGTCAGTTGTTGTTTTGTTTTGTTTTTTCAAAAGGTGTTGAAAATATTATTAAAAATAAATCAGCAGTTCATAAACTCTGCTGAGGAAATATTTCCTAACTTTTATTTCCCTTTATTTGGCAAATTTGGTATTACTTTGTGATTTCAGGTAAAAAAAAAAAAAAGACCATACCTCATTGAGGACATATAAATCCATTCAAAATGAGGTAAAAATCTTTTTCTAAGTATGCAATGCAGTACAGTCATGTGCACCTGTCTGCATCACCTTAAAAGTTAGAAGTTTATTTTTAAAACAATCTGCCTTCAGTTTTCACAACTGGTGAAAACACTGATTGGTGGTTGAAGTTTGTCATGAATATCAGAAGTTAAGCTTGCTTAAAAAAAAGAAGTATGAAAGCCATGTATTCATGTGACTTCATAGTCCAGACCTCTAGTTTTAGAACTAAGAGCGAGAACGAAGTGCATTCTTCCATTCTATACTAGCAAGGAAGCTACAACGTGATTCCATTTTAAACAAAACTGCATCGTAACATGCACATACAAAGAGAAGTAATCTTTAACAGCCAGTGATTTATTGATACATGCCCAAGTGCTGCCTTACCCTCTGTCTACGTCTGCATATAGTGACAGGACACAACAATCTCACATCAAACCAGTCTGTGTGATTCCAAGTGGATACAAATTTATAAAATGCCATATGTTCTCTTTCCTTCACTCACATAAAGCCTCTTTGCTCCTTTTCAGTACCTATTACCCCTCTTATGACCTTTTGCTATACAAATGCTCAAATTGTTGTTTCTTTTTTATTTATTTCTGTATTCTGTACTCACATGACCAACTGTAGAAAGAATATTTTGATAATCTCTGAATAGGACATGTGGGTGCTATAAAAATAAATGAGCTATGCTTATGAGAAAGTTCAAATTATAGTTGGATTTTAAGATTTTTTTTTATTATTATTATGATCATCTTTAGTTTTAGCACTAAGTTGAAAGATATTCCTATGGTACATATGCAAAGCCTCATCAATTTTGACAGTACAGTTATGCAAATATTCTTCCTTCAAGTACCTTAATGAATAATTAATATTGTGCTTAGAGATCTAGCTGAAAGCGCCAATCAGAAGGTCCAAATAAATTGGATTGGTATTGAAGAAATTGTTCCCCATGCTCATCAAAAAGATTACTATTTCTTTTAGAGAATAGCTTTAACAATATGAAATAAAGCCCTCTTGGAATAACCTGCTGATATCTGCATGAATAATTAGATCAGCTATAACTTATCTGTCATAGTGCTGGCTAGTTTTGAAAGGCATCTTCTGTTAAAGGTATTATTTTGTAATGACAGAAATCAAACCAATCTGGAAAAAGTAACAATTTTTCTTTCTTTTCCTTGTTTTTCAAAATATATATTTATAGCACATCAGTTAGAAATTAAAAACAAAAAAAAAACAACCCAACAGCCATTATTTTACTGTAGGAAGGACAGAATGTTGCCTGTCAAAATTTGTCTCACACTAACTTACTTCATTTTTACTTAAGGAATATTAGCTCTCTCTCACAATATCATTCAACAATTTAGGTTTCAACGTGGTTCATGAATCATACAGATGATTTATAAAAATGATGTATATCAGGCATACTGACACTGTGTGTACCATTTTCATGTTGAACACAGTTCTGATTAAGAAAGAGTAGCTCTTAATGGCCACACTGGAAGGCATACTTGTGGCCAGGAGACATTTTATTTCCATGGTAGTAACTGACAGATAAAATTACAAGCACTGAGAACTCCTACCTAAGGACAGTGAAACCTTAGATAATCACTTATGTAAAATAAAATATTGAATTGAGTTTTACATATTCATAGATAAATGCGGGTAATTTGGCTCTCTAGCAGTTTTTCTAAGATGGTGTTTACAGTTGAATGTTGCATGTTCCAAAATGACAAAAAAAAACAGAGTATTTTTCTTTACACAACTGAAATGACTTTTTTTATTATTGTTCTTTGTAAAAGCCCACAAGAGCAGACAAAAACTTCCAAACTTCACCTCACGTAGCAGACAAACTTATCACCCTCAGAAACTTGTAGTACTTTCACTCAGCTTGATTTGTTCTTCTATAACCTCCATAAAACTGATCAATTAGTGTGATAAATGATAGACTGCCACTCCATACTGGCTATACTTACTGTACTGTATCACAATTACACAAACACCTGTGCTTTAAATTTTGCTTTCCAGTTGCAGGAAAAAACTTCCATTGAACTGAAAAATTAAGCTGACTTGAAGAGGAATTTGTTTACATGCATACAGGACTGCTGACTGGAAAACAGTGGCAGAGAGAATACATCTAAACAGATGTTTTGTCTTAAACCAAAGTTTTTAATTAGGAGAGAAGACTTGACACGAAAGAATTAAGAATGTGACCCTACTTACTGGAAATGAAAACAATGCAAAAATGTAACAAATTATATGAATCGGCCAAACTCTTTATTAAAAATGTTGAAGAACTGAAAGAAGACTTAACTTTGCCCATTTGCTGATATGTCAAATATGGAAAATTACATAAAGAATGTTAGAAACAAGCCAAAACTTTTCAGCACTCAAGTGGTGCAGCAAACCGCTGCTATTTTATTATTTTGATTCATTAATGTATATATTTTTAAAACTACTGCAGCACGTGCAATTGGTGAACTTACTACCTAGGCTGGTGAACTTACCCTTCCTTTACGCCTCACATCAGTGAGTGTACTGGCAAGAAATAAATCAAAAGAAAAATAAATTAATGTCAGCAGGCAAAGTCTTAATTTTTACAATTTCCATTGCTTATTAGCACATTTAGAGGTCATATTTTGGCAATTTCTAGTCCTAATGAAACTCCAGATTCAATTCCTCTTTGTTAAATTCAGCATATTAAACACAGAACACCTTGATTTATGCATCCTCATCCATAATCATCACTAAAAAATGTAAATATTTTGTTGATGGCTGTCTATGCTAATGATCAAAAGAGACACTGAAAATGATGTCTTATTCTCACTGTCAGGCCAAAGTATATTAGAAAGAAATGGAAATAAATTGTTTTCACCACAATGAAGTTTGCCAGGAAAAAACAGAGGGTAACAGAAGTACGTAGGCACTGATCTTACAAAATACCTCAACTACTGAATGAATCGTTTAAGGCTAAAATATTCATATTGAGGAAACAGCGCTAAGAAGATTAATAAAAGATTAAATAAATTTATAAGATAAAACACCATACTGATATAAGATTAGAATGCCATGCTTGATTCAAGATCAGAATTGGATCTGCTCAACAGAGCAAGAGTGAGCAGAGGAATTCCTGTCTACTTCTGTGGCTTTTCATTCGAGAGTACATCTAAATATATCTGATGGAGTTTTCTGAGGGAAAGCAGAGCTGCGTAACAATTAAATTAGCTGCTTTGGTAAAAGAGCAACACTTTCTCCCCACAAGTAAATCAAAGCCTGGCTAGTTGAAAGCATCGTCCTCAACTTTATTCATAGGCATAACTTTCCATTTCCACAACAACTCAACCCTCACGCAAAAATAAACATAACTTCAAGAAAAAGAGCGTAGTCACAAATTTGGTGAAATATAGTCTAATTTTGTGTATTTATTTGATTCAACCAAAATTAAAAGTTTGTTTAGCTTAATTTGGAACCTCTTTAAAAGTTCATTTATTTCACCCCACCCTTTCCTCCCCCTTCTAATTTAGGGCAACATTTAATCCCTCCCCCCAGAATTGTAAATTTTGTAGGAAATAAGTTGTAAAAGCATCCAATAGTTTTTCCAAAATAAAGAAAGGCATACTTTTTCACAATTCCCCCCAAAACACTCTTTTCAAGCCCTAGATAGAGATGCTTTATCCCCAGCCACCCTGGCATTCCCAACACAATCTGACTTTATGAGTAGATGCTCTGTACATCACAGTAGAATGACCCTTTTGAACAGACTACCTGTGCATTCAAACAAATGTCTCCATGCTGCTTCACAGTTTCAGACAGCCTACCAACACCCCGCTTCTGCAAACACTATGGCCCCAGCCAGAACTGTAATGCAAGTTGCCCATCCTTCACACTTGTCTCCTCCCTTTCTGCATTGACTTTAGCCAGCCACTACCCTCAATTAGCAGCCACCATGGTAATGAGCTAAAATGTCCCCTTGCTCACACAGGCTTTGCTCTGTATATCTCCCCAAGCAGACAAGAAAACTGCCTGAAGCCACAATCTTCATTCAGATGTACATACTAATGGCAGAGAATGCTCTACTAAATGATCAGCTATTAAACGTCCATCATCATCATGCACTACTCGGCTCACAGCTGCATTTTCTCATTTTCCCTAGGGACCACTCAGGAAACAATTTTGCCCCTAAAATCTAAGTATCAGGTCTTGAATTTGTAATTGGAGTAACAGTCAGATAAGGCCTGGGAATTCCCTGTGTGTGTGAAAGACCTGCACTCACCATGGCATGGGGCATGGCACCGAGCTGCCAGAGTTCGAGGAGTGTTTGGACAACGCTCTAAGATACAGGGTTTAAATTTTGGGTGGCCCTGTGTGGAGCCAGGAGCTGGACTCCATGATCCTTATGGGTATCTTCAAATTTGGGATATTCTATGATTCTTACCTAAAAGATAGTAGCACCAAGAGAGAATTTTAGGTATTTATTTATTGGCCAGTTCTGCTAAATTTATGCCTTCTTGGGGGGATACTTTGGTTTTGCTTATCCAGTCCAATGGATGACTTAATGACCATTTCATTCATACTTCTCCCTTGTGAGCCACTAAGAGCCAAGAACGCAGCCCTTGTCCTCCCTGTAACTCAAGATCCTAAAAGATGATGTCAGTGCATAGCGTCCTCTGAATGTAAAACAAAACACACAGCTAACAATAGCTAAGAAAAAGCAAGACGAAAGCTCAAATTCAGAAGCTCTATAAAACCACACCCCTAAAATGCAGCTTTAGAGTTGTTTATAAGAATTCCAGTCTAGGCAGCCTCTTGCTCCATAGAAATATCCTTATCTAGGCAGGCTAAATGCACAGGCAAAGCACTCTGAATATGAAAGACGCTAATTTTGAATTGCACTAATCATTACTCTGTATCTCTGCTCTGTGTAAGATGTGCAGCATCTTCTTGAAGAGCAGCTTAACAAGATCAGTGCAGTCATAAATTTCTGTGCAGTGGAACTCAGTTTTTTGTTGTTGTTGTTTTTTGTATTATATTACTTTACTTTTTAATTTGTATTCCTCCTTAATTTCCACTGCAAGCGTATATCACAGTCTAGTCAGTTTCAGTTTCATTATACTGTGTTTAATAAGTCAGAGAATCTGGCCATTTTAGTAGCAAATGTTTTTTAAATCTTAAGCACAAAGGAATAAATGTATTCCCCAAAACATACATTACCTTGAAGAAATCAAAATGCAAAGCACTGATCTGCACTTGAATGTATTTTCCCTTCATCTCTCCCATTCTATCTCTGCTCTCTACACAATACAAAAGATAGGCAAAAATAAAAAAGCAGAAACACCAAAACAGGCACAAATGGATTCAAATAACCATTTGCCTGGTTACATACAAATATTCACACCTAGGTTCATGTGTATTCTTCTGTTCTGCCTGGTTTCTGGTAGCTACTGTAACAAAACACAGCTCCCAACCTACAAAAAGGGCTCCGAAGTATTTTAGCACTCAATTCCTATTCATTTAATAAAGTAAAACAGCACAATATTTCAGAGCATTCGAGTCAGATTGGTCATCATTTAAACTAAAGAATACATATGGAAAATCATTCCAATGCACTGTAATAGTACAACTGCTCCCAGTAACACATGCAGTTATTTTGCGTAGGTCCAGGCAAGTTATGCTTAAATCCACTTTAAGCTTATATGATTAATTGGATTTGAAAAGACAAATAGAGGTACTATGTAGTTAATAATATTTCTCCCTGAGAGCTGGAGCCCAGCTGTGTTTCTATCTAAGGAACACAGTGTTTCTCTTGTTCAAGACAAAAAGCTTTGAGAATCAAATCTTCTATTTTATTTGCAGCAGACTGGGAAGCAAGTGACAGCATGACTACCATAAGCAGCAAAAGTTGAGGGAACCTCTGTGTAACTTCTTTCCTAAGCATCTTCACCTCTCCCCAAAACATTGCTGCTTTGGACCTGCATAAATCCCCTAGGCTAGAACTGAGCAGCCTACTACTGCAACATCTACTGAGACCTTGATAGAATGAAATGCCACAACCGCAGTCAAGCCTGCACTTCTTAGTACTTTTCAGAGAAAAGATGGTCACTTCTTTTAAAAATCTCTAACATATTCAGCAATTCTGGCTTCCTGTATCAAGGCATGAGGGCCTCTGCTTTCAAAGAACAATACATGAAAACCTGTAACATTTCACCCATTCATTGCCTTTCATCACCAACATGTACTGGCAGATAAGAAAGAGATCACTCTAACTTGGTCTTGAGTGAAGTAAAGTTGGTACCATGTTAACAAGAATGTAAGCAAGGCTCCCTAGTTCTCTTAAAAACATATGAAACACTCCTAGCTCTAAAAACATTTCAAAAAAGCTGTACTGTAGAAGAAAACACGTGGGAAATACACAGAACCTGAGCATTATAAATGATTGAATGAGCATGGTATCTGAAGATATTCGTATTTCTCGAGGGAAGGGGAAGTTAACTGGCTAAAGGGTAAAGCCCCCACAGCATTATTTAAAATATCAATTCTAGATTATACTTATTTTTTTATTTTTACTTTCCTTTGCCTATGTGGAACAAAGTTGCTGATCTTTTCCAGTCTTTTAATACTCTTCCAACTATTCTAACAAAAAATTACATCTAAGTATTCAAGCTAAAGGCACTGTTTTCATCCAGACCTGTGGAGACACTGCTGAAACCAAAAAGCCTTCAAAAATACAGTAGGAGAGACAGAGAATGTCAAGATTGTAAACCTCTCTGAGGTCTTTGCCATGCAACCACCCTCTGTCTGTATACTGTTCATTTAAAGCACTTAACTGTGCTGTGCTGTCCTCAGAGCATTTGCTATTCTATCTTACTTCATTGTTTCCTTGGTTCTTACTTGTTCAAGCTGCATATGATCCCATGTACTATACTTCTTTGTTAACTTGGGGAAAAAAAAACTTTCACACTTTTCCCTTTTTGAAAATATCATGAGGTGTTCCTAAAAGATACCTGTGCTGCAGAAAGACAATGTCATTTCACAAACCTCCTTGTACCTTCATATACTGTTCCATCAACCTTATATCTACCAGCTGTTGCCCTAGTGATTTTGCAGATGGCTATGTGGACAGATGGACTTTCATATTATAAACATGCAGTAAAGGAAAATTCTCAGTTTTGTCCTGCTTCAATTACCAGAATCTGCAGAGATGTCAAAGACATGCTATTCCCCACTTGACAATATGCTTTGATTGCTAATTAATGCAAACAGCTTGTTGTCTACAGTAATACACAATTACTTCTCAGTGACCAAATGACTAACAACAATTTCAACAAGCAATTCAGGAGCCAAAAGCATTCCATAAATAAGACATTGACACTGAGCTTGTGTACTTTTATTTAAAGATGTAATATTATAGCCATCTGGAAAACTGTTTATTTAACAAAATCCAGCAACGTAGTGCTTGCCACCTGTTAATTGGCAAGTTATCAGCAAAACAGGTAGCCAAAGGTGGGAGTGGATCCAGTACTGAGGGGTGGGAAAAAAGGAAGAGTCAATAACTGACTTACAATGCCACCTTCCCTAGGCCACTCACTTCTGCTGCAAGCTCTGAAGGCTTAGCAGTGATGCCATTTAGTGAGAACATGGGTGGTTTTTCAGCACAAAAACTATAGCAATACAAAGAGGCATTCAAACAAGTTTGACAATTGAGAGCTGCTCCAGAAGGCAGCATCTGAATGCTAATTAACTTTCTAGATCTCTTGCATTTGAGGCCAAACTTATTCTGAAACGGACTCCTTGTAGTAAACACAACTGAAAACATTTCTTCCAACTGCAGAACACAATTTCTGTGCTCACAGCCGTAATGGTGTTCATACAGAAATGTTTTTGCAGAACTAGGTTCTCATTAAAAAAATCATCTAGCACAAAACAGAGCATGAACTGGATTTTACATTTGATAAAAACCTGTTCAGGATCTAACATACGTGGAACCTGTACAGAAAGTCTGCCTACAACCAAGACAGATGAAAGAATCTGGACAGGATTTTAAATTACATTTCTAAGAAGAGTTTAAGTCCTTAGAGAACAGAGTAACTAACATCTTCTCTTGGCATTTCCATCTTGACATTTCAGTGTTTAAGCTCTGCTAAGAAATCATATAAACTGCAAACAATAAACAGGGCAACATTACTGTATTTAGACTTGTCCCTCAACATCACACCCAACTACACGGAAAGCATTTCCTGCAGTCCTGTAGCTGCTTCAACAAACCTGCATTGGACTACCCTAGATTAGGCAATACACCTAGTCTTGAAATCTAATATGTTCTCTGTTATATATGTTAATATGTTGAGATGCTCTGGTGCTACCACCAAGCACCACAAGATAGATTAGGTGCAGTTATTTTTCTACAGTAGCATCTGACTCCCATTTTAGGATAGATGAGGGTGTTATGGGATACTGCAAGGTGACCTTGATGCCCCTGATGTAGCATAAGTGCAGAAGACAACTTGCATTTTCCTTGTGGAGTTAAACCAAAGCAGTGAACTGTATGGGGACTCCAGGAATCTACCCTCCACTTCATCTGGGCTTTGTACCTGAAGCTTCAGTCCAATATCCCAGCCATCCCAAAGTGGAGTGTGCCACTTTAAATACCACAGAGCACAAACAGCTTATAACATTTTTAAGGCAGTGCTTTTCTCTAATATATAATTAAGTTATATAATAACACATAATAAAGAAATACTGAGTTATTTACCTGCTTCAAACTCCAACGAATATTTTCAATTGCAGATCATTTTTCCTGTAATACCTTGAAATAAAGCTGGAATTTTTTAGACTCTAGATCTGAACTCAGAGTGGGAGAGTACACAGTTGAAAAACAGTTTATCAATTTGGGCATATTTACTTTGAATACTAATATCATACCAGAGCATGTTCAGAGTAGGCAGAAACACTGGAAGCCTTTATCCTTTTCATAGATCATGTTATAGTTGCACTTTAACAGTAATTCTGATTAAAGATTGCCATTCCTCTTTAATTCTCCAATAAGTCTAAGATTCATATATACCTTCTGCTAGAAGATACATACCCTCTGCCTGGAATACATGCAGTGAGACCACTGAGTTACAGGTACCTCTACTACAGGAGTGAACAAATTCAAGGCGGGATCAGAAAAAGATGTTATATTGAAGAAATGTGTATAGAATTAAAATTGTTATCTGACAGGATTTTTTAAATGTGCTTTTTTTAATTTAATTTTTTAAATTTTTTTTACATGTTGAAATTCATGTTATCTTGAAGACTTCCCAGTAGTGAGACAGAAAACAGACACAAAAATAAGAACATGTTCCTTTACAGCAGCACTAATGCTTGTTTGCTTCATATGCCCTTTCTCAGGCAAATGTAAAGAACTTTTCTTAATATTACCTATTAATTATTAATTAATAATTGATATTACTTCATATATCTTAGAAAAAAAATCTTAGATGTTAAGAATATACTTGTTTTTTTAGAGTCAAAATCCACTTAATACTGTTTGTACTGTAAAGTGGGTGAAAGAAATCTCAACCTCCTTCCCTCCCACCCCAAAAAAGCCCAGAAAAACTATTAAAATACTTAATTAAAACTATTAAAATAATGTGAAGCTAATTCACATGAGCCTCCAGCTTTGTGAGAAGGGACAGCTTAGAACTACTAGGTACCACCAAACAGAATTTTCCAGTTCACCAGTCCTTATTCTGAACTAAATAATTAAGGAATCCACTCTTCTTACAGTTGTCTGTCATACATACAATTTTGTCACCTGTAGTGACATAAAATATTAGCAAGACATACGAACACTAATCTGCAGGGCCCAGACAGGCACATGCTTGTACTGTGAGGGCTGCTCCAAAAGTAATACCTTCTATTTTATTTTGTTAGCACGCAAAGTCTGAAACAGAAGTTAGTATGGCTGCAGACAGTGAACCTTCCCACCAGCATTACATTGCATGTTGTTGGTGTGCAACAGATGGCAGCAGTGCAGCAGTCTGACAAATTGGTGTCTGACATGGAAGCGTGGATGAAGCAAAGGGACTGAGTTGAATTCCTCTGTGCAGAAAAAATGGCACCCACTGACTTTCATCATTGCTTGCTGAATGTTTATGGAGACCAAACAGTGGATGTAAGCACAGTGAGGTGGTGGGTGGTACATCTCAGCAGTGGTGACAGTGACATGAAAGACAAGCTATGTTCTGGATGGTCATGCACAGCTGTCACACCACAAAATGAAGAGCATCTCTATCAGTTTATCTGTGCAAATTGGCTAACAGAGGTGACTAGGTTGAGAAGTGGTGCTTTGTAGCTGAGAATTTGCCCAGTTATGTAGTGCTATTGTGCTCTTTATATCTGCTGCACTTTTCACGGAAATAAATAGGAGGCATTACTTTCGGAGTGACATGTACATAGAACAATCAGATGGGGAGACAGTGCAACACTGTCCTACAAAGGAGGCAATCTGCTTAATGCAATTGTATTCCTCCTTACCTTCTTTCCTCTTCAGCCAAAATCGCCTTCTCTGTTTCTTGTTAACAGTCCCAGTGTACCATTTTTTACCAGTTAGTGATGCCTTCATCTATACCTTCTGCTTCAAATACCGCATTTCCAGTTACTTTATCAGTGGAGCTGAGTATTTTTCTGGTCTGCCCACCAGCTTTCTGTTAAAAGCATTATTCTCTCCCTTGCTATGTCTCATTTAAACATCCAAACTGACAGTCTATTAGATGATCTGGTGGCAGCTTCTTAAGAGATTGAGGCCTTTTGTGTGTCAGCCCCCTGACATGCACAATCTACATGTAGCAGAAAAGTGACAGACACAAAGAATGTCTTCTAAAAATTAGAGAGCAAGGGAGAAATTTGCAGAGGGTAAAACTGTTCTGAAAACATGGATCTTCTCTGGAAGGAGGGTTTCTGGCTTCTCAAGTTAAAGTAGCTCTTTGGATTTTACAATCAGATTTCAGACAATTCAAAGGACCACAGACCTAAAGCTAGTGTGAAGGAGTTTTAACTTGAAATGTTCTTTTTGTTTCTGAAGGCATTAATACTGTGATGGCTGATCCCTGTAATTTCCTTGTGCTGCTAGTGCTGCATCAGCAGGTGGCAGAAAAGGAATCAGAAATGTCACTCAGATTATCAAAAACTGGAAGAGAAAGAAATCTTTGGATGCCATGACAAAGCCAGTGAACTGCATACAAAGATCCTTTTTGAAGTGTATGAAGTTGATCTATTATTAATTTGATAATGTAGAACTTTGGTAGCCCATGTTATCTACCAGAAACTAAGAACAGATGCTCTAAAGAAGGAGCTTTTACTTTTATGATAGAAACTACAGTCAGAACAAGAATGGTGATTCCAACAACTTCTTAAGAGCTATTTTTGTCAATGGTAAGCATTTCTTGATCTTGCCTGAGTTAAGGTCATTGCTATCATGAACTTCTAAGATCATTCTACTATGACAGTTTATGCATTACCAAAAAGTTGCCCTCCAGCCATTTCCTTTAATAATTATGATCACATAAATAAATGAATTAAGAAACATGCTCTTTATCTAATTCATATGTCTACTCACCTACACAAAGCTCAAATGTCAGAAATAAATGGATGAAATTCATACAGTTTCATTGCTGTAACAGGAGTCACAGAAGTCTTTGTACAGGAAGAAAAGCACTAATTAAAATAGTTTTAATAAATATATATATATACATACATCTAAAAGGACTGGAAAAGCAACCTCTCTCCCCTGCTACATTCTATCCTCATAAACATTTTTCTGTCAAAGGCATTTCTTTCATACTGCTGAAAGTTCATGCTGAGATTTCTTCTCTTGTCCAAGTTACTCTGCCTTATTCTTGGCCAGCTGGAAGGTTCATTCTGACGATCATCTTTCACTTATCTTGTTCACTGAATTTGCTGCCATTTCAGTGCAACAATTAATATTACCTGTCTCTGATGAGATTCAGTTCCTTGTAATTCTTATTTTTACATGGATCCTTATCAAAACCAAAATTAATTTCAATATGATGATTTTCCATGGATTTGCTCTTTCTACAAATCCTTAATAAACATAAGTCTCACATAAACATAAAACTGTAGATTGTACCGTCTACATGCATATATGTATATATGTGTATATATATATACATATATAAGCTGAACTGCAGATATATATATATATACATACATACATATATATATATATATATATATATATATATATGCAGCTTAGCTTTTTCAGAAATTGAAATCAACATTATAGGTATTCTACTTCCTAATGCCTTAATGTTCCTGGTCCATCAGTACATTATTTTTTAAAAACATTCCTATATATTTATACAAAAGCTGTTGATATCAGCGATCACCAGCTTCAAAAGTAAGTTGTTGCAGACCTTATCAGCCTACAGCCCTTCTTATGGCATTGCAAAATCACTGTTTCAGTATCCCATTCATTTTGTCAGGATACTAAACTCCTTGCCATTTTGAGCCCTGTGTGCCCCCTCTCCAACCACAGCACCAACATGCCTCCAAACTGCTGGATTCATCTAATTTTTCCATAGATGCATCAAAGAGCACTAAGTGGAACTCTACACTTAATTCTGCATGACTGGCAATTTCAAGGGATATTTCGCACTCAGAAAACACTCTGCATTCTCAACTACAAACCACAGCTGCATTATCCTAATAATTTTAATAGGGTCTCTAGTTTCTTTCAGTGCAAACTTTTCCTTGGAATACTTCCCTCTCTTAAGGCTTTTAATTGCTACTCGCATATTTTAATACCATTTCATTCTGCTGAGTTGGAAATTTCTTGTTATTGTCATATAGACTGGGTGAAATTAATGAAAAATAATCTTCTGTGAGATAAAAATAATTGCATAATAAGTATTCAATAGATTACTTAAGGACTATCATCCAAACCCTTATGGTTCATTACCTTATTACAGTTTCTTCTGTTTCTAAAAAGAAAAATCAATACTTTCATGAAACAATAACCAAGAAAGACTGCAAAATATTTTTAAAACAAACTGCTCTTTTTATCCACCTTTTCTTAAAATTAAATTATTGAAATAAATCTAATTGATCACTGAAAACATGTCAGCTTCTTTTCTTATGTCTTTAATCACATACATGAAGGCTTTAGAAATTGTGGACTGACTGCTTTGTTTAAAAGGAATTTAATGCCTTACTCCTGTATACATTAAAAAAAAACAGTAATTAAATTGCAACGAACTGTACATTTCATAAAAAGTCAACAATATACATTCTTCAACTGAAAAGCCACTGTATTAATGGCTTCTGCTATTACTCAGAATTCCTGTAGGCCCTCAGCAGACAATATAAAATTGGACAGTCTGAGTTTAAAGACTGCCAGTAGAATTGAATCATTCCAAAAAGCCTTAAATTATTTTCCAGGCAGCTATACCACTAGAAATAGGGCTAGAACTCTTTCCATAGCCAAAAGCCAAGAACTGTATTATGCAACACCTTAGTCATCCCTAATGTGCATCACGCTGAGCCATTCATCCAATATCCTCTGCCTGCTTTAGGGTGAGAGGTAATTTAACCTCTGTATTATCTCATTCCTCCCATGATTGCAAGCCTTATAAAAATTACAAGATTATCATGAGAATAAATGCACGTTAGGCAAGGGTATAACCCCACCTTCACCCTAATTTTGATACACAACACAAAAGGAAAAGAGTTTTTCTCCTAACCAATTGCATCCTAAGGTAAAGTATCTTACTTGCCATTAAAAGATACCACGTAACTAATATAGGTTCAGCAGCAGACATTTAAATAACTTATTGACTATCTTTTATTCCCTTAATAGACTATTTCATTGTAATGGCCAACATCACTATGAAGGAATAAAGTCTGAGAGTCAGCTTGGGTTATTCAATATCCTTCACTACTGAGGTGTTATTTCCATCTTTACCAAATATATCTCTCACCAAATCCTCTTTTTAGAACGGAATTGTTCATTCATTCAGTGAGAGTAAATCAGTCTCATTCATGACAGCCTTAGTACACATACACATCATTGTACAGTTAGAACTTCAAGATGCTTTTCAAGACAGTACATGCAACATGGGACAAAACATTCCCAGTATTGAAAAGAGGGAACAGTGCAAGTTCCCCAATCATTCACTAGTTTGCGCAGTAGTATCAATAAAACATCCTGACTATGCCAAGTTTACCCAGTTGCTTTTTGTACTCTATTGCAGTGACAAGTACCATTACAAAGGCCTGGCTATAACTACACAGCAAGGAAATACTGTTCACTGCTGAAGGGACACCAGAAATTAAACTCTTTCCAGGATGGAATTAAGCTCACTATGCATTGCAAAGCATCAGACCAAAGTCATATGAAGTGACAGAGGCCTCATTCCTGGTGATAAATTTGAGAGGAGACTGAAATAACAGGGTGGGGAAAAAATCTGACTTTGACTACATTCTAACTCCAGAGCCTCCAGGGGTGACTTACACCCATGTCTATGTCAGCCTTTGTTATTTTTATTCCAGCGTGAATGAGTTGAGCAGCCTTTGAGCCAAGAATGAAATTATACTTCAGCATTTGGCAAATGAGTACCACATTCAGGTGAACAGCATAATCTAAATGAGTGAATAATATCTGAGATACAGATTTGTTGAAGCTAAATGCAACTTAGTCTCAAGTCACTTGATGAGAGTCATTCATAGAGTGACTACATCCAAGCTAATCAGAAATAGAAAGAATAAACCAAATTGAAATGACTACCCTAACCTGCATCAGCAGAGAACAGCTGAACAGCCAAAATGTCACAGAAATTTTCACATGAACCAATGTTAAGAAAATGATAAGGAGTTTAGAAGTCAGGAGGTATATTTTCTGCATATAATTTAAAAAAAAAAAAAAAAAAAAAAAAGATTTTCTGATTCATGGCATCATTCCACACAACAAAATTTACATTCATGTCTGTTGAAAATTAAATGGGCTTTTCTGACTTTTCCATAGCTTGCAATCCTTCTGATTTCAGGTGAAGTGAAGTTACTTGAAATATGAGCTTTCTGCTATTAGTGTTTTCCTTCCCATTAGCAAAGAACATTCCTGGATCATTTGGTTTTAAACCATGCAGATTTCTGACCAAAAGCAATGTGCATTGAGACAAGTTCAACATCTTTGATGAAGTTTCACAAAATCAATTTTCTCTGACGATTCAGTGCTTGGCAATAAAAACCATGTTTTATCTAAAAATCTAAATCAGAAAGAGACTGAGAATTTGCCACACTCCCTCTATATACAAAATGCTGTCTATTTTAAAACACAAAATTGCATTATAATACAGTCTTCACAGTTTTTCTATAATTACCATGGATTCTAACATTCCATCCCAGTAACAGTTTTCCTTTAAAACATACAACAAAATGCTCACAAAGGAACATTCAGATTCACCTTTTTTTTTTTTTTTTTCTGTATGATTTCATTCTCATCTTCCTAGTTCTCTGATGTTTCTCTTGACAGATTGATTTGCCAGAAAGGTAACTTTTTGCTTACTTGTAGTCTGTAGCCACAAATACGCTCTAAATCACCAATCTGAAACCCTGTATTGTCCTTGATAATTTCTGCCACTGATAACTGTGACCAGAGAACCAGAAAACAATCTACAAAATCCATGCAAACTTCTAGATAGGTGTTATTTCAAGGCAAAGGAAAAGGAGATTCCTTCTAATTTGGTGGTGTATCACATTATGATGCACTCTAGGAAAGTTTGGTGAAGAGTCAAAGCAGGAGAGTATGCTACCAAATTAAGTTACATCTGGTGCACTGAAAAAAAAAGGAACCTTTACAGTCGTAATGAGGAGATGTTTTAGAGTACAGTGAGTGTTCTCCATTAATAACATCTTTCTACATTTGACCATTCCGTTTTGCACATCTCAAACATTACCTGCCTGCCACCTCAGCCTAGTTGCCTGCAACCTGATAAACACCAAATCTGGCACTGAAAACTTCCTCTGCACATCCATCTTCCCAGCCATGTAGGCCTGCTCCCTCTTGGCTTGTCTTTTCCCTCACTGTAGTAATCTGGAAAACATTTATCTCCTCTTCCTCTTTTTGTAGTTCAATTACTGAAGCACACTAATTCCTCTTACTTAGCTCTTCTGAACTTCTTAGTAACCACTGTGTATTACTCATTGTTCCTCTGCTCTGCCCACATTCCATAACTCAATTTTCACTTATCACTATCACTATGTTTCATCCCTGCTGACATCTTCCAGTGGCACAATATTGGAATGAAATTCAAGGTTAACTGAGGTTGCAGATAAACTATTAAACTTCTGACCAGAACATTAAAACTGATATACTGAATTAAAGTATTTCATCAGTTCGCTTGGTCAGTTCAGAGTTTATCAGCATCAGAAGATTCTATACTTTTTAAATCATTAACTTCCTGTGGGAGTTTGGTGGTGAAAAGCTGAACTAAAAACAAAATGTTTTCATTTCACAGATATCTGACATTTTCCATTTCTTCACTTTTCAGTCAAATAAAACCTCTACAGTGAAGCCCCTTCTCGCTGTCCCTCTCCTCCAAAAAAAAACAAGAAAATATTCCACATCTCAAGCCTATCTCAGAAGTACAATACACTCCATTGCATGAACTCTGCATTGCTACTGGGTACAAGCTACTCAGGGATTCAGTGACCAGAACTGAGACCAACACTCTGAAGTGATGGTCTTCTCATTCTCATTCCTCCTAGAGTCAGATGCAGGACAGAATTAAGAAGAAACTACAGCAATTACCTGGCTCCTTTCTCAGTACAGACTTGTGGAACAATTAACCACATGTCTTTAGTGGTTCTATGTTTCCAGTTTCTTCTGTTTAAAAGCAAAATACTGTAATTCCCTTTTCCCTTTCCTGCCAGTGCAAAATTGTATGTGACACCTTTCATTTTCCATAAGAGCTTATGTTCAGAAAACTAACTGTACAGAATTGTAATCTCTGTTCATTAGCAGGAAGAGAAAGAATATATCCATGGATCTCTTGCTCTTCTCACAAATGCAGAGTGGATACAGGGGTTAATAATGAAATAATTAAGTACACAGTCATTAAGCTTATATACTAGTTTTGCAGCCATTCTTTCTCTATAAATATTGTATTTTCAATAGAGTAGTTTTGAATCTTTTCTGTCAGTGGCAGAACCATGTTCTGCGTGGGCTAACCATTCATGTTCTTTTATGTCTTCTTGCACAGATACATATGGTGCAATATTCTTTTCATAGAAAAAGAAATTTTCCCCCCCTTAGATCATAAAGAAACAAAAAATGGCAGCACCTAAAGATGCTGTGAGTTTTCCATGAAGGTTTAAGCCCGGTCACCTACCATCAAGTCTTACATCTGTCTGGTGCTAAAGCAACAGTATAATTTGCTGTCATAATCTTAAAAAGTGAATATTATAGAAATTAAAACAGAGTTGCTGAATTCTGGTCAACAGCCCAGAAATGAGAAGGCAATCCCACAGAACTCATCAGTACCCTACAAGGCGTTTGGAAGATATGCGATTCTGTGGACTCCAACCAGAAATGCTCTTTTATGAGAAGCCTCACTGAAAGGCAGTACTCATACTACAAGCCCTATGCTGGAAAAGGCTTACAGGAGCATTTCTAAATTACCAAGAGATTATTTAAAAACTTAGAAGAAAAATAAATGTAGTTGTAGAGTGTAGTTGCAGGGCAGACAAGATTTAATTGAGAAATTTCTGTCCCAAAGAATAGAAAAAAAATTTTAAATGGCTTTATCTTATTTTTCTTATTTCCACACAAAGAACAAGTATTAACGTGTCTACGGAGAAAAATTACTCTATTTTTTAAATGCAGACAAAACATACAGGAGTGATAGGGTAATACATACAAACTCTCAATAACTGGACAACAGAGCTTTCACAGGACTTGAATTATTTCCTCTGTGCAAAATCTGCCTCACTGTTAAAGCAATCACTTGTCTTTTAAGCACAGCAGTATGGCTGAAATTTCTGAAAAACTCTTAAAGAACAGAGGAAAACATCAAATTATGAAATTCTCCCCTTTGGAGAGCATTCTTTTAAGAGCAGTACCTTTTCTTTATACCATTTTTAAAGAAGTTTCTGTTAACTGCTGGCTGTGATATAGCTCAAACTCACTCCTTCTAGCATGAGATAGTGCAAAAAGGTACCTACAACAGGAAATTCATCACACTGAAACATAATGTTGCCATCTGTGCTCCCTCAGGGCTTCAGGTTTCATTTGATGCCAGAGGCTGCATCACAGCCTTGCTGGCTGAGGTTGTCTCATGGAGGTGATGAATCAATACACGTCCTGGCTATTCTTGCTGAATCAGTCTCCAGCCCCCAGATGGGTGGATTCCCACTGCTGCCAGCTGGGCCTGACTGCTCTGTCCACCACCAGCTGAGTCTACACTCTCCAGCAACTCTCCTTCTTGCTCTACCAGCTGGTGCTTTCCCTAGGCTGCTTAACTCTACAGAGAAGGTGACATTAACAGATTACACAGGAGACTCATGCAGTGCTTCTCCAGAGACTGTAACCCATAATTTACCAGTCCTTGATTTAAAGCAAGAGCAACGCATGAGTCAGAATCATAACCTAGCTCATGTGTTCTATATAATAAATAGGCCGGGCACAATGCTGGTAGCCAGCAGCTCATAAATCTGAATACTGGCTTTGATGTCTCAGAGCTTAGAGAAATTTTGGCAGTCTTGAAAGTGTTTACCCCATGCAAGTTGGATACCTGTATTTAGACAAAAAGAAAATTCTATTTATTTTCTTGTAATGAGTACTATCTGCAGAGAGTGAAACAACTGGCCAGAGGCCAACTAGCACCACTGAATGTCCAAATTTCAAAAAGGCTTTAAATAAACAACCATGTGCATTCCTTTTCTACCAGTGGTCACTAAACAAGTGGACTGATTTAGGAAAGTATAGGCTGTTGCCAGTGCTTTGACAGTCTGTGGGACCTGCTCATGTACCCACTGAGGATTCTGTGGACAAGTAAATAATTGCATTATTTCACATTTGTATTGTGTTCACTTTAGTAAAACTTGAACACCATGCAGTCTTCCCCTTTAAACCATAACTCTATTTTTGTATTAAAGTTAACACTTCAGAAACAGCGTTCTCATCTAGTATGAACACTTCATAATTACGTTTTTCTAAAAAGCTGTAATAAACTTTATTTAAGCAAGTGCTTCCCATTTTAATGCCAACCCCAAACATTGTTCATTTGCAAGCACAAAGTGTCCTCTTGACACGATAATGAAAGTGCATTCATACATGTCAGCTGGAGCAATTATGTACTTCAGATGAATACGCAACAAGTATTATTCAGTCTTTTCTGCTGACATTTTTCAAACATGACGTGCATATTAAAATTAGCACTCAAGGTGTGAGCAGAGTTCGCTAACTGCAGATTTCCCAAATATCTCAGACTTTGGACAGCAAGAAGGAGTATGAACAAAGCCTTTTTCCAAACAGGGCATCTCTTCCATAACATATTCAGACAGATCTGCTTTTGTTCAGTTACTTTTCCAATACTTAATATAGGAAAGAACAAAGAAAGAAAGAATCAGAAAAGACCCTTGAGCCGATATTAAGGCATACCAATATGTCAGCTCAATATGTCAGCTTGGTCTCAGTCTACTGGGCATACAGGATGAGTCTAGTTCCCTTTCACCTGAGCTCTGTTTACTGAGCCACTAAGTTTAGCCTTCAGCAAAGCTCATTGCCTGGTATTGCACCCCCACCAGTGAAGGCTTGGATAGGAACTTCTGTCTCTTGAGACACAGATTACATCATATTACCTGGAGAAGAGACTTTGTAGGAGTAATGCTGGTTTATAAAAGATTTTTAAAATAGAAATTAAAAAAATATTACTTTGGAACTGGATTTTAAAGGATGTTTTTGTTTGTTTTTTTTTTCGCCCTACACCACTGAGATGCTTCAAACATATTTCATCCCCAAAGTGCTCCTGAAAGGAAACTCACGTGGTTTGTTTCCTTTTAATTAGATTTTAAATTTTGTGGTTTTTTTTTTTAATACCCCCGCAACCACATCAAATAAGTTAAAGTGAATGAAAAGCCACTGTTCTTTGAACAACAAAAAAAAGATGTTTCCATAAATTAAAAGACAGCAAGTGCAACTCCAGCCAGGCTGCTTTAGCTAGAACTCACATATGCAGCATCAGTTGCCCCAGGACCCCATTTCCCCAGATGGTATATGACTAATGGTACCTTTCACTTCTATTTTGCAGAGCTGCTACAGGGATCACTCGTCATCTGCAAAGAACTTGGAGAACCTGAAGTGACATAAACTGGAAAATTGCCAGTCTTCTGTTCAGTGTACGCTGTATGACAGATAAGAGTGTGTTTGCTAGCAAAATGTATTCTCACAGGACAGAATCTAACAGCAGACATCAAAACTGCTTATCTCTGCTTCATCTTGGCCATCCTCAAGACTCAAACAAAACAAAGTAACATGACAAATCTCCATGTCTTGCTTACAATATCTAGCTTTTTTTTCATGACATCATACCACTGTAAAGCAAGAACTGTTTGTATCTTCATTTAAAGAAACACAGAAACAGGGATTATCTTTGTAACCTCATCATGATAACAAGCTCAACCATTACCCTCTGCAGATCCGCTACAGTACACGAGTCTTCAAGAAGCATAAGGCAATCCAAATTTTTGGTACAGGGTCAATAAAACATCATCTTGATATAGTAGTTAAGGTTCAGAAGCATAAGAAGAAACAAATGAACAAAAACTGAAAAATTTCACACACAACTGTGTTGCTGCAATACTAACAAGTTGACTGAAAACAACGGGAGAAATTTCCGTTGACAAAGAAAAGATAACAAATTAGATACCAAAGTCATTGCTCCAGTAAATCTGCATATATTCACCAATAAAAGCACAACGGATATTCAAACGGCCAGGTTCATTCATAAATCACAGCCCTGCTCTTCACACGGATCAACTCCTGACAGTTCCTTCACTGAAGCAATCCCCCACGTAGCAGGTTTAATACCTCCTAGCACCAAATGAGGTTTAGTATGTGTTCAAGAGATGACCCAGAACAAGATCCAGTCCCCTCCTAGGAAACATGCTGGAGAAGGCTGCTGTTCCTAAATCAATTCATGTGGCACAGTCCTTCTGTTCCCTTTTCCCAGGGATGTGTTGGGGGCAGTGAGAAAGTGAATATAAATCCAAGACACATATGGACTATCTGTTTTTCAGCCTATTTATCAATTCCTCCAATCCAATTATTGATTACTTTTAGGATTCAACCTTACATTTGTGTTCTGCAAAGTGGCCTCTGAACTGGACTGAGTTTCAAATCCTATCTTTACAGAAAATTCCTCCTCAAAATCTCATTTTCCCCTCAAAGAGAACAGGCTTCAGTTCTGACATAATGTTTTACCTCTGCTTCAGTTCCTGCCACTCCTTCTTAGTGCTGATTAATGATCTTTAGTTGTATTAAAGTCTTTTTCTATTTTAACCTATGTTTCTACTCCCACTGAAAGCAAAGTTTGAGAATTACCATTAGGACTGCAGGTTAAAACAAAACAAAAAAAAATGTTTAATGCTTAACATGCAGTGCTTGCTTTCCTCTGTGGGAATTCCAGAGGCATAAGCTATGGCTCACTGGAAGCAAGATATTAAGCCAAACATCTAAGGACAGAAATAATCTACAAAGCTTCTGACTTCTTATGAGCACATTTACAACAAGATTTGGTGTTGATACAGTTATAGATTCCTCATAAAGTCACTGTGAGAAGAAAGACAGTGAAAAAAAGGATACAACAGCCCCCTCCCCCAGTACCACACACAGAAACACACTGCATAAAAAAGTGCGTTTCTGTCAGGAGGTTAATTTTATCTTTCCAATTCTATAATATACAAATACTTCCAAGAATAAATGGGAAGAAAAAAAGTGATAGAAGAAATTGGAGGGATATGAAATGTCACCAATTTTGCAGTGAAGGTCTTATATGTCGAAGGGTCAGACATTATCTGTGAAATTCAGACTGACCCAATAGATTGATCTAAAGAGATGTCACACAAGACATGACAAAGATGGGTCATTTATTTCCAGTGCATCCTACTTGAAAAAAGGAGTTCTACTTATTCTTGAAGAAAAGAAATGACCAGACAGATAGGTCTAGAACTACTACAGTTCTTTAGGAAACTGCTACCTCAGGATTTCATTTGGAGAAAGTATGCAGCTCAAGAGAATTAAAATTATCTTCAATTTGAACAGTGGGTGATCTTACGTGGAGGCAGAAGTTGAACACAATCCTTATGAGTCTTTTCCAGCTCAAAATATTGTATGATTCTATGGTTCCAATAACAGATGTAATACTGCAGAACATGACTACAATTAATTATCATTGGTTTGAACTATGAGGCCATTCAGTACCTACACTTTATATAGAGCAGGAAATGCAAAATATTTTGACCGTCTACAAATCAAATCATTGGTATATACAACACACCATTAGTGATTTCTGTTGTCTTCATACACTATACACTTTGGATGGCAAAGTGCACCTTTTAGAATACTACAGATGATCTGTAGGCTTGTTACAAAACTAACCATATCTCTTTATCATTATAACAATTTCAACTGGCACCTAGAATAAACTTTTTTCCGTCTGTTGGAAAAGCAACATCTATGTGCTCCATAGAAGTAAAGCTTTCAATGGATTTTTCCAAAAGAAGAAAAGAAAAGAAGTCCCAAAAGAAATAATAGCTCGGACTTCATGTACTGTTTTGAATTCCACTTCTAAGTAAATATTTGCACCACCACAGAATGGCTTGTCTATAAGTCAAAATCCCCTGCTTATCAATAGGTCGGCTCTCTGTACACAGAGCCACAATGAAATGTCACCTGGCACTGTCTTTCAAGTGACCTTAACCTGATGTGGAGATGACATGCATAGAAAAGAGAATTTTATCTCCTTGCTAACTCAGTGCTTGAACTGTTCAGCAAAAACAAACAAACAAAACAACAACAACAAAAAAACACAATCAGCCTGACAGCATATCCAAATGATACTGAGTTGCACTTAATAGGTTTGTGTTTGGAAGTATTCTTCACTAGGGACACAGATTTGTCCTTAGTTTTGTAATTTTCACTATGCTGGAGACTCCCGACAATTTCAATTCCTATACTCCTAAACTCCTCTTTTCAATTTTAAATACTTTTAAAAACATATTTCTTGTCTAACTTACCCATAGATGTGCAGTGACACTAATGGAAGGGTAAATCTGAAGGGTTTTTTTCCAGTATATTCTTATTTCATTTGATAGACTAAAACTGAGAGTCTGCTGACAAAAAATAAAATCAATAGAATCATTTATCTACAGGCTTAAAATGAATCTATTAGATATACTAAGGTAAGTAAAACAGCAAACCTGAGGAAAGTATTCTCTTCTCCAACACAGATTACTGCTTCACAGGATCCAGCAAGTCATGAATTAATACAAGACGCTCAAATTCAAAGCACATCAGAATGAAAAAAAAAATCAATTTTAAAAGAAGAAAATCAAGACGCTTCAGACATAAATTCATGCTCATGCATTATGCAGCATATGTTCGGTGAAACCAGTGAATCTAGGACATGACAGAGCTGCCATACATATATAGCACTGGTAAACCACAAGGTTAGCTCACTTTACCACAAGACTAAGAGCTTTGCTCTTGCACCTGTGGATGACAGGTCTGCAAGGGATGCTCAGAGTGGACCAACATCTAACCAGGAACAATAGAAGACATTTGAGTCAAAAATTGGATAGCTCCAAGGCTTCTACAGTTGCACTAATCTATACTAAGAGGAAGAATAGTATGGACAAAGCTGCAAGAAATCCTGAATGTTGTAAAACTGAAAAACACAATATAGGCAGTACATCTCACATCAAAATGACTTGTCTTAGAAAGCCAGCAAAACAGTAGACGTGCCCAAAACTGGCAAGACCTATCTGTTAGAACTAACAAAGTGAACATAAGACAATTGAAAATAGAGGACAAATAATTTAAAAAATCACATTAACATCAAAAGCACACACTGAAATTACAGTTTCCAGTAAAGCAATCTGAGAGTAAATGCTATCACGCCCTGTTATCATGAAGCTATCCAATGGGTGGACCATACAGATCACACAGAACAGTAACTTCATCTGATAAACTGAGTTGTTATAGGCCACACCCCAAAAAATCAAATTAATCTGTGCACCCATAGTCACACAGATCATCAGCCAACATGCAGAGTCCACTATTGAGATTGAACAAGTACAGAAATTGATTTTGTTGTCATTTCCCTATTAAATTAAGAAATTCATGGTTTTGAACCAAGACTTTGATGTAAACTAGGAGACAGAAAGCAAGAAATAGATATCTAACAATTGGGTTAATACAATTAAATTGTATTAATAATGTGAAAGCATACAAAGCTTTTCAGTCTCAAATTCAGAAGGAAAGAAACATCCACCTCTTCTCTTAACATTTTTATTATCCCTATTTCATTCTTATGACATTGCTTTACATTCCTTCAAATGACATAAAAAAGCAGTTAAAAGCAGACAGACCTTTCCAGTAATCCAGCTAACTGTGAGCTGCAGTATTTTAAGATGATTTGTCCCTGAAGAAATCCTTAGCTTTTCTTTCCCTCATTCCATTTTTCAAAATCCTTTATGCTCAGCTCAGTGAAAGGCAAAGGATCACTGATCAGAGCAAACACTGCTATAGTTGTATGGAAGATGTTGATGGTAAAATACGGTTCACTTGTTGAAGTATATTGAGATAGGACAGCGGGAAATGAGAAATGTTCCACCTGTCTGTTTCTTGAATCTTGGCTTTTCACAAAGCTTTCTTCGTGACTTCTTTATTATGTTGTTCTTTTTGCCTTTGTATCCCCCAGTGGAGAGACATTTCTAGGCTCATTTCAGAAATGTCAAAATAATTGAATCAAAACCAAGAACAAAGTATCACAAGAGCTGTATCTTGATGAATGTATTATTAGCGTAATTGATAAGAGTTCTTAGATTTCCCAATAGACTCTTCAAGTTCAAAAACCAAACACAAGGCATATAGAAAAATACACATAATAATACTAATACTGTCTTCAGCTTTCCCAGGTGCTCACCCTTACCATATATAAATCTGCAGAAGACAGACTGCAGCAGATGCTTATTGTTTTATGCCGTTACCAAATAAATTATTCTGTCCTAAAGCCTGGTTTCAACTGCTGTAAATTAGAAGTGATTCCATGGCACGCTCATCAAATCTGAGACAGAAGAAACAGGATTCCAGCCCTTGAAAAAATTAAAGTGGTTACATGGATAAGTGGTACTAAAATTACGTTCTTTCATTTAATTATCTTTCACAAAAGTTGATGGAAGCCCAATTGCAGATCTACTGGTAAAATTTAGTGTAGAACACTATTTTAAAAATTGTTCAATATACGCTGATAAATTGTTGATCTTACAAAGGATAGATGGGTAAATTCACTTCTAGTTTCAACAGCCACAATAAAACAGCAATATTCACTGTTATCTGGAAAATTCATGATGCAAGAGAAGATCCCAATTTTCAATGACTTGTTGAAAATAGCAAAAGGATAAAACGAGATTTCCTGTGTAATTTAGTGACATATATCAGAAAACGCAATAAATTCTCTTACATGTGCCAGTACTGAGACAATATAAGCTTGTTACATCAAATGCATTACACAAGGTCAAAATATACTGTAACAGTGGTCTAAATTTAGGATATTGGCCTACAGCAGGCTTTAGCTAGAACTAATGTGATACAATTCTACTTCTGCAAGAAAATTATGGATGAGGAGGCTAAGAAATACACAATTCAAAATTTATTAAAGGATATCTTTCTTAGCTGACTAGCACAGTATTTCTAAAATAGCCCTTCGAGTTGCCTTTAGAAAATTGGGAAAGGTATTACGTTTTGAAAGAAATCTGAAATTAATGTTCATATGATATTTCTAAGCTTAGAGGAGGGTTAGAATTTTTGTTTACTTAATTATTTATAGATGTATGTATTAATATTTTTTTATAACTGCATAATGGTATTTTAATTTGAGGCTTGCACATGAAGTTGTATTCACATTACCTGCTAATTGCCATTTGGAATGCAGATTGAAACAGAACAGTCTTTTGAGAGAGTTTATACAGGAGTGTAACAACTTAGCCTGACTTCTTGTCTTTAGCAGCCTAAATAATAGCACACCCCTAGGCAAGCAGTACAGCAGCTATTGGCAGAGTGATAATTTATGCTTACTTATTCTTTTTTGTCTTGTTCTGGGACCTCTACAGCACGGTGCTTTGTAATACATTTTAAAAGAATGAACAGAGGTAATTTTTTAAAAAGTAAAGGAAAAATGGAAAAAAATGCTGGCCATATTTATAGAGAATGATCATACAGGTAACAGACATTACCAGTAGATTGATTGCTTAGTGAATGGATTCTGTAATTATGGGAGACTTGCACTCCAGGCTTTCACAAACACGGTCTTATCCTAAGCGTGACTCCAAAACTGAGGAATTTTGACTTTTTAATAACAGTCTTTTCATCAATCAGAAATTAAAGCTTTGTTTCTTTAATTTTAAGCTGTTTGTAAATGTATCATCTGGAGATCAAGCTCTCTGCTTTGAGACTTATTGGATTTTGACACTTCATTTCTCTTAGGAGCCCAGCATTCATGGCACATCCTAACTTAATCCCTTTTCTTTAATTATAAAGGCATTCAGCACTGTCTTTTGCAAACTATGATCTTTAGTACATCTTCTCCATAATTATAACAAACTTTCTCGCCCTTCGGCTGACAAGCAACCTTACAGGTCTGTCAGGTTTGTGGTGATAACGTCTTATTCTACAATACCATATGAAAAGCTGTCCTTTGAGAATCAGAAGTGTACAATATGCCCTGCTTCAATATGTAAAGATAAGATTAAACTACAAGGAAAGCAATTAAATACTTAGATCATATTAATAAAAGCATTTCCTGTATTTATCTTGGTGTTATCATTGCCTACAACATTGAGCAGTTGTATTTGTTTTGCTGACTAAAACATGACCTGAAAACTCATACAGAGATTAAGGAACTGTTGCTCAAAAAATACTGTCCAAACTACTTTTGTTCAAGGCTTTTTTACCCTTGTGAAATGAGAAATTCCGCACTTTTAGGGACAAGAAAGAAAGTCAATCTGCCTACAAACAAATCAGCATAGATTAAACTTCTTTTAACTTTCTGGTTTCCAATACAAACTGCAATCTCACTTATGGTTATGGTTTCTGCTTTAAAACAACAACAACAATGAAACAACAAGAATTCAGTCTTTATGATTTCTAATATCTGTGATATCAGTCATGTAGCTTCCAAAGCAACAGGAGCAAGGAACTAGCAGGAATTCTCTTTTTGACTTAGTTAAAAGTTTGAAGATTTTGACGTAGTAGCCACGAACATGTTGCCTAGCAATATTTCAGAAAAGGCAATTAAATATACTGAGGAGAAAGCAATTCAAAGGAGAGGTAGAAACCTGAAAACCTGAAGTACTGTTGCATGGAGGCACCCACTTGTAACTTTGTCAAATATAAAAAGACAGCATGGCAAACTGAAGACACATCTCCACATATGCTACCTGATAAAGAAAAGGTGGCAGAACATTTTCACTCACAACAGGAGGACAGACCTATGCTGAGTCTGCTGTGTTCTTTCCAGTATCCCACTGATGCTTCTGAGCATCAATCACAGCACTGAAAAAAGCTGATGATTTGCATAGAGGATGCTTGTCTTGGGGAAACAAAGACCTATTTTTTTTTCGTATTTCTTCCCATAGCAACTAGCACAAGTCCTGTTGATTATCACAGAGCAAATAATACTGAGAACATTCTTGAACCTCATTAGGTTAATGTGGGCCCATTTTTAAAAACTGCCCTTCCCTCTCTGCAAGCCATCCCTTCCTTCTATAGTATCAACTGAAGCACTCAGCTTGGTGTCATCAAAGTAGCTGAGAGTGCACTTGATCCCATAGTCAACGTCGCTGATAAGATGTTGAAGATGACAGGCCCCAAGACAAACACCTCAGGGCTACCACATGTGAACAGCCACCATCTGGAAGTAGAGTTGTTGACCACAACTCTCTGGCTGTGACCTTTCAGCCAATTTTTTATCCATGGAATAATCCAGCCTTTAAATCCATATTTTTTCAGTTTGGAGATAAGGGTGCTATGTGGGACCATGTCAAAGGCCTTGCACAAATCCAAGTAGATATCAGTTGCTCTTTCATCCACCAGTGCTGTCACTCCACCATAGAAGGCCACCAGATTGGTCAAGCACAGTCTACTCTTGGTGAAGCCATGCTGGCTGCCTCAAATAGCCTCCACATCATGCATGTACCTTAGCATAGCTTCTGGGATTTATGCATATTTACAAATAAATGTTTATAAAATATGTAAGAGCATACATTAATCTCTAAGGGAAGTGTTGTCTACAGTTTGATATATACCAAAACTGTTTTGCATTGTGTGAAATGAGGTAAGTGGAAAGAAAAATGACTATGGATCAAAACATTCCACTCTTGGAAGGTAATGTTTAGCTTTGTCAGACAATTAAAAATCAAGTTTTCACATAGATTTGAATACAATTGGTTTCAACATGAAAGAAAGAGGAGCATGGTATTGTTTCAGTCATATCTAAATATTACGATCTTATGAGAAAGAATTCCTATTTTTAAGAATAAAAGAAATATGAATACAATATATTGTTTTTTTAATCACACAATGAAACTGAAGCTTCAACCTTCCTACTTGTAAGCAATTAACATTCTTACTAGGAAACTTGTAACATTTTTAATTCTGAGTTCTGTTCAACCTACCAGTTTTCTGTGCTTAACTCAAGCTGTATTTTTTTTCCTCTTTTGTTCCCTAGATTCATGTAAGTGTTTCCCAAGCAACTACCTACTGACAAGCAATTACATCCAATTTCTTAATAGCAGAAAGCGGGAAGACTATTCCTGCATGAAAAGTAAGATTTTAAATTGTCGCTTTTGTTGAAGATTTTTAATATGTCGCACATAAATCCACATATACAATTACAGTCGCAGTGAAGCCACATGATAACTTGATTAAAAACTTTGATTAAAGGAATTAAAGTGAGAGAGACTGCAAAGTATGCCTTCATCAAATTTTCATTTCCATGCATCAAGCAATGTTAGTGCCGGAGCTCTGCCAAGTCCATGCAGTGCTTCAGCACACTGACAACATCCCATTAAAATTAGGGTCTTCAATCTGTATTAAGCTGCAGCATCCGTTCCTGTGGCACAGGAAAGGAGATTTCTTTGGTGAGTTTTAGCACTGCTGGTATTCCCCTAATGAGTATCACACGTTATCTTCCAGAGCCCAGGATTCTCTGGAGGATTCATAAAGCCCTTGAAAGTCAGTTGAACTCCTACTTTGCTGTGGCTCACCTTCCACAACTCACAAAAATGAATGTACTCCAATAAAAATTTTTGTTTATTCCTTCAAATCCATCTCCATTTCTATTTTGCTTGCTGTGCTGACAACATACAGATCTCTACAAAGCTCCTATTTTGACCATTGGGCATGAAGTTGCCTCAATTACAAACTCAAAAACATCAATCGCATTGAAGACCTAGACCTTCAAGCAGAAATAGGATTCTGGGTATGCAAATGAAGAACAACAACAAATTGATTAGTTAATTAATATTTCTTCAGAGGATAAATTGAGTACAGAATGTGTTAGACAAAAATCATTTTGGAGAAAGGCAGGGTATAAAGAATTCTTCATAGTAAGCAGGAAAAGAAAACCTTTTGAACAGTATAAAATCAACATAAAAATATTTTAGTAAAATCGTAGAAGGGTTTGAGTTGGAATAAAACCAAGATTATCTAATTCCAACTCTCCTGCCATGGATAGGGGTAGTTTTCTGCACAATTTACTTGCAAAAACAGGTTATCACAGTTGCCAAAAAAAAAAAAACCAAACACCCTGCACTCTGTGCCTATGGAAGAGACACTGTGCATTCAGCCTGCTCTGCCAACTAAGCTGATACTCTGAACCTTCAAGTGCCTCAGAAAATAAACATAGAAAATACAACTACTTATGTTTGTCAAATGCAAAAAAAAGTGGCATAATAACCAACAGCTAGTGTGGCTGGTCAATAGCTGGAAGTCACTTTAACTTGCTTTGTTACAGGTATCAGATTTAATAAAGATCTCCGTTCTATAAACAGAGTTCTATAAAGGTCATGTAGGAAAGAACAGCTGTTTCAAAAAGAATATAGAAACATGAGTTTATCAGAAGTTTATATGTCTAGAGATTTTGCTATGCAAAGCAAAGCTGTTTAAGTAGCTGAATTTTCTGGACATGTCTTTTAACATTGTTTGGTCAGTGATGACAAAAGTAATTCTGAGCTTTCTAAAGAAACTAAACAAAGTACAGTAGTTCATCAATACATAAAGCATGAGCACTCCATATTAGTACTGCTGTCTGTGATAAGGTATCTAAAAATCAGTTTCAGGAGTAGAAACGGCTCACTGCTTAGGGCTTTTGTTGAGAGCAAGCCCATTTACTGCAGTTTGCACAAGAAGTCTAAATGCTTACAGAATATTAACAATGAATACAGCATTCAAATCCAAGCATTTGCTCCATGCAAACAGAAGCTAGATGTCCGATGCTTACTACCCTTTGGAAGCCCAACACAAGCCCACAGCCATGGTTTCTGGAAGTCGTTTTAAGAATAATTGCTAAGTTGGCTTTGTTTATTTAAAAGAAAGTAATTTAGAGCCTTCCAGTTTTCATTTGAATATAAACTTCAAAATGAAAATTAATCACAGAGTTTATAAGGCTGCCAAGACTATTTTTCCTGAAAATTATTACGTATTCGTGGTTTCCCTCACTCCCTGTTAACTGAAGTTGCTTATTCAAGATGGAGGTTAAGAAAAAATCTCCAGGGACACCCCAGTATTTAAAGGTCATTTGAGAATATCTGATTGGAATGACTATAACTGAGATTAGTTCTCTACTGCAAGAAATAAAATGAAAAGGGCAAGTTGTTCAGGAATATAAAGGAGACATGCCAAAGAGTGTTTGCCTTATTTCTACACAAAGCAGTGCAAAATCTCCTAGGCACTGATGTAGAGAATCTGTGAGAATTATTAAAGGATAGCTTTTAGATCAATTTTGCTCTCATTCACAACCTGTATTTAAGACCAGGGTTTGTTCCACTGCTTTTAGAAGTGTTTTTTTGTTTGGTTTTTTTGGTTTTTTTGGTTTTTTTTTTGGAAATATTAGAAGAGGCTGCACATACAAACCTCTTATAAGAAATATTTTTATGAGTAATTCCAGTCACCATGAGGAAATGAGAATGTGCATAATGTAATATATGGCTACACTTACATACTATAAAGCCTGAACAAATAAGCTGTTAATTTTGTTAATTTTTCTCTTGCATCCATTTTTTTGCGGGGAGGCAAATGTTCTGTCAGCTATTATCTTGAGAAAAATTGTAATTGATGGGTTCATTTTCATTTATGCCTAAGGAATTTTCACATTATTGTAAGCTGGAAAATATTAGATAATTAACACTGGTGATAAAACTGCATTCACACTGATTATCCTGTTCCACGTATATGCTTCATTGTCAACATTGCAATAGCTTTAACTGCAAATAGACATCGTCCATTAGCCAACCAGACTGCTCAATGAGAAAAACACAGACATTCTAGCTGTTATTTGGAGGATGAGAAGAGCATAATTATCATTTAAATAGGCAGCTTTACTTTTCTTATCCACTTAGATCTTCCCCACTGGTTCTTCCCCTCTTGTATTTGTTTTCAGTGTTTGGGCCAAGGAAACAATATTATTTACAATAACAGTGATACCAAAGTCTTCCAATAGACTGTCCATCCAGAACTTTAATATTTCGTAAAGGTGGCAGAGAAATGTGTTAATTTCCATTTCTGAAACAGAGCAAAAAAGAACAGAAAGGAGAAATTTTACCAGGTAGCTAACAGCATATATTCTGAGTTACTTGACAAACTTTATTAAAGAGGACTGAAGGAGAGAGAAAATGCACTTCCCAGATCTACACGGAAAAGAAGTCTTTACTACACAGGTCATGTATGTCTAAAGCACTGTACTTCTGTCTTCAATTCTGGTTGCTAACATCAGATGAAAAACAAGATCTGTAGAGCTCCCTGTGATCCCTTTGTGTGCACATTTTCTGATGGGATATCCATTTCCTCAATAGCATAGCTGACAAGTAAAGGGAATCTTCTGGCAAAGAAGCTGACAAAAGATTTCCGTCTTTCCTGCCTCTATGGGATCTCCCTCTACAGACGAATACTGTCTGATTTTTGACAGCAATTTCTTTATTGTAGGACCCCTTCAAATCTCAGAAGTCTGACCTGACCTGGAGAGTCCCAACAGAAACTGAATCAGCCTCCTCAGCATTAAACAGTTTTGCCCCCAAGCATCCAGTCCTAGTCCCTCTGCAGGTTCCGTTTAATGACAGAATTATATTCCAAGCTATTGAGCATTTGTGTTCGCTCAGTCTAGTGTTTCAGCCTGCTCTATCTATCATCAGTGTTATTTCCCCAGATGGTTGTTTCATATTTTATTAGAAATGACAGCTCTATTATTAACAAGAAAAAAAATATATAGCATGAAAGAAAAATACAACTACTAGCTTTAAGAGCCAGGTGCTGAAGAATGTGAAAGTTTTATCTAGTGACACATAGGTAATGGCTGGATCTGCAAATTATTTTTTACTTGAATGGTTTATTAAAACTGACACTGGTACAACAATTACTAACAATTATTTTGTCAAGAATGTTGATTCCACTGAAAATGAGAAAGTCCATAGGAAAAAAAAACATGCATAAAACTTAAAAGCAGCTAAAATCCATTTTACTAGGGGTCACCTTGGTTCTCAAGACACTGGTAAAGATTTAAGAAGATTTTTCTCTTCAGATTACTATTTCAGATTGATCACTGATATGAATCACAGAAATAAATAACATCTATTTTATGGTAGCTTATATGAAATTAGTTCATGGACATCTGGCCACTAGAGATCCTATCAAAACATCATCATCATGTCTGCTGTTGGTCAGCAGATCGTGCTTACATCACAAGTCAAAAAGCAAGCTATCTGGGGAAAGCCAGAAGTGCATTTCATCCTCTTTTTATTAACCTTTCTATTATTAGAATAACAACAGATTAGAAATATATCTTCATTTTAAAGTTAACTTGAACGTATCCCTAACTCACTCTATCTGGATGTAAACTGGAGTTTGCATGTGGATGCAGAACTCTCACCCTTTAATACAAGATACGCTGATAAAAATGGTGAAGGAATCATTCAGCAGAGGATCTCTGAATGCATTGAACATCATGAATCTTATAATACCTCCTTCCCATTCCCTGTACAGAAGTATAGCAACCCCTATCAGCCCTCTGCTGAAAAATTTATCTCATCATTTGTGGGTTTTGGGGTGTTTTTTTTTTCTTTGTTTGTTTACAGCATTACCCAGGCTGGGATTTCTGATCCTAATATCTAATGTTGTAGTATATACACATCAAAAGTAAACTGCCTAGATTACTGTGCTGGTGGTGATTTGCCTCAGTTGCATTAGCTCTAACACACCGTGGAATATCAGACTTTGAATATATGCCTGGAAACCCTAGACGAATTAGAAGAATACTCCATGTTCTGCTTGGAAAAAATATATTTGCTGAAATTACGAGGATGTCCAGTAAAACTAAGAATATAGCAAACTTATTACACACTTTACCTTCAAAATGAAATGGGCATAATCATCCATATCAAATTACTAACGTGGCTAGACTTTCCCTTTGGGAAGATTTCAGAATTCAAAATTCAGAAGAGTGTGTTCACATGAGCTATATTAGCATAACTATTGCAATAAAACCATAATAATAGGAGAATACCAATACATCTGCTTATCTAGTGAGCTTGCAAATAAGCTGTGCTAATGAGTGAGAAAGTACTATTCAAATGGAACAACGTAAGTGCTATTTCATACCGTGCCTTTTTTGTACCTCCGAGTATGCTAACATAAGGGAAGCAACTTAAAAACAAATCACAGCCATTTTAACTTGAGTGATGACATAGAGTCATTTCATTTTTCCTTTCAGTGATAATGTGCTGTGTTCAGCAAGCAGGTTTATATTTCCATTTTAACTTTCCCCATTTTTTTTGTATATATAACTAACTATACTAAGACAATTGAGGGGAAATCAGCCAGACTTACAAGCTTCATGATTTTCGTTTAATTAACCAAGGCTTCTCCCATGTTTTTGAATAGATTGTTAATTTCAAGCCTTTTGGCAACACAAGGACTGGGGGCAAAATGGGGGAACAAAAAAAAAAAAAAAAAAAACCCGAAAAAAAAAAACCCACAAGTAAACAGAGATCATGTATGTGTTTAGAACAAGATTTTCAGACTTGCTTTGGAAATATCAATGGAAAATCCACCATACCCCAGAGTTCCTAAGAACTTTCCCTTATATATTGATATTTAGCATCCAATCTGAATTTGTCTAGTTCCAGCTCTCAATCAGTAAATGTTTCAACATTTTCTACTGGATTAAAAAAAATTAAGTTATATACTGTAAATAAGTTACCATCTCAAGATTAAAATCTCTGATTGCATAGCATGTTCTGCATTCTACAAATTGTTTTAAGTAATGAGAAAATAGATACTTCACAATAACCTTTTTCTACTGAGCACATTTTCTGATATTATTATCACTAATACTGTTTTAGAAAGTCGTTCTATTTGCCTCTTTACCTAAAACACTGAACGCACTTGAATTATCTCCATCTCTACAAAGGCGGGCAGCCAAAGATCATCATATATGCATATGCCACTGAATTGTTGCATATGCACTACACAAGAGATTCAGGTATCTGAGAATTTGATTATGCCAACCAAGGACATTAAACTAGGCCACAACCTTGTTAGCATTCAACACTTCCACTTGCTCATAGGAATATCCTCAAGACTCGAGATCAAACAAACAAGATTCCACAGGCACACAATCAAAGCAGAGGTGTTTCTCACGACCACAAAGAAACTACCACGAGTGACATACTAATACTTTAAAGCACCTCTAACTACAATCAAAAATGTAATTTAAGACATCCACATTGTATTTTTATAAATATCTGAAAATTTTCATGAAAGTAGACAAGAAAAAAATGAAAACATTTCAAAGCAGAATATCTGAATATCAGAGTACTTAATTATGAAATGAAGCATAAGCCAGATCAGGTTTAATTTACATAGGCCAAGCTTAGAAAGCCTTGAGAAAGCCTTAAAAAAGCCAAGTGGAAGCCTAGAAAAGTAGAACTAAAGTCTAGGACACTTTTCAAGTGAATATTCTGCAAAAGCAAGCCACTGCTGCTCAGCAATGCAAGAGCTGATAAGGCAACAAGCCTATCCTTTCTTTTACTAATATCCACATTTCCCTCTTCCCTTTAAATCAAACTGCATTTATATCTTAACAGTCCTTCACTGAGCTGCTTGATGCAACTCTACATATTACTATCACTGCCACTCAAAAGCTACAAGCTCCCCAACTGTAAACCACCTGATAAATGCTATCTAATGCTGGAAAAATTTACATTCTTTTGCATTGTAATAGAGACTTTTTTTTTTTTTTTAATAAAGGATATTTAGAGTTGGATGACAGAATACAATGAAGTTTGCAGGCTTGCTGGGGTCTCTCCTAGGTTTCCTAAAACCTATAGCATAATTAATCTCTATAGATTAGACTTCAACTACATGTGAAATTGTGCCATCATCCTGTTAAAATGAGTCTTTTAAAATGAAGAGTGATAGCAGAAGAACTCACTGCTGATTCTGTCTCCAATTAACCATTCTCCCAATTGGTGCAGTAAGGAGCACTTCCAAGATATTCTTGTGAACTTCAGTATTTCTCAGGTGGGAGAGCTCTATGTAAAAAGAATGACACGTTCTTGGGGCCTCAACCCCATAGTTTCCATATGAAGGGAAGTTCCCATTTGGAAATTTAAAGTACCAAGCTGATGACTAATGTGTGTGGAACATATTGAAAACACTCCTGTAGATCAGGATTTCAAAAGCATTTTAAAAAGATGGCAGCTAACAAAATTGAATCACACAGGCACTAGTAAAAAGCAGCATCAGTCCAAATAGTTTGTGGGCATTATTCTCAGGAAATACTACAAATGTTGCATATGCCAGGCATCCTGAAGCAGACTATGGCAGGCCTTGCAGCCTTTCCAGAGGATACAAACTATTTAGAAGCATTCATTAATCTTAATTGCCTTGTTTACTGGTTGCTCAATTCAGCACATAGTAAAACAAGTACCAGACCTCATCTTAGACCAAAAGCAAAGGATTGCCTGTGACAGTGTTTACAGACCCTCACTGATCTTCCTCTGCTCCCTCCGATCACCTTCAGCAATGCCTGCAGAGACGTACTTCTGCAAGACTTCTTGCAGAATACTTTCTGGTGAACGTTAAGGTTTGTTCTACATAGACATTTACCTGTAAGAAGATTTATTAGGAATGCAGTTCCTCAGGATGTGAATCAAAATGTTCTTTCAGATGTATCTGGAGCGACTAAAAGGCATTATTTCCAGTTGGAAGTTGAGTAACAGCTTTCTAAATTACTTCAGGTTAGGTCTGCTTTTTATTCCAACTGCTTAAAGTGCCAGCAGCTGCTAAGTTTACTTTGGTGGATTATGGAGCACAACCATACAAAGATTAGCAGACAGTTTAAAAATGTAGCAGAGGACTGATGATCAGTCAGATGCAATAACTTTTTTGTCCAATACCTTGTTGAGTTCACAACAGAAGGTTTGAGGCAATGAAGCTGAGACTGGTTTCAGAAGATTAGAGCACTTCCCCCACCTGTGCCATGAAGACAAATGTACTCAACTACCTTGGACAAAGATGTACATCTGTAGCCTAGTTGAAAGTAACTGTATTAGCACGTCCTGCTATGCTAGCTTAAATTTATAATCACTGGACACTGTAGCCATCTGTACCATCTTTCTCTGTGACTTTATCATTGATGATATTCACTTGCCATACTGGAAGAGTATAGACTACCTCCCCACTCCACTGCAATACATAACCTCACACAACACGTCTCTTGTCCTCATGTCATTCTAAACAAACCTGCCATAGGACCCTGAGTTTGAACACTGCTCTGATGAGTGTTGATGGGCTGGATGAGTTCTTGACATTATTTGGAGAGCAAAATGGATTTGCAACAGTACATTGAAATATGAGCTTAATAAAGAAAACAGCAATTGTGTGCCTGTAATTTCACTGATTACAAAACACAACTCACAGCTCTCCAAATTATAGTTTACAAAGATGGTATCCTGAATTTTTAATCACTGTGATTCTAAGCATCCATTCACATGAAATGTTTCTCCACAGCAGAATATGAATTTTCTCAGTGTTTGTTTTACATAGTCTGAGAGAAGTTGCCCCATATTCTTAAAGAAAACAAACTTTTTTTTTTTTTTTCACTAAAAGCCATGGTTTTTAGAATAATTCACTCTACAGGAGGCTGAAAGTGCCAGTTTCAGTCTGTCAGAACCATATCCTATTCTACCATGCTGGACTTACTCAGGACAATCTCATGAACCTGTTAAGTAAACAACAACAACAAAACAAATACTTGGTGCCATACAACAACATAAGTTTAGTAAAAGGATTCTCCAGTACTGAATTAAGGAGAAAGTAGCAGAGGAGTAACTGACAGTACATTTTGCCACAACAATAGTAGAGCTTATTCAAGGAATCCTATATGTCATTATGCAAAGCCTTAAATACATTATGTTCTAAAGTTAATGCATATCATTGTACAAGTAATGTTCTTCTACAAGTCCATTTGCTTGAGGAGACGAGGCAGCAGTATCAAGAAAGCTCTTCTGTATGTTTTATTTGAAACTGCAAGCTACAAACCAAAACAAACATGTGGGGTTCTGACAGTTAAAATGCTTCTGTTGTTTTTAAAATCACACCCCTTTGGATAGATGAAAGCCCTTTCTCTGCCTGGAAAGATTTGTCACGATGTACAGACTTATGTTCCATGCTTCACTCTGTCACCTACGGTGGCAGAATAAGTTACAAGGTGATATCTATTCAAAAAGCTTGGAAGTTATTAATACTTTGGCAGAAATACCCTTAAAGTATAATTTGTCTTATTAGTTTAAATAATTGCTATGAATAAAGATTTTAGATTTTCTCCTCAGCATAATCCCATGCTACTGAAAGACATGGTTGTCTTTTATTTTTACCTGCACTGTTCCTTTTTTCTTCCCAGGAGGAAAAAAAGAAAGAGAGAAAGAAAGACAAAACAAACAAACAAACATCAACACATTTTTCTGCAAATAAAAAGAGAACAATTTTCCTTGTACTTCTCCCAGGGATCATTATTCTCAGATAGCCATGAGTTAGAAATAGCCAGTTTCCTCCCACCTCAGCAAGAAGCTAGACTGAGCTGCTTGCAAGTACCTCTAGAAGAATCACATTTCAGTAAGCACCATTTAATAATCTTTCTACCCATTTCTACTTTTTTCCTGGGCAATTCTCTTAACTTTCTACAGACTATTATGGAACTCTTTACCTGCATTAGTGACGTACTCTCCCCATGGAGAAAGAAAGTAATTATTAAAATTACCAAGAAGAAATCATTTATAGAGACTGTGTGTATCTGAAGAGCAGATTATCTCTATTTGATGACTTCTTGGTGTTAGATTTGTACTGTTATTTTTCTGAGCTCTAACATGAGGATAGGCAGAACAATTAAAAGCTTTTACCATCCAACATAAATAGAGATCCTACTCGGTCTTCAAAACAACACTCACTTCTTAGTTGCATGGCTATATATACAAAACGTTCATGCACACCAATTTCAGGTAGAGGACATTAGTTAAAGGAAAGGAGGTACTTTCTTACAGGTCCAAAGTCCTACATTTTTATTTGTCTTTCAAGAGAAAATAAGAATTTGCCACCCCTATTCTCTTCAGCAGAAGTTCTTATTAAAATCTGTTTTACTGTAATTCTTTGGACAATAAAGTTCTATTAAAATTAGATGCATTGTTTCAATTTTAAGACTTGCTCAGTTTCTAAGCTCAGTTCAATCCTTGGTCTTTCCACTGAAAAATTTTCTAGTTTTAAAAATATTTTATCATAGCTTTCTAAATAGATCCCCAAATTATACTTATTGCAACATGAAAACCAGGTATAAGATTTCAATAAAATATTCAAAACAACTTGGTAAATTACTCCATCCCAACCCATACTAGCAATCCAGTCAGCACAGCCATTCCAGTACCCATCTTCCTCAGGGCTCTTTGCTTCCTGTACAACCACTGCCCCCACCCATCTGCTTATTAAACGCGCTCATTAAGTCTTCATCTGTAGCTTCTTAACACAGCTCCTGCTACAATGGCAAATCTAGTTCTTGTTCTAAAAAAACACAAGATTTTAATTTTCTGACTCAGTCATCATTAACCCAAGCCAACAATTCAGCCAGAAGGAACAGCAGACATAGTGAAACCCAGAGTGCCAGTTACTAAAGCAACGTTTCAGAAATGCCTTGAAAGTTACAAAACAGGTAACAAAGATCTACTCTGCTTAACTCTATAACTTCTAGAAGGACCAAACATCTTTTTCCCACATGGTGGAATTCAATGACACACCTTTGCTTCATCCACACATCCGTGTCAGATACCAATATATCAGACTATCCCTTTGCTGCCATCTGTCACACAGCAATGGAATATTGTTGGGACGGTTCAACCTCTACTGCCATACCATCAGCCTCTGGCACTTTAGGTTATCATAAAATAGGAGGCATTACTTTCAAAGCGGCTCTTCCTTGAACGTATGTGGTCATTTCCATAATGCAGAGTTCTTATGACAGAAAAAAAAAAAAAACAGAATGAATGAAATTCTGCATCTTGAAGTAATTCTGTTGTATACTAACTCACTTTCCACCTGCACTGTTTATGCAATCCATCCCATTTATGAAAAAAATTGAAAGACTAAAATTGCAGCAAAAATATATGTAAAAGGCAATCCCAGGCAATCAGTAAATTTAATGATACTAGTTACGTACAAAATAGACATTAGATAGAATTAATTAATATTCAGCGTATCTCACCATCAGATAGTCCTTCATTTCCTTTTCAGCACACATGTATTCATTTTGCTTTCTCTACCTGTTGCTTTATTAATTTGCAATGTAGTTTATCTCAGTTCAGCTATTGCATGAGAAGATTAACAAAGAGAACATGTGCAAATAAAGATACACAGCAGCCTATTTCACCTTTGTACTACTTTTACACACATTAGCATGTATCTATTAAGACTGAACAACTCTGCTCCCAAATATTTCCTCAGAGTTCTTTCCCTTTCCGTCCATGTGAACTGTAAAGTTACCTGTTGCCCATCACCAGTTCAAGAAATAAAATTATTTTAATTACAAAATAGGAACTAAGCAACACTTCTGGCAGCACCATCAGAGATGTGTCTGAAAAAGTGATTGGAAAATGTGGCTTAAATCCAACTTCTAACACTATTCAGAATGCAGCTCTCTCCTGCTTATCCAGGAAGTTAGACTAAACACTGGCTTTGATAGTCCACAATTGCACCTGCAGAGAAAATCTGTACACAAAAGCACATGTTATGACCATGATCGTGTGTCAGATTCGTTTTTCATCAGTTTTCATGTATTTTCTCTGTATCAATCACACTTTTTGAAAAACTGAAGCCTTCCTCCCAGCTCTTCCATAAAGAAAGAAGCCCTCTTAGACATCCCTCATTTTCAGATGATGTGATGAGTGATGTATGGCCCCGTTGTGAACATCCCAGATTACCTCAAAAATACATTACAATAGACAGAACATGAATGACAGTAATCTTGCAGTCAGCACACGTAGAGGAAAAGGAAGATGGAGAAGACAAAGAAATAGCAGTAAGTCAGAGTGTTCTGGCTTCCCTGGATTTCTGTATAATATCAGGTACATCAAAATTGATATTGCAGTGGAATCTGATAGAGCTTGAGTCAGTTTTTTTAACGCACTTTTAGAACTTAGTGTTTCATTTTCCAGGCAACATTACACATAGTAGATTTGTAAAAGATCTTGAAAAGGCTAAACTGGAATTAGCTGATAGACCAGACTTCCTCAGATCAAAACAAAATTCAACACACATTGTTTCTGGGGAGGAGCAAAGATCAGAGGCAATGACATTCTGTGTATTATTTCCTCTTAGTAGGTAGATGGGGACATTCCAGTCAGCGTTTACATATCCTTCATATTAGTGCTAATGAGCGCTAGGAGCATCTCTGGAGGAGAAAGTAGACCTTTTAATTTTCTTTTGTTCATCTGTGAGATTTTAAGAAAAGCACTGGACTTCTTCAGTAATCAAATATTTAAACATTGGAGTGCAGAGATTTTTAATAGGTTACTTTATGGATTTACATTTTGTTAAATAGCAAATAGTTCTGTATGTGGTAAGGCACAGTGGTCACCTGTGGATAGTAACAAATAGTATCTATTAATTTCAAACAACATCTACTTAAATGTGAATAATTAAATTATACATAAGAGAATTGTAGATAATATACACTGAGGCACTACTCTTGACCTTTTAGATGAATAGGATTTGCTCATAGTGAAATCTGTGAGATCAAGCACAATTAATTAAATTGGCTACTTACAAGACTTCAAAGGAGGAAAGAGTCAAGTGTATTTAAAACATTATATATAACATATATACAGTTATCTCTGAAGCATTTATATAGTTGTTATGATCTTGCAAAAATACACAATTTCCTTTTCTCTTCCCTGTAGACATTTATTACTCGGGCTGTCACAGCTATGTATTTTGTCATACCTACCACACAAGTATTTATTTAGTTGGAAAGGCCAAATACTGCTTTAAAATCAATTGTACAGTACCTCAGCTATTCCTATGGATACCACAGGGTGGGAGTGGCTCAGCATATCTGAACATCTTGCCCATCTTTTTTTTATCCCCTCCAGCACATTGACCATTTCCACATAGCGCCCTAGGAGATGCCTCAACAAATAAAATTGAGAAGAGCCTGACACACAGACCTGTGCTCCCATCAAAGTCTGGCTCACAGCCCCTACTAGCCAGAAAACCCCACAGGAAAAAAGCGTTGGTGACACCTCTGTATAACACTGCTTAGCCCCTCACTCAGAACTTTGCCTAAAGCTGACAGCTCCAATTGTGCAAAAAGAAAATATTTTATAACCAAAAATCTTATCAGAGGCAGTGTTAGCTTTGCATGCAGAAGGCTAAGAAAGATATTTAGAGTGACAACAGAGTGACAGTTAAGTATAAATTAAAGATCATGAGTGGAAAAAAGAATGAATTTCCATATCTTGTAATGTAAGAAACAGATTCATTGTGGTATCATGACTCAAAGGACCAGGCATATCTTCTGCTGCACAGAGTTAGAGATGGTTATTTTAAATAGGAGAGCACAAGAAGCCTAGAACAACAATAACAGAATTGTATAACATGATATAAAACAGCTACAATTCAAAAAATGAACCACGTGTCACCAAGGTTACTTAAAGAACCTCAACCACTGATAACTTTCAAATTTCTGCAAAAATCTCCATCACAGAACAAACTACCAGCAAATGATCTATGCAGAAATCCTGACTCAACATCTCAGAACCTCAGCAGCATCTCCTCTAGCTCATTTCCTTCCTTATTATTTATTAACATAGTACATGCACGCACACACACACACAAAAACAAATACATGGGTCTGATTTGATTGCTCTTAGATGCAAAATTCCACAGAACTAACGACAACAAAGATAGGAATGTGTTCCTGCTAGGAAGCCTTTCTGTCTCCTCATCTCTCCTGTATTAACACTGTCTTAGAATCATTAAGGTGGGAAAAGATCACTAAGATCATCTAGTCTAACCATCCACCTACCACCAATATTGCCAGTGTCACCCATTTCACACATCCTGAACCACTCTGTTTCTGTGCTAGATAGGAAAACATGAATGATTGCACGGTTGAAATTTCTGGTTACACTAACTTGCTTACAGAGAAGTCCATAGTACTAGCAAGAGCCATGCAAAGAAATAAAAACCATTTAATTTGCAGGTCTAAAAACAGCGACAACAAAAAGTTGGTCCCTAAGAAAAAAAGTTCACTGGAGATTAACCTCAGTTTAACTAATGAAATTTTGCTGGTTAACCTTTGCAGAGGAAAGTCTTAAATTTAGGATTTCGTTTCTTTAAGAATCGATCCATAGGTCCTGGAAGTTGATTATAAAAATATTCTTTTAATAACATTACATGTATTGCTTCAGTCACTGAAGGTCACCTGACTGTGCAATATAATCAGAAATACAGGTGCAGTACTTCCAAATACGCCACTCTTTGCCCTAAGTCTCATCTGCTGGTAGCTGTTCAGCCTGGAAAAGAGAAGTCTGAGAGGAGATCTTATTAGTGCTTATAAATATCTAATGGGCAGGAGTGAAGGAGATGGGCCAGGATCTTTCCAGTTCTGCCCAGTGAAAGGACGAGGGGAAACAGGCACAAACTGGATGGAATATTGGAAGTTCCATATGAATATGAGGAAAAACTTCTCTGAAAGTGACTGAACCTTAAAGCAAGCTGCCCAGACAGGTTGTGGATATTCAAAACCTGCCCAGACATTTTCTTGTTCAATCCACTCTAGGGAATCTGCTTTAGCAGGAGGATTAGACTGAATGACCTCCAGAGATCCTTTCCAATACCTGAATTAACCCCTTAGATGGTTTCTGCTCTAAATCAGATACAAATTTTATCTGAACAGCACATACCCTTTTTTGCATCAGTCATTTGCCAAATGAATTCTTTACACATAAGTTTCTTACAGAGTAATAACGAAGTAATGATGTTTTAGGAAACTGATATTCCAGCTACTCAAAAATATTTTGCCATGAAGGCATCTCTAGATTCATGGCTAAAACAGGTCCCTTGAATTTCCTTCCTGGAATACCCAGAGGACCAACATCTTACACAGAGCTGTCTAACACCTCAGGTTTTCCAAGGGTTTAAGACTTCACAATTTTGGCATTTTTCTGTATTTTCTGCCTAGAATTCCTCTTCTTTGCAAACAGGGTTGTGGCATGCAGCCAGTTCCTTGCCTGAGGCTCTCACCAGGAGTATCTGAAGCACTGACAAGAAATATCTGGCTCTTCACAGCAGATAGACAAAGATAGAGAATTCCCAGACCTCTGTATCACATCGATCTCATCTTACACATTGCCATATACTCCAAAAAGTATACACAGGTGAGAAAAATGCAGTTGCTGAATCAGAAGGCTTGTGGTGCTTCTACAGGTACTCTCCAGGACACAGCTGTTCTTATCTGGCTGACATTGAGGAGAAAAAAGCTAAAATGGATAACAGCCTTCAGCAGGACTGCTGCTGGCAACGGAGGAGGGAGGATGGCACACATATAAAGGTGGAATTATAGGATTAGCTGTGCAAGAGATCTGGAGTCATGTCCCACATTATGTAGCTATCCCGCAGCAGGAATGCAAACTGATCAGGAAGAAAAGCAGATGAGTGACACAATTGTATAACCAAAAATTGTACAGGGCTTACAGGCCCACACTATGTATGAAAAGATTTAATGTACAAATCCGAACAAGCGATGATGACTGCTGTAAACATATGTGCTAAAGAACAAGCAAGAGTAGAGAGACCAGTTCATGTGATACTCTTAAGCATATAGAGCTGTGTTGCTGGTGATACAGACACCCTTCAGACCAAGAAGAGCACGAACAGGATTCATACAAGAAGAAACAAACAGTACCACAAGATTTGCCTGGAGTAAGAGTCTTCATATGAGGGATGCTCCAAAAGTAATGCCTCCTATTTAATTATGTTGGCATTAGAGGCTGATGTTGATGGTATAACAGTAGAGGTCTCTTCCCACCAACATTCCATTACATTTTGTTACTGTGTGACCAATGGCAGCAGAGGGGCAGTCTGACAAAATGGCATCTGACATGGATGTGCAGATGAAGCAAAGGTGTGTCACTCAGTTTCTCCATGTAGGAAAAATAGAATCCACTGACTTTCATCAGCACTTGCTGAATGTTTCTGGAGAACAAACAGTGGAAGTGAACACAGCAAGGCAGTGGGTGCATTTCAGTAGTGGTGACAGCAATGTGAAAGAGAAGCCAGACAGCCATGCAGATTTTTACAAGTGTGGCATGCGGGCTCTTATTCATTGCTGGAGAAAAATCCTAGCTCATGGTGGTGACCACGTTAAGAAATGACATTTTGCAGTGGAGGATTTGCTCTATCAAACAGCATTATTGCGCTCTCTGTATCGGGTACAGTTTTCACGAAAATAAATAGGAGGCATTACTTTGAATGACATACTACTGTGGAACTACATATCCATCTGTATAGTATTACCTATATTGAAATTTCCTTACAATACATCACTTAGAAGGTAATGCCATAAATTCTTTCCATTTCTAGAGGGAAGTGCTACTTAAATGATATAGCACTGTAATAGTATAGAACTGTTCCTGTACAGGACTAATTACTAATAAAAAACTCTAATTCCCACTATTATCTATCTTATGTGGTAAAATAAATACGTAATCCAGCAGAAGCCTCATATCATAAGAAGTCTAACTCAAGCTGATTTGATGCACTTTAATGGTTCTGTACATGTGTGAATAGAAAATAGCCTGAAAAACAATATTAACTTTATTAGCACTTGGTAAGATCTTGCTTTTGTAGGACACAACTGCTGTGTCATTGGACAACAGACTTGGAGCTGAAACTCCTTGCTAACATACTTAGAAGAAGCTATTAAATAAGCCGTGCTGGCAGTCTGCATGTTCATTTTCATCAATTATGTGTTTCCTTTTTAGTATTTTTAGATCCAGTTTACTCAGTATAACAACACAGAACATACATTTAGATGCAACATAATTAACTGAAGACATGCTGTTGTGCAAGAAGGATGTCAGTTGACCTAGGTTTAACATCTCTTGCCACTGAAGGCTAAATTAGTTCTGTGAAAATTGTTAAAGGCACAGAATTGTAATCATGACTGCCTGGGAAATTAGGCAGACATCCTCCACAACTTCACAGGAATTTATAAAAAGTATGCTACAATTTCGCATAACTGACTAGCAATACAAAAAAAAATAGACATTTTCAAATAATTATCAAGCAGAACCACTTTTTTTCCTTTAAATGGATGAAGCCTACATTGTTCTTCATCCTAAAATGGTCTTAAGGTCACCTAAACTCTTCATATATTTTCTTTATAACAATCATATATCTTTGATGTTGATGGGATTTAAGCAAGACCAGAATCATTTCAAATCTGGGAAAAAAAAAAAAAAAAAAAAAAAAAAGTCTTCAAGTTCTGCTTTCTTCAACTATATGACTTAAATTAAGTGACATCACACCCTCCCTAGAAACGATACCAAAGTAGACAAGGGCAGAAGGAAAGGAAGTCAAACAGTGGATAAATTCCGGAAGCAAATTTGAAGCTCCAAATATCTTAGGCAGCAACTTCCTTGAGAATATGGCACAGTGAGGAGATGGCCTTTGTACCACAGCCTGGTGTGCCTCTTCACCCACACAGTGCCTTGAGATGACAGAGCATTGAACACTGGCCTAAGCCACTGAGGAGCCCAGAACTCTAGTCTGAGACTAAAATTTTGAGCAAGCTACAAATCTGTTGGCACAAAATTTTAACTGCTTCCCTAGAGTTTTGATGTGGTTTAATTTCACAGAGGTAGCTGACTTCAAAAGCTCAGTATTCAAAAGTTTTTAAAAAATGAGGTTTAGATTCTGGCCATATTAAACCATTATGCCAGAAACCCATTTTGTAAATTCTTACAACTATCCCTCAGTCACTTCAATGTGCACATACTGTCCGCTTCTGCTAGGGAAATTGTCATTCCCTTCTACAGATATAAAACGGAAGCACAGAGTGATGTAGGAACTTGATGTAGTAACAAAATAACCTTTGCAAACATGCCAGAGAGTCACTCAAACACAAGGTTCCTTCTCCACAGCCCTGTTGCCTTGTTCCTGAGCATGATTATGAATGGAGATGAAGTGCCACTGCTAAATTGAGGTTGAATCTTCATTTTTAATCTTTTTAATTTATTAATAATTTTATTAATAATTACTTTATGTTAATTTACAACTTATTCATTGTAATTTACCCCCATGATACGCTCAATAATATATAATAAGCACATTTCAACACACTTAACAATTCTTTTGTTTCTGTCACATTATGTTCCTTCACTACAGAAATAAGTCAACTCGTGGTACTCAAAACAGAAAAACCCAGCAAGCACACCAGGCCCTATTGTACAGATCTGCTGAAGTCACAGAGTGTCTTAGACAGGCCTATTATTAACAATTAGCCACTTATTGTAAATTCTAGCTGACACATCTCATTAAATATAGGCCAAAACAGACTTTGGTGATCGAACCTCATTTTTAATAGCTTCTCTCAGCGTTCTGCCAATTGTTGTCAGGAAGCTGAAAATTACTCCTGCCACTAGGATGCCCACTTTATTCTTGCTGACTGCTGAGAAATTTCAAAAGGTTGGCCTGCCTCCTCTGTGCCTGATAAAGAGTAAAAACCAACCATGTGCTCATGATGGCAATAGGCTTTTAAAAACCTCTCAGCAGTCAGCATGAAGGGAAGAGAAGTAGGGGGTAAAAGAAAAAAATATTTCCCATTGTTGTTTCTTCTACATAAGAGCCTAGAGTGGTTTATGACATTGACTGCCTCCTTCTAACACCCAATTTAATGCAAAAAAGTGGGAACGAACAGCTGGCCTAGTATCCAGAAGCTAAATGGCAATTTATTGTTGAAATGCCTGCAATTACAGTCCACCTTCACAACCACCCCCCAAAAAAGTAATTTTTTCATAAATCTCAAACTTACCCACATATGTTTCTTACCCACATATGTTTTTTAGACCTATTTTTCTTCTTACTTTTTTTTTTTTTCTTTTTACCTTCCCTTCCCCAGGCAAGTTTCCCACAGAGAGCAGAGATTCTGGCTACATTCAAGTGGAAGCAACTTCAGGGAAGTATAACTAAAACTAGTGGAGTCCTCTGTGGATATCCTAAAATCTCACTACAAAAACAATTTCAGTTCCAGTAATCTCTTCAGTTTAAATGCTTCCCACCTCTCCTGTACAGCATTATGTCTCATCTGCAAATCTTTCCAAATAAACTTATAAGTCAAAATATTAACACGAATCAAACACCAACTTATTGCTACTTTTACTGAATCAGTTAACAATCAGTGAGGATTGCATGAAAACTTACTTAAAAGACAGATAAGCGCAAGAGTGAGCCAACAATGCTAAACTGAGGAAGCACCTAATTTGAGTTCCCTGGCTTAGTGCTGGAACAGTTTCAGCAATTACTTTGTAGGCTACCCTTCAACTGTTCTTATGGCATTGCAGAATATAATATTATATCTAATTTAAAAAAAAAAAAAAATCACTTCCTAGACTCACTATATAGTCAGACTACCATATTTCAGCTGTCAAGATTCTAGATTTCCTTCTTTTACTTTACTTTACTTTTTTTTTTTTTTAATGAAAAAATACTTGCAGAATCATCACAGAATCATAGAATGGCCTCCGTTGAAAAGGACCTCAAAGATCATCTCGTTTCAACCCCCTGCGATGCGCAGGGTCACCAACCACCAGAACAGGCTGCCCAGAGCCACATCCAGCCTGGCCTTGAATGCATCCATAGCCAAGAGCCTCCTTCACCATGAGCACAGATAAAAATAGGGTTCATATGATAACTCAGGTTGGAAATCACCTTGTCAGATGAGCAACAGCCCAACCCTCCTGGTCAAAGCAGGATCAACTAGGATCTCACATCAGGTTGTTAAGACTTTTTTCCAGGCTGGTTTTGCAAAACTCCAGGAATCTGCACAATGTAGGACTCACAGTCCTTGTGGGCAACCTGTTCCAGTGCTTGACTGTCTTCAAAGGAAAAGGTTTTTCCTAAAATACAGTCAGAATCTCTCTGTTTCAGCTTTCAATTTAAGAAGATGTGTGTCATCCATCCAAAACAAGATAGAAGAAATTACAAATCCACTGACTGAAATAGAGGGCAATAGCTATGATTACGTTCAACTTATAAAACACAATAATAAAGTCCCAGTATCCTCTGCTTTTCATTCTCTGCAGTTTGTAATAAAGGTCTGCATAAACCACTAACTAAAATAGGCCAATAACTTACTGTTCCCTATCCAGTTTCTCTTCCAAATTTGCTATTCTGACTCATTTCACAAATGCAATCAGTGAGCACAGCTGCTTTAGGTCACACTTCATCCCATGATCAAGAAAACACTTCCAAGAAGCACCAAAATTCTTATGGATCTCTGAAAATCAAATTGAAACACAAAAATAAATGCAGTAATAAATGTGTTTTTTCCAGTTAGGATGCTATCACTTAAAGAAAAAAAAAAATCTTCAGAGAGAAAATGAAATTTTATGAATTTTACTCATTTGCCAACCAGTTCTCAAAAAAGAGAACTTAGGACAAAAGCTCCAGATGTCTTCTGTGTTTCCTTCATAGGTATTCAGGTGTGAAATTAGAGCCTCTGAGCCAGATCCCCATAGCTTTGATTCACCCAAGACCTTTTAATGATGTGTTTAACGAGATAAATGTGACCTTCTCATGGAAAACCTGCTTCACAATCATTCTTCAGCAATCTAATGGAACTATCTTTCCTATCTAAACAGAAAAGCGTCCCAGGAAATCTGCAATAGAGGTTGGTGATTTCAGCATTTCTAAATCTATTCTGGGATCCATCTCTCATATCTCCTGCCTTTTAATTGACATATTGGTTTCACAGTTCAAAAACTATCTTCATTTCTTGTTCAACTTTAAGACAGCCACAAGTCATTTCTGTCAAGAGGTGCACTTCTAGCAGAAAAAAAATACAGTGTTAAATCAGTTTCTTGTAATGAAACTTGAAGACAACATTGTGTTTGATTCTCACAACTAGCAAAAATGCATTCAGTCACACAGCATTCTAATGTCCTACCAATGCAAGATATTCTTTACTTTTCTTGTAATACTTTTTCTATACCCTCCATGTTCCAAAACATAAAAAGACCTAAAGAGCTTTTTTCCTCTTTTCTTCAGCAATATACACTGCAAGGAAAAACAAATCCTTCAATTTGTCTCTGCCTTTATAACAAGGGTCCTGCACCCTGTCTGCTGTGAGTAATCATCACTACCAATAGCTTCCTTTCATGCATCTGTGCAGAAGGCAATTCTAGGCTGCAGAGAAGGTAACAAAGGGCAATATGCTCAAGCAGCTGAGGAACCCCAACACTCTGCCTTACATGGAATGAAAGGAAGGAAAAAAATAATAGTGTAAACGCAGTATTATTCCTTATATTTAATTGAATTCTCAAAAATAAGGCTTCTGAGATAGGCCAAGATTTTTTTTTAAATGTTTCTTTAAGAAAAACTGTTCCAACTGGAAAACATACCTGGACATTCTACCATATGGAAAGATTCTCAAATTCTCCAATCTGATTCACATGGTTAATTTAGATAATTAACTAAAGCTGTTCAAAGGGAGGGCAAACAGGAAACATCAGAAAAGGAAGCCGAGCACATTTTCACGTGTATAGCAACTACTCCATGCTTCCTACAATCACCGAAGGAGACATTATAGCAGTGATGATCAGGGTAAAAGATGAGTGGAGCTCAGGGGATGGAAGAAACCTGCTACTCCAACTTCATGGTGAGCTTTGGAAGAGAGGGAAGACCACACAGCACTTCCTGTAACATTAGAGATGGCTCCCTTATCTCTCTGAAGATCTCTATGTGAGCTGAAGTAACTCACCACTATACCCCCCAGACCAATCAGGAACATGGCTGAGGAGGGATAGCATTCTCTCTTAAAGAACACAGGCCGCATTTGCTATTATTATTTTATCTTTAAGGAGCCATTCATTGCCTCAAACTGACTTCCTGGCCTCAGTTATCAAACAATCAATAACTGCCGCTTGAGAAGAACTGGTTGCCATCCACAGTCTACAGGAAGCCTCAAAGGCAAAGAGCAATTGCTGCACTGAATTTGAAAGTAAGAACTCTAAATGACTATATCCTGTTCTTATTGGGATGATGGTTGGGTTCAGGCCAAGCTGCTGGAACTGTAAGGATCTTTGAACCAAGCACTAACCAACAGAAATCATGCACAATACTGTTTTCTTCAGTATTAAAAAGGTCTTACTGAGGCTTGCATTCTATCAGCGGAACCATATATGCAGTATTGTTCTCCAAACAAGGAAGTGAACTAAGGCGTCTAATTTCTTGACTAACTTCTTATAAAGAATGAGATCGGTGCCAAAAAGCAATCACTAGATTCCCCAGTCAAACAAAACACTTAAGGTTGTGATTAGAATCAGTCATTTGTGTTTAAAGTAATTAATGTGTTGCTGGATGAGGGCCCAGTGACCTCTTTTTTGGACAATAGTCTAGCTAAATCCAATAAATGAATGGTCATTCTTGCGAACTGGAAGTTTATTTAATGATAAGCTTTAAAATCCTGTTTTCGGCTATTGAAATAAGCCAGCAATTAAGCTATGAAGACTAGGGGGCTAGAATGTGGTTAGTTTTTCATGCTTTCTTGTTGGCATTTGGATGCTGCAAATATTTCAATATGTGACTAGAATTGTCATTCCACATTAGTATTGAGCACCAAACCTTAGCTAAGGCAGATTCTGAGAACCACATGCATAGTAAAATCAATGATTTATCTGACTACTGCAATTTCTCTGGCAATACCACTTGTCACAGTCTTATTCTGGTGATGAGTTACTGTTTTCATGTATTGTATTTGTCAATAAAAACTAAGGCATTCTGGCGATTTCTTTAGATTTTGTTATGAAAATAATAGCACTTAGTAACAGCAGTGGGGAACAAATAGTTTCACTCAACTTCAAAAAAGGATCATATTTATCTTTTAAAATTTGACACAAAGTTAGTTTCCTTTATAAATATGAAAAACAGCATTCAAAGTGCTGAACAATTGAGCTCTTTTTTTATAAACAAAGATGCTGTCAGATTCATTGTGGCCACAACAATTATATAATTTAAGATCTTTTCTGCAAAAATGACCTATGCAATTTTCCTTACACTTATTTTTTAAAAGCTTTTCATCATCCTTCTTTCATATTCTACTTAACTATAGCTTGCACTGATAATATATACATTGTAAAACATTATAATATATAAACCTGTGTTTATTTCAGCCACATTTTGTCTAAAATCTTCAGTGACATCACAACCAATTGCATTACTTTCAACATAAAGGCTGTTGCTTAAACTGATTTTTTAAATAAAAGCTTAGCCAAATTTAACAAGTTTTCCTATCTACTAGGATTAGCCAGTACAAGCTGCTATTGCCATCCTCACACAAAATAGATTTTCAATTTTGTAGGATCATCTCAACTCTGTAGTTATCACAAGATACAGTAATAAGCAATACCATAAGTCTTCAAAGTTTAACTCTGCATTTTTAAAGCAACATAACACTTCAGTCCTAAGAAACTGTTTTGTTTTTAGGCATTTATAAAGACAGTTTGCTAAAATAATGTCCAATATAACAGAAAAAAAATTAGTAGCATCCAGTAACTGTCAATGAAAAAAATCTATCAGCCTTTAAAAAAAAAAAGTTTGAAAGAAAAATATCACTTCCCTGTGTTCACAAGGGACATAACTAAAATTCATCTCTTATAGAAGGATGTTTCAGTTTGATTAGGTTTTTTATTATTATTATTAGCTCCTTGTTAGAACAGGCACATATAGAATTTTTCTCACTGCTAGATGAAAGCAAGTTCAAAGTCAAATTTAACTTTGCATCTATCTTTCAAGATCTACTATGCATAACACACACTAAAAGCTTCACCTAGCTTGGCCTCATTATATCTTCCTTAATTGACTCTTAATAAAAAGACTGTGTTCCAGTGTGATGTATATTAATTGGTTTTCAAGAACAGAGCCTTGAAGTAGTATAGATATCTCAATTAAGGATGCATTGCGACATAAATACAAAATTTAAGCCTCTTCTGATTTCCAAAAGATTGACTCACAGCTTGAACTAATGCACCAGGTTTCTAGATCTATTTTATATCTAGGCAGGAAGGCAAAAGTATTTCTATAGTAGATTGATTTAATGCTGCTGAAGACTAAAGTAGGACTACATTTTGAGTGTATGAAAGGCTGTCACAGGCGGAAAGCTTAATTTATCAATTTGCCAGTTTCTCAGGGGAGGCCATTAATGACACCAGCATGAGACTGCCTTTTAGTAGGATTCATTGGACTTATTTTCCTAACCTAAAAAAAATTATGACTTCTCCCCCATAAAATATCAGATCTTTCGGACATGCACAAGGATAACAGGAAATGCAGCTCAAAGAAGAGAGCTCTATCTGTTCATCTTGTATTTTCCTGCTTATATTCAGAACTCAAAGTGCCATAAAGACAGCATATTTAAAAAAAAAATCCTACACCACTTTGTATAGTCACTTTGCACATAATAAGAAATTGTGTCTTTTAAACAGCATGGCTTTTCTTAAACCTTCAGATGCATAAGCAGAAGAACTCAGTGTTAACATATCATGAATGAGTCAGTAACCACTCTCTGTAAGTATCATGGAGCATTTGAGTTACTACCATTTAACTCAGTTTAAGCTTCTTATAATAAAATAACAGCCTTCAGTGCCAACACAGGACGCCTTTAAGGTAATTACAGAAATTTGTGCAGCATGACCAGAAGAAAAACTTCAGTTACAAATACAGTTCCATCCCATAAAAACACTTTAAAAATACACCTAAGTCTTTATCCCACTGATTCACATAAATTTTAGGCTTATCTGCATTTCCAGTAGTCAGACATACGAAATAACTAAACCTATATAAAGCATATATGACCTTCTCAAATAGTCACCATCAGTCCTGTTCCACCACAAAGGCTATTAATGCATATAATGAAGCATACAGTCTGAGATGATACTTCATAATGATTTACATGTAGCCTTCTGCCTTTCAATATTTGTAGAGGTATTTAATCATCATCAGAATTTGTAGCTTGTTGAATAGGCATAGCTGTTATTAAAGCATCAAGTTTGCTGTACTAGATTCTAACAGAGCTGCAGTTCCCAACGAAAATGGAGAAGAGCACGAGAGCTGAGCCTCCTTTCAAGTATACCAAAGCAAGCTCTGTTTGGCTTTGTACACCTACAGATCAAGTTTCTCAATCTCATCTCTGGTAGATTGGTCAATAAGCAGAGGCAAGCCATGCTAGTGTGCTTTTACTGCCCTTGTCGTTACTGTTGAAGCCGTATCTTGAGTACTGTGTTCAGCTTTGTGCCCACCACTATGAGACAGGGAAGACATAATCACTTTCTACAAGTACGTGAATGGAGGTTGTAGCGAGCTGGGGTCAGTCTCTTCTCCAAGGAAATTAGCAGCAGGATAAGAGGCAATGTAGTTTGCATCAGGGATGATTCAAGTTGGACATGAAGAAAAATTTCCCAGGAAAGTTGTGGAGCCATCATCTCTGGAGGCTTCAAGAAATATGTAGATGTGGAACGTGAAACGTGGTTTAGTTGGCATGGTGGTGATGGGTTGATAGCTGTACTAGATAATCTTAGAGGTCTTTTCTGATCTCAGTGATACTAAGTGAGATTCTATGATTCTGTGCTGGCAAGCTTGCACTAGCTTCTCTCCTATCCTATGACCCCCCACATTTGGTCTTGCAACAGGTTCAGAGAAAGTCTGAGAACGACTCAGTGGAAGAAGAGAAAGCTAACGTTTGCTTGCAAAGGCAGAAGGGCTGACAAGGAAAAAAGACAATAGTGCAGGTCCTGGGATTTCACCCTCTGCTCAGGCGATGTGATGAAATGAAGTAACACACCCACATTTAAATTCTTTGTCCTTTCAAAGAATTTGATGTGTTCTCCCAGCTGTGGTTACGTCTGTGAAAGAGGAAAGGAAGGGATATTGTCATCTGTGAGATAACAATCGTCTTTTACCAAGAAACTCACCAGTGTTTTTAATCACAATTTTTCTGTTTAGCCTGTGGGGAGAGATGACCTAAGAATGTTTGCCCCTGGAATATTAAAACCTTACCACAGGAACTGAAGATAAATAAAATACTGAGGGCAGTGGAAAGCCTTCCAACACCTTCCTGTTCAGTTAACAGCTATAACAGCAATTAACTATCCTTCTTCAACCTATCAAGGCAGACTGCAGCAATCACTGAGAGAAAACTCGTGGGACTGAAGTGCCAGCATAGACAGAAATACCAACGTACAGAAGACACTTGTTACCAGAACACAAACACCCCTGAACAACAACATCGCAACAACAGCCACTCCTTGAGACTCCAAGCTCTTCCACTGGTAAACAAAGAAAATTCAAACCTCAAAACTTAAGACATTGAATAACAGACTCAAAGCCACTGCAGCCCATTAATCAGTGGCATTTCAATGACATCCACCCAAATACCCGCAAGATTAGAAGCTAACACTGCAGAGCAATCTTTGCATACTCTGACACTGACACACCACTGATTGTGTGCTATTTACACGTCATTGGAACACACTAAAACCTAAAGTAGTCAGGAGAACTAATTTTTTTTTTCCTCTCAGGGAAAGTCAAGGTTTTCCATCCTCCCTAATGGTCTCTGCGTGTCTCACTCACTGTGATCCTTAGACTGTGAACAAGAGAATTAGGGAACTATAAACCCTGAGAGTGTGCATAGCATTCTGAATAGGAATTCCATTTATTCTTATAACTCCTCATTTTTTCTCTATTGTGAAGACAGACCTGTGTTTCTGAGAGATAATACAGATCCTATAGCCTCAAGAAGCTGGATTTTTTTCCCCACAAAAAGACTGAAGACAATACCTATTACTATTCCAGCTTTACAGATATGGAAACAAATTACTAAGGCAACTAATCTCTCCTCTCTGTATTCCATCTTTACAGGAGTGTTCTGATTCTCAGATGTGGATAGAAGTCACAGTTCATTTTGAAATCAGTGAAATTTGTGCAATCTTTATAGCGCTTGAGCTGAAATCTGCATATGAAGACTTGCAGCCCAGTCTTAAAGACCCCACTTGGAATCAGGGTCCAAATGGTAGTCTCTGATTTATATTCTCTGATTTTTATTCTGCCTCTTCCCTTTGGATGTTTCAACAGCTTATGGAGCTGTTCTCCACGTGATCTGGATCAACCTCAGTCTAATCATTCAGGCACTTCTGTGATTTCTCCAGTGGCACTGGTAGCCAAACCTGTTTTTAACTATACTGAATTAATCTTGGCTTTTCTCAAAAAAAATCAGGAGATGCATGAATAGAGTCTCCAGACACAGAAGATTAGACTTAGAGAGCTGTGATCTGTAGGGAACCAGTGAGAAAGTACTTGGCCTTCATGATCCATTTGATTAAGTCATATGATTTAAGGTCTCTACAAGACTTACCACATGCTCCTTTTTCTCCAGAACTGGAAGCTAAATTCTCTTATAAACCTATTTTCCTTCACAGTGCTTTAACCTTGTAAACCCAAAAGTTGATGAGAATTCACTGAGTAGAAAGAAGAGCAGAGGGAGAGGTCAGCTTCTCATCCAGTATCACACCACCAATTTCAAAAGCATTAAGATTAGCTCCTGATGGCTATAGCTCCTGTCTAAATCATAAAGAATCTCCCATAAACACATAATCTGTAAAACATTCTGAGGATTTGATAGGGACATTCCCGCAGAGGCTCACACTCCTTCTGAATGCAAGGTGAACATAAGTGTCAAGTTATGTTTGAAGAAGTATACAGCATTTCCATGTCCCCTCTTTCTTAGCAGCCATTTAATCCCACTCTTCCTTTTGCAAACCATGAAAGACAAAAGAAAGAAAGGAAAAAAAGCCTCTTTTGCAAGCTAACTAGCAAATGTAAATTTAAGCCCTATTTGCCCAGTACAGAATGTGTCTGAATTCCATCTATATCATACGGCTACATGCCAATTACTTTAATTAGGATGAGATCTAAGAATTACAAGAGAAAATTCATAGAGTAATTAAGAAATATTTTTTCCTCTTCAGTGCTCTACTTTCTTCTTTTCCTTTGCTCATTTCCCTGTTTCTCCAAGCCAACTCCCTTTCTCCATTCAGGGAGTTTCTCTTTCTGATTATTTAGCCATTTTGGCACCAGAATTGTTTTACTTTCACCTTGAGGCATGCAGGCAAGCCAAAAAGCTGTTTGCATCTAATGCTTCCAAGACAAGGTGTAAAAAAAGTAAAGAAATAAAAGCGTAAGGACTTACGCTGATTTAGAGCACAGTTGGGTTGAGTGTGGCACAACGCTTTGTAGAGTATCCTATTACAAAGTAATGGCACATTCTGCCAAGAAATGCCACCGTTCATTGCTCAGGGAGCTGGGTAATCTCACACAAATGCAACAAATGTACTCAACAATGAAGGAAAGACTGATTGGGTTGCACAGACATACAGCAGGACCAGTAATCAGCATAATAATACTGAATGAAACAATGAAATGAGTGCTGTCTTAACAATACCAGCAGAAATCATACAGCTGTCAAGATTTGTTCAACATTAATTTTCATTTCAAGAGCTATCCAGAATCAATCTGCTTTAGAGTTCAGAACCAACTCACTACACCAACTGGGGGCAGCTTTTAATAAATATGCCACATAGTATATATATAAAATACTGCTTTTCCCCACATTTGACACGTTGAACCAGAACACATCAGATTAAGTCTGGACAAATTCCCATGCAAAATTGTTTGGCTGTAACAAAATGCCTTCTGGGAGTTTCACAAAAACTCATCACACAACTGGTTCTTAAGTAGCAGGACTTTACTCTCTTCCTTTTGAAGATCTTATGAAGTATCCACTGGCTTAATTCATCACATCTTTCTGCAGCTATAAACCTTTGCTTGGCAGAAGAGAAAAGCCAAGCTAAGTGTTACGCTATTCTGGAAGAGTTTTGCATAGGCTTGTCTTGTTTTAAGCCAGGTTTAAAAGTTAGGCACATTCCACAAGTCATAGAGATGCTTACATTTATGAGGACTGCTCCAAAAGCAATGCCTCCTTATTTTATTATGTTAGCTTATCATGTCAGAGGGAGATGTTGGTGGTATGGTAGCAGATATCTGAAACAGAGAGGTAGCATTAAATTCCTCCATGTGAAAAAAAATCGCATCATTGACATTTGTCAATGCTTGCTGAACATTTATGGAGAACACAGTGGATGTGAGCACACTGAGGCAGAGGGTGGTGTGTTTCAACTGTGGTGACAGCAACAGTGGGTCACCTTTGCTGGTGCAGATTTTTTTTATGAGCGGAGCATGCAAACTCTTGTTCATCGCTGGAGAAAATGCATAGTTAATGGTGGGGACTATTTTGAAAAACAGTGTTTTGTAGCTGAGAATTTGCTCTATAAAATAACGTTAGTGTGCTTTTTGTAGCTATTGTAGTTTCCATGCAAATAAGTAGGAGGCATTACTTTTGGAGCAACCCATGTAGAATTACCAAGGGTGGAAAAGACCTGTAGACTAAGTTACTACAAAGTATTTTAGAATCGGGCAATAATCATCAACATACCTTAGAGCTTGGCAGTTAAATTATGTTGTAAAAGTGCATTCCAGGTTTTAATCCATTTCTTAAACTCATATTAAAATTAGATGATGTATCATACAGTAACGTTAGCACAATTAGAACAACGGTCAAAGTGAAATAACATTAAATGCAAAATGTCGCCCACACTACAGCTGTAATGAGAATTGTATTTCATTCAGTCATGAGACTTTTGTAATTTATAAAACCATCGCATGTGAAACCGAGCTGAAATGGAGCCTTATTGAAAATTCAGTCATTAAGAGCTTGACATTCAGCTGTCTGCTGGCAACCGGAATGTCATCATTGATTTTAGAGATTACTGTGGAAACAACATCTGGTTTTAGACTTGCACCAAATAATTTCTGAATAAACATGTATTCACTTCTGTGCTATACCCAAATACAGACTTTAGGGGAGTATGTAGGTTCACGAAATATTACAGATCAGTGTTAACTCGGAAATAAGTTTATTCTTTAAACACAAGGTGACAGATTCTTAGCAAGGATAAATTATTTAGATACTGATTTATGCCAAATGAGAACTGGGCCCTGCCTCATTAGAGGATGATTCAGTCCTCACTTTTGTAGTATTTGGCAGTACCTCAGGGACAGATCAGATTATAGATGCTTTAAAACTGGAATGTGTCAGGGTGACCTAAATGCAGTCGAAGCTAATGTAGTTATGGTGTGCAAAACCCTCGGTGGGATGCTCATGAGACAGTTCCTGAAGGGCTCTTTTTGGTTTATTTAAAACTCGTTTCAGGTGATTTCAGCTAATGAGACAGAAAATGAAATAAGGTGCCAGGATTCATATCAACTCAGTTTGGGAAGTTTACAGTCATTCCTTGGGCATGATGCCTCCAATCATCTTCCCCTGCTACAGCAGACAAGGCCAGATGGTAAAAGCTGGTTTTATGACCCTCACAAACTTACTCTGGTGAAAATCTGACATATTGTACAAGTTGTGCAAGAGTCCAACAAGTGTGCAATTATTCACACCTTTTGTATTGATGCAAGGGAATGCAATATGTTGGGACAGGGTTTTGTTTTTGACTGGCTTTACCAGTCATCTTTTTTTTTTTTTTTTTTGACATAAATGTCTTAAAAGAAGTTTGGCCCATCAGCAGAGCTAGATTTGGATCTACAACGTAAGTAATTGTGAAACATACATACAGTTCTTAAACTTCATGAACACAATGTGCTCAGACATTATCATGTATCAATTCATGATGAATCTGATCTTTTCTGAATAAAAATAGTAACAACAAATAGAGCATACATACTTCTAATTAACTGGACACACATATATACAAGTGTGAAGGTCATGCTTATAACTAAATATAATGACATTATTTACATTTCCATAAATACATATATCCAACTACAAGATACTAACTTGATTAAATTGGATACTATCTACATAAGGATGTGATTACTGTATTTAATTGGAAATAAATCAAACATGCGATGTTTCCTTTGTTTTTAACTTCTGTAAGTTTTCTTTAGTTTTAGTTATTCTCCTGACAAGCACAATTTTCTCCAGATATACCAGTATTAATAAAATATGCACAGTGGAACAAAAGTACTGACTTGATACTCAGTTTCAGAGTCCCAAATGCCCTATCATTAGTGGCAGACTGATTGTTTTCTACATTTCAGCAAAACACACTGGACTAATTATAATTCCACCAACATTAGAGCTGAAGTACACAGATTAATGATCAGCAATTAAAACATCAACAACATCACAAACAATAATGTTTCATACTGTTAATTTCTGTTGCCTGAAGTCATGCTATTTCTCTTTGGGCTGGAAATACATAACACAATCTTTACTTCCAACACGAATAAAATGCTATCATATTACACGCAGAGATTCACGTACTGTAGCTGGTTTACAGTACCTACAAAGGAATGTGCACTTGGTGCACTGCACGTATGTAAATTAGATGTATCAGTGTAAGATCTGAAATCTCAAAGATAACATCAGTCACGTCGTTCTATCTAAACATATGCAGCACAAAGTCATATTTTAAACAACCATAAGCTTGGTGTACAAGCTTAGTAGTACACCAGTACACCAGACCAGAGTGAGTCGTTACCTTTAAAGATTTTTCTCAGAACAATTTTGTCAGGTTCAGCTGACAGAGGTACAGCTGTGCTACATGTTTTCTTAGAACCTATAACATCATTGTAATCCTTTCTGTCTGGTGCAGCATCCAATTTAATCAAGTCTAGCACAAAGCTCATCTGATGTCATCTCTCATTTGTGCACCAGGAAATCAATGGATGTAGCTGCAAATCACTGCAGCGGGTAACTATAGCTTGACCTTGCACTTTGAGCATTTGCCTGCAGAGTTTACATAGGCCAGCACTCTGCAGTCAGCATGACTTGTGATAGCACACCTGGTGCTGAACTTAAAACAGCCCTTTTGTAGAACACTTCCAAGGGCATCCTTATTAGCTGTGGTGCAAGTGATTTTACGACTGCTTTGCTCTAACATTTTCCCTACTAAACTCAATATTTTTTGCAATCTTTTTCACTTACTGAAATTTAATGCTCATGGAGATGGCGGTAGATGAACTCAGTAAACTGAAAAATAAACAAATATATTATATCTCTGTTGAATGTCTCACCTTTCCCTGATCTTAGACATGAAAAAGCAAGCTGTGGGATAGCTTTGTTATAAAAGAATGTTGAGCAGTACCAGAAAAAGAAGAAATTAAAACAAACAGATGAATGGCACTAGTCATTTTCAGAATGGAAATATTCATTCGCATGCTGGACAATTCTGAAAATTCAAATGAATAATAAATCCATCTGAGTCATCCATGAATTAATGCTTGTTACGTTTAAGTCCTCTCCATATAATTCAATGGAGCAAAAGCAGGATACCAGTATGTTATGTATTCTTCATTAATTATTTATCAAGGAACAATCAAATGGCCTCTCACCAATGTTACTGATACTCTTGACAACTGCTGAAATACCAGACAGATACGGAATAAAACATCCCAAAAGAGCAGAGCATGTGACCTGGCACTGTCAAAACTAGGTACATACCAAAACTGACACAGGTGCGGAACTGTGAATGGACATGTAGATAAATAATTCACTCATCAGCTCACGCAGACTATCTGCCTGGTACAGCAGATATCGGATCATTGTCATAGAATTCATATGTCATAGAATTCATGGCAAAGCCAGGAAAGATCTGGTTTCCACTGTAAGTAAGGAAGTTTCCACCTGACAGTAAACACGTGGCATAAGGGCAAGTATTACAAACGATAACCAGAATGTCTGTTAACATTTTTCAGACATGAGCACTGATGGCAGAAGGCCCAGTTTCAGACAATTTCCTCTCAGATCCAACTGAGAGGTAGAATAGAGTTAGCTTCATATTCATAAGCTACTTTATGGGTCTTGTTCAGATGCTCAGACAATGGGCCTGTTATGCTCAGCTGCTTTGCTTGCATATAAAAGAATCTGGATATCGGTTTTACATGCATTTCAAAAACAAAGAACTATGATTCCTAAGTGGTTTTGCAAACTGGAGGAGAGATGAAGGCAGATTTTTCATGAACTCAGCTAGTAACTCAGGCAACAGTTTCCATATATTTGTTGTAGAATTCTTTATTACCTTGTTCATTAACCTTTCCTTGAGTGTTAAAGTATTCCATTACCTTCACTTGTGCAGAATGTTCAAGCTGTGCTACTCCTGATCATACAAATTCACAGTATGGTGGTATCCAGTTAAGATAACCTTCAAAATGGAAAACAGAAATTCTACTGCTCTGGAGCTCAGTGTTGTTAGGACAGCTTCAGATCACTTTGCTGCAGCTCCAAGGGAAACTTAAAAACCTTCTGCACTTGAAAAGTCAGGATAATATCCATCTTTAGAAAACCTTTACTTCACAGTACCAGTTCTTAACCATACATTGTTTTGCTCTGCACAAACATTTGGAGGTCTTAAACTCCATTCAGGGATCCTAGAACAGGGGTGCAGATGTTAAAATTACAGATATTAGGTAAAATCCACCCCCTAATTTATCTGTCCTCTACTGTCAGAACCAAGGTCTACTGTCTGAAGACCCTGGTAAGAGATTTCAAAATCCTGCAGAAACTTGCCAGTGGAAAATTCACCAATACCTGTTCCTTGCAGCCCTACAAATATGTAACCTGCAGTGCTTTTCCTTCTGAATATTTTTTGCTCCATTAAGTAGCTTCATCTTTCATCTTGGAGGCTCAGTAAATAGCTCAATTTAGAAGCTTAGCAATGGAAAACATAACATTATAGGAAGAATCAGTTTAGTTTACGAAGCAAGATCTCAGAAGGTTTGTGTCTGAGAGGTAGAGAAGTACCACTACACTTGATATAGTATCAATAACTCCAAGGAGTGCTCTCCTCCAGAACTGGATATAACACAAACAAGCCAATGTATTGACTAGATCTTCACTTTCTCAGCCAGAATACATAACCTTAAAAGAGCTAGTAAAGGCCACCCCCCTTGGCAATCTGCCTTCACTATTTTGGTCTTTTCACAAAGCCAGACTCTCATTCAACAAGACGATGGAATGAAATCACTTCCCATTTTTCATTTTGGGTGTAAGCTTGCCATGGCAGATGTCCCCAAGGAACTTCAGAAATATAGAGAAGTTTTCTTACATGGCTTCCAGCAGCAAATAATTAGATATTTGCTCTCAGAATAATACATTGAATCTTTCAAGAAGTACGAAAGCATAAAGAAAGATTTATACAGTGGTTTCACAGTCAGCAGAACAAACACATCTCATCAAAATGTGACCTATTCAAATGGCAAGTAATGTAGCAAAGAAAGATCATCTCTTAGCTGAGTACATGTTAAGTTCAGCAAAACTGTCAAAGCTGTTTAAGGCAAACAGCCCATTACAGGCCAAGAGCATTGTAAACCATTAGCACTGCCAGGGTAATGTGAAATAATTTCTCCTGGACTCAGAAACTGACATATTGTCATTTGACTTTTCATCAGAAATCTGCAGATAGATCATCTGTGCAGATAACTCGCTTAGCATTAGAAAGTTCACTCCCTTCTCAGAGAAGCTAGCATATAGAGTAGGTGAAGGGCAAGCTTGACAAAAAATACAGCACTAAAACCTGTTAAGAATCTGCAGCTGTGCACTACTTCATACGAAATTCTACTCTGAACAGAACTTAAAAACAAAAACAAAAAAAAAAGAACCATAAGACTGGCAGAATCAGGATGCTGATTTCTCTGTCAAGAGTAGAAACACATTACAGCACTGACACTCAGCAATAGAGCTCACAATTCCCAGAGAAAGTGTAAGGTTAAGTGATTAAGCTGTGACTGTGTATCTTAACAGTGTAGATGATCAACACTTTTCCTATTACACAAGAGTGGACACAAAGCACTTTGGGAAATGCCAATATGCACCTTAAGGTAAATCTGCTTGATAAGTATCCCATGTCTATACTCCTAAGGGATCTAAATCAATACAAATGCTGCAGTTGCACAGGAAAGCATGCAGAGAAGATATATTCTGCATTGTTATCTCACTTTTAATTACAATAGATAAGAATGAGGTCAATAAGATTTTCAAAACAAATGACTGTTACAAAGCAAACACAAAAAGCGGAAGTTCTTCAAGAACTAGATCATCCACTGTACCTATCAGAACAGACTGTTTTGTACTCTTCCCACATGTAGGTTTAATGCTGGCAGAGTGATACCTTTAGAATAATCACTGATTGACTCTGGCATAGGGAAAGTGCCTCTTCATGGCAAATGCAAATAAAACTATAAAAAACAAATAGGTATCTCAAAGGAAACAAATAAAATATAAACACCTTGTGGAAAAAAAAATATTCCCTTAGACCTTCAAATGACACTTTTAATGTAAAATGGACTGCAAGAAATCAAATAATCTGTCACTTTCTACTCTCAGTGACTTTATCAGCAATTTATTAGCACATCTCATTGAGCTCTCACTGGTTTGATATAGCAACAACTATGAAGAAAAACAAAGAACAAAGACTGGGTTCAGAGTACTCAGGAGACTGAAAACTTATGTTCTGTGCCACTGGACTTTCAAAATAGATGTTTGAAAGAGCAAAGACATGAAGTTGTTTCACATCACTGAGCACAAGATTATAGTCTGCCGTTCTTCAAACTGAAAAGCACAAATCTGTACTGTTAAGCACACTTAACACCACAAGAAAAATAGCACTTTTTGTGCAACTGTTATTAATAATTTACCTGCTCCTCCATTTGCCAATCAAAATAAATAAACAAAAGCTGTAATTGTTCACAGCTATAGAAAGCAGATTTATGGCTTTAGCTGAAAACTCCCGTTTCTCCCTTGCCAAATTGGTTAAAAGTTGAACAAAATAAATATATTTGTGACTTTACTGAAAAAAGCATGTGTCAGCACAAAAATTAAAAAGACTGAAATTTCAAAAGAATGCTGAGTACTGATTCCTAACATATCTAAATAAAATCCTTCGTTTTTAAATGTCTTACTTGCTTCAAACATAACAGCTCATATTTATACTTGTTTATGGAAGTGACCTGAGTTGATTTACAGCCCAACACCCCCAAAAGTTCAGTTTCTTTTTCTGCAAAATCAATTAAAACAAAGAGCAAAATACTGGCTAATGCCTGTTTTAGGTGAACTCAGACATGTTTTTCACACCTGCTTTTCAAGGTTGCCAAATAACAAAGCATTCCATAACACATGAAGTTCAATTCCTTGGCAATGTTTTTATTTAAATGCCATATGCCAAAGGTTTCTGCATCAAGGTACAATTCCATTAAGCCTTACTTAGAATTTATCAGGAGATCCTCTGGCTGCATTTTATGCAGATCAAGTCTGCTTTGGCATTCAGATTCAATACTTATAAAAATTACTTCATTTAAAATCACAGTATTCAAAGATTTTTCTGCCTAAAGGAGTTTCTTTAACTTTCAGGCTGTACTTACTTGTTTGTATTTATGTGAATCTTGAGCAATGCCAACTTTTCTAGCTATGGCCGTAATGTTTATGTTCTCCAATTCCTCTTCCCCGTATCTTGGAGTTTTATTCAGTGGAATTCTGCCTCTGGAGGGCACTCTTTCACCCATTTTCTGATAACTCATTCTGCTGGGATTTTGCTGAGTGCAAATGCTACAAAACGAAAAAACAAAAAAATGAAAATTTTAATTTGCTGTGGATACGTTTACTTCTTTCTTGCATTTGCTCTATGAAAAGTAATTTAATTGAGCTTCATCAGCAAAAAAAAAAAAAAATACAAAGTGAATTTTTAAAATCCTCCTTTCAAGCACCCACCAGAAACTAGAGAGGTTAGATGTTGGTTTATTAGTGAAAAGCGAATAAAGATGTGTTCTCATTAATCAAGACATCAAAATAAATAAATACATGCAGAACAAATAGCCCTTTGATCTATAACACCTAATAGAAGTGAGAGAGAAACTCTTCATTCTCATCTTTTTTTTTTTTTTTCCCCCCCTAATTGCTTGATTGTATTATATTTTGAAGTAAGTTTTCTAGAGAGATAGAGAACAGACACACTGCAGAGGCATGGTGACGCACTGGAACAGGTTTCCCAAGGAGGCTGTGGATGCCCCATCCCTGGAGGCATTCAAGGCCAGGCTGGATGTGGCTCTGGGCAGCCTGGTCTGGTGGATGGTGATCCTGCACACAGCAGGGGATTGAAACCAGATAATCATTGTGGTCGTTTTGAACCCAGGTCATTCTAAGATTCACTGTGGAAGAAGCTAAGTTTTTCTGTTATTTCATTACAACTGTGCCTGATTTTACCTCATAAAAGGATAACACTGCTTTTCCCTAAGTAAAAAAAATGCAATCTAACGCTTTTTATTTATTTATTTTTATTTTTTTTTTATTTTTATTTTTTTCCTGCTGAGTACATCAGAATATGAACCCACCCAAGGGCGTTGCCCATCTAACAGAACACATGAAACTACCTCAGCGACTGCCTCTATGTTTGTACACTACGATGAAAGCCTGGCAATCCTGTACCACACAAAACTGCAATCCAGACTTACATGGCAATATGCACACTTCTCTTATAAACTTCTAATTTCAGAATAGAAACAGCACATGGATCTGCCCATTGCCCAAGTCAAACTACAGAAAATTCTCTTAAATAATAAAAAACAAATCTGACTAAGGGAAAGCTTTATGTTGGGCTTTAGAAGATATTTCACTAGCAAAGTGGAAACAAATAAATGTTATTTTCATGACTAAAGAGTCATCAAAGGCCATAGATAAAAAATAGATAGTCCTAGTTACATTCAAATAATTTCAAACAAATGATAAAGAAAAAAGAATGGATGATCACACAATGTTTTGTCAGTAATCAATTTCTTTCCAGACAATTCCAGTCAGTACCTTCGACACAGCAAATGCTGAAATATTTTTATTACAAATAACTGCAAATATATTCTCTGTTCTCTCTCAGGTTTATTCATATACCTATCCCACTAAAGTGGGACACACCTACAAATAAAAAACCTACACAAAACAACAGTCAATAAGGACTGCAGCGAGTGACAGACTTCACTGAATCAAGCAGTAGTTTACTAAGGCATCTAAGACATCAGAGATTTGCTATTGAAGTTCAAATATTTGAAAGAAAATAAATGCAGCATTTTCGCTGTTGCAGTCTGCATGGGTGACCTCTCCTAAATGACAAACATTAAATATGAAACAGTTGATACAAATGTGCTCCCCATTCTCTGTTAACATCTTTCCAAAATCATTTCTACATATCGAAAAGATCACAGAACGTTTTTGCCACCTACAACCCTGTCTGTAGCATTAGAAAATAATATAACAGACAATGCTTCTTTATAATTATTTCCCACTTAAAGTACTGTTAAGGGCACACTAAGGTAACAGGAAAATCCAGTATGTAGACAGGACAAAACATACCTCCTTTTGTGGAATTTTGATCACAATGTAACAACATTTAAATCTGAAAAATTACATTTTACTGATATCTGGACAGCGACAAAACCATTTCTATGAGCTTAGACTTTCATATTTTTACCAAAAACAAAGCAAAGGAAAGAAAGAAGCGCAAGGTATATGAACTGTTTTTTCCCCAGAGATGTGCTTGAGTGTGTGGATATAAAGAACAAGAAAGAGCACAGTTGTGGATTAAGTATTTAATGACTTATATTAATCACACATGCGTTCTAGGATGGAAATTAAGTTATAAAAGTCATTTATTTATTGGTATAAGAATACTGAACTATTACAAGATCCACATTCCCTCCCACGTTCCTTCAACATCTTGCCAGATAATAGATTGTCAAAATGGTCAGTCACTTTCAATAAACTTTATTGTCCATGTTAAGGTTATTTTGGCAGAGTGAAAGCCTACAGAGTGCCTAAGCTAAATACCAGTACCAGGTACAAAGAAGTGCAAAGCACAGTACTATATTCACAAAGGCCAGACATCTAGGAGTGAATTCAATATTCCTTGTTTCTGAGAAGTCACAATAGGTGACAGTGTGTTTCTATTTGTTTATCAGATCTCCAGAACCACTCTAAAAAAAAACAAAAATAAAAAAAAAAAAACCACCACCCATGGCTCCCAGAGTATTTAGTAGACAAAACCTGCATTAGAAATATTACTAACATCATTTTAGAAAAGCTATCTTGCTGAACAAGAAACTGGCAATTACGAATCAAGGTGCTATAAAAATCCTAACATTCAAATAAAAGGACGTCTCCAGTATAAGCTTTTGCATGTCTGGAAAAGTTGAAGTTGCACTGCTTTGAAAACTGGAGTAATTTTAATAGTAAGCTTAGCAATCTAAGAATCATGTTGAGTTACTCCCATACCATGTACAATTCTTCCTCAAGGGGTCCCTCATAACTAAGTTTTCTCTCTTGGATTCCAAATGGATCAGTGACAGGACTGTAATAATTCAATTTGCGACAGACTTATTTACATCACCTAAGATGATCTTTGTTCAATCCACTTCAAATGCAAGTAAATCAAAATAATATTCTTACTTGTAAAATTTGTTGACAATACATATGAACTTATATTTGGAATTTTAGTTCATTTTCTGAAGAATAATATGAAGCCTCAACAAGAACATAAGTTATGCACAGTGGAGTAACGTAACTATGAAGACTTCACTGCAAATGCCAGATGTTCTCACATCTCTGCTTGCCAACTGAACGATAATATTACGAAAGATGAAATGAATGGCAAACATTAAGGAAAATCTATTGAAAGTACAAAAGTTAATAAATATACACCCAGAAAGGAAAACCTTTCATTCACAGAATATTATTCAATTAAGTACGAAGCAGTGCCTCAGCTGAAAATCCTATTTTCAGTAACATACACCAGTCAAAAAGCTCTGCCTATCTGTGCCTGTATGTTTGTCTTGGCCTGAATCATCCATTCCTGAGAAAAAGGCTAGTAGAAAGAGCAGTATTTTATAATGTTAAAAGATTCTGAAGATTTCCTTTATGAAATTCTATGCATTAGAATGAGGTTTTGCAGGTTGGAAGAGAACTTGAGTCTTTTGCTCTCTCACTGAAAAGCCACATATTGTCAACTCACATGCTTTGTGGCTTGTGCACAGCCAGTATTACTGGGACTTCAGCTGCTGTGCTGCCCATTCTCTCTGTCAGTACTGAATACATGACAGAGGCCTAAGAAAGTCATTCTTTGCAATTGCAGCTCAGATCTAAATCAATGGCTAGGAACCTGAACTCCAGAGAACTTCCTTGTTTTTTAGCATTCTCCTTACTTAGTCCAAGCCATACAGAGGAAGCAGCTCCCTAACTCAATCCTTACGGAAAACAGACTGGAAGAAGGGGCCTAAAGAGTGAAAAAGAGACTGGAGAAGGGTGGAGAACAGACAGACAAACACCTGGAACATCTGGCTCAAACGAAAGATGGAGAAAAAAAATGGAACTAGTCAGGAGCAAGTAGACTTGCTTAGTAGAGACACTACAGCAAAAACTGGAAGAGGGGTGAGACAAAGTGTTGTTGAATAAATTCTTATTATGACATCTAATAGTAAGGCTGGGGGAATGAAAGAGACAAAAATGAAAATATTAATGTCAAATAGTGTAGTCAGGTAAATAAACAAGGTCTGGGAAAATATATGAAATGAAATGCAGGTGAAAAATCTGTTGTATGAAGACACAAATGGAACCAGCAAAATCCATAAAGAAATGAAGGAAAAAGCCAATGCTGGGCATTTATTACTTATATATATATATTTTTTCCTCTGAGGCAAGTTTTCCAAAACTTCTCCACCACTTTCCCTTTTGAGATTTTCCAAACCTCTAACAAGTTTGCACTAAGTCCCAGTAAATTCTAGTCTGAGTTGACTGATACTTGGTTATGAATTGTTTACTTTTTCCATGTCCAAATAAATAAAACAGTTCAGGGAATCATTTTACTAGAGCATTCTATCAGCACGATGCCCAGAGAAACTGTCATTCAGTTGGTCTTCCACTATCCTTTTTCTCTTTTGTCACCCTGTGTTAAAGTTCTTGCAATGACGTTAACCTCAAAGTACCATCTGGAGCTTCATAAGCAAAGAGCAGTTGTAGCCACATGTAATACAGCTGAACTTGTCATTTTAAGTGAGACATAACTGCTCACTCAAATAACTTGCATTTTCTGTGTTCTGTGTATTTAATATAAGAAATTAAGAAAAAGCAAAAAATTAAGGAAAGCAAACGCTTGTGCAATTACACAACTTTCCACCGTCTACTATCTGCCAAAAGCTGTTTGTATCGCTAATAAAGAGAAGATTAAGCCAAATATTATTCTTACACCTGCTGGAGATCTTTTCAGAACCAAAGCATTGACATGTAAGAGACAGAATCGCACCTGTAAGAGTAGAGCTGGGAAAAGAAACAGCTGGTTCACGAAATGCTTTGAGTTTGTTCCATGTGCAGCAGTAGAAGGCAACATTTAAAGAAACCAATTACGTTTTGAATTGTAAGAAAAATAGGGGACAATTTCCAATTCTAAATAGATGACAATCTCATAATGCCATCAGGGATTTTCAACAGTAAAAGTGTGTGCTTCTGAAGGGACTGCTCCACAGTAATAAACCCAGAGCAATCACCTCAGCTATTCACATTGGGCAATTTTCCTGAGCTCTCAATAAGAAACTTCCCCATTCCAGGACACTTGTAAGTTTGTGTTCTTATCTTTGATCAAAGTTAACCAGAGAGAGAGACAAGTCTTTTAGTTCCCATTTACAGATTCATGCTGTCTTGATCCTCCTCCCTCTTCTGCAGGGGAAGAAAAAAAAAAAAAAAAACTGTTTTGGAATTTTACATCCCACTCATAATTCCAGAGAGCAAAGAAGCTTCTGTTTTGTGGTCTTTAGAACACACTTTCCACAGCTTTAGCATCCCTTCAAAACTAGTATCCATGCTCCATTACCCAGAATACCCTTGGTTCATCTCCCCACTGAAAGACCTAATTTCCAAAAATTCCTGAAATGTGATGCTCCCCAACATAAGCTTAATTAATAGGTAGCAAAGGCTAAACCCAAACAATATTTTGTAAAAATGGAAAATACAACAACAATCCTAGTGTTTGCATTTTTCTCTTACCATTAAAAGAATACCTGAGTATTTTCTGAACTCTTTAACTTTTTCTGACACAACAAAATTAGTAAAGAAAATAAAAATGTTTAAAAAGTTGAGTATTCAAATGAAAAAGAAATTAGCCTTTCATTTGACTTCTTGACTTTCTTGAGTGTGCATGAAGGCAACATAACTCATAGAAGGCACTGCCAGGAACACTATTTTTTTTTTAATACTTCAGTAGTTATTGTGCACTAATTTTACTAACCCAAACACTATGTCTGCCTCACTTTAGGAGAAAAAAAAATGCAGCTGTTTCCACAGAGTCATTCTGAAGAGAGAAGCTCTTTTTAAACACTACAGCATTTCCACCCAATGTTTACAATTACTTAATCATCAGGGCTGATATGGGCATAACAGTATGTAATAAAGTAACGACATCTTTAATTGTTCTTGTTTCAATAGATTAGTTAGAACTGAAGCAATTCCCAGGTCAATGGGATCTTATCCATTTAATCAACTGTCACCAACTTCGGCATGTAATATCAAAGGACACTGATAAGAAGCGGACGTTAAAAGTAATGAGGAGTGCAGCACCTAGCCTGACAAATGTATAAATCCCTTGAAATTTTGTTCAAGGTCAAACAAAAGCTCCAGTACAAAATTAGCCACAGAACTCTCACCTCCTAGTTCCCAACCTTGATAATCACAATACAAGCATCCCCTTCAAAATCTAAAAGTGTCTCAAGTACCCAATGTTCAGAAGTGAATGAATGGGAATTCCTTGGAATTATTAGAATAAAGGATTCCAATGAGAAAATGCTCTTTGAACCATTTAAAAAAAAAAAAAAAAAAGCTGTCTTTAATATTTTCCTTCTACCCATTTCTTCTGGCTAGCAGAGTAGCTCTGACAGCTGCATTTCAATTAACAGATTTCAATATTGCCTTTGATAGGCGTTATGCTTTGTATTTGACTGGCTTATTTCAGCACTTTATCCTCCTAAAATTCACTACTCAGCTGGATCTATTTTTCACTGTCAACGGTCTGAACAATATGATCACTTAATGTGAAAGGACCTATGATGCAGTATGAGAGAATGACATGTCACAATGTCAAATTCTGTAAGATTGTTCTGTATTACTTAAGTTGATGTGACTGAATCACAGCCCAGAAAACTTAATTTTGTCAGAACTCAGTACTAAGTTTTGGAAGACATTCCTTAATTGAAAAGTTCATTCCTAATGAAAGTATGAGACGGCGAAAGGCTGGACTAGCGGACTAGATCATTTGAGTCTTATTAATAACATGAGTTCATTTTAATTCAGTGAAGCACATAATTGGCATCAAGCTTTTCAAGATCACCGCTCTTCTCTACAACTCAAATTTCTAATACTGAAAGACTTTTTTGATGTTATAGTAGATATTTTTATTATTTGCATTTTTAAATGAGGTTACTGTTAGATAGTTCTGTCTAATTATAAGCTTGCTGGTTTTATTGAGCCCAATGATATCCACTGGCTAGTGACAAATCTTTATAAATCTAAACTGGAATTCTCTGTAATTACTCTGCAGTCACCTACTACTATGGTACAGAGATGAATGGCTTCCCCTGAGATTACTCCACCTTGAACAACCAGAAGGGGGCACTGGGGTCAATTACTGTTTCAGTTAGCCCCACAGCTGCTGCATGTAAATTAGTTTACTAGGAGCTCTGAAAGTGCTTTAATAACGTTTATTTCAATGCCTTTATCTCTGCGGTTCCAGCCATTCCTTATTTAGGACAATGAAATTCAGCAGTAAGATGGGTTGAACTCATTGGAAATGGTCCCAATCATTTAGAACAGCAATCACTACTCTGCAAGTAAAGAACTTTATAATGCGTGCCATACACCACTTTCATCCCTTTTACTGGGACATTTAACTCCAGAAAGATATGTTTGAAAAATAAGCAAACAAAAAAATACTGCGATGTTCATCACTCAGGCATAAGTTCCATTCTTTTGGATATAAGTTTTTAATCAATAAGGTACTGAGTACTTTTATGTTCCTTATATTACCCATGTCATGATTTTCTGAATAATTAGAGATTTTTTTCAAATCTATAGACTGATTTTTGTTCAATTTTTCAATAGAATCTGTGATATTCAAAAGCATAAATCTTATTTCATAAGTCATTTGGAACTGACAGAATTTACCTCCAGATAATTGACAATTGATATTCTTTAGTTAACTGATTACCAATTAAATTCCTGTTTGCTATTTTACTTGTTTGTTTGGGTTTTTTTTGTTTATTTGTTTTTTGGTGTTTTTTTTTTTTGTTTGTTTGTTTGTTTTTTTATATATATATGGGTTGAGGACCTGCAGGTCTATTTTTTTTATTTTTATTTTAAAAGAAATAAGGCTCACTACAGAGTCAAAGACAGAAACAATCTCAAACCACCAGTAGGTATGCTAAAGTTACTATCATGCATCTCTTCACACAGGTTTACAGCCCTCATTACCTGAATCTTCTATTTTAAACAGAAGTAATGTATTGGAACAGTCTAACTATAAACGCTCTAAGGTCTTTATAGGAGATTTTTGGAGTCGTAAATGAGAATTAGCTACTCATCTAGCAGTGGAAAACAAGGACTTTGGAATTTTCAAAAAGCCTCAACTTGTTAAGCTTGAGCAATATGAGAAGATTTTTCTCATTTTATTAGGTTGAAAAAGTTGATGAAGGTGGCGAGACAAATATGGTATGGTTGATGCAAGTAATAGCTTCTGCTTTCAATGGTGCCAAAACTGAACAGTAATCTTCACGTCCCTAGAGCATTATGTTGGTCCCTAGTATAGCCTGATCCTCAAGTATAGCAACAGAATGTGAACTTGCAAGTCCACGATTCTCCGTTCTGGAAGATCACCTTACAAGAGCAGAAACCCAGACAGGTACTTTCCCATGCTGATTCTGTGAAGTCTAATATGAGAAACTATCAAACAGAAGACCTGACAGATCTTTCTTGAGATGAGAATTCAGACTGATTTAAATCCCATACATAATTATACATTTTATTAACACACAATTATAAATAATTAAAAAATATAGGATATCTTGGATTCAGTGGATGTCTTTCAAGAGCCGAAAAAGTGAAGATAGGAGAAGGTAGCAAAAAGAGACTTAGCACAAATCTCCTGGGTAATATTTTAGCCAGTATTTAGCTGTGGTCCTTGCATTTTGAAGTCATAACCAATCACATTGCTTTAACTTTAGAATGCTCACTTATCTCTTCAAGGAATTGCACAAGAAATTGAATGCAAAATTTAAACCCCGTAACACTTATGGCATTTAGAGAATGGAGACACATTTCTTGTACCTGCACAGAAAGATCCACTCCGCAGAAATAATACTGATCCGTATCCTGAAATTCTTTCAAATGTACAATTTAAAAAGAGCTGATGCAGTATTTTCTTTCTAATGGATTAAAAAAATAACATTAAATCTTTTCTACCAAGTTGTTTTCTTTCATCTGCTCTGCCAGCAGTTACCATCATACCGCAAGCTGCCTTACTACTAAATATGCCTGCAAAACAGAGCCCCAGGGGAATTAAAAAAAAAGAGCCCCTCAAATGTTATGTAGAGAACCAGCTTTGAGTCCTGCACAATCACCATTTCTTTTTAACAGTCTCTAGAACAGCTTCCCTTCAATCTTTCATTTCAAAACCTTCCAGAATCTCAGTAGACCCCATGGCAGCTGTTAAACACAAAGCACAATTTATGAAGTAATGTCAGCTGTGGGCCAGCTCCAGCAGCAGCATGCAATGCAAATGGATCGATTCTGGCTTCCCACCAGCTCCTAAGCAGCAAAGTGAAAAATATTGTCATCAGCATCCCAAGCAGAAAAGTACTTCCAGCTAAGGAGCTAGTCAGTCTTCACAGGATGAGCTGCTCTGGAGGGTAAACCAGGAACTGTACAAGAAATATATATATATATATATATATATATATATATATATATATATATATATATATATATATATATGTGTGTGTGTGTGTGCATATATGTGTGTGTGTGTATATATAAATACTTATGTATATATATATACACACATATAGCAAAGTAAATATATATATATATATATATAAAAGCAGTAATTTGGAATTTGTTTTCTCACACACAACAAGGATAGCAACACTTTTAATCAAATCATTGCAGTGCACAAAAATTAATTGAAGACATCTCTGCCAGTCCACAGAAGAAAGCAACAATTGAAGCAAGTTGGCCAAAGGCAACGCAAAGGTCTCAGATTAACATACTTAAGGATGACGCTAAATAAATCACCTTTATTATGTATTTCCTTTATAAAAATGAATTATACTATTTCAAATAAGACAGAACAATGGAAATTGAGAAATGCATTGCCAACTGGAAGCAAAGATAATAATCATTTTAAAGAGGAAGGCTTTGGGAAGCGTAACAAGGAAATTTGTTCTTATTTTAGCTGCTACATAAGGATAAGGTTATACCTTCTTGGGTGATCTATCTATTCACCATTACTAGACCCATAAATATTTCTCTCACATTCATGTCAATTTAAATACTGAAATCTATAATCAAGATTGTATTTCAATACTAAGCAAGCAATTAGCAGCCAGACACTGACATTAAGCTGACATTTCATAAGGATTTTAAGATCCTCTGGATCCAAAGTTCAGCCTGTATATCCATTAACTTTGTGCATTATTTTTTTAAGTAGTGCATTCTTTTCCAGCTAATTTGATGAATAAATAATACATTTTGGAAGGACTAAACATATCATTTTCAGAGGACTGTCCCCATCTCATGACAGGGCACAGAAACTCTGCATCTCAAATTTACAATACTTTTGTTACTGAGAGATCTAAATTCAGCAGTTTTGTTCCTCTAAGGAAAGCAGCAGACCCAGATTTAAGAATGATTTCCTCCAGTTGTTTGACTTTTGTACTCAGTTATCTAGTTTAAAAGTTGGCTCTAGAGACTCCACAGGTGGAAGTCCTGCTTGTAGGCCAGTTGCTGTCAGAAGGAATTCCTCGTTCACTCCTGATACAACTTTGATATAGTAGGATATTTAGAGCTGGCAGATAAATTCACATATAATACACGTTACTCTTACATTTTTTTTGTTTTGTTTTTTGTTTTTTTGTTTTTTTATGTCTGTGTACATCAAAGAGACTTAAAACATAGTCTGCCCTCGCAAGTGACACTCACTCCTTAATCTTGTGCCCTGTCAGCTCACCAGTGAATACAAAGCTTCTCGGCTGTTCTAGAGCTGCATCTTTACTCCAGTTTTTTGTGCCTCAGTCACATCTGAAACATGTATTTGTATTACACTGAGGCTCAGCAGCTCCTAGACTGCTTGCCAGCAGCATTCAGTTTAGCCAAAGTCCTTACTTCTCAAATAATCTTTCCCTAACAAAACCAGATTAGGTACCAGACAAGTATACACTCATACCAGGAAAATCACTGTACGGATGGTTGCAAGTTGCAATTATTCCTCTTCCATGATAATTCAAAATAACAAAGTAAAACATCAAAATAAATTTTTCTAAGACCAAGTCCATTCATCTAGGCTCTCTGCATGGACACGCTATCACCCTCCTCAAGAATGCAAGGGGATAATGGAGCTCTATGAACAGGAGAGAGCAGATCAATCCTTTGCTAACAGAATAAGGCATTTTTCACATACAGAAGCATTATTCTAATATAATAGCTCTATAAAAGACAGCCAGAAATGTACCAAGGCCATTACTTCTAGACTCTGTAATTGCACTATTACACTGCATGTTTGTCTTAGAATGTTAAAGTAAATAAATAGAAATAATAATAAAACATTTTCATATGAAAACTTTATAGTTCATAATAGCGAAGTCCCCAGTTTCATGCTGTGCAATTGCAGACATTTCTGAGGTCAGATAGCATTAATCTTTCAGGTAGTCACACGATGAAACTAACAGTCTTAATGTGATTACAGTATTTTATAATTAAGAATAAACTCAAGCAAAGATCCATCGCAGCTTTACAAGCGTCTTCTTCCTTTTCCCACGTGCCAAATGCTGCTCAGTAAACAGACAGGACAACCACATTCTGCAGTAGCCAAAACGTGGAAGTCATGCAAGGACAGAAAAATGAGAGTGATATCTCATAGCAGTTGACAGCCCTTAGATCACTACCATTTTCCCACAGGTCCTGGCTCCAGTATTTCTGCCATGGCACTGAGCTGTTTGATGAAGATATTACCATTTACATTTTCAACATTGTATGGGATTTAGCCACAGGAGTTACGCAGCTAAATCCTGTTCCTGCGATGCCTGGAAGATTTAAATGGAAATGATTAATTATTAACTTTTAGCACTGTCTTCTGCAAAAAGACTTTAGAGGGCAGGTGACAGTCCTTCAGGCAATTACCCCTTAGCACAAGTCCCTCAGTGCTTTATAATAAAAGGTTCACTGCAGTGATTTTTCACAGGTGTAAGTTTTTGGATTTTTTCTTTTTTTTCTTCTTATTGGAACATCCTCTGTCTAACTTTTATCATATTTTTTTTTCTCTTTTTGGGTTGAAGTGATTATAATCTCCACCAAATTCTTTAGTACTGATCATAATTAACAGTAATAGCCCGAACTACAGTAAAGATGGCACTGGCATATAGGAAAAAGAAAAAAAAAAAAAAAAAAAAAAACAAAAAAAACAGTAAAATGAGATGCTTTTGTTCAGTTTTTTCATTTTTGTTTGGTGGATGCTGAGAAATTATATGTTTAAGTTTGTAGAGACTAAGTCATTCCTGGTAAACTAATAACTCTTATTTTTCTTTGCTATCACTCTCCCCCACAAAAAATGTCAATATCAGTTCCAGATTCTATGCAAGACTCTCCCTCTGCCTATAGCTTCTAGTTGGACTAAGAAATTTAAGTAAGGCAGTGAGACTTAAGTAAGCCAACATTTATCCTTCACGTATACTGACACAGTTCCTTACAGGGCATTCCAAAACCCTGATAACACACTTAAAGAATCAGCTACAAAATCCACTCACATGGCCAGAGAAATATGCTTCAAAATACAGGAAACATAACAGAGAAGCATGCTGTAAATTACATTTTTAAAGACAAATATCAAAGTTTGTGAAATAAAATTAAGAGAGTGATCTCAGCAGAAGAGCTCTGAGGCCGACTTCCTGTAATTGTTGTAAAAAAGATGGTCTTAGTACCAAAAAAAAAAAAAAAAAAAAAACCCTAATGTTTATGCTCACCACTAAGAGCTCAGTAACAGAGCACAGTAACAGTAGTTCACGAGGCAGGTCATCCAGCCTCCAACTGACAGGAGAAACCTGGAATATAGGATGTGGAAACTGGCTCCATGAACTGGGTGAAAGTCTAGATAGCCCTGAGCTTCTCACTTTTTTGTTCTTGGCCATTCTTTGGAGCATTTCTGAACAGCAGAAACAAATGAAAATGGAGGGAACTCCACTTAACACAATGACTTGTTGCAAAGGTGCAAGAGGGATATTATCTGCACGTACAGCCTGGGTTAAAAGCAAAGAAAATTTAGGCTAGAAAGGAATTGGATAATTTAGCTCAGGAAGCCAAACAGACAAAATAGTCAACTCAGAAATGAAGAGCATTTCTGTTCAGCTACACCCATGCACCGCAATCCTATTTTTGCAAGAAAGCAGAACACTGTAAAAGATTCCCCTCAGCCTCATCTCTAGCTGACATTGATCATCCAGGCCATGGAGCTCAGTGACCCTTCAGGCTTGACTAAGCAATTCCATCATGAGATGGTTAGCTGGAGGCATAATGGTCTGCATGTTCACAAATTCTGTGACCTCTTTTAACACCATTCCAACTTCCTATAAATAGCAACTTTTTCTATACAATGTGCTTAAGGGTTGGAAGTTGACAAAACTTCCAGTGTGAGAAATAACATGGGCAGGCATACTAACTGGCTGCATAGCTGCAAGAATGGGAAGCTGGCACTATGACTAATTCAGGCTCTTGCTGAGAAAAAAAGTAAAAACAAAGAGTAATGTTTATCACGTTTATTACATGTGCAACATTATTGCTTGATTCAGACTTCAAATTCAGAAATGAGTGACTATTTCAGCAACCTAAAAGAGTTACCTGGACACTTCCATTTGGGGATACACAGCCTACAGTTATTCCTTCAGATAAGCAATACAATAAAATATCCAAGAATCGCTGGCAAGTGACATTCTTGTTTGTGATGTTGTAGGGTGTTACACAGAGAGGCCATCCTTACGATATGCTACATACAGAGAAATTCAAATATTTTCTGTAGTCTTCTAGAACAACAGTACAGCTAGAGCTCATGGAGAAACACACAAACTGAAAGCAGCAACGTGATATAAAACAAAATTCTTTTTAAATCAAACCAATTAAAAAAAAAGAAACCAACAAACCAACAAGCCTCAGATAAAAAGGAAAACAGTAGCTTTTAATTTCCACAATAGTTGCTTACTTTTTTGCGCCAAGCTGCCACAATAGCGATATCAGAACAAATCTAGCAGTTATATCAGAGAGATCAGGGAAGTGCACATAATAGAAAATTAAAAAAACTGAAGGCTATTTTAAGGCTTATTTGCTGACCAACTCACTGGAAGTCTTGCAAAGTACAGGACCGGTAAAGCAAAATACCATTATGAAGATGACTTGTATATTGGAGTTTAAACTGAACATACATTTCACTTGGGATTGTTAAAATAATAATTATAGTATGTCAGCACAGATTACAAATCCAAGAATTCCAAATTCCTTCTTCACCGCAGGATCACACACACACTGGAAAAGACTCCAAGCAAATCATACAGCAGAGACTATCATAGACAGTCTGCAAATCACCTCATTCTCACTACCATCCTGAAGTCTGTGCAATTGTCTGTATTGCCTGCTCTTCTTCTAGCTGCAAGACAAGAATACACATGAGCAAAATGATGTTTAAGGAGGACACCATACAGCAATTGTTCCTCGTGACCTTTCTTGAAAAGATCTTATTTTCTAAAAGAAATCACGACATTTGCTCAACTAAAGTCACCCACCCTCCACTGCATTGCCTATTTATATAAGAATCCTCTTTAGTACTACTAAAGGAAGACATGCATGGAGAAATACTTCAGGACTGAAGGACCAGTGCAGTGCAATGGGAAGAAATACATTTTACTAGAGTGGCTTTTCTCAGAACACGTTTAGTCACAGCAAGCAGAAGATCTGAAGGGTGAAATGGATATCTTTGACCTCAGGAAGTATTGCCACAATATCAGTGGGAGAAAATGTAGTGTTATCTTGGATGAGGAGGAAAACAACACTCAATTACTGCCTGGGGCAGTCCAACATGACATCTGTCTTGGAAAGCACTGCAGCTGCTCTTCTAATAGTTTGGAGACTGAAGTGGTTTCAGTCATTGCTGAAGTATACCCCTTTTAATCAGCAATCTCAAGCACAGATAGGACTGTGGAGTCATCACAGTTATCTGTAGCAGTGAGATGAAGGATTTGCCCAAAGTTTCTGAATGATGGCTGTTCTAGGAAGATTTTAGAGCTTAAGTCTAAGTCTAAGATTAACTTTCCTGTTAGGAAAGTGTTAACATCTGTTGCTTGCCAGGTGTTGTATATTCTTAACTGGCAAGTTCTGCATTGCATTTGGGGAAAAAAGAAGTTAATTGCAGTATGTTGCATTCCACTGCAAATAGTATTGCTGCTGTAGCACTGAAACCAAATCACTGAACATTGCCAGAGGATAGACAAAAGTGATGAATTATTTTGCAGCAATAGCAGGAAGAGCTGTTGATTAGTTTTAGCTAATACGGTTGCACTGAGACCAAAAAAATGGCCAAATTACGTCATTCCACTGACATCAACAGGAATTCAGCCCAGAAAATCATTACTGGAATATACGAACGTTCTGTGATACTTGAAAGTCTTACAGATTATTTCTACACAACATAATGATCTTTAAGGTCCATTACAACCCAAACCATTTTATGATTCTATAAACTGCTCATCTTCCCAGCCAAATTCTTTGTCCAGGCTCTCTTTTTCTAGCAGTTCATGTACTGCAAAACCACCCTTCTGTACCAAAAAATAATAACAACAACCACCCATGCATGAGAGAGGCTGCTATTCTTAGCCTATCGTGCTAACCATGTAAACATACTTGGCCTTTATCATCTGGCAAAGAGTCTCAGGAGGCTGCTTTCCACTTTCAGTGAGGGATACCATCTTCTTGTACGCATTCAAACTAAAAGAACCACATTTGGGCTTTGCTGTTTTCTAATGGAAGACATTCCTCTTGAACAGTACAGAAACTGAATGCCATCACTGCTTTCCTCCTAGTCCTTCATAAACACTTCACATGCTCAGCAGTCTGCAGAATGTTGCGTGATGGTTAGGTTACAGGGGAACTATGACACCTCACTTAACAGATGGACTGGTTTCATCTCATTTCTTTGCAGGCTTCTAATCTGTTGTCTTATTTTCTATAGCAATTAGCTCTTAACACATAAAGGAATACTTCTTTTTGTGTTTTTCTAAGCACCGTAATTACGTCCCAATTATTAATTGGCCTATTATTAATACAAAAGATTAATGATAAACAACAAAGCTTGAAAGCTGACAGAGTTACGTATAAAACAGTAACAGCCACTGTTTCTTTATGCTGATCAGGGAAATTTCAGTTACTGCCTCTCTTGCTCTGTGGTGCATTCCTACTAAAAATGCAAATCTTAGATAAGATCATTCCATAAACCTGTGTCCTCATTCTAGGCAACCTCATAGCCTCTTTTTTCCCTTTTTCTTCTGAATTGCTTGCTCTTCTTCAGCACTGATCAAATGACCGATTAGTTGTAATTATTTTAGCATTACCTTTTCTGCTCACATTAGAGATGTCACTCACCATGGTAAGAAAGAAGAGAGGAGCAGCACTTTCTTAGTTTGCTTTTCTATTCTTGTATACGTAGAGCCTTTAAAGGCCCTAATGTCTGTATGACAGTTGCACAGGTATTTGTCACTGTGAACTCTGAATGTCTCGAGGCAGATGAATCTTGTTCCACAGCAAGATTCATAGGATGCTGCAATGCCCCAAACATATGCCTTTCAGATAAAAACAAGCAGAGTTTCCAACAAGAAAAGCTTGGCAATTCTATGATAAATTAGAAACCATCCTGACACCAAAACATTTGCCTATGTAAAGACAAAGAAGAAAAAAAAAAAGGCTTTTGCATTGCCTTTACTGACACACCCTCTTCTTCTACACTGGCCTTTATTCCTAGCTGTGTTACAGTAAGCCTGAAGTCACAAATGACTGAGGTAAAAAAAAAAAAAAAAAAAAAAAAAAAAAAAGCAGACGTTTGCATCAGCTTTTTTTTTTTTTTTTTTTTTACTTGAACAATTTCAATAAGGGCAGCTTTAATTACAAGTTACTTTTAAGAACACAGGTTCTTATCAGACACCATGCATGACCAGAATCTATGTTCTACACTTTCTCAATATTTGTTCTACATGAATGCATTAATTCAGTGTAGGAGCCGAGAAGAACAGAAAGATGAGAGATTACTTAATCTTATTGTGACTCAAGGACAGAGAGATTAGCTGGTTTTATTCACCTAGACCACCCAGTTCTGCCCAGGTTTGCCTTGTTGTCAGCTAATACTGACAGAGGCCCCAGAAGACTCTCAATGTCATGGCACTCAAAACTTCTTTACCCAATGCATTCTCTCTTTTTTTTGTCAGTCAGGAATTCAGAAATTGTGCTGCGCTCACTTTGCATCTAATTTACATCTCAGGGCTGTCATTCTAAAGTGAAAATGAGAAACCAAGGAAAAAAGAACGGCTGCAAGAACATCACCAAGAAACTACTAAAACATCTGTTTTTAAATAGACATAAATTCTTAAGAAACTAGGACAAATACCCTCTGCAAACTATTACCATCTCTATAAACAACCTCAGGAAACAACTGAAATATGAAATTTAGTGTGTAATGAGGGATGCTTTTTTTCTTCGCACTCTTTGGTCAAGCTTGTCACATAGTCCTGCTGTGGCTACAGTACCACTGTCATTGCGGTAATGAACACTTCTGTTCACAGAAGCGACATGAAAAAGAAGAATGCTTTCACAACAAAGAATTTTGAATCAACTGCTCTCAAAATGTAAGTCATTAAAGGAAGAGTTAGAAATCTTTTAAGTACTTTTCCATTTGCCATTCTTTGGCCCTCTGAAAGACCTGTGCAGCATCAGCTATTCCTCTCCTCTTTTCCTAGATCAAAGTCTCCCCTGAAGCACACTGCAGTAGCACAACACACACAGTACAGACCAGTTAATCCCACTCTTTCTACTTACCTTCCCAAGCATCTTTTAAGACCAGAACAAGCACTGATTATGGCAATTCACAGAGAAGGATTTTACAGAATCTTTAGCCTAAATGAGAGGAGTTGGATCTGTCTAAATATATTCATAGGGTGGTGTTACTTAAGGAAAAAATAGGCAGATCCCAGCATCAGGATAGAAAGACATTCACTTTTTTTTTATCCAGTAAATGATAAAGCAGGTCATAATGATGAGGGAGTCAAATTCTCACTTGGTGACAATGGACTTCTGAAGTTGAACTGATTTATATCAGTCAAGGGCAATGTTTGCTTACAGTTGCTCTAACTTCATACAATTCAGAGCTTGATTCATTAATATTCAAAGCACTTTGCAAAGTCCATCTTTTCCGTGAGCTTTTGTGGCAGAGACAGATTGATACATCTCAAGAGGTTTGTGATTCAGGTTGTAAGACAGATTTGTCTTGGTATTAATGTATTAAATGATTATATGAATTGCATAAGTTCTCTATTGGTGTGTCACATTGTAAATAATATGAGGCTAGAAGCAGCCAAAGTGTCAGAAAACTATCAAAATCTATGCTAAATATGAGGAAAGTTCTAGCACTGCTGATTCTATCCCCTGTTTATCCCCTAACACTATTTTCTTCTCCATTTATGTGCTATATTTCATAATAGTATAGATGCTTAAATTCATGCAATACATCAATTTATTATATACACTTATTCTCAAGACAATCTAGCAAATGAATTTTCTTTCAATAGAATGCCTTTATAGTCAGGTGGTATCACGCATTCGTGTATTAAAAAAGGCATTTAAAAGAGTTTAACATTTTAACATAAAGTAAGTACGCAGTAAAGTCTATTAATAGAGTAAATGAATTCCCATCTCAGCAAGAGAACTAACTACTCCTTCATTTAAGAGGATGATTAGCTTGGGCTTCAGGCAACTTTGGCCACAGAAACAAATTCCTATTTGCAAAAAACACATAGTAGTTAGGATAAAATGACATTTAATTGTATCTGCCTTTGGTTCACGACCAATTTGACTGTAAGAAAGAAAAAAGGGGAAGGTAGATTCTGCTAAGTTGAATTTGTTTTAGCAGGTAATTTGAATCAAAATCAAAAAATCAAATCTTTGTTTACAATCACATGTTAAAACTGGGTCAAACAATTGCCATATCACGAATAACTCTGTACTAAAGGACAGTGACAGAGTCTTTTTCAGCAACCTACATCCCCCAGGCTCTTCCAAAATCAAAGTGGTATCTACCACTTCCCTGCCAGGCCACTTCCCTGATGTGCTTATATAAACTATTCTGAGTAAAGTTAAGATGTAAATTGACCATATTAAATGATCAAATGTCGTAACTCACATTGTCAGAATATGGACAAAAACTGTGGTAACTCCATGACTCAAAGATACACTGGCTTTCCAGCTGTATCACCAACACACGGGTGTGATCATGCCGTGAAAATCTTTATTTTAGAGGCCTTATGGAAAAGGATTTCAGGACAAGAGGATAGTGGTAAGCAGTTGAGGGGATGGATGGACCGTTCAGTAAGATTTGGTTCAATCAATAAGTCATCAGGCAGCCACTCCTAAAATTAAAAAAAAATTCAGTACATACAATATATCGTTGTCTATCTGAAATAAATGGGATATTTATATTATTTAAAATACATGGTGTTTCCTATGCAGCTTATGTTACTTATAGATCACCAATTAAAGTTATCTAAGTAGCTTTAAAATTCTGCTACAGGCTACAGATATATTCACCATAGGCTCCTTTCAGAATCAATTGAAATCCAGTTAAAACTCACTGGAGCCTAGTAAGCAATTCATTTCACTCTAAAGTAAACATTTAGAGTAAATCAGATGAATCATTTTTTCAGCACATCTGTAAGCACAGAAACTGGCCTCACAGCCCCACGTTTGAAGAATTTACCCAGAACGTGGAGATCTGGGTTGAAGATTTCCTTACAGGACAAAAAGAAGACAGTTTGATCCCACAGCCTGTATGCCGCTATATTAATTGGAAAGCAAACAATTACCCTGCCCTGCGGTCTAGCGTTTTCTTCTGCTTTTCAGCAAAAGCACCATTGTGAATTTAAAAAATTAATAAAAGAAGATCAAAAAGTTTGAAATTAAGATTTCTTAATGAGATTTCTGAAACAAACAAAAAAAATTCAACACCTTAATATCAAGGTAGAGATCTTAGAATAGAAAAGCAAAGGTTGAAAGGGACTTCACAGACGATAAGGTCCAAGCATTGAGATCTGTTCTTATGGGAACTTTTCTCAAGGCCACAGGAAGGAAAGTGCATTTTTAGCAGTCCCAGTGTTCTCATCAACAGCTACATAAAGCTCAAATATATTCTCACAGCATTCATTTCAGTGAACCAAAGCAGGATTTAAAAAACAGGAAAACTATTACTGAAATATCTTTGAATGCAGTGAAAAAATAGTGTCAGAGTTTGAGGGCTTTTAGGGAGGCCTCTTCATATGATTTTACTGAACAAAAGAAAACACACTGAATTCAAATATCAACATAAAATGTGTCACTTTCTATTTGTTTTCTAGTCCTTTCTCCAAAATAAGTAGTAGTACATACCCAGAAAAAGGAAAAACCTGACAGCTTTTAATATTGTTTTTGTTTTGAACAGAAAGGAATAGCAGCACAATCCCTCTTAATTTTTTCTCGATGTCATAAGATTAAAAAGTATTGGATATGACATCATTTGATCACACTTTTCACACAAATAATAATTTTTTAAGGCACTTCTAACTGCAAATACAAAAAGGACTGCTGTTCTCTAATATGCCCTTCTGCACTGTACACACAGAGGTGATAGACCAGTATTTTATTTGGAAAAATATCAGAACAGTTCTAATTACAAAAGGCAGAAAAAGAGAGTGAGGTAGCAAAACCCCAAAAGAAAGCTAGTAGAATTTCGTGATGTAATTTAGAAAGAAAATACATGATTTCCAGTTTTCCTTCATTAACGTTATGGAATTAAAGACATCATTTGATATAAGTCCATTTATCTCCATGAGATTTTATCCTGTCTAAGCATGTAAATTCTTCTTGGTAAATATCAGCTTTATTTTACAAGTTGCATAGCACATGCATGGATACATCATAAATAAATAATATTATATTAATAAATTATTACGGCAATAAATAATTTATGGTCTAAATGACCCACTAGAAAAACATAGGTTCTGAGAGATCAACTTGGGTTAAATTCAAATGTTTTTAATTCTTTCCTGTTCCATATGTCACAACAGTACTGTACAGTTTCCATCTGCAATTTTCCAAGATGTAAGATATCAACTATAAATATCACTCAGTTTTCCTGGATTTTCCTTATGCAAAGATTTTAATATAAGTAATAGTTCATAAGAAACAAAATAAAACAGATTAATTTGATGAAATTGAAAAAGAAATTAAACATTATGTATTAATAGCCATTGGCTGTATCTATCCCATATCGAATGCTATCCAAACTGTAGAAATGAAGCATTCTTGGATTAGGAGCAGGGGCACCTAACATGACAGCAAAAGTGGGGGAAAAAAATCTAGAGAAAGTTATATTATTTTGTCAAGTAAATCATTTGATGCGTATTCTTGGCATGGCAGTATTTGAATAGGCCTCCACATACAGGTATCTTCCACTGCTCTAAAATAGAAAGGAATTGAGATTTTCATGCTAAAGCTGGAAATGAACCTGTAAAAATCAACCAAAGTCTGGCACATTGTTATATTTGCACACATTATTATTTAAGAACAAAAGTACTTATGTGAGGTCCCAAGCCAGAATGCTGTCCTACAAAATAATCTTGCTATACATGAAGAGAATTGGAAAACGCAGAGTTAACTAAAAATCTGGGTGGAGACTCAGAAAAGATTAACTCCAGGTCAGACTGCAGGTTTTACTGCTGAGTTTTCACACACCCAAATGCAGAATTATCACAAGTCCAGTTTTCTTAGATCACCCCCAATAACAGAGAAAGCTTCATTTGAAAAAGAGTATTCTGAACTCTTTGCAGTAAGAGTTGAGGGCATACGAGATTCCTACAAGCCTTACTCATTGCATTTAAACATGAAAACGTTGGACAGCCAGCAAGATCTCACATATGCAAAATGATGCAAAAATAGTAGAAGCATCTGATTGTGCCTTATCTGCAATTAAATTCACATTGGTGTATAAAATCAAACAAGTCTGAAGAGTTTTAGACACAGGTTGAATGTTCATTTTGCAGAGAATCATTAGAAAAACTTGCAGAAGAATCTTCAGTTTGAAGCATTACCTTGCTTCACTGGAAGCGTAACAGCAAGTGCTTCAGCAGTGTGAAAAGTACACACCCGGCCTGACAATTCCTCTATGAAATAGCATAGAAGAACTTGCTTCTCTTATGAAACAGTGCTGAGAAAAGCAGAATTGCATTAATAGATGAAAGAGTGAAATGGATGAAAAGTTCAAAGCAAAGGCAGGTAGAACAACGGCACAACTAGGAGAATTACAACGGTAGCAATTTGCAGGAGACAGGAAAGGGAAGCCCTTAATCGAATTATCTGGTCATATCATCTTTTAGCAGAATTCTATGTTATTTCCTACGGAATTAGTCCATCATTCTAGACAGCCTCTATATACAACTTTAGCATGAAGTAAGCAGCCAGAAGTGAAGATGGCATCAAGAAAATAAGCCAATTCAAGAAAAAAAATAATAATAATAAAAGAAAAAAACACAAACGGACTTAGAAGTAATAAATCACCAAAAATCATACTTTGGAAAGATAGCTAAAGAATTACAAATAGAACTGACACACAAGAGCCATCAGCTTTCCTGTCACTAACAGTTTTCTGCTAGTGAAATGCTAAACCCAGACAACCAGGGACAACCTGATCTAATCAAATGGTAGGAACAAAACAGAAATAATATGCGTAAAATATACAGTATGTGTAAAATATACACACATATAAAGATTAGGATTTTTTTTTATTGTTATTATTATTATTTTTTTTTTTTTTTTTTTTTTTTTAAGTTTCCAGGAAGGAAAGCGGTTGGCAAAAATGTGTGATGCTTAGGATCCCCATTTTCTCTAGGGTTTAACTGCTACTGCAGTATCATGTACACCACGAGAATCTCTTCACTCACCAGTGAAATTCCTGTAGAGTAATTCCTGTTAGCAAGAAGCTATCTGTCTACATGACACTGGCAATACAAACTGATCTTGACCCAAACTCCCGCATGCCATCCCGGCCGTTTCAGGTCTGATGCATGCATTACTAGTTTTTACTTAGCCTTGATTCCTACAAATGCATTGCACAGAAATAACAGCTGAGAATCTTCTCATCCATCTTCAGAGGCCTAAAATTTTGGCTTTTTTTTTTTTTTTTTTTTTTTTAATCACAGAGAACCGAGTCCTAAGGGTCTGGAAGACTTCTGGTTTCAAAAGGAAGGAGGATATAGGAAAGATTTGGATTCAATCACATATATGATCAAACTAAAGAATTATTTTTTGTTGACAAGGTAGAGTACTAGATTTTGTAATGCATGTGAATGTAACAACAAATATTGTACGCGCAACCCAAGTTAAAATGGAAATTCATGATAAATACCTTCATGTGTACTGGTAAAGTTCTTTGGTTTTATGCTTTGTGCCATCAGATTTTTCTTCTTTATTTTTCTGTTAGAATAACAAGTTCCTCCAGCTTCGGATGTTTTCCCAAGTCAAGAAAATATTTATTTCAATAGTAGGGGTTCCACACAAAAATGAAGAATTTAATTTTTTCAAACCACTGAACTATGGCACTGGGACTAGGTACAGAGTAACCCTGGGAGCAGATAATGTGGAAAAAAAAATCCTTAAGCCTGAATTCCCAGTCCTAGACTGAACAAACCTATCACCCTACCAACTGATCATGGATAGAACGGTCCCAACCACACTGGAGTGCCATTCTCCTTACCACATTGACTTGTCATACCTAAATCAGGTAAATTAACAACATTAAATGAGAAATGTAACCTTACTTAGAACGGCATCAATTTGAGCACACAAGGTAATAAATGTGACACACTATTTCTGCCTTCACTCCCTGCCGGTATTAACAACAAAAAGAGATACTTCAGTGAAAATCAGTTCAATGCTAAGAATCAGACCAGCATATATCACACCAGGCAAAGCCTCTATAAATGTGTAGAAGTTTTGCATCAGTAAAATCTGAGCTGCAGGAAAATGTTTTTTGGGATCAATTTGGAAAAATTCTAAAGCATCACCACTGGTGTATTACAGGAATTAGGAGCACGCATAGTCAAATATGAATGGTGTCTTCATAGATTCTATCTCCTACAGTACACCATTTTTCCTTATAATAAATGTAATCAATGAATATGACTGTGATCACACAAACTTCTAAAAAACAAAATCTATCAGGGAAAGAAAAAATCCAACTCAAAATGTCAACGTGTTACAACAGTATTCAGCTGGAATCAAAATGGATTTTAGGTTCCATTATAAGCAAAATTTTAAATGCATCAGTAACTTTTTTTGGGAAAATTTACTTCCAACACAGTAAAAAAAATACATTTAAAAAAATGAAGATAATGAAAATCCCATTCTTCAACTGAGATTAATTTCAATGAAAATCTTTCAAATACTGCAAGCTTCTCCCTCACTAGCAAAATTAAAGCACCTAATGCAGGAAAATACGGCACTTATCTGCTAATGAAATACTAGTCAAGTCATTCCACAATCTTTTTCGTATATATATCTTATTCAGGGGAAGACAAAGGCTGAAATAAAACCCCATTTCCTACTGAGATATGTAGCTACACTGGCAATACAATGCATAAAAATTATTATTCACCTCTATTTTCTGAGCTTCGGCACCCAGTGCCTTTTATGTCATTGTCCCTATGCAATCAAGGACAAGGGTTAGTAGCCTTATGTACTAGGGAAAAGTTTTCAACTAGCCCTTTAACAGGCCTTCCCATTTATACTGTTGTACTCGAACACAGGAAAGTAAAATAGAAGTATTTTGTCATGGAATGCATTGCAATTCTACCATGTAGACACAGTACAGTTAGTTTACGGGGGAAAATAAAGTGCAAAATGAGTTTTCTACTTTTCTGTTCTGAGTACTGGCAGATGAATATAGGAATCTGAAAATCAAGGTTTCTGGAAATAAAAGTTTACATCTTAAATATGGCAACTTACTGCTTTTTTGTATTGCACAGGTGATAAGTAGGAAAAAAGCAGGGAGCACCTTGTATTTCAAGTGAGGAGAAATGCAATCTGAATAGAATCTTTATCCTACATTTATAATCCAGCTTTCCATATTTGAACAACATTAACATAAGATAAGCTTTATGTAAATAACACAACACATGTAGCTTAACTTCCTTCTAGAAGCCTGCGGCCTTGATATTCCAAATGCAGGAGACAAAATTCATACCATTGATAGCTCTTAGATTTTTTTTAAAAAACTATTCTGTTTTATTTCATTATTATTTTATTTTCCAATTGTTGTTTACTGGGAGGTTAACTGAGCCAATGCTTTACGAGTCTTCTCTGGCTTACTACGTTGCACAGCAATTTCCATATCTGGTGTCTGATATTTACAAAGATACTCTTTTACTGATCAAGCTTTTTAAAGTGCTGGATGTCTAGATCTGCCAGATATATGAACGCTTCATCCAGAATAGTACAAAAAGTAATCACTAGGTAGCAATTAATAAAATACATTAAATGTAATTAGATTCAAACTGAAAAGATACGACACCCATTCAGGAGATTTGAACCAACCTATTTTGAGACAGTGGGCTGTGTTGTTGTGACTTTTAAGGTATAAGAACAGCACTAAACCCCCAAAGCCAACCAAAGGCTAGCATAGCAGAAGCAAAGTCAACAACGAATGTGACTAATAATAAAGGAATTGCACTGAGCATAGATATGCACTCCATAGTACCTGTATACAAACCTTCCATGAAAGGGGCATAATAGCTAAATCTCACTCTTTGTTCCTTACCCTTGGGTCTTGTGAATGTTTCCTTTCTCCTCTGTCGTTAACATGCTATTTCTATAATGTTTAAACAAGAACAGAGCTCAGTTTTTCATACCAAAATGCTAGCTGATGGCACAGATACATTGCTACGTTCATGTAGCCACGATTTCCTTACATAACTTATAGATTTGTACAGGAAAATCCACGACATCAGTAGAGGAATGTAAAATACGACCTTTAGCTAGACAGTGACTGGCATTGGCTGTAATTCTTCATGAAATTTCATGTAATTCACAGGTTGATGCACGTGGAGGGAGTGCATAATCAGTTGCTCTTGATAATAGACCACTTTGCCCAAGAAAACAATTCAGCATTAACATTCAAATGTGTAAAGGCTGTGACAATTCTAAGATACTGGGAAAATACCAATGAGATGCTGGAAATTTATTTTATTTGAAATACATTGATAGAGGGAGTTTCATATCCCTCAGGCTGAGAGCGGATTATGGAGCTAATCAGTTGGTCCACGGACAATAGCTGCAAATAATACCCAAATGCTACTCTCATTGATAAGAATATATGTAAATATTTTGAATCTTCAACTTCTGCCAACATCTCAGAAAAATAGAAGGCTGGTTTTTCTTACTTTTTTAGCTCTACTCAGCATTTATGGGGGACCCTGCAAATATTATGTGACAGCTACAGGAAGACATCAGTTCCAAATGGTAAAAATCAGACTGAAAGAAAAAAAACAGTACTTTGTACACAGTACCAAACTATGTCAGCTGTTTGAAAAGAAATATAACCCAATGTCTGTTTAAGAAGAATTTTACATTCTTACAGTTATATAATCTATTATTCTGCAGTAGAAAACTACCTGGAAAAATCATGGAGAAGATTGTCCTGAATGCTGTTGAAAGGTAGTTAAATATCAGACATAGTCAACATGGCTACATGAGGGGAGATATTCTTTTGTGATAAGGTACCTTCTCAGTGGATGAAGGGAAAACAATGAAGGCAACCTCTGGATTTTAGTAATACCATTTTCATACCATTATCTTAAGAAGTACAGCAGGGCAACAAAGCTGGTGACAGGACTGGAAGGCGCATCCTCTGGGGAGAAGCTAAGAAGAAAAGGAGGCTCAGAGGTAACCTCTTCATCCTCTGTAACTTCCTGAGGAGAGGAAGCAGAGAGAGGTGAAGGATTTCTCTCTTGCAAGCAATGATGGAATGCATGAAAACAGCACAGAGTTTCACAAGGGGTGAACGTTCAGATAGGTCACTTGTTAGTTTACTTTCTGTGATGGTTGTCAAACACAGTAATTGGCTTCCTGGAAAGGTGGTTGATACCCCATGCTTGTCAATATATAAGATGCATTTGGATAATACCCTTAATAATATGCTTTAATTTTTTATTACCTCAAGCATATTTAATGATCTTTGTAGGTCTTGCTCAAATGAAATATTATAATCTAGATGTACACAGTTGTTCTGAGATACTTCACCAGCAAAAGTTATTTACACCCCAAGAACTTGGTTTTTTGCACAACTTGCACAACTGTGCATGTAAATTCAGGTAAATTCAGTTGTTGCAAATATGCAATTAATAATAAAAAGAAAACAAGCAGTTTTCTGATATTCATGTGCATTTGCAGCAAACAAGTCACACAAAGTAGAATGAAACCTGGAGTTTGTTAAAAAGAAAAAAACAAACAGTCACTACAATTAAATAGAAGTTTCAGGAGCAAAGAACTAAAAGGATCATAATGTTAAGTCCACTCCGACTACAAGCAATTATGCCTCCTAACTTTTCTGGGAACTATCAAAGTTGCAGGATTGACAGGTCACAGTTTCTGGGGGTTTTGGAGGGAAAATTAAACTATGCCATCAAAGGAAGGTTTGTGGTTCTTCAGTTGTTTTAAAAAAATCCATTTTAGTTGCTCTCAGTTTTACAAAGATTACAGATTTACAAGATTACAGGTGTTTAGTCAGACACTTCAACACCCACAAGTGCAAATTCAAGATGGGAAATACAAAAGCATTACAATTATATCCTAAAGTTTGTGACTGCATCAAATATGAAATTCACTTTAAATTGTGAATAAAGCCTACCTCAGAAGAAGTTGTATCAATCAAAATGACATTCCTCAATAACAATATATTCCTCAGGAAACATTCAGTGAAAAAATGAAAGATTAAAATGCCTTCCTCACCACACCTGCAGTGTGCCTTGGGTTTGTAAAATAGTTAATTGGATCATCAAAAAAATACGAAGAGTAGTTCTTTCTACAGCAGTTAAACAAAGGCAGAAATGTGCCAGTTCAAATTCAAAGGGTTTTATTTTCATTTAGTCAACAAAGGGGATTATTTATCAAAAGTCTGTGGTACTCATTAGATCTCATAAGAGCTTCAAATGCTGTACAGCTGCTCAGATAATGAATAAGTATACAAGCATTTTAATAAAAAACTCCACTCACTGCCCCATACATAAATTATCCATCTTTTTTTTTCCTCCTTACTATAAAAGAAATACAACCAACTTCACGTTAAAAGGTCACCTAGCCAAATTTTCTCAAAAAATAAAACTCAACAGGAGTGGAAGTTCAGTGTAAACTTGTGACAAAGCCTTCTCCAACCCTGAGCTATATACCTCTGTATTCACTAAATGGAATTCCAAAAGATGATTGGAAAAAAAAAAAAAAAAAGAAATCTCTTCTGTCATTTGCAGAACAAATATAGCAATATCTGCTCCTGTCTCTCCGTGTTTTGAGCAGCATTCACACATTTGTTCAAGTTCCTAAAGATACACCCTGGGTTTATACCTAAAATAAAGATGCACCTGTATGAATGTAACAGTTTGAATAAGAACTTCTGTGCTGAATGTGTAAATAGACCAGACTTAGAAAACGATGCAGTATTATTGCAAATGGGAAAAAAAAAGAAAAGAAAAGAAAAAGTACTCTACCTTTCTTGGTAACACACATGTATACACTGCTGGTATACGTACAGCAGCTAAGGGCTGCTCCAAAAGTAATGTCTCCTATGTTATTATGTTAGCTCATTATGTCACGGGCAAATGTTGGTGGTACAGCAATAGATGGTGAACCTTTTCACCAATACTCTGTTACATTTTGTTGCTGTGTGATAGAATGGCAACTGACATGCAAGTGTAGATGAAGAAAGGTATGTCACTGAATTCCTCCATGTAGAGGAAATGGCACCCACTAAAATTCTTGCTTTGTTTAGAGGCCAAAGAGTGGATGTGTGAGCAGTGAGTAGTGCATTTCAGCAGTGGCAACAGTGATGTGAAAGACAAGCCATATTCTGGACAGCCATGCACAGCTGTCACACAAATTAAGAGCATCTCAAAATCAGCTCATCTGCACAAATCAATCAACGCTGGTGACTATATTCAAAAATTGTATTTTGTAGCTGAATTTGCAAGTATGAAATAGTATTATTGTGCTCTTTGTATCGGTTATATTTTCTACAGAAATAAACGGAGGCATTACTTTTGGACTTACCTACATGTGTATGTATGTCTGTTTATATGAGGTCATTTCAGCTGACCTCTTTTTAAATTATTCATTGTCGCACACAGATTTTTAGTACTATAAAAGGTCACTCTTCTGATTCTGCAACTGTTTCTCATGGAGTAAAGAAGTACGCCATGAATATGCAGACGCACACCCCTCCAACGCTTCAGTCACTGTGCATTAATGTGTGTTCTCCGTATATTTCAAAGTCAAACAAATAATACCTGTCATGAACATGAATTTCTAATATCTTCTATATTTCATTTTAAATGAAATGTCAAAATGATGGAAAATATTTTCCAAAAAGTTTGCAAAGGACAGAGCGTAGTAAAAAGCTGCAATACGTAATGCTGTACTGGTCCAAAATATCATTAAATGGACATTGCCATGGCAAATTTTAGAATAATTATTTTACTTACCTTTGTCAATCCTTACACATTGCAAGCTTAGACCTGAAATCTGTTTTTAATCCTGATTTTTCATTCTCCAGTTACCTAGATAGTGAGATTTCCCTGAGGCTGAGAAAATGGATGCTAGTATATTCTTTTTCCTTTGTAGCGCAGTATCACGTTGACATAATATTTACAATGCACACTAAGCTGGAAGCCAAGCTTGGATAAGTGGTTCTTGCAAAAGATTGATTTTCCTGGCTCTGTCACCTGGCATGTATAAAAATGCTTTTATACATTTATTCACCATCATTGGTTCAGATGATTAAGTACTAAGGCAATCTTAATCAGTTGACATGGGTATTCCAGTAATATACGCAGCCTTTTGCATCAACAGGCCAGACCCATCAGCTCTCCTCAGTTCCCTGACTTGAAACATTTCTCTTTTCCCTTCCTCAAAGCACTCTGGTTGTGCTTTTTGTTGTCAGTCAGCAGCCTGCTTCTTTCACTTTTCTGCCCTGTCACATTGATAGAAGCTTCTGACAGTAAAGGAGGCCACAGTTTGGCTGTCCCATGCTTTCTGAACATGGCAGGATCATCTTACACCCATTTCTCTCAGTCCACAGCAGTTCTGTTTTCCAGTCCTCTCCTTCTCTCGCTCCAAACAATATGGCCCCATCTCACCATCAACAGAGACATCAGAGCTCAAGTCCACTCAGTCTGCATGACTCAAGCCCTACCCTGGATTTCTGTCTTTCCACAAACCCTGCTAGCTCAAGTCCCACTCAGAAGCAGAGCTTCTCAAGACTCTCTCCTAGATATAGCATGAAGAAAGATTGCAAACTTTTTTTCCAGCAAATAAGAAAATGCTTAAAACAAGCAACCACTAAAAAGGAGATGTGATTACTGATAAGCCCAATATTGAATTTATAAGTACTTAGACCTTCCCTTAATATGCTGCAGGTGCAACTTTTTTTTTTTTTTTTTTTTTTCCTCTTAGCCCTTCAAGGCCAAGTACAAAGTACAGCCTCTGCACATCAACTGGTACTCCCCAAAGGAGTACTGCCTCACTGAAAGCACTGCAGGTAAAAGTTACACCAACTCCATCAATTCTAAGTGTCTGTGCTGATTTACACCTGCAAAGATTGTTGTCAAATGCCTAGCCAATAAACACTGCTGTACCTGATTACAAGTAGTAAAATCATCCCTTTTAAAAATATATTTGGTAAAAAGAATATCTGTCTGGCTTTATTTTAGTGAATACATTTTGCTTTAACAACCTAAATCTATACACAACCTGTTTGATCTTCAAGCATTTTTTGAAATATTAGGATCACAAAGATGATTTTAAATAAAATATATGATCAGCCTGATATTTCTCATTTACTGAAAGAATTTAAACAAGCTTTTGTGTTCCTGAGCACATTATGAATCAAAGACCAAAACAATTCCTTTAGTCACTCTTCTAAAACTCTTGGCAGCCTGCAACCTATCAAAATGCTAACTCCAACTTGCCTTTTTCCATAATTGCTCTGCAAATGCTTTTAGCAATACATGACTCCCTTATAGACACATTTTGATGTTTCTGCCACTCTGTTTACCCATAACCAAACAAGCCCTACAGCCACCCCAGCGATAATACTTTATCTCTTCTGTTCTAAAAGAGAAATACTCTTCAGCCACATAGTAGAGATTCCAGATGACCAATCTACTTTTTCCTTATGAGAGGGCTGCCAGCGATTCCCTTTAATTTCTCGCAAATAAACCTAAAAAGGAAGTGAGAGGAAGAGGCGCATTTTCTGGGAGCAGATTGCTCTTCTTCAAAATGAATTGTAGCATTCATACCACAGCATCCTCTTTCATTTTCCAAACTGCTCGTTCAGTTTTCGCGTTTTGCCAATGAATCTTTGTTAACACATTAAATTCATTAGCTATATTCTTAAGAAGAAAATAAATCATTAAACCAAGTGACATAATTTTATCACTGGCTAGGGGAACACAAAAGAGTCGGTTTGTATATATATATTTTTAAATGTTGGCGCAGTCTCAATTTCTTTCAACATTAATATTTCAGACTAGCGATCCATCAGAACACAGTTCACACAGATGAGAAGACGAATCTTACCAAAAAGAGAAAGCATTGATTTTCAGGAAGAAAATGAATCTCTAATGTCCATACTACCTGCACTGTGATCTCTACCAGATAAATTATTAATGCAAGTGTATGAACATCATTTTGTTGTGATTAGATTTCACTTAAAATTTAATTTAAAAGAAGTCACAGGGGATCGGATAAGCAGTTGCATAAGATAAGCGAGTTAGTTGAAGTTTTATTTTTCATGTTTGTGTGCTGGGATTATCTGGAAACTTATCATTCATGCAGCAAATTACCAAGAACTACATTAAAAATGTGTATAGCCATTTTCATTTTTGAAAGATTCAAGACTATAAATAATTAAATGGGTGAGACATCTGTTATTTATGAGCTGAAATGACAGTTTTAATTTAGTTCTTCGTTTAGCTGAGCCTGACGTATTGAGACTAAGTAAAAGAAAACATAGGACATATTTTAAAATGACATCTCATGGAGCCCAGACCTTCCAAGGGTGCAAATGAAACACTGGGACACTTTTTTGTTTTCCTTTAAGGCACATCAGGAAACACTTTTCATTCACAACCTAATATTACATGTCCATGTGGCTTCTGATGACAAGCTAGAGCAACCACAGTGCCTTCATAAAATAAATCAGCCTTACTACATCTGCACAGAGCTTGTGAAGAAAAACTTCATTTTGCACATAGGTACCAGATATGTTGCTCAAAAAATGACAGTACTACGATGAAGCAAATGTTATTCCTCTTACTTTTCACATTCCCTTTCTCTATAAACATACTCCTCCTTTCTTTATCTAAAATATCACACTGACCTTCTTTCACAAGAAGATTTTTCACTGAGAGGACGCTTCCTCTGAGGGGAAACAGGAACTGGTTTATGAACATATAAATGGGAACATGTGCAATGATACGTGTATTAGTCCTGGTTTGAGTCATATTGTTGTGAATGGAAATATTCCCCTCTGAGAAAATAAGGCACTTCAAAAATAGAGTTTGATGATTTGGGGTCCATCTCCGCCTTGTCTATATGCATACTGAAAAATTATGTTTTGATTATGGGAAACAGACACTGGCTTTTTTAAAGAGGATTCTCTCCCTCACTCTCAAACATCTTTGTACTATAAAAAGAGCCATTGGGAACAGACCTTTAAAGCTTCTCCCTTATTGATGGCTGAAACTACTTCATATCTCACATCTGCTGACTTCAAAGGAAAAGGGATTCGTCCCAGATTGAAAAATGTATGTTTTGAACAATAAATTTGCAGCATAAAGACAAAAAAGTGATTAGAACAAGAAAAAAATATCTTAAAAGCTTTTTTAACAGCTTTTTTTTTTTTTTTATATAGAATACTAAAAGATGAATTGGGATACATTTTACAAGGATTACAAAGTGAAGACAATTTTTGTGATCCCGGTTATTAGCATACACCCCAGATCCACATAGCAACACAGACCTCAAAGCCAAGGACCCAGAAAGCAGAACACCTACAATGAAGAAGTTATGCAATTATTTTTATAGATGGAATTAATTCCAGATCAAGTTTACATGGGAATCAGTTGTCTCAAATCTCTATTTGAGGAGTCCAGATTCACATCCTAAAGCTACCACAACATTTAAAAGCAACACCACCACCACTAAATAGAAAAGCCCACACTCTAAAATGAAAGCTTTCCAATAGAGAGGAAAATTATAATCCTCAAACTGAAATAATTAGGTCCAGACTCCCAGGCAGTCAGCCTGAAATAGGCTTTGCAGAGGTGATGGACATATATGGCTGTCACTGAAATCAGTGGGAATTTTCATTCCTCTTTCACTGAAAAAAAAAATTGCTGTGATAGAAAGAGTTGATGACATATATTGACTCCATGGAAAAGCTTCCAGGAAAAAGGCCCAGTTCAGAGATACATGATTTGTAATAAACAACTATCTTTTATAATTTATGAGAGACTGACACAAAAGGGAAGGATACTTGTAGGTCTCATGAAAGATTTTATCAGTCCCTGTGAACACTGCATGTCTTAAATCCTTACAAAGTAAATACTGCTATATCTAGAATCTTCATAATTCTGTGGATCTTTTCTAGTTCCACAGACAACTAGATGTTTATTCAGAATCTCAGGGTAGTATAATGCTCCCACTACAGAACTGTGCTGTATTCTTCTTTATAAAGCATAAAGAGTATCAAATTCTCAGCCTTCATCTGTTGTAATACAAGAAAAAACATATTTCAAAAGTCTGCATGCTTGTTGTATTTTCTCCTAAACAAGACATTCTGCTTGCTTTGAACATTGAAAAAGACATTTCAGCCCTGTAGGAAGTAAGAGTCTTTCCTCCCATCTTAACTCATCTTTTATTGCTCACTACTCATTTATTTAGTAGGATTAAAAAAAAAAAAAACAAAAAAAACAAACCACAAATGAACACATACAAAAAAAAGTGAAAATGAGGAGGAGAAAAGTAATTATTCTTTTCTGATTGGAGGACGAGTTTGACTGGGAAAAAAACTAATAACTTTTCACATAACTCAAAAAATTACTCTTTCAGTGTGTAGAAGATGGATATTTAAAATAAGGGAATCTGGAAGAAAGCAGCACATTTTGAAGAGCTTTCAGGCCAAAGACAGTGGCATTAGAATTCAAGAATATTAAAAGAAATTATGGAAATGCAAGAGGATGAGCACAGGTGAAAGCTAGAAAAATAACAAGATGTCAGGAGAAAAATTTAGTACTAATCAAACAGAACTTAGAAATTAATAGCCTGCAGGTAAGCACTGCTGAGATGCCCTCCAAGGAGTACCTTTAAGCATTTATAGCCACAGCAGTGACTTTCCAAAGTTGCAACCTGATGCAAATTTATTCATACGCATTCTATAATTTCACAAAGGGGACTGAATTTATTTCAAATCCATTACTTCTTTTCCTCAGAGTAAACAAATGTATTTCCTGAACAGGAAAGAAAAGATAAGAAAAGCAAACCTACACACACACAAAAAAATCTGTTACAAGGTAATATCTTAGAGCATCTAGAAATCAGATGTTAGCTGGGCAGCTGTCAATAAAAAGAGGAACACCTGCTCCAGTCACACAGCATGTGGGAGATATTTCAGTGGTAGAGCTATGGATTGCCTCATCTACAGAAACATAAAGCATCTGGCATGCACTCTGTTTAGCTCTACTTGGAAGACAGACTTTTGAAAATGCAGATCATTAAAGTGTATCTGTTAATGTATTAATGAAGTACAATTTTATTTCTACGAGTCAAATTTCATTAGGGAACTTTAAAAACTGTACAGGTCAGGCCCTGAAACTGTACACATATGATACTACCAGCAGCGTTGCTTCTCATAGCCTTGAGGCAAAAGAAGCAGCACATGCACAGAGTTAACAATTTTTATTTATATGGACAGAAGCTCAAAGCCTAATGTTGAGGAGCAATCACCTCTCTTTTAAACAACAAACAAAAAAGATGAACTTCATGCATTTCTTTTATGGATGCGACTCAGTGGTTGTGTGTAGCAAGCAAACATTTGACAGGTTGGTAACACAAAGGGGAAAGTTTGCCTTGTCAGTCAGCAGCCCTGTACCCTCTGGCTCAACCAGGGTAGTGACAGCACAGCAAGGGGAAAACCCTGCTTTGTCAAGACTCACAGCAGTGAATCTCAACATGGTTAATATTGCTTTTGCCACTTGGCAAACTTCTTCAGTAAGTCTTGGGGAAAAGCACTGCTGGCACAGAATAAAGGACAGATAAATAATATTTATTGTCATTTAATGGCCACTTCCCCAAGGACAGCAATTGACTTGAAAAGTTTTGATACTGGCTCCAGGGCACAGAATGTAGAATGAAAATCATGGTCAGACAAATGCGAAAGATCAGTATTAATGTTTTGCCATCATGGAAGATAAGACCTAATCACAGCGTAAAACAAAGAGAAAATGCAGGCTGGTGCTCAAACATGGATGATCTTCACTGTAAACATCAGCTTAGCATTCAGTGTCTGAAGAAAGATTATGAATTCTGTAGCCATATCAAGGGTAAAATAACTCCAGCAAATTACAGAGCATTTAATTTCTCTACCTTAGTCCTGTAAAAAGAGTTGTTAATAACTTTTCTTCTTCCCAGCAAAGAGAAATCAGAACTATTTTCCGAATTGGAGTAATTGTAGGAAATGAAAGCTACTTCAGAAAAAAATCCAAGCACATCTTGAAACATTTTCTGAAAAATAGCTGTCTTAAAAAATTTTAGGATGCTACGAGCTGACAAACTTTAGGAAGACACAGCTGTTTCTAGTTCATGAGCACTCAGTTTCTATTTCTCAATTAAATGTCAAAATATCAGATTCTTTCATTGCAAATACAAATGTGAGTTCTTGATTTGAATTGCAGTATGTCTCAATGAGCACTAAACTGAAGCTATCAGTGACAATTTTTTTAAAATAAAATTTAAAAACACACCAGTTTATTTGTTTTTCTGACAGGAAATATCAGTAATGAAATGTCAGCAATAGGACGTTATGTATCATACCATATAATAAGGTCCCGCTCTCCTGTGACAGATCTACTAGCATATCAGGAATTAACAGATAAGATACGTAATCTCCTATGCCAATACATCTAACATGACAAGATACCATGAAATAATGAAGTGAAATGTCTTCCACAAAAATACTGGGATAATTATTGATGTGAGAGGGAATTAGCAGATACTTCTTAGAAACTGATGTGATTTAATAACAAAAAGACATTTTAACTGGCAGTAGCATACTGCTTTAAATAAAATTCAAACAGGAGCGCTTTATGCGCCCACCAATAAGCTACCATCAAGAGTTAAAATTATCAATGGATACGAGCTGGTGAATGAATAGCTAACTGCCTTTCTAACCCACCCATGCTAAAGAAACCACTTTGCATGATTCTGAAATATGGGGAAAACAAGTTGATAGAATTTTAGGTTAGTTTAGTTTTTAACTATCACAATAGAAAGAGAATACAACTTAAATCTTTGAAAGAAGGCAGTGCTGTGCATGTGCAATTCATATTTTGCCACAGCTTAAGCACATGTAACTATATTCAAACTACTATGTGTAAAACAGAACTTTTTCTCTTCCTATTAGCATAATAGCTGGATGCATTTAATTGAAATCTTCCTCAAAACTTTCGAGCTGAGACTAATGATGGCAGTTTTGAGACAGCAGAATTTTTCAAAAAATATATGAGTTGAGAAGGATAAAAAGAGGGCTATAATGAAAGTCTGTTTGCAACATTAGCTAGAGTACTCACTAGTGCAGAAATACCAGAAATTATCAACATATATCTTTTGCTCAGGAGGGCTGCAAATAAAACTTACGTGGCAAAAACAGGAAATTCACTGAATTTTCACAAAGTACAACAAGGTACAATATCCCAAAAGTTCAGGGTAAAAGAGACAAAAAAAATTAATTTCCACCAGCCACTTGTTTTCCCTTTCAGGATAGTCAAGCAACCTATAGACATACAACCAAAAGTAAAGGGCAGATCTTCAACAAATAAGACCTGTGTTGGTAGTTCTCATTTGAATTGTCCCAGTAGCTGTTCAGACATGAAATAAAGGTTTTTCTGATCACAGTAACAAGCAGTGATACTTAGGTGTAGTTTATCACAAAAAATGTATATATCAGTGATCAGTTTACACAGATATTTCCAGCCATAGCTGGGGGGGGGGAAAAAAAGAAAAAAAAAAAAAAGATTTTATATAAAGACAACCTATTTCTGAAATAATTCAGCAGCTAAGGTAAAAGGAACTGAAATTTAAGAATTCATAACATGCCCCAGTGCATTAGTGTGTATCGTTTGCTTCCTTATAGGAGATGGAAGGTTAGAGACAGTAAACAATGTAAACTTGGAAGCCAGATTTTGACTTAACATACAAACCTAGAATAGCCTAACAGCTTTCCTCTTTTCATGTCCTCTGTAGCAACGTGAAGACACAGGACACCTCATTCCTTTTATCATTCTGAGACACAGATACAAGACATTCTTTTGTCTTAGAGAAGCACTGATATCTGTTTTCCTCTGGTGCTGGAGTACATGGGATTTATTATGTATTTTTTCACAGAAGCAGAATCCAAGTTCATGTTACCTACCTGTCATACAGCACAGGCCAATACTTGCAAACTTAAAAACCAGAAAATCAGACCATGAGCTCTGCAGCATGGTGTGAGGTACAGAGCCAAGAGACAGAAGAGGATGAACGACTTGAACAGCAAGCTACTTCTAGCAAGCATGCTGCAAGTAATGATATGGGTCTCAAAAACACCAAGAATGACACGAAAGGAAAACAGGCATTTTCCCTACAGACAGCTTTTACTGATTCCATTCAATCTTAAATAACAGTCCAAGTTTGAATGTCTATAACATAAATAAGTGAATAAAATGAATAAAAACCCTGTCTATTCTTAGGTAATTCATTTATGCAAACAGACAAGTAAACAAAGAAAATAGATTCATTGTCTACAAATACACCATACACAGAAACATCTGTCATTGTCAAACTTCTTCCCTCAGATTTCTTGCACTGTGAATCCCATTTAGAGGTATACTTCTGCAATGCAGTGATGCTCATTCACCTATTAAGTTAATCAGTTGTATTTGTTCCTGTTGGATACTTTTCTGAAAAATTCTTTTAATCCTGTTAATTCAACCTTTCTTTTCAGTCTAGCACTCAAGACTTGGGGCAAAACAAAATTTACTGATTGTGCAAAGCTACAAAACTGCATGATTCAGCACTACAGATTCTGTAATAGTAAGTATGTCAGCAGTGGAAAGGCACAAAATGCTCACCAGTACCTGACCAGGTCTGCTTTCCTGCTTGCAAGACCTGTTTCTTTTACTTGCCAAGCTGAGTCTCTGGGAAAAGCTTTAGAGGACTTTAGTAGCAAGTAACAGGAAGATAATGATCTGCTTGCTTGGGAAGGACAATCCAGTCTGAACATCAGCACTTCGAGTCCAGCGCAGGCGGCACTTCTACACAGTATAATAGATCCACAGTGCCACTCTCAAGGAAACATTACTGCAGTAGCACATTCAAAAACTCTTCCTGCTGACCTCTGCGACTTTGCAGTGTAAACACTGACTGCTTTGATGCTCCTTCAGAGATCTCAGTCTAGCTTGTTATAGAGTAATAAAAAGAGCCAAAATCATTGTGACCCAGGCATAATGAGATATGGTTAGCTACTGCACCATCCAGAATTTTCATCACATCTTCTTTCCCATTCAGCACTCTTGAACCTACAGTGTTTCTACAGGAAAAACTGTATTACAGCCAACAGAGCTTAGTTTGGTTCCTGAGAAGTATCCCCAGAACAATGCAGACAAACCTATCTGCAGTAGCCTGTCGTAGCTATATGGGGGACATACTGATTATAAACACCTAGCAACAAATGGTGAGTGGCATTTAGAGAGTATAGATCAACTTTTAATTCTACCCAGAATATAAAAACTTAAGATTATCAGCTCAATTTTGCTTCATGTTTCTACAAAGCTTCAAACATCTGATCCCTGATTCTGATTTAAGCCTTCCAGTACTACTGAAATAAGTACCATCAATAATTGTTAAAGAAGCACCAGCTTTAAAAATGCTGTTTCAAGGATATTTCTTCTTCCCTGCCTTTGATTGAGCAAAAAAAAGGAAAGAAAGGTGAAAAAAAAGGAGCGTGTATTTGCAAAATAAACCAATAATATCAGTCACCTGGTGTGACTAACACAGAAGGAGAAGATAAAAGTGCATGGGTGTCATGACTCAAAAAAAAAAAAAAAAAAAAAAAAAAAAAAGTGATCATAGATTTGCTCTAGGTCACAAGGCTGCCTAGGCAGATTTGGGGATTTACTGCTCTCTGTTAAACTCTGTGGAGTAACTGCTTACATTTATAATCTTCCAGTAACACAAGTGTACATCTCAACTGAGTTTTGAGAGCCATATTCCGGTACAGATATCTGCAGCTATGACACGTAAAAAACAGTTTTCACACAGAAATGTTTCCAAAGAGAGGACAAACTTCATGCTACATCAATATGCTCTCTTCCCAAGATTCATGACCTTACACAGCTTCTGTAGTATGCAAAGCCACAAATCATTACAGCTTAATAGAGCACTAATAGGAGGACCACCTCCCTGCCTTGCTTCGTGCATCTCTGAGTGAGCTGACATCCAATAGAATGGTAATCAATATATACTTGACAACAGTGATGTACGTAAATTATAGATGAAGGATCATTTAAATACATTCAAACAGTGCAGTTAGCCCTTTATGTGCACTTGAAACGCGTCTTGTTATATGGAAACCATTTTGTGGTATATAATTGCATGGGAAACATTTTTCGACAGCAGTAGGTCACATTACAAATGCTGTCTGAGGCAAAGAGCCAGATGGTTCAGAGAGCCCATACCATCAAAATAAGAGCTGTACTGAACCACCAGATACTTCCCACTTTCCCAAGGCCCAGGTCCTCTGTATCAACTGTAATTTACCTCCAGGTATTGATCGCTTTCATCAAGGTGTTCCTTGCTTAGCAACTCTGCCCCATTCACTGCCTGCTTCCTACTTTTTACATTATTGCTTTTTTGATTGCTCTGATTATCTTTCAAGCCAAGGAGTGCTGAAGGCACTGCTACCAATACTATTTGTATTACCAATTCCTCTGCTCAAGGACCTGAGTTAAATAGAGGCGCACATTATCATTCTCATCTTGCTTACAGCACATGGCTTCAGAATAATTCCTCCTGGAACAGTTCCTCATCCATGTCACCTATCTTAAGCAGTACAGCACTGATTTACACTAGTTAAGCATCCAGCCTATGAACTTTATATAAGCACAAGAGAAAAATCAAAGCCACGAGAGAACTGTTCTTTCTGTGGTGCCAGTGAGAAATGAGCTGAAGCACTGACATAACTAGTCCATGCATTTGTCATGAGCAAACTTCTCATTTTTCATCTTCTTTATTCATCTCTTTCACATGCTTTTCCCTTCCCTTATCACTTCCTTCTCTATTCTTTCAGCACTGAGGGACAAGAGAAAGGGCAATTGCATTCAGAGATATTCCCCTCATCTGAAAAAAGACTACCCTCAGAAACAGGAAGCTGTAATTGTTGTGCAGTAATTGCCAAGGAGTAATTTAACACTCCAGAGACAACTATCTAAACTTATAACAATTGGCTTCTTCAAAGCTATATTAGTGCAACTTTCTCGTCGTACACAAGGCATGGGCATTTTCACATGGCAAATGTACTGCATTGGGCAGCTATTAAATCTAATTTGGTCACTAACAGAAACTGTTAGGTCAGTGACAGAAATATATATTAAAAAAAAGATCTCTTTAATGTTACATTTATGTGAAATCTCATTTTCTTCTCTCCCATACATAACATGCTCACAGTGTCTGAAGCTATCATGAAGGAAATGAAGAAACAGACTGTGCAGGGGTAATCCAGTGCACATAAGAGAAAACTTGCAACCGTAACTGATACAAATTTCTTTGTTCCAGTAAAAATTTTCATCATCACTGTGATCTTGCCCAGTTATTCTCCTCATCAACTTAATTATTTTCTTCAGGGTTCCAACTTGATAACCCAGCCCTATTAAGAAGGGATTATTAAAAATAATCTTCTAATTGCTAGACTTTTCTTTACAGTGCACTAAAAAAATATATATATCTTTCCCTTACTGCAAAATAGTTACCTAATTTAAATTTAAGTTAATGAAATTTCCTCTGCTCACAGCAGCAATAAAAAACCAATGAACAAGACTCACTTTGGTTCCAAGTAATCTTACCTCACACAGATGACAAATATCAGCCAGAACAGTGCTGGATCTAGCTCCTCAACCACAACCACTCCTAGATGGTGTAGAGATGATTCAGGCTACAGCCAGCACAGGTAGCAACCTGATGGCTAACTAGCGCTCAGTCTCTGCAAGCACATCGAGTGCCTGAGTGCAAGTGCAAAGCATGCTATTTAACCAGTTCATTCGTACCATGCATCCTACCTTCATCAAGTCAATTCCAATAACTTAAGTTTACCAAAATAGATTGCTTTGGTACTAAGTACCCAGAAATCCAAAAAGTCAGACCAGAAGCTAAACAGCAGTAATACAATAATATGTAATACATAAAATAGTATGATTTGTCAAGATTAGTGCATGACATAAACCCTATCTAGTCCATACACAGTTCTGCCTTGAAGAACTCAGTCAACACACAAAAAGAGAAGTTCCAAATAAAATAACATGGATTTCAAGTGATCCTCTAGCCCTGCACAACCTTACTGCTTTCATCCAGGCTGTGCACTGCCAGAGGGAATCCTGAACAAGCTAGATTCCAATACCTTCTCTTACGTTCTGTCAGCCTAAGGTGCTGATTTCTGTCCAACAGCACTGGACACAGGAGCCATTCACATTTCTCCACCAGCAGCCTCCCACTTTCACAGAGGAAGGATGACTAGAAATTAGTAAAGAGGAAATCCATTGCTGGGATTATTTACAGAAATAACAGATAGTGTGCATTTTGAAAAGTAGTTGGCTGTGGATGCACTTCATTTCTGCAGTATGTGAATTCAGTTGTGTATCAGTTGTTTAAAGACAAAGGAAGCACAAGGCATTAATAAACACATTGAAGTTCATTTGAATTGAGGTGATAGGATTGTACTGACAGTAAGTCATCACTCTGTCAGTAAGAGAGAACTTTGCATTGTCTGATAAAAGAGAAAGCAAGAGCTCGAGTAGTTCTCTATGTGATGGGTGAACATTTGATTACATGTTCATCGTGCCTTTTTAGCCAAGATTTCAAAATGCAAATGCCAGGCAATGCAACTCAGAGCAGATCAAGGCAAAAATTATATATCCCCACATACTTAGCTTAATAAAAGACAGGAGAACAAATACCTGAAACTGCTGGAAACTTCCACCATTGATATCAGCATGGACTGATTTGATCAGCAGCTTGTGCCAGTAGCTGCCTGTGAGGAACAGGAAAGGGGGCACTGAGCTGGTATGCATAGATCTGTCACCTTGCAGAAGTGGAACGTCCAGGGTGGAATAGTTACGAATTGGTGCTGAGCTACCACCACAGCCTTACAGCCAAAGTGTCCATTCTCACCCAAGATCAGCTATGCCAACCAGCCACATTTTTTATTGGGGAAGGTCTTAGTTATCTTGATGCATATGTCCTTGTGTTTAAAGTTTCTCTGATGTAATCATCTCTCATTTGGTTCAATTAACATATAGAGCTTAATAGCGTCATGTTGCTTAGTACTCCTTTTTCCATGTGATGCAGGGGAAAGAAGAAGGCAAAAGGACTCTCCACTCAGATTGGCTTAAGCCAAGGCACCCTGCTGCTGCCACATCAGCATTGCTGACAACTTTCTGAAGGAGTAAGCTGTCAACATCATGGCTGCTGGGTTAAGAACACAGTGAACTATAGTGTGATGACTGACTCGAAGATGATCTTGTATTTCTGCTCATAAGGCTGTCAAGATACTAAAGTAAAGAAACACCTTTCATCGATTTTCTTAGAATGCTGAAACGAACATATAAAAATTCAGACTGCTTTCAGCAAATAATCTTACATTTTCAAATGCCACTGCAGATGCCACAGTGATGAACTCACCAATGTAAATACAAACCGTCTGGCTGTCAACCCGTTTGCTAACCACTGAACCAAATTAGCCCATCATGAAATATTCATTAAAAAACAAACAAGAAATCATACAATCTGGCCCATTTTTAGGGATACAACACAGATCATGATATACTAAATCTTCTGACACCCAGGTCTGTTGTGAAATGAACCACAGATAAGGTGATCTATGAAGCTATAATTTAAGTTTCATATTGTTTCAGTGGCACAAACGTGCCATTGTGGCACCATGAAATTTTGGATTCCAGTCAATGTTGGCAATATAGGTAGAGGTGTGAGCAAGTAAAGTCTATAAAACTGTTTGTAAAGCAAATCTATGCTCATTCACTGTGGAATCTAAGCTTTAAAAAAGGAAGAAAAAACATTTTCTCTACAAAATAATCATATTACTTTACACTGATCTCAATCACTGAAAAAAGCTCCTCCCTTTCAAATCCCATAAGACTTCTGAAAAATGAAGTCTTATAACCACAGCTCAAACTTTTCAGAAAAACTAAAAATAGCTACTGAAGACCTGAATTCACAATATTCAGTGACGCATCATCTTTGAAAATGGACCAGACAGAGTACTTTCCCAAATTAAAAAGCTGCCAAAGCATATTTAGTCATCTTTGCCTTTGTACTGACCAAAGCTTCATCCTGTTACAGACATTAACAGCCTAAGATTCCACATTCACAACATCTGAGTCATTGTTCAAGTTTCCCACGGTTTCTTCCTAATTTGCTTTGTTTGTAGAAAACACCAACTTACTGTGAAACATATTTACAAAGATATTTTTGAGACATTGAAAAACATTACCTGCTAAGTGTATTCTGAGAATGCATCTGGAGATGAGTTTCAAAAGTTCCATTTAGGCTCAGAAGTGAGGCACCATGCTGCTTTGCTTTATCAACAACACTGAACCAAAAGCACGGCCAAAATGCCTAACAAATGACTAAAAGAAATTAATTTCCTTCAAGCTTGGGAAGTAATGAGCTTTAAGGACTATGATTTCAGATGAGGGTCTTAAATCTTGTTATATATCCAGCTTTTTTATCCTATTTTGCTCAGTCTCAGCCCCCAATATCACGTGCTTATGAAAGTTTTCAGTCTGTTCTCTGGGCAGAACCTGCTCAGTGCAACTATATTCAATATCAGCTACAGCAGGAAACATCCCTGCAAAGCCTTAGTTTACAGCTGTCTTTTTCTATACATCTTCAGTTCTACTGATAGAATTGATTGAAATAAAATCTTCAAATCTTGCTCTGTTAGAGTTACCTAAACAACTGCCATATGCAGATTCCCTGCAGTAGGAAGACATAGGGATATATTGATATCTCATAGGAACAAGTAAATTCATCCAACATGAACAAGGGCTGAACCATAGAGCTAGTTCTCCCTATCCCAGATCCTAAAAGCAAGATACCTGTTATGTTCATAAATCCCAGATAGCCTGTGAAGTCCCAAGAGCTACTCTGAAATGAGTTTCCACCTTCAACAGAACTACATTATTCAAAGGACCTTGCACATCTAATTTGTCATTGTAATGTGTTCTTCAATACCTTGCACTGACATTGTGTAATTTGACAGTGTTACATGAATTGGTCTCTGAGGACCTGTTATCCAGTAATATTCCCAGTGCCGTTAGTTTCACTGCTGAACAGGGCCACTTTCACAAGAAGGACAGAGGACTTAGTTATTGCAGAATAATTATTTCCATATTGGTTAATTTTGTTACAAAGACCGAAAGCAGCCTCACTAAAGCTTTAATAACTTCCACCACCCCCTCCCTCCCCTGTTCTCTCTGACAGAGTCTCTTAAAACAAAGCTGAAACCGCTGAGACAGCAATGATCAAAATTTATCATGTTCTGCAACAAAATGTTCCATTACTTAAAAGTCTTTGTGGGGAGACATGAATCTTTTCTGTAAAACAGTACTAAAAGACAGTAGCTCCACAGATTAAAGTCCTTGAAACCACGCGCTACCAGCAGATCACTAACCATCAGCAGAGCTCAGCACGTGGCTAACATGCTTTGCTGAGCAAGAGGCAACAAAGAGAACACACCTATTATAAAGTAACAGCAATACCAAAACATACCCCCCAAGTTTGGCATAGAGAGATTTTATCCAGAGCATACTGTATTCTGCATTCACATTCCAGAGAAATAATATTTTGTTCTAATAATTTGTTTTCCTTCTTACCTGCTGTTGGATTATTGTGGTAATGACTAGTCAAATGATGTTATCACACATATGTCCCTTCAGGCATATTTTAACATACTTAAATTAAGAATTAAGGAACAGTTATCAATACAATCAGTGAAAAGTGAAGCTCATGAAACCAAATTATTTTGGTGTGGGATTGGGGGGGTGGGGGGAGGGGGGAAGAGGGAAAAGAGAGAGGGGAGGAGAGGTGAAAAACCACTCAAATTGACTGTTTAAAAAAATACCAAAACAGTGATTATAAAAAAAAAATCACTAGTAACAAATTTTACAGAAGGATATACTGAGATTTCTAAAGAAAAACAGTTGTAACAAGTAAGTATGTCTTCTAAGTAAAGTAATGCAAATTTTCAGCTTTGCAATATTATAGCTTAGTTCCTGATAATTCAGTGTACTTCTCCCTCTGCTGGAAAATCCATCATATTACACAGTCCCAAAATGCATAAAGATGAAGTATGATTACAACATATTTCTCTGACTCCTCCTGCTGAGAGAGGTCAAGACTTTAACCTAAACACGGCTCACTGTTTCTATAATGAAGGCTGTATTGCCTCAATTATTTATTATATTTCTCTTTGGATAAGAGCTTCATTTGTAGTGAGTGACTTGCCATCTGAAGTCAATGAATCATCACAGGTACTCGTTAAATGCCTGAATCAGTGGCAACTTCAAAAACCTTCACGATAAATAAATGTATTGCCTCCTTCCAGCCATCTTTTTTCTTCCAGAAAGCAGGGAAGGACTGCTGAATATGGACAAAGGTTTGTTTTTCAAAGCGAAGAAAAATGAGTATGCAATTACCTTCTAAGAACTTCTGCACACAGGTACACAGAAGATAAACTCGTAATTTCAGCTTCTAGAGATACTGAAATTAAAGCTTAAGTGCAAACTGACAACTGGCATGAGTGAGTAACACAGCACAGCAAGTAACCAAGCTAATCTAGAGAAGACAATCTGTTAAGATGAACTGATGGAATTAGATGCTCTGTACAAATATTTCACACCTAGCATAACTTCTTCCATTGTTCGAAACTGCAGAGATGTTTCATTAGCAGGATGGAGTTCAGAGGTTCTGGGCTGTGTGCAAATAAACTTCCATACAGAGGAAATGCATACATAGACAGGAAGACACTTTTGTTGCCAGAACTGTTTGCTACTGAAACATGACTGACAGAGAATGATGAATTTGGGCTGGCTACCTGTCCAGTCTCAAATACTCCAATGTTTCCAAGAAGCAATTAGCAAAATTTCATTCAAGTCATCAGTTCAACTCCTGTATGCACAGCAATCACGGCATTCAGCTTGCACAAAGAATAATCAGAAAGAATAAACAACACATCAAAAAGCAATTTCTTAAATGTGGCATTTATTTTGTTTAATAGCTACATCACACACTTTGGGATGACATTCTTCAATTTAGTTATCTTAATTGCATCATGATTGAACCCATTTTATGTAGAGAACAAACTGTAATGATTTTTGCAAAATGGTAGCCTACTGTCAAGTCACAGAAAAAAAAGCTTATTAAGAGGAAAAGTAGTGCCTCATGAAATCCTGAGAATTGTTTTCAATCAGCAAGGACCAATTCAGACACCTCCTACGTTGCATTTTCTTTTCTGAAAAAAGTACCATCTTCCCTAGCTCTACAGTACTTTAAATTATTTGTTTTGCACACATGTGCAGATGTTTATCTCAGCTGGCTGTGTAGCATTAACATAGCAGATGTATCTTGCTGCAATGTGTTCCTACTGACATTAGAGGTAAATGTTTTGAAGTATGATTCTAAAACTTCAACTTTTTTCTATTCTCAATATCGTCTCCTTTTAACAAAAAAAGGGTGTATGCAGGTTCCAGCTGGACCAACAAAACTCTTGTGACAATCACAGGCCTTTGGACCTGGAGGATGCCTGAGGAGCTTGAACTTTCAATTCAAGTGCATTTGAATGGCCAGATAAAAAAATTGCCATGTCTGTTGATATCAAAACCAGTCCATCCCACATTAGAATTAGAATCAAAAATAAGAATTTGATTCTATGTGAGGAAAGCACAGCAGCACTGCTATTAACATTAGTAACATTTTGCACTTTAGTTATCTGTGATAACTTTTCACCTACACACAGTATTACTGTAATGCAAACATTTTTAGTACAAATGAAACTGATATACTTCTGGAACCAAGTTCTGCTTAAGAGTCTCAACCATTATTCACTCCACATCATTCCAGCGCATGAAGAGGCCTGTATTCATACTGCCAAGCTCTTCTGTTATTAAAGATGAGTAGCTCTTTCACTGCTTTCTTTTGGGAACAGCACCTACCTGTCCCTGAACACTGCTATTATTTGGGCGAGTGCCAGCTGGCATCAAACATAGCAGCAAGCACACTTAACACCCCAGCAGAATGGGCTAGCTACCCCATGTCAGTGCTTCAACTTATCTCACCACAAGCACAGCAGTAAATTAGTACGTTCCTTCAGACAAATGCCAATTAGCATGTAGCATAGCAATCCTGACCTCATCACCATACTTATAAGAAGCCTTATAAGGAAAAAGCTTTTACACTACAAAACTACATTTTAAAACTTGACCACATCACAGGTTTTCCCTTACAAGTGACTGATTCATTTGTACTTGACATAACAAAACACTCTTGAAAACAGTTCTGATAAATAAGAGCAAATCTGAAAGCGTTAGAATTATCTTCAAAGATGCTTTCTCAATCCAGGCAATGTTTCTTAAGAATGAGTTTAAAACTAATGAATTTTGGACATATGACTAATGACTGAAAACAAGAAACAATAGCAAAAGATATTCAGATACTCATTCAAATCAGACTAAATAAGCAGCAGATCATTATGAATAATGCAGAAGATCTGAAAGTGGATGTAACATCGACACAAATATGCAAAAGAAACCAAACCAGAGAGGAACAGGAAACAAATTACTCTGCACATTTCACACACAGCTGCACAATCAGTGATAAAACCAGAAACCTCTGAGCAGGGGATACTGCCACAAAGCAGTTTCAGAGAGAATCCCAGCTGGTTGATTTCTCTGCAGCTCTTTGGACTTCAGAATTTTAGTTGTAACTTGCATATTTACTTAGAACTTGCTGCTTTACTTTGTAAATGCTACTATTTTTCAGAATTTATATAAACCTTTAATTTTGCAATGTTATCACGCTGATTCACTGTGAGAAATATATATTTAAGGTAGAAAAATACTTCAAAGAAATAGTTCAGCGGTCTCAGAGTGGCAGTGTTGGAAACAGTTTTGTTTCTAGCTACTATTATTTTCAATAAATAAAACCTTGGCTAAGTTTAGCCCATTCTTCTTTTTCTAAGTTATCTATGTTAAATATGATTAATTTGAGCAAAGATTAATTGCGACCCATGAATATATATCTGCATGACTACACACACCAGTGTGTTGTTGAAGTGATGCTTTTCATTTGATCTCATTTACTATTGTGCAATTGCTTACTGACTTGCCCTTATGTAGAATAATTTATAATTCTCCAATCAGAAGGATGAGAAGAAATAGAGTTTCAAATAAAAGGCATCCAGCCCACATTCCATACATTTGTTCCTCCTTACAATAATGTTTGAATGGCCATTCTCCAAATAACTTTAAACTCACGCATCCAACGGAAGGAATAGCAGATATAAATGTTTTAGTCAAGACCAAATCAAACAGCTGTTTAGATTTCAAGTGAACATAAGAAGACTACACTATACCGGTTCAAACCCAGCAGAACTCCACCTGTTCTATTTACATATCACATTTTCTCATTTACATAATTTATGGAAACATCTATTCTGGGACTGAAATCTTTCAGACATTTTCTCTATCCAAAAATAAACACTGTCCGTCATTCCTCCTGTTCACCAACAAGGGCCAAGAAATTATGAACACATACCAACAGAAAGATAGAGCTACTTGGAAATCGTGTCCTTAATACCAGCCTCATCTCTGATGATGCCTCTCTGATACCTGCATCTGACTGGTGCACCAGAAAAATAACAAGACTCTTAAAAATTATATTCTGAGTTAAGACAAAATTTTGGCAGATCCTAACAAACTCTTGAGACAAGCCAAAATCTCTTCAAGAAAAGTTATTCAAAACATATTGCTTTGAAGAGAATATTATTGTTGCAAAATACTGTTGAAAATGCCTACCCTTCTTGGCAGTTACTCCTCTACTCCTCTTCCGACTGATGTCCCTCTGTGTTTTCCATTGATTTTTGTAGGTGCAGACTCAATCTCTTAACATCTTCCATAACCACAGTTTGTTTTTTGTTGGTGGTGGGTTTTTTTTTTTGGTTTTGTTTTTTTTTTTTTTTGCAAGTAGCTGATCCCAGTCAAGAACTTTAAGTGCATCTATCTTCTCAGCTGTAGTTTTTTATGCCAAAGCAAGAACTCCATCAGTTTACTGATATTTCTCTCATCCATCAATTCTGATTGAAGAGACTCTTTTTGTATCAGTGGCTCTTATTTAAAGATCGAAATCTTATTCAAGCTTGCAAAATGCATGTGCAATTAGCCAGACCAACAATATAGTTTTATTAATACTTAAACTCTGTGTTATCTGAACCAATAGTTGTGGTCCAGTCCAAACTCTGCCTTGCAACTATACCATTCGGCACAATGCTGTTCTCAATCACAAGATGAGGTGAAAACATTTAAGCTCACAATCCTGAAGTGCCTCCTCATACTTATATGCTTTTTTGGTGTTGTCAGGTGAACAACAGCAGGCAGATGTGTCATTTAGGAAGTCCTTCCTTGAAAGACCTGTCGCTAAACCAGAAGGGATTTGCAGACAACCAGAACAGACTGTTTTTGTAACACTGAGGAATGTCATGCTGCGCTGCTAAGGTTCTATAGCTGTCACTGTGAAGCACTGCTGCTTCATCTTGCCATGACGTTGCTACACTTGATCTTTCACTTGATCTTCCACTCACCTATCCCTTGCCTTTAAGAAGAGTCCCATACGACACCATCACTTCCACTAAAATTCCTGTTGCATGTAAGAGATCTCACAGGCATAAGCTAAAAGCTAGTAGCCTAAGGCCATGTCATTGCAGAAGGGATGTGTCTCACTGCAGGTATACTAATGTTGTCACACTGGAACACACATACACATGCAACTTCATGAGTTTAACTGTCACCACTCGACTTTATCTGGCAGCACAACAAAACACATTGCATATCTACAGAAGGAAGAGCTGACAAAACAGAATAGGCTTAAGATAATGAGTTTTTAGAGGCTTAGGACTGACTGTCCATCAAGTTTCATAGCCTAACTTAATATATGCTCCGAATTTTATACGTAAAAGAGGGTTAAATGGAGCCTGCTTCAAGATTTCATTTCCTATTTCCAGTCTCCATAAGGCCTCCTGCCAGTATTGATAACATGAGTCATACCAGACTTCAGAAAGAACCCTAAGTTAATTTTTAATTTTGCATTACTAAATTGTTTAGTTAATAGGAACAGATGCTGTAGCATCTCTCTGTACAGAATGCTCTTCATGTTGTTTAGAAAGTACAGGCTATGTCGACAGCTTTGCAAGTAACTAAGAATCTGACGCCTTGTTTCCCAGCATTATATTTCTTACTCTTGACCAGCAGAGTCAGATCACAGCAACCTGCAGAACAGTCTCTGTGTTCATGGTTAAGAGTTCCTTTGAGGAACATTGATGGCTGAGTGACTATTTTCAGGTTTGTGGAAGTTAATTTTACTGCTCTGCCCAAGACCCAAAGTCAGCCGATTAACAACAGTACCAACTCTTGAGAAGCAGATGCTGACAACACGCAGTTCAGTCCTGCTCTGTCAGATGATGGGATACAGCTAGCAGTTACTGGAAAAAAGAGTAGAACACTACCAGAAAGAAAAAAAAAACATCTAGAGATTTCATTTTAAGAAATGAACACAACAAAAGTCTGGAACAAATTCATACAGAATCAATGACGATGAAAAGCTCATAAGTCATTCTAGCTAAGCTTTCCTTCTAAAATGAAGATACAACTGCTGGGCTTTCTTTACTTGGTAAACTGCCTCTTCTGATGGAAGTCTCAAGCTTTTCCCTAACAGCAGTAAGATTTTTTACTGATTAAAATCAATGCCAACAGGTTTCTCCACAAAACCATATTTTCTACTCTTGTTGGTGAAAGATGTATTCTGCTTTCTCAGAGAGAAAGAACGAAGTTCAGGTTCTCAAGGTCAAGTACCTGGGTGTGGCATTGGCATAGCTCACACAAAAATAAATATCATCCCTGGGCTTTAGTATATTTATTCTCAAAAGTTGGAAACCACTAAGAGTACCGTCATACAGATGAGCAATGTAATTAGAACCATATGATTTCATGAAGTATATGTAAAAACAAGGAACTGAATCCAAATCATCCCCATGAAGCTTAAAGAGTAGAATGTTCCTTACATCACAAAAAAGTATACTTTCCCCGTGGTCATTAAATATGTCATAAAGTTAGTACCATTAAAAGAAACGAGGCATACTTTTTCTTTATTCTCATTTCCGAAGCACATTAAAATTTGTGATCCTAAAGCATGCAGAGATTATATTTGTGGAAAACGCACACGGACCTCAAGTAGTTTTGCCGTGGTTTCTCCGAGGTCCAGTTTTCACTAGGGAAAAAAAAAAACTAATCCTTGTGATATACATAATCAAATACAACCACTGGGTGTCACTAGCATTCCATTAAAAAAAAAAAAGCCAGCAACTCACTAGCATTTGCCTATATTTCAGTCAGAAATATTTCAGTATGATTGGACAGTACTCAATTTCTAAACCTTCATAAAATACCCACGTTTTTAGGACCAGCACTAAATTTAGGCAAAATAATAAATGGGAGTGCACACAGAACTCGTGAGATCCTGCTTCTTCAAAGATTCTGTACTATTCCTGACTCAACTTGAACTAAGATTTCAATTTAGCAAGCAAGGAAATCCTGCCATTGAATAATAATACATGAAAACATGAAAACAGTTGCTTCTCTGCTGTTATTCAGAGAACAGACCAACAAAATTAGTTGATGTCAAACAGAACAAAAAAGTAATCTGGGGGGGAGAGGGGGGGTAGGGAACAGATCTTTCATTATCACTGCCATCATTGATATTGAAATCCAGCACTGACAAGAACTTCTCAGTGTCCTTTTTATTACTACATGGTTGATCTACAAGTGAGGTGTGAAGACAAGATTCTATAAACCAGTTCTCTCTTTTTGCCATCATTGAATTATCCTTCTATAAGCAATGCTCACTCTACTTCAGCCTGAAATGAATTAGAAGGATATTCTTTCATCAGAGGGGTGTCAAGTGTTCAGCTGACATTCTTCTAATTACTTCTTAGCAAAAGGTGCATAAACAATCATCTATGACAAAAAAATACCTTATTAAAGCATTTCCTCTGTTTCCAACAGAACAGAACATTTCTGTATGCAAGATTTCTAGATGCACCAAATAGTCCTTTCAGTTTTGTACTGGAAGTATCAGCTATAAAAATATTGCTTCAAATTTTAAACTACTGAATCAAGTTCATCCTTGCAATTCAAGCACTTTCTTTCCTTATTAGTAATTCTATTTTTTTCTTTTATAAGAAATAAATACATACATATGCATTAAGGAGTTATATATTTGAATGGCATTTTAATGAGATGGAAAGTGATTCTCAAAAGACACAAGCACACACAGGTCTTCTCAAAGACAGCAGGCTAGGACTGATTTGCATTAAACAGGGTCCAAGAATTCTCTTTGGCAAAGGTCCCTTCTAACTACACTTTTCATGATCGCAGTAGGAAGAAAGATTTGTGAATAGAAAAATGGTTTTATAACCAACGATTCTCTGATGTCTGTCAACCCCACAGCAAGCAGACATATTTCTGGAAATTCAAAGCAAACTTAAAAGTCTGATTTGCACTAAAAGACAAAGCTGAAGATCTTAGCTCTCCTTTGAGACTAAGAAGAAGAAAGAATTTGTCCACGGTCCAGGACAAGTTATAGTTACAGGCACTATTCCTAAGGGGTGTTTTTTTGACTACGTACATTGGGTATTCTGTACTTTTTGTTATCATTCAGTTTTCCTGGGAGAAAAGGGAGCTGGTTTGGGACCATTCATGTCCCTGGAGATATTTTCTTTAACTTATAAAATCTTATTAAAGTGTCTGAAAGGCTTCTGTTGTCTCTCTGTAGACATCCTTTCTGCCAGTATGTGTTCTTCCTGGAACATAAAGTGTTGTGTGATGTGGCCTTTGAGGATGCTTAGTCATTTTTCCAAGGCAGCTAAGAGTATTCCTCTGGCAATTATTCTAATCTATTTCATAGTATTGCTACTCACTAATTACTAGCAAAGAGGGACAGATTTGCACTTCGGGACAATAAACCGGAAACCAAACAGCAAATGTTTAAGAGCAACATAGCTGAGAACAATGTTATACAAATGAATATTTGTTTGGCTAGCATAAATCACCCGAAAATAACTTTGCAGGAAACACTTTTTCCCAAAAATATTACATACAAATAAAAATGCAGCCCTGTTCCCAGCCTCCTCCCTTCTGTTTGATTCTTCCACTAAATATCCTATCTCTGTGCTGATCTTCCTGCTACACACTGCAAAAACTGGAGGAGAAAATTTAAGGGGATTGAAAATTAATTTCCTCCATTTATCAAGTTAGGGTAAGCACAAGATAGAGGAAAATCTTGTGAATCATTCTGATATTTTTAAGTAGGTGCTTCTGTTTTTTCAAAATAGCAAATTTAAGGTCTACTGAACTCCAAAAGGAACCTGAAGGCAAAAAAAAGAAATTACAACTGTACCTCATTGGTGAAAGTACCTACGCTGAAAATTAATGCCATGAGAAGTTCCCTTTATATCGACCCACATCTGGTGAAACCAATGGTAGATTCTACTGCTGACAGGACCAACAACTCTAGAGCACATCAGTTGCCATGACAAACATTTTATCAAATGAATCACAGAACTTTCTCACAGCTAACGCCATCTGGCAGAGATGTGAAGTGCTAGCATTGGTATTGCCTAAAGCATGCAACTCCTATCTATAGCAGCACAGACTATTTCCCCACCTACCACATCCAGGGAACAAGCAGTGTTTGACACATGGACAAACAATATTCAAAAGGTACTTCGATGTTTTTACTGCTTTTCCTGCACTAAATATGTTGTTTTCCAAATTCAAAATAATTTTTTTTTTTAAAAAAAAAAAAAAAAAAAAGAATCTCACTGGCTGTGCTGGCTTGTCACTTTATCTCCCACTCCCATCTGTTCAGTTGCTCTCAGCTGGAAACAAGAGAAAAAGCCAGCAACATTCAACTGCTGTTTACTGAAAGATGAAGCAGTAAACAAACCAAAGTTTAGAAAAAGACCCGTATTATAGTTTTTTTTTTTTTTTTTTTTTTTTTTTTTTAAAATGCACTGGCAACTTTTTGTATACTCTCTATATATTTATTTTACTGTGAAACAAATACAAATTATACAGCCAAGTCAGCCTAACTACAAAGCAACTATACAAAAGTGCAGTTACCAGAGTAACTTCTACACTTAAACTCCACAGAACAAAATGCATTAATCCTGTCTCTTGTCTTCCCCTTTAGAAAAATAGTCACTTTCTGTTTCTACATTTGGAATTCTTTACATCATTAGGACAACTGCACAGATGGAGACCTCACAATGGTGCTAAGCACCCAAGCACCAAATTAAGCTGTATAAACCACAATAAATGACTGTATAGCTAGACTGCAAAGAAGCTGATTTGTATCTACTGCATTTCTTAATCATGGCAGGAGCAAATAATCAAGCCAATTGTAACATGCAGCCATCTCTCCTAGGCAGGTCTTCTTCCCTTTCCAAAGTCGATTTTCTTATTTCTTTCTTTCTCCCATTTTAAGGACAGATACACAATGGGAATAATTAATCTTTGTGCTGGCACTGAGCCCAGTTCAAGAAACAAATGGCAAGCACTTGGCTGTTCTTGAGCCTGCCAAGGTTACTTTGGATCTTTGACACAAAGCAGAACAAATCCAAGGCTGATCTAACCCTCTACTTGCAAGCACCCCAGCACAACTGTGCTGTTGCTATTGGCACATAGCAGCTGGGAACAAGAAATTCACCCTGGATATCTCCTGCTCTAGAGATCCCCAGCGAGGAGAGGCAGAAGGTATGGGAACAGTAGCTGCTGTCTCTTCATTCTCCCATCCCAAGAATCTATCAGCAGAAGCGACAGATTCTTCAGCCAAGTGAAAGCTGGTGACACCAAAACAGGTGAACATGTCAGAATGAGGTGCTGGGACAGAAAACTGGAGAGCATTTGAACATCAGAATACAGTTTATACACACAATATGTTGTACTTCAGATCTTCCAGTAAGGTTCAGTACTGCAGCACAGCTGCCCGAAGAGCTATTTCCAGATGGGAAAACAGCTACCCATGATGCTGAATACATGGCCCTACTCACACATGCTATTACATTGCTGGTCCCCTGAGAAAAAATTGTATTTAAAGACCAGTCGGCCTTAATGTTTACTATCAGATACCAAAGGCTGGCAGCCTAAGGCCTATACAGATGGGCCACTGCACCACCTTTGTTGGCTATAAAGCTATAACAGTGTTAAAACTGTTTTGAAGAGGTTATTTGGCCAAGAATTATGGCAAATACCCATCAATAACAAATACAGCAGCAATTGCAATCATTTTAATTGATCTGCTGAACTCTGAAAAATCAAAATATAGACACTCTGAAAACTATAACTACAAGTTCATCATGAAATCAATCCTTCTGGGTTCAATTATTATAAGTGAGATATAAAAAATATCATATGATCCAAATAACAGACTGTTTGTCCTACTACATTAATTACTGGGTTTCTATATTTGCCAGAATAGCAAATCAAACAAAAAAAAAGGCAACGTTGATCAGATATACAGGAAAATAGCGTTTACAAACTTAAGTAAAGGAGCCTTATGTTTCTAACATCCATGGAGGTTTCAGAATATTAAAGACAAAGAGACTTGACTTGGATTTCGGAAGAAATAAATTTCCATGGAGAGAAAAAAAAAAAAGCAAATTTTGCCACAAGTTTAACATATGGAAAATTATACAATTTTCTGCTCCTCTTTAACGCAGCAAACCTTTGTGAACAGATGGTAGCAGATCTGCGTGATGCAGTGGGCAGCATTTCCACATCACGCTGCTGGCAAATATCACTGACATTTATTCCTGTGCACACCCCCAAAATACACACGTGCATTACTGCTCTGGTAGAGGTGTATGGCACATACCACGCAAACCAATGGGAAAGAGTGCTCACTACTGATTTCTTGTATTGCACAAAGAACAGCCGAACTGTGTTTCCTCACCACTCCTCTGTGGTGACAAAAATTACTATTTTCCTCTAATTCTCAAGCAAAAGCAGATAACACCAATTCACCCATTCTAATTTAATCAAAAGCAAAGTCATAACAGGTTAAGAAAAAACCAGCCACCACATTCATGTGGTAGTATTAGAAGGCTTCTACTGAGGCATAAGCTGTTACTTAACCAGTGGATAAAACGAAGCCTGCCACGTTCTTAGTCACCTTTTATTGCCCTTTCCTGTTCCACATGACATCAGCACTCTTTTTAATGCTGTCTCTTGCCTTCTCTATCCAATGGCAATAACACCAGTTTTCTCCTGTGCCAAATGAGACAGATCAGGCTCTCACTGAAGCCTTACCATCAGTGGAAGCCTAATTACAGTTCTTGTCTCTACGCTGCCATGAATTACCCTAATGTTCTTAAGGGACTTTTAATTTGATTAAACTGAGAGGGAATTCAAGATCATGGTGAAATGGAGGAGGAAAAAAGGGACAGGAAAGCAGAAAACACAGTAGAAGGGGGTAGAACAAGCTAATAAAACACCACAAAGCCCCAAAGACACACAGAAATTAAAGAAAACCTGAAACACTCTTCCCATCGTGTCATCAGTAAAAACTGTCGGTTTAGTTAGGCCCAAGTTTCATCTTTTATCTCAGCTGGATTAAGGTGTGCGATGGATAGCCAGAACGTACTTCCAGAGAACACTTTGCATAATATGATTTACCATGGCTAGCATTCAGTTTGTTTCTCATATCCTGTTCATGGTTGTAGGAACCAAGATGCTGTTTTTCGCACGCATACATCTTTATTACCATCTCAGAATTGTCTAGAAGATCAGAATACACAGTTCATGCCCCAGAATATCATAGAAATTCTCAACTCTATATTAAGGATTCAAACAAATTTCATTGTAACGTTTTTCTCCAGCACTGTGCAGATCAGTTTGAAGACTTCAGCAAAATCCACAGGCTCCTTACCTGTATGTTGACTTGGCAATCAACAGTCCTTAAGCGTGCCTGTCCTGTGAATCTCCACAGTTAAAAAAAACCTACTCAGACATCACATATGCAGGATAGAAGGCACATAGAACTGAGCTGTTACATTTATAATCTCCTGGGAACTGTATTATCTGCTTATTATCATCAGCGAGTTGCTTTTTATTATTTCCTACAAATAACAGAAGAACAACAGTCACCAGTTTAAAACTGAAGTCTGTGGAGACAGATCACACACACCAACCTTGAACTTTCCTCTAAGAAACCTTATATGATGCAAGATTTATTTTAGCAACTGAATACAAAGCTAGCACTTTTCTCTTGAAGAATGTGCCTTAGATGCCGAGGCACATAGCTCATTTGCAAACATGTAGAACATATACCTTAAGTATTAATAAAGTTCTCTATGTATTATGGCAAGAAAAAAAAAAAAACTGCAAATGCTTTTCTATGGAAAGAAAATTATGAGCAGGTGTTAAAACAAGCAATCTGCTAAACTCTATTGCAGTTATGATTCACTAACTCCCACAGCCACAGAAAGACAAATTTCTGCCTTCCTGAAAGAGAGATTTGGATAGCAACAAAATACCCTACAACTAAACAGGGTCAGGCAGAAAGTGCATATAGAGAACTTGGTTGCACGGTGTAACACGATAGTAAGCACAACGACAGCAGACCAGCAGGACCCCAGGCTGCAACAAGCAAGATTTGCTCAAACACAACAGCAGCAGGCACAGAAATAAGGAAAAGCAACTGCTTACCTTCAGGCAGCCTCGTGGTACGCAGAGATCCCCAGCAAGATGGTCTTGCTTCCACTGCCAACCCTTACAAGAGGTCTGGAAAGGGGTGGATCCTGGCTCCTCCTAGTCTGGTTACTCAGGTGCATTGCATTGAATTGCATGCACCTGAGCAACCCTGGGCTGGCCCTGCCTTCCGAACAGGTGCTCAATCACTGCTTCAAGCCATGACTTAGCATTTCAGCTGCATGTTGCTTTTTAGTACTTAGAAAACAACAAATCATAGAAAAAATACAAGACAAAATACCAACTTCAACTGCAAGCTCCATAATGTATACAGTAAAGATCTTACACATTCACTGTGATTAAAGAGCAAAGAAAGTCAGAATCCCCATTAATTTTTCTGTTTGAGTCTCTAAGGCCTCAAAGTAAACTATCCACTTGCAGTTTTAGCTACTGGCACTTATACAGAAAATAAATAAATAAATAAAAAACCATCTAGAAGTGCCAGCCATCCAAAATCATTGGGTCAGACATCAAGCTCATACCTAACAGTTATTCCATGTCCTAGTAAGTCAATTTGCACTTGACAATGGTCACAGGATTCTGTGCAACTAAAATGTTCTTTCTTTTAAGTAAAATAAAATTGTTAAGAAGACACCAGTAATTCAGATTTACCTCACTGAAAGACTGTTGAACAGCCTTACCATTGCTTTCCACCTCCTGAAGAGCACTTCACTAAGAATGTTTTAGAATGGATAAGAACAGCTGAATAATATTTCGTGCAACTGATTCCAATGAATTTAGTCTGCACTTAGATAAGCAGAACAGTTGTTTGCCTCTTCTGGACAGAAAGCAGATAGTTTGGACGTGTCTGGGGGAAGGCAAGAGAGGGGTGGGGGAAAGCAGCCTTAAAAATAATTTTCAACTTCTCATTTCTCAGGAAACTTCAACTTTTCAACTTTTTACTCTGATTGATAGGGGGGAGAACCTCAGACTATTGTACTGTTCCTGTTATTACTAAGTACATGCTCAATTCTATTTTACTGTCTTTAAAAAGTTAATTAGACAAAAGAAACTCCCTCAAGTTTCAAATACAAATTTCATCACAGAGATTCCTCATAGTTATGTTAGGAAAGAATATTGATTTACTTCATTTCAAATGATTCATAACTGTCCTAGCAAGCTCACTGGGAATGCATGAAGCCACAAAATACTTGCGATCACCAAATTACCCACAGCAAACACACTTGTATTACCTAAGGCACACCCTATAAATATATATGTATGTGTGTGTATATATATATGTAGTCACACTGCACTGTACTCAACACAAGAAAATGCCACTGAGTTAATTAGCAATGGTTTAGAACTTCAGCATCAACAAGGTCACAGCATTTATGCTACTAACTTGAGTACTGAAGAGTTAATGGTTAAACTCTCAACGCATTACCAACCCAAATTAAAACCCAGCAGCTTGCATACAGATCAATTACATTGACCCATGACTTGTTGCACAATGAACTAGTTCACATATCAATTTGCACATCTCTTTTTGTGGCGTATTTCCTGTGTAGTCAAGAAACTAGTTAGTTCTTCTAGAGCAGTTTGAAAAAGCTAGCTAGATACTCTACATGAGTTGTTCCCCATATACACTTGGTTGAAGAACAAAATTAAAAGAAAGAACAAAAATCAAACTATATACAACTTTTCCTCACACAATGCTGACATGACTGCATCTAGAAAGACGGTATGTAATGTTTACATATTGAAAACATAAAAGATGTTCATAATGGCTTTCAACAGCTAAATACATAAATAATTTCATGTTTTATATTCATCTGCGGTTCAAAGCAACAACTATAATGTTAAGAGTTTGGTTGTTTTTTTGCTTGCAGCTTAAAAACTTGCATCACAATAATTTGAAATGTAGATAAAATTACGGTAGGCTCAAGGTCTTACCAAAAGCCATTGAGTCCTAAGAATCTGTTGTTTTAAGATACACTCAGATACATGTAAAAAATGAACTGGGCAGAATGACACTGCAAGCAAATTATAGATTTTTATGTTACTTTAAAAAACCATAGATAAGTGTTGGCAAAATTCAAGAAGGGTGCCAAGAGGAAATCAAAACAAAGAAAGGAAAAAAAGTTCATCCCTTATAGAATCTCATTCTTATTGGATAAATAACAGTTTTCTTGTTAGGTTAGGATGCATTAGTAACAACAAATACCAAATTTAAGAAATACAAAGAAAAGTACAAAGCATCATTCTGCCATCTGATGAAAAATATTTACATTAAAACAGTTCCTCCTACTGTCCATTAATATTTAGACTCACAGGAAATGATTCCAAACATCCACTAAAAATTTCTCTATTGCAGAAGCATTTGGGAGAGAGCACAAAGAACAAACTCAGCCAATGGGACGAGTTAATCTCATATCATTAATGTTCAATGTCAAGCTGCATATCACTGCTCAGACTAGTTCACATTAACACTGTCTCTGTTTTCTTAGCATTTAGTTGTTTACAACAGAAAAATACACTCAACTATTTCTTGGAAAAATCCAATGAACTGTCCTGCAAAATTCCACACACGTGGAGCTGGCATCATGATTAGACAGACTGGCAAGACAAGCCTTGAACCTTCTGGAGGGTATTAAAGGAGAGAACTCCTAGAGATCACCTGCCTCTGACATGGAACGAGTCAGCACCTTTAAATAAGTACCTCAAAGCCTCTGTGTGCTTTCAAATGTACAGCCTTCTCCCTACCCCACAACTCAATTGGACTGCACTTTTAATCACTAGTTCTTTCCCTCCACAAGTTTCTTGTTGTGCTTTAAAGAATTCCTGAAAAATTACTATTTTGGTGCAGTTTTTCATGCAGCAAATTTTTATTTCACTCAGTTTCATTCTTTAGAATGAAGGTTGGTGAATACAGGAAAGAAATGGCCCACATTGGGGGACACGTTGAGACACTCATCTACTGCAGAAAGCATTCGACACTTCTGCACCCTGGAGGAAGGCTTTTCATTTCCAGAAATATAATTTTTAAAAGTAACCAAGTAAACAACAGTGCTGTAACTGGGTGTTTTCAGGAGTATTAAAATGACCATCCTTCATGGATTTATGTCTTCTACAAAAACACAGTGAGCAACAGTTCACAAATAAAGATACTTAAGGAGGCAATCTTGTTCTATCAGTAATAACAATGATACAGCAACAAAAACACATTCCAGTTTAGAAATTAATAGCAAGTGTTGCAAATTGTGGGTTGAAGTGCACGATTTTCTCCAAGTGAAGTCAACAGCTGAATTTTGGTTTCTAGAGAAAAAACAGACGAGTAATTTTTCTTGAGGGAAAAGGGACATTTTTTCAAGAGCACTGTGAGGGTGTGAGGCAGTCATCACAAGTCATGATGAAAACACTCACAGAATCATAAAAACACAGTGAAACTGAAATGTTCTTCTCTTCTGAACAGGTAGAGGCCTTCAGCAGCACAGAAAACTGACAGAGTAGTGCAAATTGGGTGTGTTCTTCACATTTAAAAATACCAAGGCTATCATGCAGCATTTCACCTTTGAAATAAAGGCAATCCACCTGAGCTATTTACCTTGCATAATCTCTTCACATATTTGTCTTTTTTTCCTCCTTAGGCTGTGCTTAGCACATTCCTCTCACATGCCCTTTACAATTTCTTCCTGCACAAATTCCACAGTAGCCTCTTGAACCACTTTGAACCTTCCTGTAAAACACCTCACCTTTTGCAGAAAGGTGGATTATTCTCATCCTACTGCTATGCACAGTGAGCAAGCCCAGAAGAAAAGCTTTCTGTTGGTTTGGTTTACTTAGTTCTGTTTTGATTTTTAAATAACCACGGTTTCTTTATCTATACATGTATCCTTCTGATTATTTATAGACCATCTTCTTTTGCTAAGTGAAAATATCCCTTCCTACAACAAATGGAAAGAAGTTATTTCTCCACAGCATCTGTGCAGTTCTGTTCCTGTTTTCTAAATTTGAGTTTTTCATTCACCTCCCTCTCATTCTTTTTGGAAAAGCAGAAAGGAAGTCGAAAATCCCAACATTTGAATACCTAGACTTTTCATTTTCTTGTGCAGTTTGGAAAAGCAGAAAAGAAATAAACAGCCATTCTCAGATACTATGCAAACAGTCTTCAGAGGTCATCTAATCCATCTTGCTAGATATAACCAGGAGCTAAATTACCCTCCACATTTCTAACACATGCTTTGATCTCCACCTGCTCCAGATGCTGCTCCAACTGAGAAGTTTTAGCAGGTGTTAAATGGATTTTTGGTACACTTCTGCTCTCCTGCTGCAATATGGCCTCCCCTCCCACAACTCCAATACATTTCATACAAAACAGGGAACTCTTGGGTAAGCAGCTTACAGCAGAAGTATTGCAGACTCCTTTCTCTGTAACTCTAAGAAAAAGTAATTGAACAAGGCAACAAGCTAATCAGAAGAAGAAGGAAAAAAAGTCCTATATGTTCTTTTTTTTTTTTTTTTTTTTTTTTTTTTAATATATTCTTATTTCTCAGTTGGAAGCAGTAGGAGGGAACGTAAAAAGACTGCTTCATGCTCATGAGCATAGAGATTGCTGCTATATGCATTGGAAATTACTCCAACATGACGGATTTAAATCATGAATAAGGATGAATCAACAAAGGTAAATAAAACTTGATTTGTCAGCAAAACTCAAATGAAAACACTTGTTTTCAGGAAGAATGTGAAGGCCTTATCTGCAGGTACTAGCAGAACAATTCTTGCTCAAGAGTCTGTGTAAAGAGCTGACCATAACTATAGGTTTCCACAACCACAAATACAGTACTAGGAAAACCTTAATCTAGTGTTATTTCCACTTTAAAGAGGAATCTTTAAGATTCAGAGTAACATATGTTATCTGTTTCAGAACAAAGTCCCACTGGAATTCGAGAACCACGTAAGTCAAACACGAAAAAGTTTCTCAACAACCCAAGTAAGACAGAAGTCCTTCTCACATTTGGCGTGGCGAAAAGCTGCCTGTACTGTTAGTCTGATTCGGTAGCAGAAGACTGGGCTGAAAACCAAAGCTCTCACCAATCGTATCTGTCACCTAGGAAGACTGAGGTGATCCTGCAGGTACTGTGCTTTCACGTAAGACTCTATGCCAACAAAAATCAGATGGGGTTCCTACACACAGGAGAGGATAAGCTTTCCTTAAGATCACACTGTTCTCCCATACAACTTAATATCAGTTAGCAGAGGTAGCCATATCTGTTCAAAAGCTACATATTTTTTCCCACTATTAGTTGGATTGTGTTCCATCAGTTTCCAAAAATACTCTGGTTTTGCCTCTAAGTCCTGCTGCATTCATCTGAAATATCTTATCAAAATAAAAGCAGTTGTAAGTTAGTACACATTTTATGTAGAAGATCAATCAGAAACACTATGGAATAGTGTCAGTGGAAGTTTCCATAGTAGCTGCATACATAACCTGTGAAGGTTAAAATGGCTTTCTTTCCTTTTCATCCCTGTTTGAGACACTACTCCCTTTGGATAGGGATTGCCATTAAGTGGCATGGAAACAGATCTAATCTTATGCTTATTTTCCACTGGAAGATAACTTGATAGAATCAGAGAATCACCATGGTTGGAAAAGACCTCCAAGCCCATCTAGTCCACTTACCAGCAGTATTTCTTTATTAAACCACATTCCTCAGTACAACATCTAAACATGTGATGAACACCTCCAGGACGGTGACCCCACCACCTGCTGTTCCAGCGCCTGACCACTCGTTACCCCCACATTCAACACAAGCTCACTTCCTCAGAAAAAGACAGGATTTCAAGATGCAATATAAGGCAAGATGAACCACACGGTCCTCGCTGAGGCAAAACTGCCATCAGCTCAGAGACTGAACTCCAGTCACCACCAACACAACTGAGGTGGAACCACACCGACAGGGTTCCAAACACTGCAGGATGTTCCTTGCACGATGAGGCAGCGCATTTAGATTGCTTTTATTCCCATCAGAGCTTGGAACCCCTCCCAGTCAACGCTCAGCACTCAGCCTTTTGCACATCTCTGAGACAAGCGCGTTGACCACCAGCTTCCAGCGCCGTGCGGCTCTGACAAACGCCAGCCGCGGTATTCTTAGTGAGGTTGCAACTACATTCGCAAAGCAACGCAGCTGCCCACACACCTCGTGTAGTTGTTACAGTATCCAGCAGCGTTCTCACCACGACAAGTGGATGTTCGCGAGTCGGGAACACCTACTTCTCGCTAGCACAAAGCGGTCCCTTCGGCTCACGGACAGGGCGAAGAGTTTGCCTCGCACTTCCCGCCGCTGAGGCGGCACTCTGCAGACCCTCGCGCCGCACCCAGCGCTCCCCGCTCCCCCCCGCTCTGCATTCAGGCGCCCCGCGCGCGCCTCCCCCGCCCCCCCAATCCGATCCATCTGCCCGCAGGCGCGCGCACGAGGGCCGTCCCAACGGCTGCCGCTCGTGCTCCTGCGCGCGCCTCACCTGATGCAGGCGCTGCCCGGCGCGTGCGCCGCCTCTTCTCCCTCCTCCCCACCCCCTGCCTTTCCCGACTCCCTCGCGCGCGCGCGCGCTCGCGGCGGTGGCGGCGGGCAGGGCTCGGGCCCGTGCGGGAGCGCGGCGCCATCCGGGTCTCGTTTGGTCGTCCCCGGGCGAGCGGCCGCGATGCATCTCCACCAGGTGCTCACCGGCGCCGTCAACCCCGGGGACAACTGCTATTCGGTGGGCAGCGTCGAGGACGTCCCCTTCACGGTGAGGTTGGGGGGGGTGGGGAGGGCGTTTTGTAGGCCCGCTGGAGGGGCCGGAGGGGATTAACCTGCAGGGGCGGCCTGCGGGGTCGGGGCCGCGCGAGGGCGGAGGAGGGGCGGCTCGCCGTGCGGCGCTGCGGGCCGGGAGCTGCGCGCCCCCCCCTCCTGTGAGGCGGCTCGGGCGGTGCGCGGCTGGGGGGCCGCCCGCCGCTGCTGAGACACGGCTGGCTCCGCGTGGTGCTCCCTTTAAGGAGGGAAAGACAGAAGCGAAGCGGATTTCAGGAGTCTGCCAAGTTGCGTAACAAACTCGTCCGTCAGCCGCGGGCCGGTCGTTCTGTCGATGGTCAAGTCGGTTTTCCCGTCTTTAGTTTACGGTGTGCCGGGCGGATTGTAGCGAGCCATCAGCCGCAGCGCTCGGCGCGCCGCATCCCAGCAGTGCGCGCTGGCTGTGGATACATTGTCTCGCTAGATTGCCTGCTAACGTTCGCAAGATATTAACTACAAACAGGATAGATGATGCAGAGCGCCATTTCTTGCTCAAGACAACCACCAGCTGACTTGTCCAGCATTTAAAGCCTGCTTCGGGTTAACACACAGGTCTAATTTTGGTATAGAGTGCTGAAATTCATAAGGAATAAGAGGTGCCATCTTTCTCTTTCTTTCCTTGTCTTGCTGCTGTGCAGCCATGCTGATATTAGAGGGCCTCTCTTGGTATTTACACAATAACATAGCCATACATGTCATATATATAAACATATGTCATATATGAGCGTGTTTCCTTTGGCTCTAAATCTGAAAAGTCTGCACTATAAAAGTCAACTTTGTGCTATTTCTCGTGATAATATTATCATCAAACATGATGAAACAACAACATAAATTACAGCTCATGTAACACTTTTACAAGAACAATTTGTTTGGGTTCTTTTTTTGTTTGTTTGTGGGTTGTTTGGTTTTTGTTGTTGTTTTTTGTAGTCATTGTATTTTGTTATTCCATTAAAAAAAAAAAAAAAGAATCATGTAGTAGCATGTTTTAACTGTAGAGATGCATATAACAGACCTCACTTGCTCATCTGGCTGCTGTGTCTGAGAAGGAACTGTTACAGAAGGAACTACAGGGATGGGCGTGACATTGAATGCACTTCCTGAACATCCACAGCTATAACTTTTCTCTTTGCTTTTTCTCCCTTCTGTTTTTGATGTAGGCTTTTAAATTCCAGGCCAGCTTAGCTGGAGCTCAGATGATACATTCCACCTAATAAGTGTACTTGTTTAGGGCTTTAGGTGAATGGCATCCAGTTATTCTGAGCATAAGAAAGGAAAAATAAAAAATTTTGCTATTAAACTTTTTAAAACTTAATTTGCTAAAAAGAAACAGGTCGTAGTGACTCCATAAAGTGAAACAAATCCAAAGAAATAGGTGCTGGGACCACGCAGCTAGTAGTTTTTTTGTTGTTTATGTTTTAGTGTTAAATGACAGCTTTCTGTTTGTCATTCTGGTATAATTCAACATGCTTTCCAACCTGCTGTGAGCAGGGCTTCTTGTCCTCCTTTCAGCAGTTACCACTAACCGTGTTTCACAAAGGAGCATGCAGAAGTTACAGGTGGTCAGAGCTGATTGCTGTGCAAAGGAGTCTTTCAACACACACACCCCAACTAACCAGAAAAGGTATTCATTGTCTGCACCTTGTGGAGTAACTTGCAGCCAGTATGTTTTTCAAAGATTGTAAACTACCTCCATTTTTCAAACCCTGTTTGGTTTCACTCAGCTTAGCACAGTGTCCTACTGTATCAGAGCCTAAGCCTGGTACTCCTGCATTCAATTAGAGCTTTGACATTGCTCATTTCAATGGGCTCAGATCTCAAGCAAACATTGGCAGACCACAGCTTATTAGCTGCTTGTGGATCCTGCAAGTCATCTTGGCGTTCTGGCAGTTTTGCAAATCCATTTAATTTTAAAGTTACCAGTGACATTGGAAATGGAGGTTGGCAGGTATGTGGGTGGTTTTGCTGCACTGGTTTCATTCAGTGACAGCTTACAACTGTTTATCTAAGGCCTCTGCATTGTGATCCATCACAGTATCTCAGCATTTTTTTCCCCATCTTTCCTTTTTTGCTTGGCTTACCAGTTTTCCATTCCTTCCATCAGGCTGTGCAGATGATTAGCCTATTGCCTTGAATTCTATGGCCACTCTTCTTCTGGCAGGAGAGATCTGTGCTGACACAAACAGCTGAGTCCTTCAGAAGGAACTACTGTTAAATGTTATAACTATTATGGCGCTTTCCTATTCTTTGTTGGTGTAGTGGGGCTACCAGTGAAGCACCTTTAAGGAATGAAAGAAGAATTTAAAAAGAGGATTTGACTGAAACATGTTCTGTTCTGGTGTAAGCATGATAATATATTGAGATAATTAGAAATAAAATAGAAATAAAAGTAATCAAATGGGAAGCTTGTACTTAGACAATACAAGGTGATTATGTAGAAATACCTTTCAGTACAGGAAAATATATGGATCTCTTCTGTTTTGAAAAATGTGGACAGTGTAAACGTGAGAAAGTGAACACATTTTCAAATGAGGATGTGCCTTTCCTTCAAAGTGCTGATACTGCTGGTACTGCTGAAGTTTTATGGCAAATACGCTTCTAAAGAACTTCAAGAAACAAGAGACTTTCTCAAAATAAATACTGACACTAAAAAAATGACCTCAGAACCAAAAGTGCTTCCTCAAAGAACCCGGAGCTGCAGGCTGATACCTGCAGGGAAAGTGCTCTGGCTGAGGTCTTCCATGGACTGACGTAGGACACTTAGGTGCTGTGCCACATGTAGGCAAAGAGGAGAAACAGAAGAAAGAATAGTAAGATTTCACTTAGGAAACAGATCTCTATGTCTTGATGATTCCTTGAGAAAAAGAAAAGAACCTTCTGTAGAACAACACCCTTTTGCTTATTAACCAACTTTTTTAGTTAATTTCATAAAAATGGTAAATGCTAAAATTAACCAGCAAAATGTTCTTTTGTTGCAATGATAACAGCTGGGGAGAGGGGACTGGAGAGGGGAAACTAAAACGTTTTAAAATACAACCTAGTATATTCTCTTCCTTCACAGAGCAAACAGACATACACAAGCATTAACACTTTTTCTGGTTTGTCCATTATCAACTGTACACACACAGGCATACATATTTAACAACAGTAAGCATAACTGAAGTTGAGAAGTGTTTTCCCTTCCCTGTGTTATTTCTGAGGCTTGAATCTGTACCTCTTTCAAGTCAAATTATCAATACCAACAATGAAAAAAAAATAGGGTATTTCCATAGTTTAAGATCTTATTTTAAGTGGACCAATGCCTTTTCTTTCTTAATGTATCAAACAACATTTTAAATCTTGTCCCTTAGTTTGCTGGTATTAGTAATTAGAAGGCAGACTGAGGGACAAAAAACTGAAAATGAATCTCTGTCGTGTTAATTGCTTACCCTTTGAAGTAGGTGAATAAAATATTGGAACTCCAGGACCTGCTTTTGTTCTCCTGTCTTTCTGTGGGCATTCACAGCACAGTCTCCATCTTCTTCACCCTACTTGTGAATGTTTGCTGAGCTATCCAGCTTTCCACACCACTCATGGAGTTTGTTTTGCAACAAAATCCAATATGAGAAGTTGAGCAACAATAAAGCAGGAAGATTTTCTGTTCAGTGCCAGAAGTTACTTCAGTATCTCAAGTCTCTCTCACTCCCACTTTCTGGAAATAATTGTATTCAATTTCTGTAATAATTTGTTCCCTTCCAGCCAGGGTGTAATAATGCATGGCCTAGTCACAAAGGAGCTTAAGGTATTTTCTTACACAGACAATCTCCCTCTAACCACCTTTTAGTAGTTGGTTCCCCCCTCCTCCCTGCTTGCAGTATACTGATACCTCAGTATCAGTTCCTCGGAGCTTCCCAGAACAACAGCTGTAGGTTTGAGGACTCAGAAAGACAACCTGCATTACCTCATTTTTGTGCCATGGCCTTGGAAATCTTTCAGTCTAGGCTTTGTGTACCCAGTTCTAATTTTCACATGCAACTACACAGTCGCAGGACTACTCTGGACATTTAATTGCTGCATCTACAGGTAAAATGTGTATTCTCATGTTCAGGTAGGTATTTAGTAAGGGGACCACATTATATAAGTCCATATCAAAAGCTTGTATTTAGAGCAGTGACAATAGTACTCACAAAACCAGGTGTTTGCAAGCAGTGCAGTTACTGACCTGAACTATCTTCAGATTGTAAAATCCATAAACATACTTTCAGTTAATGACTGTGCTGGTAGACGTCCTGTGGAGTGGTAAATTGTAGATGCATTTTAAAAAAAAAAAGAGGAACCTGGAATTATCATTTCATTAATAGTTTCTTTCCAAGGACATGCACAAACACTTACTTTAAATATTGTGGTAGCAGAAAGGTCATTTACAGAAACAATGATTTTCTGGACTTCAGAAAAACTAATAGTAAAATATTTTATCACAGTTCCACTTCTCAAGTTGTGACATTTTTCTTTGTACATTTGCCAGTTCTCGAGCTGGGAGACATAATAATTCTCAGATGAAATCCCACAATCCTTTCCCTTAGAAACAACCATTCAGAATTCCACAAGTCCGAGGAGCCACGTGTTGAGATTCTTTAGCAGGCCCAACTGTTAGACAGCTGGAGGAGCAAATTTTTTCAGAGTTCTCACTGAAAAAAAAAAGTAAAAACTAAATCTTTTTCGTACTGCAAGCAACACAAGGTTTGAGGGAATGTTAGCACAAGAAAAAGTTTAAAGGTCTGTAAATCAGACACAAATTAACATGAGGTAGATTAAAAATTTCTACAGTCTGAGTACCTGCTTTTTCTATTTATGTTGCTGTTCCCTTCCTGCCTTTGCAGTGACTGTGCTTTCATTAAATTCAGCCTTTTTTCTTCGTATCTTCACTGTTCCTTCCCAGGAAGATCAGAAGTAAACATGAGACTGAGATCTTGTAGACTTGTCTAGTTCCAGTGGTTTTCCTACACCATTACCACACAGTGACCAGCAACAGGCATTAATCTTGGACACCTATAGAAATACTCATCTAGATAGCCTTTAAAATGGCTGACCTCAAAAGTGAGGGTAGGACTCAGTAATCTAGAAATTATAGTGAGAAAAGCAAGAGGCAAGTTAAACTGACAAAGTGATTTTATGTCATCTGGCACTGACTGCTGAGAGCAGGCACATTCCTGCTTAATTCAACTGCTGTAAAATGTGTTCTGCTGTATTAAAATCAGTGGAAAACTTCCTTTAAGGAAAGAAGCCTCCTACTATGACTTTTATTTACTTTAAAACAGCTTGTTAGTAGATTTATGAAAGAAAGGGATTTCTGTGCTTGAATGTGGGACTTCAGTACAACAGATCATCTGTGATTATGGGGCTTAGAGTATTCCAGTGCACAGGAGCAGGTGAAAGGTTGGCAGACATACGTGTTTATTCTGCCAAAAACAAGTGCTGCAAGCTATCACTATACTATAAATTATTCTTGCATTTATACTGCAGTTTGTCTAAGAGATACTATGAGATACTGTGTTTATCTATGAGATACAACTTACCCAGGACAAATCTTTGCTTTGCAGTATCGTAACAAGCATTATTTTAAAACCCAGAGAAGTGCAGAAATGGGATCCTTGTGGAAAAGCGACATTTGATGTTCTTTTTAAAAGGGGTGGAACGGTGACAGCAGGATGAACTTCTACTTAAATTCAATATGATTTTTTTTAAGTGAAAGAACACACAGACTTGAAGTTTTAGAGTAAGTTTTCTTACTGCTTCTTTTTACCGGGATTTAAAGATTTAAACCTGGGAAAATTCAAGGTGCACTTTCCTATTTCATTTTGAAATCAGCTCTGTCTCACTGCTTCTGCCTCTGGAGCTTTATAACACCAAAAAAAAAAAAAAAAAAAAAAAAAAAGGAAAATATCCCATGTAATTTTAAAATTCAAGAAGAGTACAATTGTTCCTGTTTTAAATAGGCTTTCACTGAAATTCAGGAGCAGCAGCATTACATGACAGAAACATCTTAGGCTCTGCTTTCTTTTTCTGGCAGGAAAGTCTAACGTGGAAATTAGCAACGTGGTCACTGCAGACAAACAGAATTTTCCTCCATTTCCCAAAATGCTGGAGAGAAGATTAAAAATATACATATCTTCTCATCATGGAGAACTTTTTTTCCTGACAGTAGAATAAACATTCCTAGTATAATACCATCAGCATCTGATATTTGACATTTTTTATCACTGCACATTATACTCCTCTATCCAACAAATGCAAAAGCATAGAACTCTAAAGCAAAAGACAGTACTACTGTATTGCACACTTAGTGCATAGAGCAGTCAAACCTCAATACATTCACATCTGCTTATAGAAGGACATAACCATCCCAGCTGTAAATTCTTCAGATATTGGCATTGGCTGCTCAAATTCCTTTTCCCTCCTGATAATCGTTCCTAGTCTGAAAGGCAGAGTAACTCCTAGGAGTTGATTTGTACTTCTTGATTATCCTGCTCTTGCTACCAAGTTGATGAGGAATGAACTCTCTACATAGCAACATAAGATCCATTACTTGTTTAAACTGAGATTTTTACGTTTTTCAAAACATAATTCTAATAATGATTTAGTTGACTTTTTTAATGATTTAGTTGCTTGCGCGTTTGTTTCTTAATAAATTTTAATTTGTATTCCTTTTAAAAATCATTTCAGGCATACGGTTCTGGTTGTGACATTGTTATTCTGGCAAATGACTTTGAATGTGTACAAATTATTCCTGGTGCTAAACATGGAAACATTCAGGTCAGTTGTGTGGAGTGCTCCCAGCGACAAGGCAGGGTAAGGATTGGGTTTTTTATTTTTTGTTTTTACATAGGCCTAAAGAAAAAGGATACTGAAACAATTCAACACAAAACATTAACGTGATTACTGAGTTAATTAAATGACAAAGATTTTTACTGATCTGTGGTTTTCAGCGCCATTCAGAGGATTGCTTTAGTACAGTCCATTTTTGAAAATTTTAGGTTGTGGTGCAGGGAGAAGGCAGGAGTTACATTTTAACAATGGATTTTATGCCTTTCCACCATATGCAGTAACAAACCTCTCAAAATGTGGAAAGATGTATTAGTTGCAGTATGGCAGTGGTATAAAATTTCCTGCTTCTGTGATTCCAGTAATTTTCTGCTTGCATATAGTAAAACATGGCAGGGATAAATAATTTATGTAAACATAAATAAATTAAAGGTTCTTTGTTTTTTCAGAAAAGCTCAGGCACGTTTACAGTGTTTCAAAGTGCTGCAATATGAGCTGTCATAACTGTGTGGCCCTTGACTGGCTATGTGGCTTTATTTTAAATCCCCACTTAATGCTGAACAGACAGTCTAGATTGCCATGAAAAAAAACCAAAACCTTTCTATGAAGTATTGCAGAGCACTGAGCACAAATTTTGCTTATCAGTTCTGTTTGCCTACCACTGTTACCAATTCAGGCAAATTTTAGCTGTAGAGGCCCCCGCACTTCAGCCATGCAGGCCCAGTGGGAAGAGAGATTCCATCTTGCACAGGTGGCTTCTGCAAGACCACTGTGAACCTCTGCAGGGTTCTGCATTCAGGACTCTGAACTCAAAGTCCATTCTTTTTTGGTTTGGTGTTTATTTTAATTTTCTCCCCACCGTGTGAAGAGGAAGTAAGATTTCATAATGTGGTGAAACTCTTATTTCACTTCTGTGTCGAAGAGAATGGGAGGAACTTTAAACAGTTGTTTTAAAAATCTTTTATACAAGAAAACAGTTAAATGATTGTCAAAAGTACTTACAAGCATTTGAGTATTGGGAATATTACTAGATAAATTCCTGATAAAGGCCATCTTGTACATGGAGGGTTTCTGTAAAACAAGTAGATGAAGGAAATTGAGTAGTACAAGAACTTCAGTTTTTCCATTACTATTTATCTTCCCTGACAATGTAAATTAACTATTCAAAATGGAATCCAATTTCTTCCCCTTTTCTAGTAATTATTATTTAGTGGTACAAAATGGAACATGGGGTCACACTGAGACCCAGACACTAATAATAAATTCATTAGTTAGTTGTAAAGTAGGGAAAACGAGCAGAAGTAGTAAGATATCGGCTTTCCCTTACGCATTAACAATAGTTGCCTTAGAAGTATGTATTAGATCTGATTGACAGTGTTCATCCCACTGAATGAAATATCTTCCATACTTACAGTTAAAATCTTAAAGATGGGCTAGTTCAAAGGTATGCATTTCTGATCTTCCTATAGAAAGTATTTGTATAGTACTCTGAATAACATTTGTTTTCATTTTACTTGCTGAATATCTGTACATTGCAGTAGTACTGTGGACATTCTTTAGATTCTTTCAAAGATTTTGGAGCAGTTAGGCTTCTCTCCTAACCTTATATCTTGAATCTTTGGGGTTTTTTTTCCAGATTGCAGCATCATATGGAAATGCTGTTTGCATTTTTGAACCACTTGGTGTAAATTCTCATAAAAGAAACAGTGTAAGTATATATTTTATGATTGTAATTCATTTTAGGTTCTGAAGGAAAAGTATGTCTGTCAGTTATTAAATTGGCACCCAAAAGACTACTGGATACACATTTCACAGCATCCATAGTAATGGATAATAATAATAAAAGATAAAATAATAATGGATGAGAAGGATCTTCCACTGTACAAACAGAGCTGGGGATTGCAATGTTCTCAAGTTCACACCGAGATTTGATGCAAGAGTGACATAGCAGTCAGCTCATATTTCTTTAAATTGACATGCCAGGTCTGTAATACAGAAATAGGCCTTGGACTTGTGTATCCACACTAGTTTAAACAGCACAGTCATGGCCAAACGTCGTGTTGATTGTGTTCACAAGCGGGTTTTGTGATCTGTTGCATTTGTGCTGCCATTCCTTATGTTGTTACAAATGTGTGATGCAACCAGCTTATAGCAATCTACAGATTCATTTCTATCTGATGCGACTCTGATGTGTTTAATTTTTATTAAACAATTGAAATTATTCAAGCTGGACTACAGAGTCTGCCACTGGGTCCTGACTTCGTTTGTAACAACTTAGTGAGAAATAAATACAAACGCCATTGCCGCTGATGTTAAAATTAATTTTTACTCTTCTTTAAACTGCAGCAGCTGAAGTGTCAGTGGCTTAAAACGGGGCAGTTTTTTCTCAGTTCTATGACTTACAACTTAGCCTGGGATCCTCAAGGTAATGTGAAATTTGTGATGCATTTGTTTGATGTTTATAGTTAGAAAACTTGAACATAAATTATTTTTATTGAAATGAAGTGGGAGCATGAATACAGACATTTTAGATGATCCATTCTTGGCAGCGTAGCATCGGATAAAATGCATTTGTGAAGATGCAATGCCAAGTATTTTGAGTGCTTTATGTAAGATTTTAGTTTGGGAATCATGGTGTTAAGTTGATAACTGCCTTAAATTACTACTAATAATCATTTAAATATATTGCTGACTTATAATAAAACTCTACCAAGAGAGAGATATTGGTAAGATATCTAACAGTGTGCATTATCTGAGACATTAATGGCTCAGCATCTTCAGAGGTCATTATTAAAAACTATTTGTCATTCAAAGTGATCTTAAAAACATCAAAACCCTAAAAGTTTTTCTCGAAAGGCATTATAAATTCAAAATGTTTTGATAAAAACAGATGTATAGTATGATTGAATACTCTTTCATATTTAAAATGGACTTTATAAAGTTGAATGTTCAACCTGTTTTTAATTATTTTCATCAAAATATGATGACAGACATTAAACATCATTATGCATGTATCAGTTTGGTTTCACGTCTTCAACATTACTCACATTCAGGTAACAGGCTGCTGACAGCAACTGACTATTTGCAACTGTGGGCTCCACCATCTAGTGACATTCTAGAAGAAGATGAAGATGATCCTGATAATCAGATGAAAGATGATAAAGTTCTCCCAGTTCTGAATGACTGGAAATGTGTCTGGCAGTGCAAGTGAGTGAGACAGTTCTCATTTCAAGACAGATTGTGATGCCAACTCATATATCAACCCTATCTTCTCTCCAAAAGTGTATTTTAAAATATCTTTTAAATAAGCTTAAACTATCATAAAATTCAAACACTGGAAGTTACTCCAAAAAAAAAAAAAAACTCATTTTTTCAGGTGACCTTCAGTCACCCAGTAACATATCAAAGGCTTAACTATAGCCCTGGCAATGTGTATAAATTGTCCCTGTCTTCTCATCCTTTGAAAGTAGTGCTGAGATATTGGATGTGACAGAGGAGCAGCAGCAAGCAGACATACAATGCTGATCAAGATGAGAGCTGTTTGATGCCTTCCTATCATTTGTCTTGGCCTCTGGGAGTAGAAAAGCAAGTGGAACAAACTTCACTTCCATGATCTCATTAGATCTAGCCTAGGCTTACCATATTTAAAACTACTGATTTTTTAATGTGCTGTTTTTCTCTAAAGAAAACTATATGAAAATACTAAATACTATGTTTTTCTTGTAGCAAACACTTCTTACGCTTCTGCCATATCTAAAGTATGCTTAAAACAACTATAAAATACAAATATAGTTTAATTAAATAATGACATTAACATTGAATTAACTAAATATACTGGGAGTAATACTGTACAATAAATAGACTTTACTTACATTTTAAAACTTTACTCTTGTGTTCTTTAGGACTGCAGTATCAGTACATTTGATGGCCTGGTCTCCTGATGGTGAATACTTTGCAACAGCTGGGAAGGTAAGGATAACAAAAACAACAAACAAGATAAGCTCTTCAGTTGTGTTCCTTTTTATGACGGAAGAAAATAACTAATATAGAATGGTCCTACAACCATGTATTCTACTGTAGTCTGAGCTAAGTAAGCATCTTCTGTATAATGCTCTATTTTCATGTAATTCCATGAATTTCAACAACAAGAAATTTGATTTAGCTGTTTACTGTTACTGAATACTTCAGAATTGTCCTGAAAATACAGTGACAGTAATACAGACTCAGTTATATTTTAGATAAAGTATACTTAGATGAACTTTCAGATATGCGTAAACAATTTTTTCATCCTCTATTTGAAATAATTAAGATAAATTTTAGATCGTGAAAAACATACGCATTTAAGCAAGTGTAACGTGCATATCAGTGTACAAACAGAACGATTTTCTGTTTGCAGTGAAGTCTGGGTTTGCTATCAGTTCTTAACTTCTAATTCCATTCGTCATATTTTTTGTCAAATTGCTATTCAAACTAAGTTTTCAACTAATAATTCTCTTTAATGTTACCCTCTCATTTGAGTTCTGAGAGTCTGGATAGTTGGGCATTTATTGCTTGTGCTAATGTTGGTCAAACGATATAGGAATTTTAGAAACCGTTATCTTCTTAGACTTATTAAAGAGGACAAGGAATCGCAAGCTGTCATTACTTTATGACTAAAGATCTAATAACGACACCTCAAAAATACTACATTTAAAGTCATTGTAGTTAGAAAAATACCAAAACTTTTGCTTTGTTCCATGCTTCTGTTTTCCATGAATTTAGTTTCATACAGTTAAGAATTTGGCTAAGAGTGTGAGGCAGATGGTTCCAGTAGTTATTTCCTGTTTGTAGGACAGATCCATCTTAGTTCCTTCACAATTTCATCATAATTTTAACAGTGCTGTCTCTCAACCTTTCTTCTTGCAGAGTCTGGTCAGATACTGCCTTTTACATAGAATCATAGAATCATAGAATCACCAAGGTTGGAAAAGACCTAAGAGATCATCCAGTCCAACCGTTCACCTATTCCCAATAGCTCCCACTAAACCATGTCCCTCAGCACAACATCCAGCCTTTCCTTGAACACCCCCAGGCTCGGTGACTCCACCACCTCCCTTGGCAGTCCATTCCAGTGCCTGACCACCCTTTCTGAAAAGTAATACTTCCTCATGTCCAGCCTGAATCTCCCCTGCCGTAGCTTGAAGCCATTCCCTCTGGTCCTATCACTAATGACACGAGAGAAGAGGCCAACCCCCAGCTCACTACAACCTCCCTTCAGGAAGTTATAGAGAGCAATGAGGTCTCCCCTGAGCCTCCTCTTCTCCAGGCTGAACATTCCCAGCTCTTTCAGCCTCTCCTCATATGGCCTGTGTTCCAGACCCCTCACCAGCTTTGTTGCCCTCCTCTGAACACGTTCCAGGGCCTCAATATCTTTCTTGCAGTGAGGGGCCCAAAACTGGACACAGTACTCGAGGTGCGGCCTCACGAGTGCTGAGTATAGGGGAACAGTCACCTCTCTGCTCCTGCTTGCAACACTGTTTTTGATGCAAGCCAGGATGCCATTGGCCTTCTTGGCCACCTGGGCACACTGTCGGCTCATGTTCAGCCGAGCATCAATCAATACCCCCAGGTCTGTTTCCTCTACGCAGTCCTCCAGCCACACCGCCCCAAGCCTGTAGCGTCGCTTGGGGTTGTTGTAGCCGAAGTGCAGGACCCGGCATTTGGCCTTGTTGAAACTCATCCCATTGGCTTCAGCCCAGCTCTCCAGCCTGTCCAGATCCCTCTGTAGGGCCTCGCTACCCCCAGGCAGATCCACGCTTCCAGCCAATTTGGTGTCATCTGCGAATTTACTGAGGGTGCACTCGATGCCCTCATCGAGGTCATCAATAAAGATATTGAAGAGGGCATGTTTGACAGGAAATAAATAAGAGCTCCCAGAGATTTGTAATTTATTTGTTTATTGTGCATCTACACTCCTTTTCCAGTGCTGAAATCCAAGGATGTATTGCACAAATATATACAGTGTATTGTGGTCATCCTAGCAATGTTGCCTTAGTTCACATCAGTGCAGGCACACTCCAGTCCCACTTAACAGCATTTGGAGTATTGCTGTGTCAGCAATTCACCTCTGTTTCACTTAACCAGATCAGTAGTACCCAGCCATTCAAATAGGAAAGGTAGCACATGTTCTGCTGGTGGAGGGAAGGGTTGTACTATGCAGCCATTCGTCATTCATGGGCCTATTGGCAGCAGATACAGTGCTTCCCACAAAATTCAGGCTTCCTGTGCATGGGAACCCCCAGGGACTTAAAGCACAAATTTTCCTAAGGGAGAAATTGACTGGTAATAAGTTTAATATTGAGCTAGGAGTGGCAGCCTGTTTCTGGCTTTCATTTTTGCAGAGGAATGGATGTGGGATTGAAGCACACATATATGATATGCAGAAAATGCAAAGAGAACCAAGAGGAATGTAGGGGGACAAACGGACTGCAAGAAAAATTACTTCTGGGAGTGGTGTGTTCCTAGCGGAATATTTATTCAGTCCTGCAACTCATTTCAGGATTACTATCAGTGAAATTTCTGGTCCCAGGAATGGGCTGTCTGCAAAACTGCAAATAGTTCCGGGGCATAGATTGAGTATTCGTGAAAGGTACTGAACAGCAGTCTTGTATACCATTTTAGTATATTCTTTTTCTGACTTTTTTCACTTGTAGCTAGCTAATCCCATGTTATTTTGCTGCTTTACCTAGGATGATTGCCTCTTAAAGGTTTGGTATCCTATAACTGGTTGGAAGTCATCTCTTCTGCCCCAAGAGAATGAAGAGAAGAAGAAATGCTCAGGGGTTGTCAACTTCTCATTTGCCTATTTAGCTCATCCTCGAGCAGTGACAGGATTTTCATGGCGTAATATTAGCAAGTACATGCCCAGGTTTGAAAGATTTAATTTTTAAGACAAGCAACAAACCAGCAAGCAAATATTTGACCAAACTGTTACATTTTTTTGTATTGTTTTGTTTTTTTAACACACTGCTTAAAGTTTGGCCATGAGAACATGGTTCAATTTCACTGCTTATGCTTTGAAGAAATTGAACATATCCAGCATATACAAAGACATCCGTTCCTTATTACAACAATTATAGTCATGTTAATAGGAGAGATTTATTCTAAAATATGGTCTGAGCTTCTCAAGTTCTGCCAGACATTGTGACATTGGAAATAAAACTTTTTCTTTAAACAGTTAGCACTGAGTAAGATTTTTTCTGAACCCTGTTGTATATGCTGCTGTTTAATTCATTGTTTGATTCACTTTTCAGGATTTAGTAAAAATGTATGTATTCTTCACATTATCCAGCAAAAAAATAACTTCGACAGTTCCATAACTGCAGTTTTATAATAACTGTTGCATTTATCAAATAATAACCACCCCATGTTCACATGCACTTTTGCTAATAATATATGAGTTTATCTGTCAGCATGTTGAAAATCCCTACTGTTATAAAACCTTTAGTTTTATAACATACAAACCTTTGTAATATATAAACCTTTAGTTTAGAGGGAGAGGTAGGAATTTGGAGGAAGTAGCAATGACTGCTAAATATTTGTGTATTCTTCTGATTTTTGTTGTGTCTTTAATCACAATTTACCTATGTTGAGTAATATTTTTGATATGCTTCTCTTTAGGGGTTTAGTCTGCAATGTGTTACTCACATCATGTCTCGATGGCATCTGTCGACTGTGGGCAGAGACACTGTTACCAGAAGATACTCTTCTGGGTGAGCAGATATGTGAAACTAGCACTTCCAGCATTAGCAGCACCATTTCTCAATCTGGAAAGCACAAAGACAGAATACAGCATGCACTAGAGGTACAATACTTGTCAATTTTGTATTTCAGAATTGTTAAAACTTGTAAACATTTATTAGAAAATTTAAACTCCGCAGAACTCTAAGACTGTGTATTATTTAATTCTTGCAAGTGTAGCAGAATAGTCTGCATTATTTATAGATGTATATTATTAATCACTGAAGAAATAAGGTTCTGTTCTGCACCTAAACTACATGTTCTTAAATTTCAGTCTACTTTTTCCATAGCTAACTGAAAGTATTGAGGAGAGAGCATGACTAATATGGAATAGTAAGACAGTTTCATTTTGACTGCGTCTGAAAGTCTGTAGATAAAAAAAAACAGTAGAAGCAGTAAATACACTTTACTTTAGGCATCTGAGTAGATAATTGCATTTCCAGAATTATAAAAATGTGAGGCTCTAAGTTTCAGTAGCAGTCACATGCAGTATATTATGTTTACAGGAAAAGAAAACCTGTCAGTGTGAAAACAAAACCAAACAAAAACACCACTCATTTGTAGAATATAACAATCAGGTGAAGTTCTTACTTCTTACATATCATGACTGACAATACCCAGAGAGGGTGGAACCAGCTATGTTTCAGGCTATTGAATAAGCTGCAGTCTCCATGTACTCTCACTAATTTTTAGTTGCATAAAAGTAATTCATTATAAAATTGCTTTATAACTGTTTCTGCTTTTAGACTGTAGTAATCTTTTTCATGATTGTTACACAAAATAGTTGGATTTTTTTTTGTCTTTGAAGCATGTAAGGACCTTTCTGGAGACTGCTAAAAGAACTCCATCTTCAGTCAGAACTGATACACATGAGCTTGATTAATCTCCTTTGAAATGAACTTCAAGTAATCTTTTTGAAATTAGTCTTCACTTCTTAGGGAGAAGGAAATTTTAAAGCTTTACGTTTTACATAAATATTTATATCTTAAATTTTTTATTGTTTCTTAAATTGTTTTTTCTAACTGTACCAGACAATTCACCACTTGAAAAATATGAGGAAAGGACAAAGGAGGTCTTCCGTTCTTGTTACCCACACAGATGTGTTGCCAGATCAGCAGGGTACTCATGAAGTTCAGCGTCACATTTCACATCACGCAAATGCACTCGGTCACTTCCACATAGCAGCAAGCATCAACCCTAATACAGGTAAAATGCAACCATTTATCAAATTGTTAATAGTAGATTTGAACAAAATGGAAAAAATGAACAGAGGGGTCTGAGGTCCGTGTTCTTTGTTATGCATCTTTGAATACAAGGTATTCATTCATAGGGAGAATATTATTTCATAACTTTTTTTTTGCATAGAATTATGTAAACAAATTGGTCTGAATATTTTAATTACTTATTAATTTTTTCCTAAAAAAATCAGACGGACAGAATGGTTGTGGTTGAAAGAGACGTCTGGAGATAATCTTGTCCAATGCCTCTGCTTAAGCAGGGTCATCTACAGCCAGTTGCCCAAAACTTTCAGCATTCTTAAAATCCAAATTAAATTTATTTTTGCATATCAGAAGTAAAAGAAATTTCACAATCTAAATTTCAAGCCTGCTTCATGCTTGATTGTTGGATTTAGGGAAGCAACAGTATATGAATGAAGTATTTTAACTACAGAATATACAGAATGAAGAAAAGTTGTACAATATTTTTTTTTAAGGATAAAACCACTTTGTTTTTTGTAGAAGAAAAAGATTAAAGATACTACTTTACCTAAAGTCCGTAGGTGAAGTGACAACACTGCAACTTATGAAACAATTGAGCAATTAGAGCTAGTAAATACCATTTACTGTTCTCATCACAATTTATTAGTTCATTAATGTTAAACTGTATTTTTATTGTTTTTAATTCATATGTAGGAACATGACCTGAATCTTACTTTTCCTAAACTTAGAGGCAAAATTATGTTCTACCAAGAATGAATTAAATGTTCAATCAAGAAATCTGTTTATAATATAAGTATATATACATTTATATAGATTTAAGATACAGCTTTTTGATTTATTTACAACAATCCACAGATATTCCATCTGTTTTGGCTGGAACAGCTTTTAATACAGATGAAGGCAATGGAGGTTTCGTCGTTCACTGGTTGAATAATAAGGAATTTAATTTTACATCATCTATTGAAGTATTTATGCAGCATCTAAGAAAACTTTCTGAGCAACAACTAGAAGAAGATTTTGATAATGTTGAGGTTGAAGAGCAAGAAGAAATAGAAGAAAAAGAGAGAGGTTTGCGCATGAAATTGGATCACGGTTAGTAGCCTTGAGACCTATAGCACAAGAATAATTTTGAAACACATTTATTTAGTGCAGTAATTGATGCAAATATTTAGCACGAGAATCAGAAGTTATATTTTGTTATTAACCTAAAATAAATAGATAGAGATACAATTTTGCCTCCTCAAATAATCAGGTGGCATGAAAAACTTAATGATATATCCCCTATTGGAAGACAATAATGATTTATTCAGTGAAAAAAAAAGGTTGCTTTGTTTTTCATATCTGTTTTGGAAATGCTTTATAGTTAGGAAATAAAGACTAAGACTTGCTCTTGACTTACCATACAGTCTGATTGTCAGTAATGAATAATGATTTGATGGCAAGCTTTAAGGAGGGTTGGACATTGTTCCACTTGAATGAAACTGCACTCGATCCAGTGTAAGCTTTGCATCTTACACCTTACAGCATCCAGTGATCCCAGTTGTAGCTGTTCACAAAGGAACAGAGGGACATATTGTGAAATTAATTTTTGAAAACATGTCCTGCTGGAAAGACTTCACATTGCTGAGAGAATGTCACTTTTCCAGGAAATGTATTCCTTCAATTTTATTAAAGATTACAAACCCCATTTAATTTAAAATTCCAAAAATTTATTTTCCCTTGTTTCCTCACAGTTAAGAATAACGAATTATCTAACTAATAATGTACTAATAAAAACCTTTCTGCCTAAACAAGTAACAGTTAATACTGAGGGTAAACTAGTAATGAAATATTGTCATTTATAATTCTTAGGTTCTTAAAATCTAGGTTAGTGCAATTTATTTTGTCATAATTCTGACTGCACATGCTACTTCATCAATGATCATATACCACATAGTTCATGATAACATTTTAAACAGAAATAAATATACTAAACCAGCATTAATACTACATATCTGTTTTTATGTAATTGAACAGAATAATCGTAGTCAGGATAAGATTCTAAGTATCTCAATTTTGATGACTGTATTCATTATTACTAATTAGGAGCAATAAAAGGAGAGTTCTACAGACAGATATTTCTACCCTCAGTTTGCATGAATATTCTTATGAGGTAGTGCTGTCAACAGATTTTAAAATGTTTTCTTGTTTGGAATAGAAACAATGGTAGGAAAATATTTGAAATGGATAAAACACATTTCTGTTGCAGACTTGTCTATAGATAGAGAATCAGAGACAGGGACTGGTACAGGCTCTTCAGAGCATGAAGATGGAGAACGAGAGGGAAGCCCCAAAACATCTCTAGGAGGAAGCCTGCGGATGCCTCTTCCAACAGTTTTGTTAGATCGGAAAATTGAGTTGCTGCTGACTGAATGGAACAGAAATCCAGATATGCTTTTTACCATTCATCCTGTCGATGGCACCTTTCTGCTATGGCACGTGAAGTATTTAGATGAATACACGCCAGGCATCTTTCGCCAAGTTCAGGTGTTGTATATTTGAAATTGGTTTATTACTTATGATCCTAATGAAGTCATTGTGTTCCTGCTATTTAAATCTGGTCATCAGAATGAACTTACTTATAAGCATTTCCTGTGACATCTAACATGTATTTGGACTTGCACTGTGTTGTTATATTCTAATTTTTATTTTTTTTTTTTCCCTTCCAGGTTTCATTTTCTTCTAGGATTCCTGTTGCATTTCCATCAGGAGATGCTAGTTCCCTTAGCAAAAATATTATGATGTATGCTTGCCCTGTCTTATTAAAAGATACCAGTAATGCTGTACATCAGAAGACAATGGACTTTTCAGATAAAACTCTAGAGAATAGAGGACCAGGCTTTACCCAGAGCAGTACAAACATGAATATAATTTCTCCCATAGTAATGATGATTTCCAAGCATATAGATGGCTCTCTAAATCAGTGGGCAGTTACTTTTGCTGATAAATCAGCTTTCACTACTGTGCTAACTGTATCACATAAATTTAGGTACTGTGGGCACCGTTTTCATCTTAATGATCTAGCTTGCCATTCTGTTTTACCATTACTGTTAACATCTTCTCATCATAATGCTCTATTAACTCCGGAATCAGACAGTTGTCACGGCTCTGACAGAACAAGCAGAGTAATGGATCCTAGTAAACATCTGAAAGGTTCTTCTCGGCAACAGCTTAAAAATGCAGCAACTCGTACATTTCATGACCCAAATGCAATCTACAGCGAGCTGATTCTGTGGCGCGTAGACCCAATAGGACCTTTGTCATACACTGGAGGAGTGTCTGAGTTGGCCCGAATTAACTCTCTTCATACTTCTGCTTTCTCCAATGTAGCCTGGCTTCCCACACTCATTCCCAGCTATTGCCTTGGTAAGTACTCTTAGCATGATGCCATGTAAAATTAACACCAGTAGCCTTAGAATTTATTTTAAAAAATAAGTTAGTGTTATATTTGGAATTTTGTACTTCTCAGCAGTTTCCTTGTATTGTGCCATGGGCATTCTTACTCCATTTGAGGCTAAGCTACTTCAAAATAGCGTAAATTGTGTGGGCTAAGAGTTTGTAGTTACTATGGATCAGCTGATAGGCAGCAATTTCTTTATTAGACTTAATAATCACTCTCATAACAGGACAAGGTGATCCCATTGCTCAGTATGTTAGGCAACCTTAAATCAACTACACTTACTTTACAAAACTGCAAATGCTATTTTTTCAGAGGTCAGGATGTACAACATCAGATGCAATGCCCTGGGGGAAGATTTTGTATAAAATTTTGATGCTCTCTGTTACATTTAAGAAAATTGTTGCTAGAAATGTTAATCTACTCTGTCACTTAGATGTTTATTTTTAATTATAAAAATGCTGTTGTAATAGTGGTTGTCTTTGTGGACAGTACTAAAAAATGTAAATTGTGAATGTAACATTATTCAAGTTTAAACTAATAACACTGGGATACTTTATTACAGTAAGGTTAGACTGACTTTGGCAATTCTTAAATGGGTATCAAAGGCACTGAACAACCTCAAAAATACTAAGTATGCTTAATAAATGCATAACTTTTCTTTGATTTAAAAAAAAAAAAAAAAAAAAAAAAACCTTTAATCACATAGTACAGTTTTTTGCTGTCTCAGTCTGCAAAGCTGCTATTCTGAACAGTTTACCTTAGACTACTTTAAATCATCTCCAATAACCTAGGGAAGGTAGAGTACCAAGCACCTCCTCAGAGGTTCTCTTTGACAGCGAAGAAAACATAATCATTTTAAGGAATGGCAGTATTCTGTTAGGCAAACTATGAATTATATTTATATACAAAAGTGAATCTCACTTAAATTTTTCAACTTTTATGAGAAATCTTGGTTAAATAAATGAGCAGAAACTTACCCTGAAGACTTAATATTGGTGTTTTAATCCACATAATTTCTTGGGTTTGTTTCACTTCAATATTTTATAACAGTTATTGTTAAAAACATTCAGATATTGTGAAGTGGAATATAAATGACTACCTGAGACTATTTGATGCCCTTTTTTTCTTTAACTCTACAAGTTCTTTTTTTCTACTAGGTACGTACTGCAACTCTGCTAGCGCTTGTTTTGTTGCATCTGATGGCAAAAACCTGAGGCTCTACCAAGCAGTTGTAGATGCAAGAAAGCTTCTGGATGAGCTATCTGACCCAGAATCATCTGTAAGTTTTATGTAGTGATGGCTTGCAATGTTAAAAATAGAAGTAGTTAAGGTAACATTTTTTTCCCCTCCAGTGGTTTGTCTTCATTTATTTGTGTGCATCAAGTTTCGTGTTGTTGCACATATAAGGCCTTAATTTTTAGTTTGTATAATTACATATGTTTTGTAAATGTCTATAAACATTAGCAGACAGCAATTTTATGCATTACTACTAAAAATGGTTAACAGGGAAATTTTAGCAAGAGAGGGAAAGAAAAATGGGATTTCTTTCTTTTGTCTTCTCAGAAGAGGGGAGTCAGGAGCAGCTAGGCAGGTAAAGAGGGAAGAGCAAGACTTACATGCACACACTTAATGTTGATATAGGAGGGAATCAGGGCAAGTTATTGTTAATAATTAATAACTCGTATTTTTTGTTCTTTTATCTTTCTTACCTATGACTTCAAGCAAAGTAAAAACTGCCCTTCTCATTGTTACTGAATAAACAAGCACATTTTTCCTGTTTCCATTTTTCTGTTATTTTATAAGCTATCCTGTAAAAATATCAGCTGTCAGTATTCTGATCAGTCTGACCAACCTGTTGGAGGAGTAATGAATGTGAATGCTCCAGCAATGACCTAGAGTGCATTCAGTTTATATATAGCCTGAATTGATTGATTTTTTTTTTCTTTTAAATTTCAGTGTTGTGACAAAACCTGAAGCTTTAAACAAAAGTGAAATGGTATATTTGAGTTCTCTGTGGTACAGATACTGAGTTATGTTATTATGAAAGGATAAATCTTAAAATAAACAACATTTTCTTTCCATATAAATTGGTATGTTATCCCCATGAACAGTTTCAGACTCAAAGTGCAAATGTTCTGATAAGCACATTATTCATAACTGCCAAAATGAAAACAGGAAGAAGCCTAAGAAGCCTATTAACTATTCACTGCAACAACAACAACAAAAAAACGATCAGTTTATTGTAAATGGTTGCAATTTCCTTTGTCTGAAGGGAAAATCTACTAACTCATCTCATTTTGCTTTGTTTCAGAAACTGATTGGGGAAGTGTTTAACATTGTGAGCCAACAATCTACTGCACGACCTGGATGCATTATTGAACTTGATGCAATAACTAACAAAGTAAATAATGAATTAATTCCGTAGGATATCACATAAAGGTGTTTGATAGCTTTGTACACTAATTAACCTAACATATTGAAAAGACACAAAAGAAATGACATTTCTCTATGGTGATAATGGTAGTGATGAATTTCCATGAATGTTGAGACACCTTTCAGGATCTTTCAGAACACTTTCAGGAGACAACTTTTAGCTGCTTGGATCTCAAAGTCCATTGCCATAGAGTGTAACAATATTTTCTAGGCACAAATCTTGTTTAAAATAAACTTGACCGAAGACTGGTTTATCCCCATCATGATTTAAAGGAAAAAAATAACAGTCACTGTCAGAAACTCAGCATATCATAGGGACAAATAACGACATCGAAAGATAAAAAACAGAGCTTAAGTCTTTTAAAATGTAGGAATCATATATGACATAGTTGGTACTCACAGAAGTTACTGTGCTGGTTTCTTTAGGTAGTAGCCTTTTTAGGTAGTGACTTTTTTTTTATTTTTATTTTTTATCATGTTTTACTTAGAGATATAGGTATATTTGACAAATGTAAATAAGCATTTATCTGTTCTTCAATATTTCTTTCTCTATTCTTCTATGTCTTTTAACTATTAATCACATGGGACCTTTAATTCAGGTGCACAAAATATTTTTTCTAATATTTTTGTCGTTTTTTTATGAAATGATATATGGAATACAGGAAAGGACTGTGAACCATCTTTATGATATAAGAAACAGTTTTTCTCAAGACTTCTGTTGAAAGACAATATCAAGACATCCTGGTTACCTTTAATGTTTCCTATTTCTCTTAGCTCCTTAGCTTCTAACCTCCCTTATCACCTGAGCAGTATAAAGCTTAACTAGCATTCTTGGATCTTATCAATACCTACAGAAATAGTAAATAGGATAATTAGGTTTTCATTTGTCACTTTCCTAGTTTTTAAAAAATGAACGTAGACATCAGTACATCTATTCAAGAGAAAGGTGAGGCTGGAACTAGGAAGAACTTCAGAATTGAAAAGGCAGCAACAAGCTCTGGAGAGAGAGGTCCTCTTCTATGAAAAGACATTGAATCCAGGTTTCTTAGAGAGCATCCTGATCACAATGGTGACTGCAGACTTTCCCATAACACAAATGTTGTGTAACCTCTCACTACCTCCTTTGTTCCTAGCCACCGTTGTAATGGCATCTGATGAAGCTCTAAGAAAAACACCTTTTATATTGAGTGACTTAGCTCTTGCTAATTTCATCTAGTAGGATTTTAAGAATACCTGTATGGAGGAAGATGCCATTCCATAGTTCTCTGGAAAAAGAAGATATTCAGGAATGTGAAAATTTTGCCATCGTTGTCTTTGGCGGACACATTTTCTTTGTCTGCAGGAAATGTTTTCAGTCCCAGCAGCCTCCCTTGTAGAGGGGTAGAGGTACTGCAAAGAAATATCTTACTGTCAGGAACAACAGCTATTGAGATATGAGAGGAGGAGTATCTGAGGTTCCTTCCCTTTTTTAGCAGATTTCTTAATTCATTGCAGTCATCTTCCCACTGAAGAGGAGTAGTAGAAGTCTCAGATATTTTACTATGGTCATTTATTCATCATCTAAAGAAATAAAAATCATCTTTAAATAGTTGCAGCAAAAATATTATTACAGAATTAGTCTAGCATGGTAGATCTCAGTAAAATTGTTTGAATATACAAACAATAGGTTCTAGAACATGCTAGTTTCAATGTACAGATGAAAATGTTTTTCTAATAGAAAATGATTTTCATCATTATAAAGTGATCCCTCCTTATCAATACTCAGATTATACAAAATCAGTATTTTAGTACAAAATGTTGTTAAACATTAATTCTGAAAGCATTACTACTGCTCAATATTTCAGTGTGGCTCAAATACTCAATTGCTTCATGTCTTTCAAGAAGACTTCATTTTGGGATACAAACCACAAAAGGAAGATGTGGAAGAGAAGGAAACAGAGATATTTTTCCAGCCATCACAAGGTATAGCATAAAAATAAGTACTACGAAGTAGGTACCAAAAATGCTCTTGAACAGTATTAAAATTTAGCAGGCATATCCTAGATTCAATTTAAGGAGAATCCGTTGAATTCAGTGAAATGTGTGAACTGATGCTGCTTATATAAATCATTGCCTACAGGGTAACAGTATTAAGTAAAATTATTCTATTTGCTTAGAGTAAAATGTTTTAACTTGTATGACAAGGTCCATTTTTCAAAATGCTGTATCTTTTAAAATCCATACGAAGTAGAACAGAAGTCTATTTCCTGAATTAACTTGTAGTTACAAGTGATAAGATGAACATACCTATCTTCATAGTTAATCCTATAGAAAATAACTGGGAATTTAGTAGTAGATTTAAAAGACAAAAAGGTAGAATGCAGGCTTGTAGGGAAAAGAGCTTTTACAATATAGCAGAGTAGTTCAAACTGACTGAGAAGGCAAATGCATTTAATTAATCAAAAATATTCAGGCTGGCTGCAAGTTAGTCTCTCCATTTTACTAATTCTTCTATAAATCTGAGCAAACAAAATATTGATTTAAATGTTGTTACTAATATTGAGCATTTTATAATCAATTTCAAGGAGGAATTTTTTTTTTTTTTTGTATCAGTGTTCTTTTATCAATTGTAAACTTCATGACAGTTCATCAACGCTTTTAAATTACAGGATATCGTCCACCGCCTTTTTCAGAGAAGTTCTACTTGGTGGTAATTGAAAAAGACAGCACTGGCTGTTCTGTTCTTCAGATGTGGCATCTTCATCTCAAATCTGTGCAAGCTTGTTTAGGCGAGTATTTTCTTATAGGTGAATGTTTTAAATATCATGACGTGTCATGAATTTGAAGCTTGTCATTTTAGAAGCAGTAGGAGTAAGATTCCATGCAAACACTGGTTGTGTTCTATTCTACTGACAATATAAAAATATTTTGAAATAATAAGTAACGTATCATTGAATTCTTTATTTTAAATTGTCAGTATTTCAGAATGTTATGGATGTCTTACAATGAGCATGAAATTATTTGCAATAAAACTAAAGCAGCCAACATATAGAATTATTTTCTGCATAACTGAAGCACAAGTAAGAAAAACGTGTGATTGTAACATATTCATGCTTTGTTCTAACATATAAACAGGTTTTTTTTTAACTGTTTTCAATGACTTTTTTTTTTCCAATATAGCAAAACCAACTGAAACTGCTTTATCAGAGAACAAGCTTAGCATACCTGAGCAGAAGACTGTAGATTCTTCTCCAGATTTATCACCTGGCGTGAGTCCCATTCCACGATCTTCATCAATTGCTAATCTTCAGACTGCTAGTAAACTCATTCTGAGCTCCAGACTTGTGTACAGCCAACCACTGGATCTTCCTGTTGGTGTAGAAGTAATAAGAGCAACTCCTTCAGCAGGTAAATTTAACATTTTTTTTCTATTTAATTGATCTACTGTCTACCACCTGGTTTATAGGATAGTAACCCTAACCCTATCACTCTCTTAATTGAATGATAAAGGAAATGTAGAACTAAAAAGACTCTCTCACCTCTATGTCCATATCTCTCGAATCCAAAATGTCTTGTTTCTCATCATCTCTTTTTTAAATGTATCAAGTCCCCCAAATCAAAGCTACTTGTAAAACTTATTGCTCCAATGCTTGGAGATTTAACTCCTAGACTTAGTTTATTAATGAACAATTCATATCCACTTCGTCCTCTGTCAGCATTGATCTGATGAGTATTTTGGGGGGGTTTTTTGTGTACTTACCTCCTTTATTTGTCTCTCTCTTCTTCTGTTCAAGATATTTTTAAGTACTATTGTGCTCCCTGTAGGTTTCATTTCTGAATGCTACACAAGCCTAATCTTAATGTCCTTCAACTCATCTTATTAAAGCTTTGTATTCCCCTCATTATTCTAGCAATCATTTTCTTAATTAGTTGAGTTAAATTTTATCATCTTTGAGTAGTGCTGCAACTGGCAGATGACAAGTAATGCCCAGGCTACTAACACTGTCACTGATCTTAAAACATTTGTTTTTATCTAACTCCAAATTAGAAAAATAAAACCAGATCAAAAAGTGCTTTGTTAGTAGTGACAGTATTGTGGCTATCTTTTATAGTCATTTGACTTTTGTTACTATTAGCAATTATGTCTGTTCTAATTTCAGGTCACTTGAGCTCTTCCTCAATATACCCAGTCTGCCTTGCACCTTATTTGATAGTAACATCGTGTTCAGACAACAGAGTGCGTTTCTGGAGGTGTACTGTAGAGATAGATCTAAACAGCAAAAATGAAGAAAGGGAAACATATCATTGGAGAAAATGGCCTTTAATGAATGATGAAGGAGAAGATAACAGCAGTACTGTCACCATAGTAGGAAGGCCAGTTGCTGTTAGTTGTTCTTACACAGGACGTCTTGCAGTAGCTTACAAACAGCCTGTACAGCATAATGGTTATGTTTCAAAAGAATTTTCCATGCATGTTTGTATACTTGAGTGCGAGTCTACAGGAGGATCGGAATGGGTTTTGGAACAGACAATTCATCTAGATGACTTAGTTAAAGTTGGAAGTGTGCTTGATTCAAGGGTCAGTGTAGATAGCAATTTGTTTGTTTACAGTAAATCAGACACATGTCTGAATAAAGACAAATACCTAGTGCCCAATATCAAGCATTTGGTGCATTTGGATTGGGTATCAAAAGAAGACGGTTCACATATACTGACAGTTGGAGTTGGTGCCAATATTTTCATGTATGGGAGACTTTCAGGAATTGTAACAGATCAAGCAAGCAGCAAAGAAGGTGTAGCTGTTATTACTTTACCGCTAGGTGGTAGCATAAAACAAGGTATAAAGTCAAAGTGGGTTTTGCTTAGATCAATTGATTTGGTATCATCTGTAGATGGCACTCCTTCACTGCCTGTTTCTCTCTCCTGGGTGAGAGACGGTATACTGGTGGTGGGCATGGACTGTGAAATGCACGTTTACGCACAGTGGAAACACACTGTCAAGTTTGGTGATGGTGAAAGTGATGTTTTTACTTCTGAAGATTTGGCAACTCAAGATCCACTCAAAACAAGTTTGATATCAAAGAAGACTAGTATAATTGATGGGGCAGGTATTGTGGATGACGTTTTCGGCACTCCAACTGTAATTCAAGATGGAGGCCTTTTTGAAGCTGCTCATGTACTTTCACCTACTCTCCCTCAGTATCATCCAACTCAGCTATTGGAACTTATGGATCTGGGTAAAGTTCGCCGAGCCAAAGCCATTCTATCACATTTAGTTAAATGTATTGCAGGAGAAGTTGCAATAGTAAAAGACACAGAAGCTGGAGAAGGCAGTGGTCCTAAACGCCATCTTTCTCGCACCATTAGTGTAAGTGGCAGTACTGCAAAGGATACCATCACAGCTGGAAAAGATGGCACTCGAGACTACACAGAGATAGACTCTATTCCTCCACTGCCACTTTACGCGCTTCTTGCTGCAGATCAAGATGCAACTTATGTTTCTGAAGAAACTTCTAAAATACCCCAGGGCTCTGAAGAAGACGCTAAAAAAAAAACAGAGGACCAGTACTCAGATCTGTTTCAGATTCAGCCTGTTACAACTGATGACTTCATTGATTTTGAGCCTGAAAAGAGGGAGAGTAAATCTAAAGTTATTAATCTCTCACAGTATGGTCCAACTTACTTTGGCCGAGAACACGCCAGCGTCCTTTCAAGCCACCTGATGCACTCAAGTCTGCCAGGCCTCACTCGTCTAGAGCAGATGTTCCTTGTAGCTTTGGCAGACACTGTGGCCACAACAAGCACCGAACTAGATGAGAACAGAGATAAGAATTACTCAGGTTAGTAACTGGCATATTATTGAATTAACATTCATGGTCTTCCCAGCTAAGGGAATTTTAGTCTTTGTGTATTTGGGGATTACAAAGCTGAAATCTAGTATCAGTTATTCAGATTTGATATGGCAAAGAAAGGAATACTTAAATACAAATCTCTATATTTCATGCACAATACTTTGTCTCATACAGCAAATTTAGAAAGATACATTCATTTGATACTGCATACAGTAAGTCATATGCATTCCTTTAAATCATATACATGCCCTGTGTAGTCACTGCCATATTCAAAAGTCAGTGTTTTATATTTTACAGGAAGAGATACCTTGGATGAATGTGGCTTACGATATTTGTTGGCTATGCGCTTGCACACCTGCCTTCTGACATCACTCCCACCACTATATCGAGTTCAGCTACTTCACCAAGGTAAGTTTTAGAATGTGGTATTACTTTCATTTGATCCAGCTGAGCTGACAGGTTAACAGCTATTCTTTGAAGCCCCTTTATTTGCGAAGTGCATGTTCCCCTGCATGCACTGCATGTAGAGAAAATACAGAGCTCTAGAATAGAAGCCAGATTCTGTGCCATTCCATTTGAGCACAAACAATTTCTCCAAACAGATGACGTACTGATTGATTATATGTTGCTTTGTTTATGTTGGAGGAATGAAAGTATTGCTTTATGGAAGCATGGTTTTTATCTCCCCTATAAGATAATTTTATCATTTTCATCACAGGTGGGTTTTTTTCTTTGCTCAATCTGAGTAAGTGAAATACACAACAGGAAAGAAAAGCAGTTACCACCTCAACAGTGTACAGAAAGTTTTCCGGCCCAGAATGAGTCTGCCTCAGAGATAATGTTTTCCTGCTGTTTTACACCATATAAAACTGTAGTATGTATATGATTGGGGTGCTGGAAAAGAATAGAAGCATTGAAGAGAGGACATATACTGGGAGATGTTTTGACTTCACCTTCAACAGCTCTACTTCCTGTCAACAAACATCCCTCTCTACCAACACTCTTTACAGAGGTTCCATTTTGCATCTCTGATGTATTCCATTTGTTTATTAATGAGTATTAATCTTCTGAATCTTATTATCTTACTGTTTAGGCCTATCTACTTGTCATTTTGCATGGGCTTTTCATTCTGAGGCTGAGGAGGAGCTGATCAACATGATCCCTGCTATCCAGAAGGGAGACCCACAGTGGTCTGAATTAAGAGCTATGGGTATAGGTTGGTGGGTCAGGAATATCAACACGCTCCGAAGATGCATTGAGAAGGTATTCTAATTGCTTATAAATTATAATTATATGCTGTTAGTTATGCCTTAACAAAAAAGGTAACTTGTGCAGACTCTCTTGTACTCCAGACCAGCTGGAAGGCTAACTGCTTTTTTTTTTTACATAGCCCGCTTCCAAATAGCAGTACTGTCAGACCATGTTGGCAGTTCTGGCTTATAAATCAGCAGTATCATGCGATATGTTTGAGCTAGGAAAAAGCCATTTTTGAAGCATTTAATCTTTTCCCCTATATTTTATAATATGTTTAACACTGCATTACTCTATTTTGTGAAGAATCGTTTCTTTTTAGATATGTGGCAGCACATACCAATAGATTAAACAAGGAATTATATTTTGAGTTCAGGTGTGGGTCTTATTTAAGAAATAACTATTTCTAAGGCTATTAGTAAAAGAATCTATAAAAATTCATCTTGTAAATTCAGTTGTTTTTAGATTATGGCATACTAGAGAACTACAAGCGAGCTCAGATTTGACCCTTTTGAAGAGTCAGAAGAAGTACTGTTTTAAAGAAATGCAAACCTGTATGATACAAACACAAAGTAGCATCAGATTTCATTTTCATGCAGTTTTTATGGGAGCTCTAATAGTAGATAACATGCAGTATGTGCTTCAATATTATTTTATAATGTTTCCCGTAGGTACCAATGAGATTTAAATTCTTACTTTAATAAAAATTTCAGCTTTCTTACCAAGTTTGATGGATTTGATTTATTACTACTCCTTGCTTTGAATTACAACAAATCATGTAGCCTTTCAGATGTTTGTGGAACAGAAATATCTGATAGTTTACTGAATTTCTAAGTCATGTGTTGTAAAACTGAATTAGTCACCCAAATCTGATGCGATTCCATCTCTTGAGTCCTACACAGAAAAACGCCCAGAATGGTCACTAAGGAAATATTTGTATTAGCTTGCAAATTTGGAAATAATTGGTCACAAGAAGAACTTCACCCAATACTATGAGCTACTGTAACTTTTGAGAAAAATATTTTTATTTGCGCAGCTGTAACATCCTGCTGAGGAAGGGCATTAATATGTGCAGTAGTGCTGCTTTTTCTGAACCACAGGAACATTAACAGTGTAATGAGCTGTTGTCCCCTGTCAATAAATTAATTCCTGCAAGTCATTCAGAAAGAAATTACTGTTGCTTTCTATAAATAATGCAGTCACCCAGAGCATCCTCCCAGCAGAGAACATATGTTCTTAAGCTAAAAGCAAGCTTTCTAGTTTCATTAGTAATAGTAGGTTTTGCTTACTACAGGTTGCAAAAGCTTCATTCCAGAGGAACAATGATGCCTTAGATGCTGCACTTTTTTACCTTGCTATGAAGAAAAAGGCAGTGGTGTGGGGTCTATTTAGGTGAGTTCTGACTATAAGTTTGATTAAATTATATTTGAACCAGGAATGCAAAACAGAACTCATTCAGGATTAGAGTTTAATTGGTGCTGTTCAAGTGACTGTATCCTAAGGCTATGTAATAAAAACTTGTGTACCTTGCATTTCTTTATGCAGGTCTCAGCATGATGAAAAGATGACTGCTTTCTTCAGCCACAACTTCAGCGAAGACAGATGGCGAAAAGCTGCTTTAAAAAATGCTTTTGCTCTGTTGGGAAAACAGCGCTTTGAACAATCAGCTGCATTCTTCTTGCTAGCAGGATCACTGAAAGATGCAATAGAGGTACTAATTTTTGAGAAATTAAATTTTAGTTTCTAGTCTAAACTATGGAACTGCATCCTTAAAAGCTGATCAGCTGATCTTTTTTAAAGTGTGGAAGCAGAAAGGGTATGTCTACACATGGAACCCTGTAGACATGGCATTTACCTCCACACTACTGTGAAAAAAAAATTGGAATCTGATCTGAAGACCAGAATGAATGTTCAGATACTTGAGTCCTTGGTGGAAGGACTCTTGAGAAAGCAATCATGACCCTGCCGGTGAAGCTTTGTTTTGCTTGTTGTAGCACTCTGTTCAGCTTCTAGCTACTCTGCATTCCCTACTGTTAGAACATCAAGTAAAACACAAAGAATCAAAACAAACAAACAAAGATCTTCTGAAGGATCCTTTTTTAGTGGAGCTGTGGTGTGGAACTGCCAAAAGGAGGGTGAAAGTTCTCAGCAAGGTCATAATTTAAGCAGTATATCTTAGGAGAGACGGGAATTAGGTAACTTTTACTTATCCTGCCTGTTTTATGCAGTGCGTCTTTACCTGAGAATATAAAGGCTCAAAAACATTATTCTGCAGATGAGTCAGTGGAAGAAAATCTTACCAGTTATGTACAAATGTTAAAGTTGGAAGCTAGGTTTATTCCACTAGCTAAAACATCCTTATATTTCTATCTGATATATTGTTTTTTGACATGATGTACTGAGGCATACTATAATCGCTACAATAGAAGTACACCTCTTTCCAAACATGGAAGAAAATATGGCACTTATAAATATCTCAACATACTTTTGATTCAAAGATTAACATATACTTTAAAGATCAGATATCACGAGGAAAAAAATGTATTGTGTAAAAAATTATTGTGCAAACATGTTGCTGTTCACTGTCATTTAAAAAAAAAAAACTTTCCCTCAAAAGAGACCTTTTCCCCCACTTATTATCACAGGTGTGCCTGGAGAAAATGGAAGACATCCAATTGGCTATGGTTATTGCTCGCTTATATGAATCAGAGTTTGAAACCTCTGTCACATACACCTCCATTCTTTATGAAAAGATTTTGGGTTGCCATAAGGATGGTACTGGGTTCAGCTGTACTAAATTGCATTCTGATCCCTTTCTGAGAAGTATCGCTTACTGGATAATGAAAGATTACACTAGAGCACTGGACACTTTATTGGAGCAAACACCTAAAGATGATGATGAAAACCCAGGTAAGGAAAAAAAAATTGTCTGCTGGATCAAACTCTCTATGACATAGTAGAGAAGGGGTAAAGTTTTCTGTTTATGTACGCAGTCCCTTCTCTTGAGATGCTATGATGCTGAAATTATTAACAGGCTTATGTACTAGCCCATTCAATTTCTTATGGAAAAAATATTTTTTTCCAGTTTCTTCCACAGGCTTCTCTCCAGTGTCCAGTACTGAGCTTAGTTCTAATAAGCTCAGATAAAGTCTAATAAGTCAGATAAACTCTGGAGGGCCTAACTTTTTCTTACTTTTCCTACAATACCTCTCTTCTACTTAATGGTGGCTAATTTTTATTCTAATCAACTTCAGACTCGCATTCTTGCTTCTAGGAATTAGCAGTTCTCAAAAGCAGGGCTTCCTATGCAATCTCTTGCTAGATTAACGTTAAATGATGGAGAATTGGATGCACTGATTTCTGTAGTATGTTCCCTGCACTAGTTAAATCTACCTGGCTGGTCTTCTCAGCTTATTTTAGGCTTAGCTGGTGAAACAGTAACAAAGCAGATGTGAGAACTTCATGTTTCCACTCATCTGGCTTACATCTTTAATGTTTTTGTGGGGAATAAGTAATTCTTTTGCTTTGTTTTGGCAACTAGACTGTCTTTGTTTTTGCATTTTGAATCTTTGTAATGCAGGAAATGCTGCAAATCGGAGTAACACGTGAAATCCATTGTCAATAAACGTCTCATCTGTTTAATTCCCTAGTTATTGTCAAGTCATGCAATCCTGTGGTATTCAGTTTTTACAATTATCTTCGGACCCATCCTTTGCTGATCCGAAGATACTTCAGCTCACCAGAAGGGACTTTGGCCACCTTAGGTCTAAAAACTGAGAAAAGTTTTGTTGATAAAATTAATCTTATAGAAAGAAAATTATTCTTCACTACTGCAAATGCTCACTTTAAAGTGGGTTGTCCTGTGCTAGCTCTTGAAGTTCTTTCCAAAATCCCAAAAGTAAGAAAAAAATCTGCTGTAGCCACAGAGAAAGATGCATCTAGTCCTCCAACGCAGGCTGGTGTTTCAGATTCCAAAGCCTTAAGGGATGGTGCTGGAAGCGGTGCTATAGACTGGTCAAAGCCAATTTCAGCTTCCTTTGCTTTGGAGGATACTGCTGAGTCTTCAACACAATTTGATTGGAGTCAACCAGCAGTAAAATTTGATGATGAGCCTCTTACTCTTGATTGGGGTGAAGACAAAAATGAATCAGATGAAGAAGACAAGGATGTTGGTATAATTATGAAAAATTCAAAATCTGCTTCCAAGAGTGAAGAACAAGATGAAACCCCAGACCGCGACATCCCACAGACACTACATGGAGAGATTTCTGATGTTGGAGACACTGAGGTTGATGTTATTGCTGAACAGCTGAAGTTCAGAGCCTGTTTGAAGATCCTAATGACTGAACTGAGGACTTTGGCTACAGGTTATGAAGTAGATGGAGGAAAGCTCAGGTTTCAGCTGTACAACTGGCTTGAAAAAGAGATTGCTGCCATGCATGAAATATGCAACCATGAAGCAGGTGGCAAAGACTACTGTAAAACATACACCAAAGTAAATGGGGATCTACTTGATCATGAGAATGTTATGGATAAGCCAGACATTGGTTCCTATGAACGGCACCAGATAGAAAGGCGTAGGTTACAGGCAAAACGAGAACACGCTGAAAGACGAAAGTGGTGGCTGCAGAAGAACCAAGCTCTTCTACGAGTATTTCTGAGTTATTGTAGTCTCCATGGGGCACAAGGAGGTGGTTTAGCATCTGTAAGAATGGAGCTGAAATTTTTGCTGCAAGAGTCACAGCAGGTAAAACAAATTCAGCTGATTTGTATTTACGAGTCTGAACAGTTCTAGTCTGTCAATTTTATCAAATGCTTAAATTTGTACCTTAACATTAATTCTAATGTTCTTCAGGCAAGAACTTACTATTCTGGCTTGCTGTGCATCCGCATCCTGGCTATTTGGTTCTTCAGAATCTGCCAGAGGATTAGGCTACCTGTAATTATATAAATATTGCTCTATGTACTACAGACTTAAATGTATATTGAAATTATAGTTTTGATCACTATATTTTGGGTATCCATATAACAAGTTAAATTCAGATTAAGTATGATAAAATCTCTTTCCCTACATCACTGCATGTCATGCAAGCAGCTGTAAGGAATAGAGTCTTAGTCAGCGTACCGCTCCCTTTTCTGTATTATGGCATTTTCTACAGTAAATGTAAGTGACTGATCAGAGCAAATCCTCTGACTTGGAATAAATCACGGAAGTGGCTCCAGTCCCAGAACGTACTTTTAACATCCATCCTTGTGAAATCTTGTCTGTACTGAGTAGACAGCAGTAGAAGAGAATAAATAATCCTGGGAAAAAAAAGAAAAAAAAAAGAAAATTACTGTTTTATTATTTTTTTTTTCTCAAAGTAATCATCTTAAGTGCAATCTTTTCTTTTAAACAGGAAACTACTGTAAAACAGCTTCAGTCTCCACTTCCATTGCCCACAACACTACCATTGCTATCTGCAAGCATAGCATCCACAAAAACTGTGATAGCTAATCCTGTGCTGTATTTAAACAACCACATCCATGATATTCTTTACACAATTGTGCAGATGAAATCACCACCACATCCTAATATTGAAGATGTCAAGGTAATGAAATCAGGTTGTAAGAAATGCTGACTGTTTACGAAATGGTGAGAATACACTAAAATTGTGTTTGATTTTCAACTCTCACTCCTTCTCACAATATTGACCTTCTTTCTAAAATCTACAGAATTGAAAATGGTAGTCAACCAACCACTTGATTTCTGACACCTTTTGGAATCTCCTTAGTTCCCTTTCATCCAAATAATTCAGTCATTCTTGAGAAGCTGTTCTAAATTTAGATGTTCACTAAAGCACTGAATTGTTACTCTTAAAACATCACGATCATATATGTTAACGATCATCATCTTGGTCAAATCTGGTGGGAAGATTAATGAAAGTAGAGGTGGAAGCTATGAGGTACGTTGTAACCTTCTGTTTATACCGTAGTTATAAATCTTAGTCCAGCGTGGATTGTACTGATTTCCATGTAATTGTGATGAATTACTTTATCTGGCCCCATATCCTAGAGTAAATAAATTCTGTTCATAAAATAGAGGGGGTTGGGGAAACATATTTCCTGAGACTATACAACAGTTAATTAGTAAAAATCTAGATCATTGGTTTGTACATTTTTTTCAGTATTCACATTCGTTAAATTTCACTTAAATTTCTATTGAGTAAATGAAAGTAGGTGAAAGCTATGAAACTAAGTGGACTGTCCCACTGGTAGTTAGTTACCAATTTGTAAACTGCAACCCACGCTCATTTACTTCTTTACATTATTTGACTCCCTTTCCATCCTGCACTATGCCACAGTAAGTATCATTCTAATTCTAAAAACTCTTATTCCACACGCATTTTCCTTTAAAAGGAAAGTCAGAAAGAACTGACACTTCCTAACTGTAAATCAACTATTTAGATAACTTGTATCTTTAACCTGAGGTATGGCATCTCATTAAATAGAGAGACAGGAGGAAGAGATGGAAATGAGCAGAATGTTAAAAAGCATTCATGTTTTTTAACAGTTGGCAGTACCATTTTCAACACAATTTGGCCTCCATCAGTCTTTCCAAGAAATCCTTGCATTTCTTCTCCTAGGAAATGGAGTGTTTCTGCTGCATTGTAAGCTCATAATAGTAATATTCTTGTTACTGGGAGAGTCCTGAAAAATTTTAAGCACGTAAATGAGGTGAAAAAGCTATTATAAATAATTAAATGATGATTACACAAACTTCTGTATCATGCATATAAAGCAAATACTACTATAACGAGTTATGATGTTATATTATATTGTTTCCAGGAACCAATCAGACTATAGAAATCACTATTAGAACAGGACTTAATCACTTCTTCAGTATACTCACCCTGTGAGAGGTCTGTATTAGAGTAATTTTTTAATTGCTATTTCCTGGCTGTAGTTTAAAACTGGGACATTCTGGCATAACACATTTCAAAAACCGTTTAGAAAGAAGTGTGGTTTACATACCTTTTGTGTATAAATTACATATAACTTACCAGCTCTTTTCATTTTAGGTGTACACTCTTCATTCTTTAGCAGCTTCCCTTTCTGCATCCATTTATCAAGCACTGTGTGACAGCCACAGCTACAGGTACAAATAGAATTTCTTACAGTCCTACATTTGAAGAATATTTAGTGCATCCAAAATGGAAATTCTTTCTGCCTGTGTCTAAGCAAAGAGATTCAACTGCTATGTATGTATAGATAACTATGCAACCCACACATTAGTTCTGATAGTCCCTGCCAGTTTCACACAGATAAAATAATAACAATCTTTTTTTTCCAAGGAAAGGAGGAAAATCTGGTATCAATCTTAGCATGCTTCTAAAAGAACATCTGAGTGCTGTTTTCCACAGTATATCCATTGCTGGGTGGGACTGCATGGAAAATATTTGAGGTTAAATGAAGTCAGGTTTTGGACAGTTCTTGTTTCAAACCAAAATTGGCTGTAAAAATATAACAAGTTTTAATTTAAAAAGTATATACTATGATATGAAATTGTAGTCCTGTAGAATTTTAAATATTGCATTTTCTGATTAAAAAGAGAAGCATTTCTATATACTGTATTTATTGCAAAAATGTTCTGAAATCCTTTCTCATCAGAAAAAAATTTATTTGTATTTAGCAGCCAAACAGAAGCAAATCAGTTTACAGGGATGGTTTATCAAGGACTGCTTTTGAGTGATCGTCGCAGACTGAGGACAGAGAGTATTGAGGAGCATGCAACTCCAAACTCATCTCCTGCTCAGTGGCCTGGTGAGACAAAAAATAAATTACTTTTAACATGTCTGGAAAAGCTCCACTTCAAATTTTTTTTCACTGCTCTGTAACTTCATAACTGACAGTACAACTTGATGGCAATTTTTCATGCGAATATAGAGAAATGATGGGTGAACAATGATGGATAAGTGTTTTAAATTTAGCTTTCACATGTAACAGCCGTTAGCTTCCTCACAGATCAAAACAAAAATCTAAACTTTTTATATGGCAAATGTCTTACTTGAGGAAGAGATCAGAATCTTCAGGATAAATTCTATAAGCTGATTATTTGTCATCCTAAGATGTTTTTTTCTGGTCTGTGTCACCCTTGAGCAAAGCAGTTTCTGTTAGCTGCAGCTACAGTACTGTCTTACATATTTGCTTTTCCTGCTGTAGCCATCAAAACAACTGCTTTTCACATACTAGCAGAGAGGTAATATTGTGAGGTCAACTCTGGCCAACAGTGCAGGAGTTTCAGAGGCAAAGCAATCTGAGGCACAATTCAGAAATCTTTTTGTTCAGTCTAAGAAAAAATCATAATTGTTGATATATCAGAACAAAAATTTCAAATGGCTATTAGTATGTGTGCACCAAAAGAGACAGAGATGCAACACAGAATTCTTCCCTGTCTGTAATTAACAAAGAGCTTTTCCTCTTCTCTCTGCAGGTGTGAGTTCACTGATAAATCTCTTAAGTTCAGCTCAGGATGAAGATCAACCAAAGTTAAACGTCCTTCTTTGCGAAGCTGTTGTAGCTGTTTACCTGAGTCTGCTGATCCATGCCCTGGCAACCAACTCATGTAACGAGTTGTTCCGACTGGCAGCTCATCCTCTGAACAGCCGGATGTGGGCTGCTGTTTTTGGCGGAGGAGTGAAACTTCTTGTTAAGCCTCGAAGGCAATCAGAAAATATTCCAGGTATTTTGTTTTCTAAAGGTCATACTAACGATCTGCATTTTAGACCTTTTAGTAACCCAGTAGGGGAGATCTCTTTTCTTTAAAGATTAGAAAAAACAAGGAAACACAATTTAAGTATCAACTGGCAAGAAAATTGTAACATTAATTAAAAAGCAGAAAGAAATGTCAATTTTTTTATCTATAAGGATAATATAATATATATAAGGATATAAGGATATATTTATATAAGGATGACTGTCCTTTATGATAACACCTAGCATGATTTGAATTTTCCATTGAAACAGTACAGGTATTTTTACTCAAAATGTAGCCCTTTAATCTGACAATTACAGCTTAACTGCTCTTTTTGATAGCTGCATTTATTTTAATTCGGGACTTGAAGACTTCTGTCTGAGTAATTGTTAGATTAAAGAATACAGATTTCATCTTCTTTGTGACAAGACTGTTGTTTCCCCCCCCAAAAAATAAAACAGAAACAAGAATGTTGTTGAGGTAGAGGATTTTTTGTTTGTTTTGTTTTGTTTTCTTTAGTATCCACTTAGAATACAGATAGAATGACCTCTGCATTTAATTATTGTTACACTCAAAATAGTTTACTTGGAGTGTATGTGTTTCTGTATCTTCCCAAACGCAAGCCTTTTTCTTTCCATCTTTGTAAAGCAATAATGAAAAATTTGTCAGTCAGAGGTAAAACAAAGTTTTGCTTTAAACAGCAAGATATCAAGCGTAATATCATAAACAAATAGCCATCACATTGACAAACTCTGTCAAGTAGTGATGGAATCAGTGCTGTGATGCAGAACTTATACCCCAGAAGCATGATAAGCAACTTGCATGTGGAATGCCATGGGTATTTCCCAGCATAAACATTTCCGAATTACTAGTATACACCATTACTTTTCCTAATACACCTCCCAGCAGTACTTAGAATGGTACTGCCAGTGCTCTGGTCACTCAAACTCACGCTTGGTATTAAGCTAGGCAAATAAAATAAGTTTATAATAACACAATTTTAATTCAGACATTCTGAGTCAGAAATCATCCTCAGGATAGCATATTTCTTTATGTTACTCCTATTAAGATGCTTGTTTATAACACTTTCCATTGTTTTCAACCATTATTTTTTGTGTGAAAAAGCAGATACAACAAATCAGTGTTAATACCTATGTTTTCCTGTATGTGACGGGTGGTGCTGTATAACAGTTACAGTAATTTGGAAACAGTATTTCTGAAACTGTTTCTACTGCAAGATAAAATTTCACCATGTGCAAGAAGTAACAGCTTCATCTGACAGAAAAATAGTTCATACACAGCTAAGCTCCAACTAAAAGCAGGGATCTTTCAGACAGATGAGAATGTCTTAATATGCTGAGAAGTGAAGGCTGAATCCAGGCTCAGTAGATAGGTGTAAATGAAACCGTTTGCCCAATAATTTCACTGTAACCATTCTGAAAATTCTGACACATTGGCTTTAAAAACTACAGGTTTGAAAATTCTTATGCAGAAAATTGATATTTCATATATAAAATACAAAGCAAAACAGTACTGAGGTGGTATAATGTAAACACTGCTTCTAATCTTCTAGTCACAATCACTGCTGTCATTGCTGACGTTATCACCGTGTCACCACTGGTCAGTTAACATTCTGAAACAGACCATCACAAGAATGCAATACATATTTCTCTTTTATGGAGTAACTTAAGGACATTTGAGAATAATCATTTTAGGAGTGATCAATGATTTAACAGGGTATTATTATGAACAGCTTACATATATAAGCCTTGTTTTCATCGGAGATATATTCTGTTTTCCTTATCCTACAAGCTGCTACAGTTTCTGATGTTTCAGAGGATGGTAATGAAGGTGTGTAAAAGTTTGCTGTGTAGATGAATGGTAGTAGTGGCTTCTAAAAAAAACAAACTGATTTTAAGTATTTAGGTCCTGTGTAACAAAGTAAGTGTAATCTTCAGCGCTGCCTGCCAATAACACCTTGGAGAACAAATTTCACAGTTTATATTTTGATAACTATTAAGATCTTTTGAATCTTAATAGATTTGTCAAAAAGACTTGCCCTATTCAAATTTTCTTTACTATCTTACTATCTTCTCTACTATCTGGCTTGTATTTTGAACAACTGCTGCTACTTGTGCTATTTACAGATCAGTGAAATTTTCTATACCTACTTCTTAACAAGTTAAAATTTTTTTTCTTAATTTGAGAAAAAAATATCTAAAATGCCTTTTAATTCAAAGCCATGTCTCCTGGAAAACTCAATCCAGATAACAAAATGAATTTCTCATTATATACACAACGTGTAACTGCCACAGCTACTGAATTTAACTGCACCTTCTGTATGATTACACTTCACTTATACAGGCTGGCTTTGATCCCTGAGTTGGTAGAAGTTAGTACCGGTAATAGTGCTTTTAGCTACTTCAGTTATAAAATACAGCCACTTTGGAAGATGCTGTGTTAATATCAGCTTCTCAAATTATCTGAATTTAGCACCACCTCTTCCTTCAGAAGAAATGGACAAACATCGTCGCCGTTTTAACATGAGAATGCTAGTGCCTGGAAGGCCTGTGAAAGACACCACTGTGCCACCGCCGGTACCTGCAGAGAGACCCTCTTACAAAGAAAAGTTTATCCCTCCAGAACTCAGCATGTGGGACTACTTTATGGCAAAGGTAATTTAGAATGGAAAATACGTCGGAGTTTGTAAAAAGCTTATTTCTTCTCATTTAAGCTGTAAAGGGCAAAAATAGCATGAAAATTCTGAGTGCTCTTCAAACTGAGCTGCAGAATATTATCATCTCAATAAAAGGTAAAGAGCTCTATGACTTGTCTTAGGGCTATTTCCTAACTTTAAAAATATGGTTCTTGCAAATAATACAGATTAATACTTTTCTCCTTGATAGTTGTTTCTTTTAGAGAACCTTATTTATGTTAAGTTGTTATCATAGACAAAGAGTATAAAATACAAGTAAAGTTAAAGGTATGTGCATTAAGAGATCAGAAAACTATTTTTATAGCAGACTTTTATTTTGCATTGCAGCCATTTCTTCCTCTGTCAGACAGTGGTGTTATATATGATTCTGATGAAAGCATTCACAGTGATGAGGAAGAGGATGATGCTTTTCTCTCTGACATACAGATCCAGGAACACAAAGATGCAAATTCTTACAGGTTAGAAGAAATTGCCATTCTTTTAGAATTACAACATCATGCTTACCTTTTCTTCAGGTTTAAAGAAAATACAGGTGCTCTGAACAGTCCACAGTTTAGGTTGCGTATTTATAGTTCAGTGGACGGGGGCATCTGTAGCAGTGAGATTACAGGCACAACAAATTTTGTTTGCAGTAACAAACATTTCCCTGTTTACTTGCCTGGAAAAAAAATGGGATTAGGAAGTCAAAGCTGTCTGGCTTTTGTGGGTGGGTGGGGGAACAAACAAGAAGTACTCTACTATCACCTTCAAGACACAAAAACCATGACCTACCACAGTGCCAGCTCTAGAATGATGTTTCAGAGAACTCAGTGAAGTATGATCCTTAGGTTTCTGAATGAGATGCAAATTAAATGGACTGCTTACAGAGAAAATGTTGCAAGAAAAAAGGGAATTAAGCAAATTAACTTAGCATTATAAAAGTAGAGGAAAAAAAATGATGGTTTTTTTTGTGTGTTCCACCTTTCATCTCTCTCTTAATTCTTATACTCTACAATATTTATATTTTCACTATCTATGAAAGTCAGCTGGGAAACTTCTGGTATGAATACCAAACTCAAGTTTTCTGTGATCACTATGATTTCATTGTAGAGCTTGTGAATGTGTTTCAGGGAGCTTGGACTTAATTTGCAATCTTGCAGAGTTTCACTCTTGCACCTGATGCATATTTTTAGAGGAAGAGTTCGAAGGATACTTGCTGTTACAGGGGGAAGCCCTCAGAGATGGCCTTAATTCTGACAGTTGATGTGTACATATCTTGCCATATGTGTCTGTTAAACTCAAAAAATTCAATGACCTCCCTGAGTTGTTTTTCTGATCTGCGTAGTTGATAGAAGGAGAGAAAACTGTTTTGCCAATTACCATATTACTGTTGCTTTAACACAACTATTATTTTTATATAGCTGGGCTCTTCTGCATCTGACAATGGTAAAATTAGTTCTGCACAACGTTAAGAACTTCTTTCCCATTGCTGGTCTGGAATTTAATGGTAAGTTAAATTCTACTTCACGTTTTAGTTCTCTGTGTAAGTGGCTTTCTGTCAGACTTCGCTTTTAAATATATTGTTTAATTTTTATTTTAAAATTTACATAACTTAAACATTCCTAAACAGTTGTTAAGAAATGTGTTTCTGCTAAACTTTTTGTTGAACGGTTGTATTGCTCTACTTTTTTGTACACACAGTAACTTATATGACCTTTTTTCTCTAAGCCTTTATTAATATTTCTGTTTAGATCTGCCTGTAACATCACCATTAGGCATTGCTGTAATAAAAAATCTGGAACATTGGGAACAGATTCTTCAAGATAGAATGGACCAGTTTGAAGGCCCACCACCAAACTACATCAATACCTATCCTAGTGACCCTGGAGTAGGTGCAGGACCAGCTATTCTCCGCAATAAAGCAATGATTGAACCTGAAAACACACCATTCAAGTAAGTTTTTTTTCCTATTCCTTAACCACAGAAATACTGAAGAGTATTTCTATCTAAACGTAAACAGCCAAATGAAGTTTAGCTAAAGCTTAGTTATAGCCAGTGCTTTACAGAATCCATTTTCCTCACATCCATTTATTACTTCTTTTGTTGCTGTTTCTTGCAGCTGCCTTTACTTATTTTGCTGCACCTTTCACAGCTGCAGAAAGAAAAGTAAGGTGGAAAGAGCAAAGTTTGGAGACTACAGATCAAGGGCAATGGCTCCTGCTAGAAAGTCCCTATTCAACCACCTTTTCTGTTCTTTCAGTAGCAGCTATTTCCCACCCTGTCCTCACAAACAGAGGAAAGCTTGTATCATACATGAAGACATCAGGAGGGAGAAAGAGTTGTAGTAACAGTCCTTATAAAGTCAGTCCTCCTGTTTTAGGCATATGTCATGTTTGCAAGTATCTTTAAATGCAGTCCTTGAAGAATTTTATTCATCTCAAAAGTAGTTTACTTTTCTAGAAATACTAAAATACAACTTCAATCACTTAAGCTATATGTTAATTTGAATTTTCATCATTGGCACTATAAGATTTTATTAAGATATTCTTACAAATACAAGAAAAAGAATGTATCTCTTGAAATTTGCCTTGAAGATCTTAGAACATTAGACTTAGATGGTTTTCTTCCAAATTGAAATTTAACCTAAAGTAGATGTGAGGAGGGACAGGAGTTATCTACCTGTAATTAAACAGAAGCTGTTTCCTTTTTATTTCTCCTTCTGCATCACCCAGATCAAAGGATTATTCAGCTCTTCCAGCAAAAAGGCTCTGGCATTTTCTCGTGAAGCAAGAACTTCTTCAGGAGACTTTCATAAGATACATATTCACAAAGAAAAGAAAACAAAGTGAGGTAAGCAAAAAATTACCTTTTCTTTGTTGTTTTTTAAGAAATCTCAATTATAACCATACCTCAGTCTCTTCAGTATGTATTTTAATTTTGCTTTGAAATGCCTTTCTGGTGGCATTTCAGTCTATTTCCTTTCATTTGGCAGTGCTGTGTTTTCAGTGTTTTTTTTTTTCAAATCTACGTGACAATCATGCTGCTTATTGAAATATCAACTGGAGCAAATATTTTAGACGAGACGTATTTCACCTTAGCTTTATGTATTTGAGAAGTGTTCTAATAAATAATTAGAACATTTGCAATAAATGCAGTAAGTAAATAAACTTGTCTTCATGTATTTCTTGTTGTCATATTGAAAAAGAAATTCAAGTGAGCTATTACTTTGTGTATATGTATATATGCATGAGTAATATATACATATAAAAATAATATTATATAGTAATATATAATATGGGATTTTATGAATTGTACCAGTTACAACTGTAATGAGTTGTAATTGTAGTTTTTAACCAAAATAAATACCATAGGAAATAAATATATTATTTAATATCTTTAAGATTTCCTGTAAGTATGGAGTTTGTGTGTGTATTACTCCTCCATTTATTTACTATATCATACATTTTGTGTTCATCTGGGAGGCATTACATTTTGAGTGAGTTTGTTTAGATTCCTGTCGTAGTTCCTGTGCCTTTTATAAAAAGTTAAAAATACATTTGTCATCATTTACTGACAGAGTGGCCTTTAAAATCTAGTTTGGAATGTTTCATTCTTTTTTTATATTTGTTTGTGCATGTGTTTTGTGTTTGTGACTGTGTGATGTTATGTAGTCTGTAGAAGATCGTGTGGAGCAGGTCAAACAAAACTGCGTAGCAGAAGATCACAAAAACAAGGTAGTATCCCTTCTCCCAAACCTCTGGCACATTCTTAAAAGTTCTGTGGAACTGGCTTTTCTTTCTCTAATGTGACTAACAGAAGCTATGTGTTCTGTGTAGTCTGTGTGGCAGGCTTTTAATCGGTGAATTAACTTTGGATGTCCTTTAATTGGGATGAGTGAGCACTTTGTAAATAGTGTTGTACACACAACTTTGTGTTTCTTACACTCAAACACGTCTGGCTCCTAGAACACAAAACAGTCTGAGAAGTCTAAAGTTTAGCTTCCTAAACAATGCTGAGGCCACTGAACTTTTCTTGCATGAATTTTGTATAGACTTTTGCACTCTGAATGTACAACTACAAAATGGATTTTCAGGCTAATTAAAGTTTCTCATAAATGTTTTGTAGGTTGAAGCAGATCTTGGCTACCCTGGAGGAAAAGCAAAAGTAATTCACAAAGAATCAGATATGATAATGGCATTTGCAGTTAATAAGGTAGGCCTCAAATTTTACTAGTAAATGTAGTAGAATAATCTAAACTGAAATTAGTTTAAATTTTCTATTTGTGCTGCACAGGCAAACAGCAATGAAATTGTTTTGGCATCTACACATGATGTTCAAGAACTTGATATTTCAGCTCTACTGGCTGCTCAGTCATTTATATGGATTGGGGAAGAATATGACAGGGAGTCAAAAAGGTAGGATTATTTCTCCGTGGATATAGTGGGCAGACAGGTTGACTGTGAGGCTGTATGTGGAATTCCAGTGCACAAAATGTTAATTGCATAATCTTTGATAGGTTTCAGAACACTTTCAAAAGGAGTAGTGGTGGAAGAAAGCAAAGGAACATCAGTATGTTTTACAAGTGGTAAAACTAAGTTTTTGAGGGATTTGAGTATTTGGGGCATGTCTACACTGCTCAATGAAATACAGTCTCATGGTGTATAAGCTAATAAAAGAAGCTGTATATCAGAAACACTTGTAGTTGCAAAACTGCTTTGTTGAGCCTACTTCTGGTACGTGATGCTAGCTGTCCAGCGCAGTGGCCTGATCTCCCCGTTATCATGCTGAGAGCAAGCACTTCCCTGCACTACATTCCATTGCACAGGCACAGTTACAGATGCACAGGCCAGGAACACTAGATGCTGTAATATCTTTCTGTCCATATTTTTAACAGCATATTCTCCTCAAGGGAGCTCATATTCTCAACAACTTAGAATCACACGTTGAGGTTAAACAGTGATGTCTGTGTGGCAAAGGGAGTTTTTGTGTATAATACAAGTGAAGAAGTTATACATTTATAGTCTTCACTGTATTCACTTTCTCTGTCCACTGCCACTGGGCTCTTAACAGCAACGAGATAAGTGAACAGCATTGGTGGCAAAGAAACATTTGTTTAAAGCAGAACACTGCTGTTTTCTTACAGTTCTGATGATATTGACTTTCGTGGTTCTACCACAACACTAACTCAGTCAACTGCACCATCTTTTGGAGTGAGTCAGATACAACCATCTTCATCTATGCCATGGCTGGGCACTGGTCAAACTAGCACTGGAGCTGGTGTGGTAAGTACTTTAGTTGCATGCAGCCCTGTAGACTTACTGTCGTCTTTGCTGTGCCATTCAGTACACAAGTTATTGTAGCGTTAATTCAGTGTTAAAATAAAAGGCCTAAAGTGACCAAGACCTGGCCAAAAAGAAGATCACACTGCATATCTTCTTTAAGATTATAGCATAGCGTTATTGTGACTTAAAAAATAATGAGCCAAACAAGATTTTATGAGGGAGTTGTGAAGTAGGACCTGCAATTTCTCAAAAAATAAAATGTAATTTTTTAAACTACTCTTGCATTGGGACTAATATAAAAAGCATTACATCAGTCATCTGTATAATGGAAGATAATACGATCCGAAATTTCGTGACTGAATAGACTGTCAAAAACAGGCTTTAATTACTGTACTAAAACTAGACATAATTAGATACAAATAATGCTAGTTTGCAGGCATTTTAATTATGGAGGACATTTACCATATAGCAGAATAAAGAAATATTGAATAGTGTGTTTATCTCTTCTTGATTTTTTTTCAATTTTTTTTTTTTTTTACAAAGCTTATTAAAAGAAATCTGAATAACGTCAAGAGAATGGCTTCACATCCAGTCCATCAGTATTGTAAGTGAATCACATTTGCCAGTATGAAGCAGACATTTTTCTATACCATTCTGTAGTACTAATGAATGCCTATTTCTTAATCCAGATCTTACAGGAGCACAAGATGGGAGCGTTCGAATGTTTGAGTGGACAAGGCCACAGCAATTGGTCTGCTTTCAGCAGGCTGGGAACGCCAGGGTTACAAGAATGTATTTCAATTCCCAGGGCAATAAGGTAAGTACAATATCTGCAATTTTTTATGGAACACATTTGATCATGCTGTGACCTCTAGAACAGTTCTATCTGGTGATATAGAAAACTCCTGTTAACGTATCCTATCACCATTTCATTTTTACTGCATATGAAAGCTCTGTAATAAACAGTGATTTTTATTCTCCTTTGTTTCCTGTCAGCTTCACACAGATTCCTGTCAGATTACATTAATACAAAGCAAGATTTTCAGTAATCTATCTGCACTGTCTTTACACTTCAACAGTAAAATCTATTGCAGGAAAAATGCCCTGATTTATATCAGCTTGACTGTCTTCTCTTCCAGATTCCTTCCCTATAGAACTGTTTATTCTCTGCATATTCTAAGCAATCTCAAAACAATTTGTTCTTAAACTGACATACATGCATACAGATTTTTCATGCCTCTACAATTTAACTGAGCCGACGTAGAACATAGTTGGATCTGAAACCTCTTCCTTATGTTCTCGCAAGGAAAGCTGAATATGATTCACTCAAAAAAAAAAAAAAAAAAAAAAGGTTTTGGGTGCTGTAAAGTTATCTCATCTGTTGATTTCAGGCTAGTCCTTATTAGTTACATTTTGAGACAAGAAACTTTGCAGTACTGTGTGTCATATTTCCTATTTTCAAACTTTTCTGTAATTTGTTTCTAAGTGGTGAGCTTTTAAATCAAACATTAATTACAAAAATGGAACTTGCCTATTTTGCAGAACAAAACTCATATTAAACTAAATACAGATGTTCAAAAAGTACTTCATACTTTGCTTTCTGGCTATAATAAAGTTGAATGTTTTGGCTAGAAAACATACTTACAGCCCATTAATTGAACAGAGTAAATATACTGCATTACAGTGGAGAGCAGGAAAAAAAGTACAGAAGAGCCACACACTGTGGCCAAAAATGAGTATGTGAGGTAGATAAGCTGCAAAAAACAATGGACAAAGGGAAGGGAACTGGGAGAAATAGCTACCTTCATTTTTCAAAGTTATGCTAAGAAATGCATTTCATTCCTTGCAGTGTGGTGTTGCTGATGGTGAAGGATTTCTAAGTATTTGGCAAGTAAACCAAACCACCTCAAATCCTAAGCCTTATCTGGTAAGTTAACAGTTGTGGGTTTTTTTCTTCTCATAGAGGAAATTTAGTCTTCAAGACTTTACACAAATCAAGACTGTAAGAGTTTCACTGAGGCATTTTTGTTTCGCTTATTTTTAATTGGCATACTTCATCAGCATGCTTATTTTCACTACTATTGATTTGAAGCTCAAATTGTAAAGTGACTGTAAGCTGTGATGCAATTACAAATGCTATCAGCATTGCCCTTGATTAAATAAAAATGAGAGCTCGCAGTAAGGACTTTACAGCCCCAAGAAATAGTAAAAACACTTTCTTCTTTTCACTGCTAATTAACAGCACAAAAAGATCATGCTTAATTTGAAATTCAGGCTAATGTGATACAAGACATTGTGGATTTTTTTAATAGTTCAATTATTTTAGTATTTGTTTTAGATTTTTTTAATCCATTGATTCATCTTCTGAGATTTCAAGCTGCACTGTGTGTCACTATTTCAGCTTTTAAAACCTTAAGACCGTTTCCTGTATGACAGCAGTGACATGACACTGATAGTAGCACTTGATGCTACTATCAGACTACAACTGATGCTACACATCAAACTACAACTGATATGATTGCTTCTCTGTTATTTTGCTTTGTTTTAATAGAGTTGGCAGTGTCACAGTAAAACCACAAGTGACTTTGCGTTTATAACCTCTTCAAGTCTCGTGGCCACGTCAGGACAGTCCAATGACAACAGGTGTGTTTAAAGAAACTGAGGCATTTCACCAGAGCTACCTATTGATGTCTACTAACCCACTGCTTGTCACGCATTAATACGTGCCTGATGTTTTAAGGCTTAGCATTACGTACAAGTTTACTTACTGCTCAGACCTGACAGCTTATTTCTTTGAACATCATTCCTTCGGTCATTTGTTTTCCAACATTTAGTTTGTGAGGGATGGTTAAGAATTAAACAGTTTTTTCATGGTGTATTCCACGTTCAGAAAGTTCTGACATGCTGCTATGAGGATAAACATATTCAGTAAAAGGAAGATAATTATTTTTCTTTGAGAAGAGCAACCTGAATACCTTCTTGGTTCATCCTAGTGTTAGTATACATCTTAGAGGCAGAAGTACAGCCTCTATTATGAAGCATAAAAGAGCACAGAAAGAGTTAAGATCTTAAATCTTTCCATATGCTCTCCAATGACTGCAGAGAGCCAAGGGCTCCTAGTTCAGTTCTACCTTCTAATCTTTGATACAGAACATGGGCACTATCTGAGTCCTGTCACCCTATGAATCACTTATCAACAAGCCATAATGACTTTTTTCTTTCAGAAATGTGTGCCTCTGGGACACTTTGGTTTCATCTGGTAACAGTCTTGTACATGGTAAGTGCTGCAGTGAAAATATAAGTCTGCTTCTCACTGAATAAAGAAAAATACAGAATGCATTTTCAGGGCAAGGAGAGAAATTTATGCTGAAGAACTAGTCTATGCATTTGTCTGTATATTTGCACGTCCCAGGTCTGATACATGTCTCTAGCATTATCATTATCTACTCCACAGAGAAAAGTATGAAGAACACACTTAGAGCTATTTTTGTTACAATAAGGCCTGAAATACATGAATACAATCCTAAGAAACCTACACAAGTGACTTAATCAAAGCTGCATTATTAAAGACTGTGTGTATGCAGAATTTCACTTAAACAAGCAATTCATAGATCCACTACTCTATTAAACTACCAAGAGAAGACAACTGTAGGTAACAGTAGAAGCAAATCAGAAAAAAAATGTCTTTATCTTTCAGCAGCCAGGCTGGATTCTTAACAAGATGTTTTTATCTATTTGACCAAATTCAATACATTCATCTTTAGGTAAAAAAAACAAAGCAAAATTCTATCACCTTGCACTGTGGAGGAAAAATTAATACAAATCTTAATACGAGAGCTTGGATTTGTAAATGAGCAACTATCATACACAGCTGCAAATAACTGCAGCACTGGAACGAACCTAGCAATTACCTGTGTAAACAATAGGTACTTTCTTAGATTCACTTTTTTAAACCAGCAGATTGCACTCAAGTTCTGTCTCATTTTAAAGAATTCCAGTCAGGGCACCTAAGAAATAAGAGTTTAGGAAATTATAACAGAATAATAAATGTGTATATGGTAATTAATACTTACTCTAATTTTTATCTTCAGCTATAGTATTATTCTTTTTTTTTAGTATTTTATTTTAATGTACTTTAATGTATATGTTCAATGTTGTATTTTCTTAGGGTTCTTTTAATTCATGTATGTATATTAACTCATGTATAATTTATTTACAAAATATATTTAACTCATATATATTCTAATAAAGATAAGTTAGACTGCATATTTCTTGTTCCCTAGACCTAGGTAGCCCTTACAAGAGCAAAGAAGGATGTTAACTGATACAACATTATCAATATGAAGGAATGTATCTATCAAGTTAGAAAACATTCAGAAAACAGTAACAGAAATGCATGTGAAGATCAAAAGCTACTTACAGTTTCAAATCTATTAAACTGTGGCATCCTTCTTCTTCAGCCTTCACTTGTCACGATCATGGTGCCACGGTACTACAGTATGCACCGAAGCATCAGCTGCTGATTTCTGGTGGTAGGAAGGGATACATCTGCATCTTTGACATCAGACAGAGGCAAATCCTTTATACCTTCCAAGCACACGATTCAGCTGTTAAGGCCCTTGCACTGGATCCTTCTGAGGACTACTTTGTTACAGGCTCAGCAGAAGGTAACATGAAGGTAAGCTATGGAGTAGCTGAGTTGTACTAGAAGAGTATTTATCTTAAGCAGTGCACAGACATATTTTGGTCAGCATGCTGTAAATAGGTACATGAACATGGTAACAAAACAGCTGAAACAAACAAAAAGTCCACAAAACCTCTACATTTGATAAACAGGATGCTTACTTTTATCTTTCAAGTATGAGATTAAATATTCTGATATCTGTGTTCTCCACTAAAGAAGATAAAAGTCTTTTAAAAATTGCAATTTTAAATGGTTAAAGCAAAATTCATGATTTGAAATCTTATTTTTCCCACTTTAAGATGTATTGGTTTTGCCTTTGGATCTGTCTCCTTATAATACAGTGGGCACTCAGTAACCTTAATATCTTTCAACATTTCTGTAACACCAAATTCTTTTTTTCACTTGGTGCTGTAGCACAAGACAGCTACTGGGATTTCACAGGAGGCAGACAATAAAAAAAAAAAAAAACAACCAAAAGAAATAGAGGCTATTTTAAATGCATCCTGTACCTTTTTGTACTCTCCAAGGGAAGAAAGCCGTTGGGCACCTCTGATCAGGCAGCACAGCAGCTTTGCCCTGTGAAGTAACCAGCTGCCCTGCATTATGGTAGCTGTTTTGCTGTATGTTTCAACGAGAGCCTCTTAAGATTTGTGGCAACTCTTGCTTATAGATAACAAAAAATATCCTCTCTCTTTGCTGAATAGGGTTTACAAGAGCCAAGAATCTGAAATATTAGAGAAAAAAAATATAAAAGTCCTAATTTTCGTTATCTTTCATCTCATTTGTCATTCTTTTGATACAGGTGTGGAGATTGACTGGCTACAATTTAATCCATTCATTTAAAAATGAACATGCTAAGCAGTCCATTTTCAGAAATATTGGTGCTGGTGTCACCCAGATTGAAACCATTCAAAGGAATCGTATCTTCTCCTGTGGAGCAGATGGCACCTTGAAAATGAGGGTTCTTCCCAACGCTTTCAACATCCCTTCAGGCATTTTTGACATTCTGTAGCTTTCTGCCAGCTAAGCCTGTTTTTATATAATGTCCCTTTAAGTCTCAAAAAATGCAGTGATATGCACTGTGGAACTTTTCTGTTGCCTTTCAAAGCAATTACAGCAACATTAAGTATTACTGGGGGGAGGAAAGACACAGTACTTTTTCAACAGGTATATTTTGAATATACCTATAAGGATCACTGGGATGGAAATGTGAGTACTGTGTTGTAAAAGCAAAGAATAAAGCCCAGTACAGTCAGTCACAGATGGGGTATTGCTCAGTAACCCACAGGCTGCATTTAGTAAGTATAAGTGTATTGTAAAGGTCCTGACTGTCAGCCACTTAACAAGCACTGTGCTCTACAAGTCAGTAAGCATTTCTAAAGTGATTCTGATTATTTTTATTCCAGTTTTTCCCACTAATGGAAGCATGTCTACAACTTCTCATTGTAAAATAGTTTAGTTTTAATTAAAGGTACTCAGTGTATTTGGTTTTCACAAGAACGTGTAATGGATGCAAATGTGCAATCAAGAATGTACTGTGAGATGTATCATTTTATGCTGAGATTTCTTTCCCAGTTAGTATTACTACATAGTTGATACTGTAAACTTGCACATTAACGTTTTTAAATGCTTTTTTTTTGTTTTAATTTGCACACTATTTCCCTTCCTTTCTGACAGCTATGTTCTCTATTGGCCACCTGCCTTTACTTTAGGAATGTACTGTGTGCATTAAATGTTTGTAGTGAGGACACCCATGGTTCTGGTCAGCTTTTAGTTTTTGAAATTCATTTGTCCAGAAAATACTTCATTAAATTGAAGCTAATAAGAAAATACCAATAGAACATACAATGCCACATTTCAGATGAATGTCAGGCTTTATGTGGCCAGCTAGTAAATAGTGGATAAAACTGGTAATTAAATTATTACCACAGCATATTGTATAAACTATGCAGAGTTCAATATTGTTTGCTTGTAATATAACTAGCTACTGTTGTCAGATGTATTTTTCTGTTGTAAACAAAAACTATGTTCTTAAGACACTGGAAAAGATGTCTGTGTATTTAAATGTTAATGAAGTGTCTTACTCTTCCAATGAAAATTTTCATGTCTGTGCTGTATTGTAAAATATACTGGAATAAAAAGCACCTTTCTCCAAAGGCAGTCTTAAATTGCAGGCTGTGAAGTAGGAAAAGAAAGAAAAGTAAATGTCATTGTTTAGTTTTCCCTTTGTAAGTTAAATAAATTACTTTTATTTCATGGAACATTTCACTTCAGAACTTTCTTACATTTAAATAGACTTAACTGAACTTCTTAGAGACTGAATGAGCGAGCTTTGACTTGACCTGACCATACTCAAGTAAGAAAAACTTTTGCATTTCATTTTCAGCTTTCCTAGAAAATTATGAAGCTAACATGTAGTTCCATCTCCAACTGAGGCAGCTGCAAGAAACACTTCTTACAGAAGCCTGGCTCAGCCACTGAGGCAGGAGATGGAGTTTGCTGGCCTTTCTCCAGTAGGTTGATGTGACAGGGTCAGCAATGACATTCAGAAATTTAACATATTTAATATATGCATGCTATATAAAAAATTTCAAATCTGGCTTAAACTATATTTTCACCAGTATATATCCCTGATGATTTTTTTTTTTTTTTAAACTAAGAAGTCTACTTTCTTAGTAACAGAATTAAAAAAAAAAAACAAACCACAACCTCCCCCAAGATGTAATTCTGGACTGTGACATTTTGCATTATTGTTGTGGATAGGATTCTTGGCACATGAGTTCTGACCTGCTTATTAGTTCAGAGTATTAATTCTGCTTTTTTGTCTCTGCCTGCACCTCTATTCTTAGCACAGGAGGCCAAAATCCTGGCCTCAGTGAAACCAGCAAACATGCTAAGAGAAGAGGATACTGCCCAGGCCCAGCCATCACGGTATCACACACTGAAGCTCAGCTGCAGCAGCTTTATTTTTCTAATACATCTGTGAGTTAAGTTCTGCATGCAAAGATCATCCTGCATTCTTTTTATCCATTCAATGGCTCCTTGATACCAAGTAGGCATTAAACAGCTGAGTACAGTCAGGTTTAAGAGACTTTGTTTTTAAATATTTGGATTAATCCCACGGATTTACCAATAGGCACTGACAACTTTGAAATTCAAGTTTTCAGAGGGCAATTTTGAATTGAAACACACAAAGACACAATGGATGTTCCAATGTTAAAGTTAGAAATCTGAAGTACTGAACAAAATTAAAATCAAAAGCTCCTATCACTTTTCGCCTCTTGTTCCCGAAAGTTTGAATGTGAGTGGCTACCTTCTGAATCAAGTCACTAAGCACTGTAACAAATACAGGCCATCCTGCTCCAGGTATTTCATTTTTCAAAGAATACCAGCAAAGAAGTACACTCTCCATTTTGTGACCTCATTTCTATGAATAAGTGTGAGGAAAATTTATCAGAAGTGCACCTTCCTTGTAACTACACTTAGTGAGCTGTAATTCTATGAAATGGTGGACTTTATGTGGCAGTGAGAGGGGGAAGGAAGAGATTCCAACAATACAAGCAACTACAACACTGTTTAAACAGGAATTTTAATTTTAAAATGTACATGTTTTCTTCCGATTTTATACCCAGTTACTTTCCTTCCCACATTTGCTTTACTAAACAGTTTCACAGGCGTCAGTATTTAATAATGTCATTACTACCATTTTCCTTGCAACTGGGGCTGGATTGTGCTTTTAATGATGTAACAGTTGGCTGGACTTCTCAAATTTGAAGATTTTGCTTTTTGATATTTAAACAATTCTTTCCAGTCCTCTTAACAGCTCTATATCCTTGTCAAAAATACGTTCACAGAGAAGAGGGGCAACCGAGGAAAGTATTTGTACACAAGTTCATTATTTAGACACTTATACCATAATTGCTGACTAGAAAATGACAGCAGATAAGATGATTGCAACTGGAAGTTATAAATAGTCACTGCTGATCACAGGACCATGGAATAATCAACATACATTAGGTCTAATTATTGGCTCAAGAATGGGAAAAACAAAAGCAAGTCTGTGATAACTGTGTGCCAGCTGTAATATCGAACATTCTCTGAACAACAAAAAGAAGAAATAGCCTGTAAGATTTAAGTGCATTTATACTAAGGGGTCTGATTTCCCTTTTATGCAAGCACGCAAACCACCATCAGTGAACAGAAAGGGTATACCAAGTGAAGGGACTCCAATATGTATATCATATAGCTTTAAATAATCTGTTTAGTCAAACATGATTTCCTAACATTCCTTTTTAAAATATATTCATCCCCCAAAATGTACTGGATATACCATTAAACTCCCATTCTCCCATGTATACAAATTCTTATCTCTTAGACTGTATGAGAGCATAGCAAGAACAGACTGTGAAGACCGTAACTCAAACCTTGCATCAACCTGCTTTTCTTTCAGTAAATCAAAAGCAAAACTTACTGTCATGTCCTTAGTATCAGTAACATAGATAATTCCACATGCTATGAATGCATTACCAGCTTTGGACTTTGGATATGTAGTATTGATATGCCGAATGACCGAGAACGTTTCTTCATCAATGTGTGCTACTATTATTGTTTCATCAGTGCTTGAGGCATATATAATCCACAGTCCTTTTTCATCCACTGCTATGTTGAAATACGTCTTCGAGTTAGAAAAGAGGTAGTTACGGCCGTGATACAGGGCATTCTCAATGAGCAGCATGCCCAGCGACGCTTTATCAAGCCCAAGTCTGAAAGGAAATAAAGTATCAGTACCTTGTGTTAAAAGTGTGTTTGTATTTCAACCGGCTGGATGGATTGATTCAGAGGATGTAATTACTGATAGAAGCATTGTTGAAAATACTTAAGGACAATTCTAGCGTTATCTTTTAAAATGAAGCGCTCCACCGAAAGCACCTTCCAAAACACCAGGAGAAAACTTGACAATAATAACCAATTTGGGGCACACAAGAGCATGAATTCACTTTGGTAAGTTTAGTTTCATTTAGTCTATGAATGTTAATATCAGTAAGATGAAGGAAGCCAACTAAAAGAAAGGACGAGTGTGAAAAAATGAGATACCAGGTGAAGCCCCAAACTGAAATCTACAGAAATTTGCCTTCTACCTGGCAGGAGCTAAAGGGAGAGAGTGTGACTGACCGAACTGGCATGAATTCTGGGCAGGTTCACCTAGTCTTAGAGCTCGTCTTTTGAAAATAGTTCAGATAATGCAGTGATTTGCTCAAATGAACATCAAAGGAATAAAAATGCTACTTTTGCAGAGCCAAAATTCTGACCTCATGCCTCCGAAAGGACAGCTTGAATGTCTCCTCTCTGATGTATAAAAGTGGTTTTATTCCTTGAAATTCCTTAATATGATGCTAGTCCAAAGATAGTGGCATTTAGCACCTTAAAATTGAATTCTTCTACAATTGCAAGAAGATAATCAGCTGCTATCAAAGCATATTTGCCGTTAATATTTAATCAGTGAGTAGTGTAGTGCTCTAGTAAGTGCAGAGTATGCTTTTATCCTTTTAAGAAATGCATGCTGTCACAAAGCACATTTCACTGTCTAATATTTCTGTAACTATATAGCTAATTTCCTCAAATACAGGAAAAGAATTTTTCAGTCCAGGAATCTACTATCCAAGAGTTTTCTGAAAGGGCAGACTTAAGACTGACAAATCATGCGGGAAAATGATCCAAAGAAAAGTCAAAATTCAAAAAGTGATTCACTTCAGCTTTTCTAGAACTCAGCTATGCAGCAGCTCCATATTCCAGCAGCACATGTTTGCATTAAAACATGCTTTTAGGGCTGGAGTTGATTTCCAAAAATGTGTCGACCTTGCTAAACCTATTACTCACTTACTCACTTCATATTTGTAAACAACCTGATGCAAGGGCTAGCAGGAACAGTCCCACAGAAATGCCAGTTTTCTTTGGGAGGCTTTTCTATATGAGTCAACAAGGCAAAAAGCATCTCAAGATGCATTAGAAACGAGCAAGATCATAGAATCATAGAAAACCTTGTCTTTTTCTCTTTTATGTGAAAATTCTGAAGCAGAATAGTGAGGTTTCATTCCTGAGGTTCCCTTCCTGTCACTCCATGGGGACTGTGTAGCCCAGAACTCCAAATGGTTCAATTAAGTCCTTAATCTTCCACCACCTTGAGGTAAAAGGTGAGATACAGGTCAATGTCACATCAACCACATCAACCTACAAGCAGTATTCTGATCAACTGAGATGAGTAAGTCGACCAAAATGAAAAGAAGTGCAAAAACATTACAAGACAAAAGTGGAAGGGATAAAGCATTCCTTATGCAAGGGATCTGGCCATCACTAGAAAACTTACTTAAGGGTATCAGAGAAACCTAATTTTGTCAGCTTGTAAATGTGACAAGAAACTCCTAGATATGTTTCCAGCATTTGCAAAATCATCTAGCCACCTCTAGCTGTTCTTTGCACAGCATCAATACAAAAGCTGCCAGAAGCTTTTTTGCAGCCAAGAATCAAGGATTTTACTACAACAAATTTCTTACTGCCTAACCCTTTCTTATGCTGAAAATAAATAACCTCAGAGTGAACAACTGAACAGAATGGCAAACTTTGAGCAACTTCTTTGAGAGGTTCTGAAGATTCCATGAATAGCTTGTGTTCTTCTTTGCATGAAGGCAGTTCCAAATTAAGGGTGTCCAAGCAATGGTAAGGAACTTCTGTACTATCACTATGCACTGTTTAGACGGAGATGGTCATTAAAAATGTATAAACAAAAATCCCTAAAGATATTTAAAGGAGGTTGCCAAAAAATGAGTTTGTCTTTGGCAGAATAAATATTATAGAATCCAAGCAGCTTGCTTACATTCCTTAGCATCTAAATGAATATAGGAAGAAGGCACACACACCTGCTTGGGTAGAGACATCAAAGTACAGTAATGTTCTTGGCTCAGACATCAGAGTCAACTGAGCTTGAAAGAAGATGAAATCTTTCACTTGCCCTTGGGCTGTATTTCTTTGGCTCTTCCCACAAGATGAGATTCTGTTTTTGATTTTTATTGTCTGTCATCAGTAGAAACTGAAGAAATAAGGATGTAATTTCCAGTTCAAATTCAGGGTGATGCACTGGGAGAATTACCGAAATTTACTAGAAGGAAACCAAACAGCGGAGCGATTCCTCCACAATGGAACATTCAATCACAGGTCGCTACTCCTGTGCCTTGGTGCATTCCTGTGGATGAGCAGCATTAACTCAACCCTTACCAGCATTAACTCAACCCCTACCAGCAAAGAACAGTGCTATCTGGGAGCAAGACCTGTGCATCAACCCAGGAAGAAGCTCTGGTAAGCCAACATGTTCCACAAGTGGGCTTCAGTTGTATAACCCTTTATCTGTGTCCCCCAGACTGAGGCTGAACCAATTGCTATGCTAATGCAGGTAGATACAGACACACCTTATTTTCTTTAATCACGTTCTTTTTTCTGACCCTTGTATTCCTTATTCAGATCACATTTCTTTCTGCCAATTATGAACACAGCAAAGAATCCAAGTGCAAAAACACCAGTGTATAATAGGAACCTGCTGGACCCAAGAATCTTCCAATAGAAAAATCCACTGCCATCTCTGCACACAGCATCTTTTCAATCTGAAGGACCAACTGTTTTGCATCTCATACATCATATAGTTACTGCTACAGTTATCTGCCTGGACACAGTGCTGCACAGTGATTAAAGAGCTAATTGTCACAGCAGAGTAATGAGCTGAGAAGCCCAGTTCCTCAGCTCCAACACATGATGCACACATAGACTGCATGGAAGGCCAGTGACCCACATTCCAATTACAGACAGAAAAGTGTTAATTGTTCTATTCTGAAAAGAATTCTGAACCACTTCTTCCATTCTTCCTATGCTAGATAGTACCAAAAAGAAACAAAACAGTACAAAAGAAGTGGCCTGGCTTTTTGAGGTCCATCTCCATTGCTAACATATGGCTCCTCATTCCACCACATCATTAGCCTTAAGCAAATTATATTTGACTTACTTGAGAATGACATTGGTTCCTCCCTTTTGGTAGTACAGATGATTGTTTTGTACTGTGTGACCGCAACCGTAAAAGAATCCTGTGATGTTAATGATCCTGTAGCTGTCATTCAGCAAGGCATTGGAATTCTCATATTCTTTTATAGAGTTTCCTAAAAGGAAGAATAAATAATAAAATTAAAAGACCATCATTTGATTTACCTAATTTCTGAAATCCCTACCCTAAAATTCAATCAGAATCAGGTTTGTGACAGACAATAATCGTATTTATGTTTTCAACAATAATTTAATATGCTGGAACATGATAAAATAATCCAGAAGCAAAGCCAAGAACACATAAAGGTGTTCAAGGGGCAGCTTCCCATTGAGTAATCAGCCTTAATGTTGAACACACTTGCTAAACTGCGACAATATTTCCTTCCACCATTCACGTCCTGGAAAAGATCCTGCAATAATGTAGCTCACATAGCATCTGATTCATTTACACTCTCCCTTAATGGTGAGGCAAAGTCCTAGCTACAATTTAGGGGATTAAATTAAAACCATAGAAAGTGGTAAAGGACAAGAATACAAAGACATGGACAATGGGCACTAAAAAAAAATCCTCAAGCTATTCAGAATCAACACTGGATTCTGAAAACGTCAGAAAATATTAGAAATGTCTATCATCATATGCATAGCTAAGTGTTAAAGAGTGATATGGAAAACACTCTCAAAAAGATGTGGGTAAAACCATCACGCTTTGTTTGAAACATTAATCTGGGTTGAAGGAATTACGAAGGCAATGTTAATAAGCCTGACTTTTGATGGTAACTAGCAGTGCCATACCTGAGAAGTGCATGGTAAGCCAAATCCTTTCATCGCTCACATTCCCAGGTTCCCGCATCCACGTTCCAAACGTTTGCTGTACGCTGACAAAGTGAACAGGACTTCCTACAGATGTTATGACACACTCTAGTAGAGAAAAAGCATGTGTCTGTTACCTGTTTGACTGCAACCCAGCAAGCAGCAGCTAGGCTGACACTCTAGCAGGTTACCAGCTTTTTTGGAATGACCGGAGGGTCTGTCTTCAGCTTTTCCAGCCAAGGTATCATCATTTGGTACAGCACACGTCTCACCTGGATTTCAGAGAGAAAGGGTCAAAGGTGACATCTTTCTACATTCAACGTGACAGACACGCATCAGTGGCTTCACTAAACTAAAGAAATGATGTTTGGGATTCTATTTCATCTAGAGAAACACTTAAGTGATTTTAAATAAATGAACAAATGAAGTGTTCAGGTGAGTTTGTTCCCTTGAAGTTATCAGGCTGACAGACAACTTTGAGGAGCAACTGGTTTTGCTCAGCAGATTTCATCCTCTAGCTGAGAATTTCAGAGCAGGTGCTTTGAAAGGCAGTGCTGTCCCTCTCCTCAGATAGCAGCAGATAACTGAGGCAGCTGCCAGCTGGCTGACTTATCCGTAATGCCAAATCTGCTTCCTTGGGAGTGAGCAATGGCCAAACTCAAGGACCTCACACCTCAAAATCTGGACACACCAGCAGTGGGGCTGCACTCTGTAGACAACCGTGGAAGTTCTGAACTTGCCATGAATCCCCAGAACAGTAAACCATACTTAATGTACACAATGAGCACTGCATGCATAAGAATGCAGATCAGCCACCTGTGTCATTAAAGAACCAACACAAAAGACTAAGGGAAATTATACACCATATTCTTTCCACAGAGAAATGGTTCACCAAAGAAGCAAATAAACAACTGCAAACGTTTTCCCTCACTCCTCAACGATTTGAAGGTTAACCGGTTGGGTTTTCTGCAGCATTTACCATTTAAATGATGCCTTTATGAGATTATTTATAAAACCTTTTCTGTAAACACAGATGCACCTTCTGTCTTTAAAACAATGCAGCACATTTCTACTTTGTTACAATGAAAAACTACAAAGAACAAATAGTTCTCAGTCCTGTGCTGAAGACATCCTGATTTCACTTCACCTCTCTTCTAATCCAGTTCTTAACATTCACCTCCTTCCACATTTCACACATTTTCACTGCTGTTTTCCAACTGATTCCTGGGCTTTGCAGGACGGTGATGACGTTGAAACTAGCAAGGTAGCAAAAGTATGAAGTATCCATAAAGTAAAGCTGAAAGGGCAGTATGACACTGAGGAACGAAAGAGCAGATTGCACTGCTTTGTTTCCTCCTTAAGGTTATAACCTCTCTCTGTTGATACAGAAAGAAAATACTCCAAGGCAGACCAAAAACAACACATTCATTTATCTAAAACACTTACTGATACGACATTTGAAGTTGTAATTGATCACAACTTCTCTCCTAAAAAAGGCACAGTCAATCCAGCTGTGGGAAGACATGCCTGTAGCTGGAACCCAGAAATCCCCCAAATACTCTTTCTCCAGGTTTTGATCTCAGTCTTCTCAAAATATCTCAAGAAAGGAATCCACCCCACAGAAATTACAAGCTGTGATGCACAAGCTTATTAGTCTCAGCCCAAGGAAACTGATAAAATTAACTGCATGAACAGCTCCTCATACAGTGGTTTATCTAACGCTGTGGAATAGTCAAGGACCAGGTCAATGTTTCTTATGAAGATGAATGCACTGTTTGGATTTGAGAACATTTGCAAACCCCTCTGGGAACTTTCAGCTGCATGAAACAGAAAGCAATTAAGATTAGAAAGCTTTCTATCAGAGACCACTATGTGAAATTTCCACTGCTTTCTTTCCACCCAAAATAATAATAATAATAAATATCATAGTGGTTCTTCTGATTCTAAAATATTCTGGCTGAGAGTTAACAGAATTTACAGGACATTAGAAGTATGGTTATGGTAAATCTGGGGGAGGATGTAAAGGGTAGAGTGAGGGATGTGCTGTTTCTTCTAGAATTAGCTAGCAGAATCATGGGAACAAAGTACCTGAGCTTGCAACTAATTATTCTATTCTCTTAAGGAAAGTAAATTTTGAAACAGGTAAAATCTGATTCATGGAAATCATTCCTACATTCTTATGCAATAACTTAATTACAGCTGTAAATCAGGACATGTATTCTCTATCTTCAAAGGGATATGATTATTATATAAGAAAAGATGATTTATTTTTGCATTATGGTCACACAATTCACTACTCATAACATTTAAATGCTCACTGAGGAGCACCTCTTCTGTGCAAAGTTTTTGAACATAACTCCCATCTGCACACCGGGATTTCAAATCCACCAGAAATCCATCTGGTAAAGTTTAACCCTCCAAAGAACTTCAGACAGTATCAACAACTGGAAAAAAGCTACCTGAGTAAATGCTCTAATTAGATCTTGCACAGCACTTCACACACTTCTGAATTTTAAATAGCATCAAATTTCTGCTCAGCTCTTTGGGCTCCATTCTGATGCTTCAGTACCCAGCGTCTCCCAACTGAAATCTCACATGCTACTACAGTTACATTCTAAGTTAAGAATAAAAGACAGAAATAATTGATGTATGTTCCAGCATTAAATATTCACCAGTTAACAGCATTTATAATAAAAAAGATTTCATCTTACCAAAAAAAGATGACATTAATATACATACCAGGCCTAGCTCACTCAAAACTCCTACAAGCTGAAATGGACATTGCTAGTAGCTAATCACTAGCAATCTCCTTGCAGTGAACAATTCAGGTGCTAGACATCCTAAATGCTGAGTGCCTTGCCTGCAACGTGAAGGGCTGCTAATGAAAAATGGGCAGAAGAAAGAAGCGAGAACAGTATTTTGAATCCATTACCACTGAAGGACTTTTTCCTAGCACTGGAGAAGAACCATGCTCCCCCTCCTCAACTTTACTATGGCAACATCAAATCAATACCACCCTACTAATGACAAGACTTACGAATCGCTCTGCATACGTCACACTTGCACTGTTTGTCTTAGTTCATACATTTCCAGTTTCCAGAGAAACCTCATTTAACCAACACTGTCACAGACAACTCCCTTCTTTTCTGAAAAATGTGAAAGAAAGAAAATTACTACCTGGGACATTCTTTGCTATCACTCTGACCTTCTCAGTGAGGAGGAAAAATCATCCCAAGACTGTACAGGGAGTAACAGTCACTGAAAATCATACCTCTGGCATCAAATGTAATACTATCCGGGGTAAAGGACAAAAGGACAGCAGGGCCAGATCCAATATATAGATCCAAAACCAAAAGTTTCCTTCCATTTTCAAGCTAGAAATACAAATGCTGTTCTAGCAACAGCTTCTCTTTGCTTTCCATTATCAACTGATGGATCGATCTAATATTTTCCAGTTATCACAATACAACAGTGTTTGTAGAACACTGTAGAACAGTGGGCAGAACACTGCAGAGCAACCAAGCAACAGCTTGTCTCACCTCATACTGCTTCAATGACCAATAAGAATGGCTCTGAGGTAACATAACTTGTCAAACTGGTCTAAACTTCAGTGACTCGAGAATTCAAATGCATATAAAATACAGCTGCTGAGTTTTACAACAGAATGAGCAAGATCTCCAAACATCCGTGTGTACCTTTCTCCTCCACTCCTATATGGAGGGGAGAGGGAAAGGAGAGAGGAGTGCAGCTGCTGCATTTCAGCAGTCTATGAACTGTCAGTATGGATGTTCTTATCTTGGCTATAACAGTATCTGCTGTGAAATCTGCAGCCAATCACTGCTTCATGACACTTAGAACAACGTGCTTAATCTTGAACCTGTCAATAATATTAAAAAGAACAGTGGAAAGAACTAACCTGTGCATTTGTTGCTGTACATATTCTCCTGAAGCTGTGCTTTACCTTTACGTTTTCCTGGAGGCCCTGGAGGCCCAGGAGGCCCAGGGGGGCCTGGTGGTCCAGGTTCACCTTTTGCACCTGTGTACAAAGCAAAGCACAACGTCACAGGTCCTGCAGGCAAGGATGTAACCTGCAGAGAACAGAGAGTCAACATGACAGACCTAATAGAGATCTCTAAAATAGCTTGTCTTCTGAAGAGGTCTTTGTGTACAGGAAAAAATACAGCTCAATAAACTCTCTGGAGTGCTAATTCTTAGAATCATAGTATCACAGAACATCCCAAGTTGGAAGCAACCCATAAAGATCATCAAGTCTGACTCCTGAAAGGTGAACCACCCAGCACTTCACAGGTTCCAGGACAATAGTGCAATTTAATCTGTCTGGATTATAGGCATATTAGAGAGTTATAAAGCACAACTGCACAGTGTTCTCAAATACTTCAGTTTAAAGGGCTCCAGTGCTACAGTTTTAGCTGCTTACACATACAGTTGCCATGATGCTTTCTTTACATATTCCCGAGTGGAAATCTGCTCTCATTTTCTAACACATAAGTAAAACTACACTGCATGAAAGAGCAGGAGATCAGCTGTCTGGAAGCATTCTGGAAAGGGTGGAATTCGCATCCTGGAAAGGGTGGAACATACACATAAGTCTTCTTGTGAGGAACTGCATAATGAAGGGATCCCCTGAAGACATGCATAATGAAGACAATACCCTGGGCAGTCATTTTATTTTTGGAGCTGCACATACCCTTGAGACTATTACTGAGAGATTCTAATATCTGAACTGTAGCAATGCCCAGAAACTTCCCTAAGGATGAAGTGGCCGCGTTGGCTGGTCCAACTCTTATAGATCATGTTCATGCTACAGAAGCAGAGTGTCTATTTCTCCACTATGTACACTGTTGCAAGAGAGAGTGCTTCTTCCTACCTTCCAACAACACATCATTGTTTGCATCCCCCTTTTCTCCCTTTGCTCCTCTTGCACCTTTCACACCAGGCATACCGTCCTTGCCAGGTAAACCTATTTCTCCAGGTTCTCCTTTCTCCCCTTGGTCACCTTTTGGTCCTGGCACACCTAGAAATAAAAAGTATTTCGGTACAAAGAACACTTACCCATGGTAAGTGTGTCCTAAAATCAATACACTCTGTTGAAGTACAAAATGCATTCACCCTAGTTGTTCGGTGACTTGCCATACTGCACTTCCAACATTTTCCCTTGCCCCAGCAAACATCAAAGTAACTGCCCACTAACATTTCCACATGCACTTGTTGCAAGCATGATCACTCTGTACACCTCCCGTGGTTGGTCATTTAGCAGAGTAACTTTTTTAACAAGACATTCATTTGTCCTGCGTAACCTTGGCCGGAGCATTTTGCAACAAGGAACACAATGGTGTGGTTGTACAATTGACACCAAAACGTTCCACTCCCTGCCTTCATGTCAGTATTTTGTGCTATAGAAGAGAGGTGAGCTGCCACAGAGCCAGAAATAGAAGTGTTCTTGCAGGCCAAGGGTTCACATTATATCTGTAAGTACTTGAGGAGAAAATACTTGTCCTTCCACTTACAGTATTACTAATTACACTGAAATTGTGAAACCAGAAACAGAATTACAGTTTTGGGGAGAAATCTGAAACGTGTCTTCTGCACAATTGCCCTCTGACTCTAAAAATAGGCTTTCACTTTCATTTCCCATTAAACAAACAAAAAGAAGCTGATGAACACTACAGTGACAGACAATGTACTGCCTTCAAACAACCACAGACAATTGGCCCAAACTCAGCCTTCATTTTTAAAGCCCTCTGAAGTCAAAGATTCCTTATGTTGGCAGGCTGAAGGAACGGAAATATTCTTATAATGACATTATTTACAAGAAATTTCAGAATACTGAGGTGCAATTAATTTTATTTTATAGCCTTAATTTGCAATATTTGACAATATATTTATACCATCTTTCACTGTCTAGAATACATCTGAAGTGATCTACAAAAACTTAGTGCAAGACAATGACCATTACAGAATTCTGCAGAGTGCAAATCCTTTGTGGACACTGAATCCCTTCTCCCTGTAACAAAGGTCTAACAGTAATTGCATCTGAATGTAACAGTGAGAACAGGTTTTATTTTATTTAACAATAAAGTATACCCATTTTTCCTCTCTTTCCATTTAGTCCTGGCTCTCCCTTGTGACCTGGGACACCTGGGGCTCCATCTGAGCCATTGTAGCCGGGCAGTCCATCGAGTCCGGGAGGCCCTGAAGAAGCCAAACAGCACAACAGAAATGTCACCATTCACCATAACTTCAGAAATCAATAATCAGCATTTCTAAGTGCTGTTTATAGTATTAAATTAAAATAATCAGCTACTCTTTTACAACACTCTTGCCTAAATGCTACCAGAAAATTCTGAACACCATCTAGCTTTGAACAAATATGCTCTGGCAAACATTATACAATTTTCTCACCTCCAACACAAAAACACAACCTCCCCTCTACCCCCAGAGGGGCACAGGTTGACATTAGTAGGAAAGTGATAAAGGCAAGTAGTCACTCTATTCTCCTTCATTCTAATTAGCAAAGAAAGACTATACTGTAAAGATGCATTTCTATAGTTCAACATCTGTACCAACAACTGTTTCAGTGACCCAAAACCATTATTGCAGTTGTGAAAATGTCTTACCTGGGGGACCTGGTGGGCCTACACCAACAACATGCAAAAGAACACAAGAAAGAAGAAACAGTGAGTTTATCCTAGCACGTAAACAAAAACAATCCCAGATTGAAGTGATGAGTATTAGATCAGAACAACGAAAAGGGGAGGAAAGCACACCACGTCAAAAGGAAATCCTATGAATTTACATGTTTTGTATTGTAAGCAAACATATGAACACCACTGTTTTTACATGGAATTGTTCTCTGCACTGCACCACACTCACCACAGCATCTGGCTGGAGAATTGCCTGGTGTGGTAGAAACTGGACCTTCGTTATTCTACAACTTTTATTAAAATAACATCTGCCTTATTCCTTCTGACTTAATTTGAGTATAGGGCCCTAATGGTAAGAAAGCACAGCAGGCAGGAGTAAAGTATCACCTGAAAATATTTCCATTACAAGATTTGTCTTTTGTGATCCCAATACACATCAAAAAAAAAAAAAAAAGTTGTTGCATTTAAAGGAGCAAATCAGCTCCATGAGCACTTTTATCCAGTCACTGAGTACTGCCTTGTTTCAACAAAAATAAAATCTCTAAGACAAAATAACAGTAATTCCTCGATTTCCCTACAGAACACCATGAGTAAAAACCATTTTATAATGCCATCACAGAGATTATCCCTTTTAATGAGCACTGACAATACCACTTAGTAACTTACTGCCAGTTTTCCAGTAACTGAATCTCTCCCCCACACCACAAAGTTATGTGTATTAGTGCCTAAAATTTGTATGCCATCTCAGACCCTGAGGATCTTAATTATCCTTGTAACAGCATAAGATAAGTAAGAAAGGTGCTTGAGAGGTAATAGAAAGGGTGACAGCAGAGAAAGCCAGGACTAAAGAAAGAGTTTAATGGAGTCAGAAGAGCAGAAAGCTGTAGAAGGCATTGAGTAATTGTGATTTCACAACTCTGGAGCCCAAGGAAACATGGGTTCAACTGAACTCATAAACTTCCAGCATTTATAAGTAAGTATAGGTAAGTCCCAAAGTGGCACCTGCTATCTTTTTTAAGTAGATAATGTAAGTGATATATACATATATATACACAAATATGAATTTTGGTAAATAGCAAAATCTGTCATGTAAAACTTTATCTACTTCAAATTCTTTGAAAACATTGTGATTCTGTATTGCTGAGGGTAAAAACAAATGTAATGTTCATGGCAATTAACATACCTGTTAAGCATATCCCTTTTGTGCTGTTACATAAATCCACCATCACTCGGACCTAATGTTGTAAAGAAATTAAGTTCAAAGCAAGGTAAAACACGACAGCTCAAAGAAAATGGTCTGATTTACAAAACCAAAGATACCATTACTGTGCTTCAAGGAATAAAATATTTAGACCTGTTCTTACACTGAGACACCAACCACTTCCTCGTGCAGTGATTCTCTGACACTAACCTGTTTGGTACGCCTCACTGTAAGCCCTACTGAAGACATTAAGAAAATCATTATGGAAATGCCCATGCTACAATTCCACAAATCAGCTTCTTGGCCATTATAAAGCAGTTCTTTCCCCTTCTACTGGAAGCCTTTCTATTATTTTTATCATTGTATTATGATTTCAAACACTTCATCCCCCTACAGCATCAACCCTGACCCAGTGGGCACCTGGCCCCAGTGCCTTTGTGAGTCCCAGTCATTCTGAGAAGCTTCAGAGTCAACCTAACTTAGCTCAACGGCTGTTGCAGTCAGGATTTGCTTGTTCTCCTTCCCCTCATCTCTCAAACACCAGGCTTCTGTGCTGTAATTTGTAAAATACACCTTGTCCAAGCATTCTCTAATTCAAACTGCATTTTAATCTGAGTGGTTTTGTTGTGATCACTGAAGTGATTACAGCTCGCTCTGAAGCCCTGCAATTATCTCAGCATTATATTTGCCACTCAGTGCAGTCCACACAACAGTTACAAGCCTGGCATTCAGAGAGCACGTTACAGTGTGCAGCCTGCAGCACAGCCTGCAGCACAGCCACCAGGAGCCAACTACCTTTCCATCAATATATTTTGACGGAGCACATCTTGATTTGAACAGAGGAGGGGCACAAGTGGACAGTCTTGTCACATGCTATTAAAATACACTTTGTGTCTCTCAGTTGAATTTGGAGAGCACAATAAAATTTGTGTCATTTAACCACAGAGGGGTGGCACGTGTAGCTGCCACTGTCACAATTATCCAACTCCACCAATAGCAAACAGTTTTAACAGCATTCCAAAGCCTGTGACATTTTCTCCACTGATTTTATTTGTGAGTCACTCAGATTCAGAGAATCATAGAACCATTAAGGTCGGAATGACCACAAAGATCACCCAGTCCAGCCATCAACTCATCCCCACCATGTCACTCAATGTTATATCCACCATGTTACTCAGTGCGGCTCTAAGCATTAGACCGAACCACGGTGAGCGCGCGGGGCCGCACGCGTCGCGCCGCCCTACCGGCACCATGGAGTAGGTGAGCATCATCAGCATCTCCTCACTCTCGGCACGCACGTGCCCGCGGCGGCTCCTCCTGCTGCGGGCGGGGGGCGGGTGTCCGGGCCCGGCTGAGCCCAGCGGGTCCCGCACGGAGCCGTTGGCCGCGGGGAGCCGCGCCGCCTCCAACTCCCGCAGCGCCGCGCTTAGCTCCCGCCACTGCGCCAGCAGGAACAGCGTCCCCGCCGCGCTGAGCGCCGACAGCAGTCCCACGGCGGCCAGCACGCAGCGCAGAGCCCGGCCGCCCGCCTCCATCGTGCTGCGGCCCGGCGACTCCGGCCGGCGGGAGGGATTTATGGCCCCCGGAGCCGTGGGTCGCGGGATGGGCGGGGGGGAGTGGCGGCCGCCCGGTATGGGATACTGCGCGGTAAAACAAAGCTCCCCTTTACGTACAGGATCACTGAGATTTGAAAAGACCTTTAAGATCATCTGATCCAAACATCCACTCATCCCCACGTCACTCAGTGCCACATTCACCCTTTTCTCGAACACCTCCAGGGATGGTGGTTCCACCACCTCCCGGGCAGCCTGTGCCAATGCCTCGCACCAGTCTTTCTGAGAAGAAATTCTGCCTAACATCCGACCTGAACACACACTGCCATTCTGCAGTGCCAGTGATCAAGAGGAACATCACAGTTTAGCTGAAGGTGAAGACGTCACAAAAACCGTGAAATTTGAAAGACCTCTGAGGAAGAGTTGTAGAAATGCTCTCTAGGAGTGCTTAAACTTTAAGCTTGAAGACAGACAGCTGTGCTTTTTCTCACTGTTGCTATTTCAAATTGATCTCAGGAAATTCAGCCTCTGAATGCCTGGTTCCCTGCAAGGAGGAGCATCATTCCATCTCATTCCATAAAGGAGACAGGAGACAAGAAAATTACTTCATGTCCAAAGGAGTAGGACTCACCAACCTGCTTATCTCTCTCAAGGAAGGACCAGCACCATGCAGTCTTGCTAGCCTCATTTGCACTGTAATACAGGATAGCAGACATCTCTGGTAGCTCACACTGCAAATATCCTAACTTAGGATTTAGTAACAGGTTGCACCATCTCAAACCCATTTGTGCTCATCTTCTTCCACGGCACAGTGCGTTTTTCAGCTTTCCATATCTTATAAAACAAAATCAGGAACCTAACCCCTTAATTAATTGGTTACAATGCTTAAAATTTAACTTGGCTATTGAAAAAACATTAACCCTATAGGGATGGAATTGTAGTACATATGAAGCACATATTTAAGTTTTGTTTCTATTAAACTTGTGAAGGGAAAAAGAAAAAGAAATACAACCTTACACAGAACTTCTAAGTCATTATTTCCTAAGCAAGCTTTGTTTATCATGTCACAGATATTATAAAATTGGTTAGAATCTGTCATAGCAGCAAACTAAAGCATTTTTGTCTGAGACCATAAACAGAACTTCACTCCATCTGAATGCCTCCACATCCCCCCATCCTCTAGTACTCCCACTTCAGGGCTTTGATTTTTCATCTCCCTCTGTGTCCCATCCCAGTACAACACACCCAAACTCTTGGTCTATCCACTGTCACCAGCTGCAGCACAGCTCCATTCTTGATTCCTCTGTTCTTTCTTCACGATGAACAGCAAAGCAGAATGAAAGTTTGAGAAAGTTGCTGATAAAAACTGAATAAGTACACTCAGTAATAATCTACACCAGCATAAGAGAACAATTATCTCTTATATCCATTTGGTCCTTTTTTCCAGGTAGGTCAGACAGATGCCAACAAGCAGCAGCTGAATTATTTGGTGGCACTTCAGGAAGTTGTAATTCTTAAAGCATGTCCTACAGTAAGCATGCATCACACCTGACCTGCAGGAAGCGTGGCATACAGCAGTGATGTACATCAGCCCAGCCCACATGGGAAGTAGAACAAAACTATCAATGTATTGCCTGCAGACTGCAGGTACAACATCACATTTATTCTTTGCACAATTCCAGCTCAGTCACACAGCTGAAATAAATTGTTAGAAGATAAAACATTGCTTTACCACAATATATTTTTGCATCCAAATTACACGCTCTGTGTGTAATAAAGAATATCACTTGATTATTCTGAGGCAGGCAATGTATTCAGAGGTGTCACACTGAAATAATGCTCCCACTGATGTTTTACTTTGCAAAAATTGTCATAACTGAAATGTCATCTCTTTAAGCAGCTCTCCCAAGATGAAGCACACTGCAGACTGGCACACTGCTTTCACTTGAATAACTAATGCTGAAAGATGGACTGAGTTCTGAAGTGATACTCCACTAGATAGACAACCAAACTTCCTCCAATTATGACATTAAAATGATGCTAAAACAGACCATAATCTTTATGAGTACCATTAGAAAGAAGTTCACCTCTTTCCCTCATCTACTTACAGACAGAAAAAATACCCTTAAAACTTTCATAGCTTCCATGATAACTGATATTCCATGATATTCCTCTGAGACACTGGGTACTGGTAACTGCTGCAGCCATATGCCCAGCATGGATATATTCCAGAAGAACAGAAACACAAATGCTATAATGCCCTTTTCTCCTCATCTCTGCTATCACTGCTCAAATCATGCAACACATTGGCAGCCAAGCAGCTATAGAATTCCTCCATTCAAATCATGGTTGCAATTCAGTTTTGGCACTGAAGCAAACACTGTTTCACTGTAGTATCCATACTCTGCACCAAACTTCATGGTTAACCTTGTCCTGCAGAATAGCCTCAGGCTCACATCAGTGACAGCTGCCAGAATGCATTCTGCTCAAACAAACTCTGCACCTACATTCCATACGCATTGTAGCATATTGGATACACAAGCTTCCCTTTAAAGGAGGGGGAAAAATGAAAAGAAAAGTTATTTTTAAGAGTAAGAAGCAAATGAACCATACATAAAATAGTAGATAGAAGTATGTTCATGATATAGCCCCCCATACCACATGATAGAGGGGCTGGATTAAGGATTAAACTCTTTAAGGTTCATTCCAACCCAAACTGTTCTATGATTGTAAGTGTAAGTGAAATTAATCTTAGGCTGAACAAATAGTATTTAATTAGATACAGTTAACAATTTGAAGCAGTATTTTATATAATAGTTTTAAAAAAAAGACAAAAAACCCAGCATGGAGAGATTATGAATTGCTAGATGATTCTTAGATTACTAGCTAAAAAAGATGGATCTATAACCCAGCCCCTTTAAGTTTGTGTTGTGTATTCAAGTGGCACAAGGATATATAGTTCTTTAAGGCATCAGCAACATACACCTTAATTAGAACCCCTGATTTTAGGCAACTTCTACTTTAATAGAGAGTTGTAAAAATAAATACACGTATACAACGGAGTCCTGGTATATTTTGGAATATCTGGACAATGATCAAAGCAAACTAAGGACCAATGAAAATCAACCTCTTACTAGGTCAGCCAGGCTGACCTTTAACATCCAGAACAAAATGCACAAATCTCGGCAAGCAGTGCAGCACAGAGAGCACGACCCGGTGGTGCCAGCAGCACAGCTCCTTGCTGTGCAACAGCATTGGCTGCTAAAGATGGCTATTCCAGTAAAGTGCTCAGAACTCCTAAGTATGCTATAACGACCAAAGCTGAATCACAGAGATGACTTGAGGGGCAAAGTCACACAGAGCAATTCAAGCACCATTGCTACAATCGTTCATTGGTAATTTAAACTAGAGGAATAAAAGCAACTGAAGAAATGCATGACAAATGGTAAGTGACTCAACAGATCTGTCACATCTTCATCATAGCACTGCAATCTGAAGGCAATAAATGCTACTGGGGGAATCAGTAGTTCAGGAATTAAATACTGAATATTTATTACCAAACAGTCAAACCCAACTTTTGTCTAGATTGAAAGCAACACACAAAACATCTGCTAAAGGTATTCCAATAACACATCTCCCATCAGTAACTCCAGTTCTGAGCTGCAAACTATGGGCACTCACCTCAGCCACTTCCCATGGATTTGCCATGGAAGCAGTGTGGATATACCACAGTGGCCTAAGGATATCAGATTAAATGAACAAAAATAGCAGCAAATGAAGCAGAGCAGCCTTAAAGCTTCCTCTTTGCTTCAGAGATTTCCTTTCTGCACTACACTGGGTGTACATTGCATCCATTCCTCTGACTTCTTAGCACTATACACAGTGCAACCTTAGCAAAAGCTGATTACAGCTGCCTGTGTCTCTCACTAACTTTCACTCAAAGGACTGAACACAATCAGTGTTCTTCATAGTTTCCTCACGACATTCTGTCATTCTATTTATTTACCATTATGACCCACTGGAAATTAAAACCGCATTTTCTTATCTGAGCACTTATTCATTGGATGTACTGCAATACATGCTGTAAGGACACATCCTAAGATTCCCCATAAAGCCAAGAGAGACAACTAGCACTACATGGCTTAACAAATTCATCCAGTGCCTCTTACAAAGGGAGGTGGGGGCTGAGTTGCCAAGCAGCCTTCCACCTGTGGAACAAGATGAACCCCATTCCAGGAAAGATTGCTTTACCTCTCCTGCTAATAAAGCAAGCTCAGACATATGTGTCTGAAGTTAATGGACAGTGTACCCACAGCAATATTACCTCTCCGGGAGCTCGGCATATTAGGATAGATCTTATTCAGACACATTTCATAAAAGATCATCTCTGTTTCAAAGGTCTTATCATCTCATCTCCAGGCAGCACACAACAGGAGTGGAAAACAAGAAAAGAAGACCGAGGCAGAACGCTTTATTAGTTTTTTATTCTTAGATTTATTACACTTCAAGGAGTTTTTAAACATGTATCTTCTAAGCATACCATTTTCAGGAAAGCTGCTGTGTAACTTAGGCACAGAACGTACACTCATAACACTATTTTGAATATTTTGCCTTACTTTGGAAGAAGCTGTAAAAGGCACTGAGTGTAGCTGAGGGAGGAGAGGGCACATCACCCCCACAGCCACCCCGATACAAAGCCGTGCCCTCCTTCATTTTCAGAAGAAGCAAAAAGCAGTCTGTGCAGATCTCAAAATGGCACATGGCTGTGACACAACATTCAAATTGTTCTGGGAATACAGGATGGAGGGGGCACTGGCAGAATGCGCAGTGCCTTTACAGGCATTGTGGCTCCTGCCCACGTCTACAGCAATTTGGCACATTCTGTGTCTGGGAAGAATCCTCTCACATCGCACTGTCTGAATTTTTATTCCTGGTCTCCACAGAAAAAAAGAAACCATCTGAAGATACCACAAAGCGATGAGAAATGCCACAAAGTGTAACCTGAGGAATGGCATTTCTAAGTAAACAAGATTGAGTCAGAAAAACTTTTTTAAAAAAAGCAATTTAATCAGAGTTTTGATGGGCTGGGTGCTGCGCTGCCTGGCGGGCACAGAGGTCTCCTTGTCAGGAAGAGGCTGGCAGCAACCATCGGCTCTAACAGTATCCTCCATTGCAGTCACACATGGCACTGAGAGGTACATTTTCCATGGCAGGCAATGGAACAGCAGATTTGGGCAGCTGACCGCCAACCTTTCTGCTGTACAGTTTTTCTACCAGAGGGCCTTTTAGCACGTATTATGCTAATGCAGAGCTTCCATAGAAGAGGAACCAGAGAGCCTAGCACAGCTATCAGTTGTCATTCGGAACCAGCACTTACAGTTAAAAAACAAAAAAAAAAACAAAAAAAAAAACATGGACTTAATTTCAGGATAAATAAAAAAAACTGGCACAGCAACACAGTTTGTTTTGTTTTCTACTCATTTACTACCATTATATTTTCCAGTATACTGGCAGATCTGTGGGACGTTCTAAAAACACTACAATGGACATCACAGCAAAACAGTTTAGAAATATTGGTAGCTTGCCATTCCTTCTTAGCTTTTGTCACCATGATATGAAAGTGCATCCAGTGCCCACTTCTGTTCCTACTTCTAAATCAAGATTTGGGTCTTTATGTCAACAATGATAGACAGCTCTAAAAAAAAAAGTTCTCTCTTTGTTTTCCTTCTTTCCCCTCAGAAGCACTTCGTAAATCCCAATGCTCTTTTTTATTACTTGTCCTTTATTGAATTTATTTTTTTTTCTCCTGAAGGTACATAAAGAGAAATCACATCAGAAACAAGAATGCCCCAAACATTCAGCTCTTCCAGCTGTTTCTTTGATTCCCCACCTTTATTAGCACTTAGTTATGGTTATTTTTGCACTGGCACTTGGAAAGTTTTGCACTGTTTCTACATAAACTAGTTTACATCAATAAAATCCTATTTCTTACAAGCGTGCCCTCTTTATTTATTTATTTTTCTTCTTCTTAAAAACACATCGGCTCTACAAGATGCAACATTGACTTTTTGCCTCACCAAGCAGCACTACTGACACTGACCCAGGGCCCTGAATTCACATCCTGCACTTCACAACGAAAGCAATGTATGTATCGGTGTGCAGACACCAGCAGTGAACAGACACGTAACGGAAGCATTAATGTTTCACTGTAGAGCCTCAACATAATCACAGATGATTCAGAAGTCTGACCTTTGCAGTCTATGATAATTTCTGCTTTGTCTGCATTTCACGGTTTATTAGAAAGGACACAGATTAAGCATACTTACCTCACAAAACTTTAAGGCCCCAAATAATTTTAAAGATCACGGCATTTGGGAAATATTCTGAGTCACACAATGGAGTCCCACAGAGCCCAAAGCCAAAGAGTAATTACAGTTGTTTGGTCCATGACCACACACAACTGTTTTGCTTTTGCTAGCAGCTCCTTCTGCAGACAACCGCAACAACTGCAGTGCTGCATAGCACGAGGCTGTGATTCCACAAAACTGGCTTCAGGCCTTACAAGGTGCACAAGGTAATTACAAGGTAATACAGAAGCTTAGAACAATGTATTTCAACTCAGTCAGAATTATTTTAAAGCAGAATTTCCAACCTGAAATTCTACTTAGCTTTAACTTAGCTTCATTCACATCCTTTATGGTTTACAATACTATTATTTCTCATAGACCACTTCAAAAAATCTACTTCTATTTGCCAAAAGAATGCAAAAAGAAAAAAGGGAGAAAAGGGGGAGAGAGTAGAATTAGAGAAGGGAAGGAAAGGGAAAGGAAAGAAGAGAAAAAAACTAAAAGGTATCACAGCATTTTAAGAGAAACTGATGGGTCATGAAATTCCCCATAACTTTGACAGATACATGCAAGAATGTAGCAGTAGAACACACTTTCTGAAAATCCATCTTCTTGCACAAACAATGCATCCTATGCACAGAATCTACTTTTGCAAATCTGTCAGGCCTTCAAGCAGAGCAGGACTGAGAAAGAAGTCAGGCACAGAGAGAACGCTCTGAATCCTGCCCACTTCAGAGCTCATGGAGTCAGGGCAGCTCTCTTCACAGAGCAATTGGTACCATTAGCAAAATAAGCAGCAGCACTTGAAGGAGTAGTTAAAAGGATTCAGAACAACTAGAAGTGATCGGTCACATTTTCAGTTGATTGCTTTGTACCTTCTTTACAAGCTAAACTTAAGTACTGCGTATTTATATTCCATTACAGAAATACCTACAGTACCTTCAGTGCTGGAACTGTTCTGTTCCATAAGCACTCTTAAAATGTCTGCTTCCACTGCTGGCACTGCAGGCACAAGAGGTTTGGCTACATTTCCACTTAGCAAAAGTTTAACTCACTTTCCGTTGGGTTTTTTTTGGAGGGGGGGAGGTTGGTTGGTTGGTTGGTTGCTTTAAATTTTGGTGGAAATTGTCTCTAGCTGTTAAAAATAAAAATGCTTAAAACTTCCTATAATTTATGCAAATGACCACTGGAAAGGATTCTGTGTGATACAACAACAGTATGACAGAGTACGACTATAATAATCAAATAACAAAAATTCGCCCGAGCAAGTCAGGAGTGCTTTCCTATAAGTGGCACTGAAAGACAGCCAGTCCGTTCAAGCTGCTGAAGGGAGAAGTTGGGAGTCCAGCAGCCCCAACAGACCAGTGTTCCTACCATGCCTGGAGGGATCCCAGTGAGTAGGAGAGCAGCGCCGGCCCCTTACAGAACACAGTGCTTATCTGGCCGAACAACAAGGCCCTAGATCTCAGGAGTCCTGCAAGGTTCCAATCCTATCTTTCTCCTTTAAAAACAGGCCAAGTGGCTGGAATTAAAGTACAAAGAAAGCTCAGAGAGGCAGATAACCCCAAACTTCAACTCCTTGTGAATAACAAGAAATACTTGGAAAGCGTAAGCGTTACTTCAAAGAAATTAAAACAGGGGAAAATGGTTTAAGTTCCACAGAATGTACTCAGTCTTCCTTGGTCCTTTCAAGTTCAAGCTCTCTATCACCTTTATTGCAGTCAGTCCACAAGCAGAGAGAAAAAAAATCTGAGACAGCGCTCCCTAGTTCCTGCACATCCAGAAGGGGAAAAGCTTTCATGCACCTCTTCCTTTTCTGTAGCTGTAGGCCAGCTGTAATTCCAACTCAGGAGTAGGAAAAAAAAGTAGCTAAGCTGAACAGCTAATAAGCAGCAAGGAACTGTAGATGCCCAGAGAGTAGATTCAGAGTTTGTTTGAGATGACACATCCACGACTTGTTCCTGTAATACTTCATTACAGCCACTTCTGTGTGCGACCAGAACACATTGTTCCCATCTTCACAACCAGCTGCACTTCTTGAATTAACAAGTGTAAGCCTATCATAGTCTGAAGATCTGAACTTATGGATGTTTTTCTCCTATTAGTCTCTCAGAATGTTGTTAACTCTTTCCATTTTGACTTACACTGGCTGTTTTTTAATGCTGTTTTATCAGTTCTGATGTGGACAGAATGAGAAAAGTGATTTGGAAGGAAGTTACTGAAAAAATGCAGCTTACATTTTTACAAGGTTTACATCCTCTTATCAGGCAAGAGCAATGCTCAATATAAGCTAACGTCAATTCCAAAAGGCAACAGCAATGTAATCCTGCAATAATATATTTTTTGCTTTTGTTTCAAGTATCTCAAAGCCCAGTGCATCTACTTGGCCCTAAATCATGCAGGTAGACAGTTCCCTTGTAACAGCATACTGGTTTTAAACACTGCCACAGTGAATTACACATCTTGATCAGGGACTAAAATATTTATGCAGCAAAGCCACTACCTCCTTGAGTGTGCAGCCACTCCTATAGGCTTAGCATTACGAGTTTGGGACTGCAACAACCCTAAAAGCCCACTGCCCCAATGCAGCTACACACATACGTACTCTTCACAGAAGGAATGGTTTTGGTAAAGCACGGAGCATACAAACACCAACAGAGTCCAAATGCAAGTGGCTCCTGAAGAAGCAGCAGTCATAAATAGTACTTTTCCTAGTGAGGTTTTTTCCTGCATTTGTTCCAGACAGACACAACAAATAAAATACTTCAAAAAACCAACAAACCACCTTCAAGGTCATCATCTCCAAAGACTTGCATGTATTTCAAAACAGTACAGAGCAGCTTTCTGACTGTACTTGAAGGAATGATGAATTCTTCCCAAAGTGTCTCTTTCTTTCAGACTGTTTAAACACTTTTAAAGAACTTAGGTTCTGAGGACATATCCTGCAGCTAGGGGAAGCGTGTGGAAGACTGCTTTAAGAACACTGCACTGTTTGATCATGACATGTAATGTAATGATGCAATAGCAGCCACCTCATCTGCTCAGCAGCTATGCACAGCAGTGTTAGAGCACACTCATACACAAGCCTTCTTTTTGCCATTTAAAGAGGCAGAGATAGGAGATGGAAGCCAAACTTCTTCACCAAGTAGAGAACTTCACAGGTTGAGCATGAGATATCCCCACGGCTTTTCCATTAGACAGAAACAGATGAAGCATCTGATTACACAGACACTCACAATAGTCTTAGCTCTATTAGTAGTATTTGATGATTAACTTGTTTAGGATAACAGGAAAGTAGTATATATGAGAAGTTAAGAGAAAAGGCCTAAGCAAAATGCCTTGATAAAAAGAGTGCATCATCCTTCCTGCAGAGCCTACAAAAGACAGACAGCCACTACTGCAAACGCATGGATGGTGGGGGAAAAGGAGAGGGAAGTATTACATCTGTATTTGCCTACTGCCAATACTCTTCATCTAGCCAATGGTTTGGGCCACTCTTCAAGGTGCAGCACTGAGCTAGATGGTTCTTCAGCCATGCAATCACAGTCTGCATCCATACAGACATCTCTGTCTCCTTCTACCCTGAATCACATGCAGCAGATTAGGGACAGATGTACCAGAGGCCATTCAGCCCTGCTGTAAGGACAACATTTACCTCATGCCCTACTAACTGCAATGGGATCATCAGGCCATAAAAAAAATTAAGCCCTAAGCCTTACTCAATCCTACTAGTTTCACAGTACTGAAATTTTGTAATTTTGTACGTAGTATTTTTGTCTTCACTGATTTAACTGATTTTCTTTCTATGCTGTTGCTAGATCTGATTTGATCCCATTTTATTAAAGCAACATTCTAACCAATGTTATCACGTGAGCCACAGGGTCCCTGCAAGGATGTGAACTCCCCTGCTCAACCATGGAGAGCATTTTGCATCCTCTTTTCACAAAAGTCTATTGTAAAATATTTAGGGAGGGAAAAAAGCCTTATTTTTATTGTATAAAACAGAACTTTGTTAATTCACTGAATGCCTACTCAGGCACTGAAGAATTTGCAGTATTCAACTATAGATCTTTGTAGTGAACAGCAAGTCCAATCATTCTGGTTGCATTATACAGAGTTCCAGGAATTCTTTGGCTTGAAAGAACTGAAATCCATTTTCTCTGGCATATGGAAATAATATTTGATTTAAAGATATATCCCACAGAAGTCAGTCTTGACAAAAACCAGTCTGAATGTAAACAAGCATTTTTACATTATTTAACCTTTCTCATGCTCTCTTCATGACCAATTAAACTGTCGCATTGCTGCCAAACTACAATTCATGAACAAATTCTTTTCGTCACCAAGTAGATATAAAGCTTTGACAGAAGGAGACCCAACAAGACATTACTAAAATGTTCCATTTTTAGAAATGAGTCATTTTGATTAAACAAATGATTAAGGTACGAGGAATCAATAATTCCATTGTGTGGGAAACTAGCTAGATCTTTGACTCCCTTAAACCTCAAACAACTCATGCTAATGAAGAAAGAATCTATAATGGTTTCACATTCCTTATATTTACTTCTTGCTTTACCAAGCATTTCATTCTGAGGTTTTATAAATAATGTGAAGAATTAGGTGGTTTATTCTTGCTATTTGCATATATAATAAAGAATATCTATGGATATATGTGCTTCTAAATTGAGCTAATCTTCTTTTTTTTCTTGTTATTACTATGATTTAGCAATATGAAAGTAATACCTTCCAGAGCAGTTTTTCCAACAGCTGTGGTATTCTCTAATGCTACAGACTGACATAACGTCTTATAAAACAAATAAGCAAGTTCTGCACAAGTTATTTTTCTTAGTTACTAAAGCCAAAGCAACACTGCAATGAATAAGTCTATTTGAAGCCACAGGAAAGGACTGGAACTCTCTTTGGTAACTTTCTTTTGCTGGTACAGAAAGCTCTTTTCATTTGGTATCCATAGAATAACCCATCCTGTTCAAAACTGACAATTCATATTAGTTTGTCCACATTAACAATCTGTAAGCAATATACCACAAAATAGATCTAAATCAGCCTCAAGATCTAGTTCTGCTAAAACATAGTTTACAAGTAGTAAGAACATAGAATTATCTTGTTAAAACCAAATTATATATATATATTAATGCCTGACTTTCCCTGAATTTTTAAGCAGGCTTAAAAATTGAAAACAGCTGTCATCTCCTTTGAAAATCAAAGAAATAGATTTTAACAAACACTCCTAGAACATAAGATAATGACTGAACCCTAATGCACAGAATTGTGATCAGCTCTAAATACAAGACACAATAGAATTGCTCACTAAAGTTCTGACCATTTCTGCTTGTACTTTTCATTCCAAGAAAATTATACAGTGAAATGAGTCTGCAAACAAGTCTCTGCATAACAAATAGATATGGAAGGGTGTGTGTACATGGAAAATGAGCAAGAGTTCAGTTTTCAGACTGCAATTATTTTGACTTCTGATTGTATAAGCTGTGTAACTTCAATGAGGTTGCAGTCATGCCGGAAGCATTTCCCAATGAATTCAGTCCTTATTCTCCAAAATGTCTGCATTCATTATTTATTTATTTATTTTAGAAAGGCTTCTCAGCAGAGATTTCACATTCATCAAAACTCTAGGCCTCTTCCAAGCTTCTCCTGAGTTAAAAATATTCTATCACAAGAACTATTGTGCATAAATCTTAAATACCTTTGTTCCAAGTGAGATCACAGCTGCTTAGAATTAAGTCTCTTCTACCCACTTGATGGGCCTTCTGACTAAAAGTGCTAGGATTTATTTCACTTATTTCTCTTAAACGCTGATGCTAAAGCCTTGAATGAGTCCATAAAGAGAATGAAAACACTTTATGAGAAGTGTTTACTTGGCCTGACAGCAAGAGACAAGGATGAATAACATCTTCACGCCACAGGACATGACTCGGTCTTGCTGAAAGCAGCCCTGAGTAACTGGGCTTTCTTAACTTGGCAGCACTGAGCAAAAAGATGATTTTGACCTATTTCTCAAAACACTCCATTGGAAATCATAGAAGTAAACTTCACAGAAGAGGCAGCTGAGTAAGAATTTGTTGTAGCATAAATTGAGACCCTCAATTCAAACTTTCTGTTGGCGTTTCAAACCAGTATCAGACACAACTACCTTATTCATACTTCTGAGTTAGTCTCATCTTTTAGTCACATCACCATCCTTTTCTGTTGAACTCTGTTCTTTATTTCTGCTTCCTGCAACTCTTTAATGCAGTTCTTAGAAACATTTAATCTTCATACACTACATTTATTCCAGCTGACAAAAGCTACAGCTCTACAAAGCAGAGAATCCAGCCTTCAGTATGCATATTAATTCTGAAGTGTTACTAGGGCAGCTGGGAATATAAAGGAAACAGTCTACACACAGATATGGAGGATAGCCATTACAATCTTTGTAGTGTTGATGCAGGATGGCATCTCAAGAAATGTTATCTACAGTGATGGCCACCTCAATATCAGAATGAAGTACTTAAACTTCTTTTCCTTTCTGCTAGAAATCATTAATAGATTTAAATGCACAAGGCAAAAAATTAGCATCATTTCTGATAGTTACATCTCCATTTAAATGCCACATCTATTTCCTTGGTATTTAAAGTCTTCAATTATGATTAAACTTTACTTTTCTGCTTTGCGATCCAGTCACAATTCTAATCAGTTCTAGACACGTGTATCTCTACTGCTGGCAGCTGATACACTGAGCTCTAGAGGTAAAATTACAAAATTCTCTTTTCAATAGCAATGGCCCCTGATCTATTACAAAAAACAAACTTCCATCTCTAAGCAACTGATCTCTTAGCAACAAGAAGCACCTGCATAAAAGATGCCACAGAGAGGGATCACCAGAAAACCTACTCAGATCTTTAAAAGAAGAACATCAGTAAGAAAGATAGCACTCTTCACTCAAAATCCAGAGGAGGACACAGGTAATTTTTTAATTCATATGCTGTATTTTCTTCAGACTGTGTGAATAGGACATTACAGAAACGTGTGTGCAATTTTTAATTTTGTTTTTGTGGAGTAAGTATACTTTCAGCTGATTACTTTCTGTAATTACTTTCTGTAATTAGCTTTGTATGGATGATACATTGTCAGTATCTAAATAGATTTTTTGATTGGAAGATCTGCAGATTTTAAACCAAATTCTTAGCATTAAAAGAATAAACTGTTAAATATACGGACATTTTCCTACAAAGTTTCTTTTTAAAAAAGCAAGTACAACATTCTTGCTGAATAGTAATCCTTAGAAACTTTCCACTTCATTCAAACCTCCAGTGCTTCTACCGCATCAAGTATTATAACTTTTTAGTTCTTTTAAATACAAACTCTGGTGATTTCTAAAAGAAAAAAGAAAACACATCCATTGCCTCTGTGGTCTCTGATTTCACTTCAGAGTGGATTGAATTTTGCTCCATTCACTACACCTCACATAAAGATGCGAAGCATGACAAAGTTAAGGCATGATACACAGAAGAGAATGGATACTGACAAACTGTTAAAGACAAATAGCAAGTTAACAGCTGGAGCTAACGTTTGTCAGCAAATTTGGAAAAACCAGCATTTCCAGGTTTCATTGTCACAGGAGGGAAAAACTGAATTTATTAGAGAAGTTAAAAAAAATCGTGAAGTGAAACAAGTCTGGAAATGGTTTGTTCTCTCATGACTTGCTCTAGCTTTGTTAGCTTTTGCTGTGGGGAAGTGCTATCTGAAAGTTATCTGAAAGGTAAATGGTTTGAAAGTATTCCTACATTCTTCTTAATCCTGCTTTTTCCTCAGAAACATAGAGAAATTTTCTTCCAGGTTAATTTACATACTTTGAGAGAATAGTTGAAATTTCTAGCCAAAAGTCAAGAACTGAAGAGTTACTTTCCTTACACAGAAATCCCTTCTGTGTTAACTTTCTGCTTATGTGGGTTAAAGTACATGCTAGCAACAGAAGTATCACAGCAGAGATGTAACTGTGGCACAAAGAGCTGCCTTCAATCTGCCAAATGACAAACAAAGATACCTGCCTAGCAGTGACAGCAAATTGATAAGAGTTATATGCAAAATATATATATATATCCAAAACCAAAGCAACTCTATATAGGTCTACTTTTGCACTCTCAAAACAAATCTGATGGAAAGCATGCTGGCGAAAACATTCTCTTGTCTAACTACAACTCATTTTCGGGTTTCGAGTACAATCAGAGCTTCTGCTGTTCTAAGGGAACTTCTGAGGTAGAGAGGCAGTAATACAGAGCCTTACCAACACTGCAGAAGTTTGTTTCTCTCTGTACTTCTTTTAGATGGTGTAGATGCACTGACATTCTGCTTCAGAAGGTGTATGTTCCAAATGAAACTCTTTTACTGTCTAATGTGGATAGTACTTTTCATAGACATTATGTTAGTTCCTAAGCAACAACGAGACCCTTTTTGAAAGGTACAAGAACTAGCAAGTTATTTTTCCAAATCATGTCAGACTGCAATTAAAAGCCCAGAGCAGGACATGGTCCAAGATTTAATTTCAGATCATTATTCTTCTGAAAGAAAAATCCCAATTTAAATAATTATAGATTATTCAGGAAGCAGAAACCCTTATTGTACAGTCAATTGGGCAGCACAGAGAGTACCTTGCCTCACACGTTCACATTGTATAAATAGCTACAAGAAAATAGTACATACTGTCCACAAATAGGGAGAGAACTCCTGAGCTGGATATGAGTTGACCACATCTTTGCTGAAATCACAACACCAAAAGCCCACTGTAGAAGCTCCAAATGGCTCCTCCATGACATCTACATGCTAGGTGTGATGGAACTTCCCCGCCACACCAATCCTCCACCTACTGACTCAAACCCTAGAAATGGCTGAAAAAGGTAACTATAGGCAGTGCATATTTTAGCATATTTGTACTTCTGCTGTTGTGAAAAAGAATTGATGGACTTTCAAGGGAACAAGACAACTCTCTGTATCAAGGTTTGTCCATGCCATGTATGTAGTACATTCAGTAATATCTACCTACTTTGGATTAATTCTTCAAAAGGAATGTAACTGAGGAACAAAAAAGGTGCATTCATTTTTGTGGTTCTTAGAATAAGTTCTACACAAAGGTGACCACTTTTACAATAGTGTTACAAATGACTTCTTATTCTACAGCTCAGATGTTAATTTATTATTTCACAATAAAGTCCACCATTTGAAAGCAGTGTTGAAATAGTCATATGAATTCCTTCAGCGTGAGATCTATTAAAGGAATCTGATGTGCAGTCAGAGACAGCTCTCATCCTATTTTAAGTGCTTTAGTCCCTGTCCAGCAAAGATACTCTCATGTTTAAAAAAAGCAAATACAACTATTTTATTTGTCAAAAGGTTCTGTGTTCCTTTTAGGCCATGCCAACATCAGAAAACAGAAGCAGTTATTACAAAAAGAAAAGTAATTGGTAGAGTTGATCCACACTACATACATTTCAAAAGCATTCACTTTAGATCTAAGTACTTTATGCTATTTGAAATCCCACTTAAAGTTGGTATGCATGAGACACAGATCTTGAATACACTGCCTGATTTATTTGCATCAAAGATGACCCCAGTTTGCATGCTCTTAAGTTGCTCTGTAATAGGAAGAGAAGCGTAGCATGGTTTGCTATCAAAGCAAACAGCTGAAATGAACTGAAACACCAGTGCAGAGAGACTTTGAGCCGCCGTCCTGCTGACTGTTTCACACTGAGGAAACACCTGCAGAACAAATACAAGCAAACCACTACAAGCAATTACTTGCAAGGAAATTAAGTCTGAAGCGTTATAGTCTGTATGAAATTGTCGGTCTTAACTGGGTGTAAACTGACAATATCTAGAATCAGCTACTAGTAAGAGAGGGAGGCTACAATGTTTTACGTGGAAAAATGAAGACTTACCAGAACTGCATAATCCAACAGTTATTTTTGTGCGAAGTTAGTCTATTTAAAATTTCACTTTTACAAACTGTTGAGTTAAACTTTAGTAAAACTGCTTCAGATGCTGTTACGGGGCACTCATATTTGGAGATTCATAACAAGCAGCAGATTCTTCCCTATATCCTTCCTGAAATACTGCTGAAATACTGCTGAGGAAAGGATTCTAAGACTCAAGAATGAGTCTCCAACAGTTTTCTACTACTCTTACAAGCTCCTCAAAATTATCAGTAAATTTCAGCCACTGATTCTGTAAAATATTCTATGTTCTATTTTTCTATGAACTACATGCACAGCTTGCCCTTCTATTAAACATAGCCATTAAGCATCAAGTTGCAGTTTTAAGGATGGGGATTAATACAGTTTTCACTTAGATACATGGAATTCTTTTCTGTTGAACCCTCTTATCACTCACTGAAACACCTTTTGCAGAGAAGAGTGCATAACAGTACCCAGAATTTTCTCACAGTGTTTCAATCAAGTGTTAAAGATCCACGATCTATAGGTCCCCCTGCTGGCAGGTGCTTCACAGCTGCTAAGCTCTAAAATTACCTGTATGCATATCCAATTAATTTATGTCACAAAAGCATTTCCTTATGAGCTTCTTTCCCAACTCTCCCACTCTCTGACTTTAAAAGCTTCCTTCCATCCCCTTCCCCCTAGATAAGCAACAATCAGAACCAACAAAACCCTCTTATCAGACACATGCCTCACTCAGATGCAAGGAAAAGAAAACCATCCACAGAAGATTTCAAGATCAAATAGCCAAGAATAGTGAAAACTTCTTCCATGCACCTCAGCTGTGTTCCATTTCTGCTTACTGTATATCTATAAAGTTTACTTACTGAATTTTTAGTTTTTCTTGAGAGATTTTCTTCACAGAAAATGAGCATAAGCAGGACAAGTAGTTCAGCTGAAGTATTTGCAAAATGATTTTTCCATCGCCAAGCTGACTTTTCCAACAAAAAAATATTTAGAAATTCCAAACCTGGAAGTGTTCTTGGATCGTATTTATCAAAATGGGGCAAAGAATTTCTCAGTACAAGTAGTGTCAATTTCTTGTTTTAAATACTAAAGGAGCCACATTTCCTAATGCTTTGTGTGCTTCAGGCAGGTTCCAGAGTACAAAATGGATCCAAATAAAAGACAGTACTTTCACTGCCTTTCATTTACATGGCAGTCAGGTGCAGGATATAAGAATGATAAATCTAACAGTAAAGTGCACACTGATGTAGCTATCATATCATAGAGGGGGAAAAAAAAAGACTCTCACTAAAAAAAACTGTAAAATGAAGTCAGATCCAGAGAGAAAGTAATAAAGAAGTGAACTTATGTGCATGAAGCGTAGCCATATCTGTGTGTTGTAAGCTCAGTGAAAGGAACTGGATTAAATAAGACCACTCTATGATTCTATCTACACATACACATAAATAGTACTCAGTGCAATTCAAAGCTAGCATTTTCACTTGTATCATTATGGAAACATTACCATTAGTGTGTAGCAGTTTTTATTGGTGAAAGTAAAATATTGTTACGTGATTTAAACAATTTTTCTGGTTACAAAATCCTTTTTCAGAACATGCGTGACAGCTGAATGCATACAGGATATGTACATATCACAAGAGGGATACTGCTAGCTAGAAACTGTGTGCACATTTCTGTCACCTGGCATACCATGTCTTGGTCAGTGTGGATCACAAAGACTTTCATAGCAATTACCCAGAATACAGGAACGTTACGTACACCTGCAAGGTTTTGAGCCACTGCTGCTCCCCTCTTCAGCATGGTTTGGTCTGTACTGTAAACATTTTGCCTGAAAACACCAATTTCTCACTGTCTAGAAAGCACCTATCACTTATTTGGCATAGTTTAATATGATGATAGCACCCAAAGTTACTACAAAGTTAGCTGTTCTTTCATCTGCAAGACCAAATCATGAGATAAAAGAAAGAACACTTGCTGAAAGTAAACCCAACAAAAAGCTTCCTATTAAGGAACAACATCGCTGGTGGGAGGAACAAAGAAAACATTTTCCTTTTTCTTGTTAGAGCAGAATTAAGAAAATGTTTTGCCTTATTACAGAGCAGATGTAAGCTGCATCTTTCTGTGGTTATGCAAGATTGATTTTCTCACTCATATCATCACATCCTCCTTCTTGTATGTTATGATTTAAAATCAAAAATAGGCAAAACATTTTCAAAGAATCCTTCTGCTCCTGCCGTACATCCAGAGCTGTCCACCTGCTTGCTTTTCCATGCTGCTCAAAGTGTTGGCTACAACCTGAATGACCAGATAATCCATGGTCATGTTTGTTACAGCAGAAACTAATTTTCTCAAAGTGTTCACCAGTTGCCATAAAGAAACACAATACTTTGTACCCCACTCAAAGGTTGACTATTATACATATACATATATATTCCTTCAAACAAACTGCTGTAAGCACAATGTGAAAAACTAATGTAAGCTTTCTGGAAATTAAGGACTAACACTACAGACATGCAGGAAGGAAGGAGGCTATGAAAAAGAGATAAAAGTCCATGGGTGAACTCATTCAATGCTTCCATGTGTGCTGAGAGTTTAATTTCTTGTGTTTTGGTTAGCAATTTGTAAGGAGTAACCCTCAGTACTGGCCAACAAAGCCAATGCTGGAGATGAAAGGTTTGACAGCCAAAGCATCCAAAAGTGTGCTTTCATATCAAGGTCAGAGAAGCTTTGTTATTTTCCAGCCAAAGAGAGTATCTGCAGTATGTCTCTTTCAACTTGTGACGTAGCCTGTCCTGGCAAGCAGTCCAGGTCAGTCTCATTATAAAACACAGCTACCTCAGAGGTAATTTGCTCATTTACAGGGCCTCCAGCAGGTTGAAAGGTACCGAGCAGATCTGAATAGAGCTTTGAGCTTTAAAAAAAACTCTGCCTCTTTTCTTTCCCCTTCTCTCTCTCTCCCTCCCTCCCTCTCTCTCTAAAGCAAAGCAGAATCATTTGGAAAAGATGATACCAGAAACTCTGAATCCACTGAACTACTTCACCAGCCTGGTACCAGACTTGATGCCAGCTGCCACAGTGCCTATCATCATTGTCATCTGCCTTCTGTTTCTAATATGGAACCACGAAGAAACATCATCAATACCAGGTAAGGTAACTCCACGATATCACCTAACAGCTGCCAAAGTATTTCTAGAGTTTTTCAAATTTAAATGAGAAGGGAATGCTGAATAATAATTGCACACAGCAAAGCTTTCTAATAATAATGCAGACATTAAAGTAACTGATGAAAGAAATCAGGCTCTATTTAACCTTACCACTTCCCTAACAAACCTGGCCTAGCCATATAAATACATCATTTTGTTTTGCTTCTGTTGTGTATATGCTAGAAAGATACAATGTCATCTGACAAATTCTATATGTTCATATTTTCATGTGCATTATAAATTCCTACTTTTTATGTGTCGCATGCTTAAAGCTCACTGAATTATCTGCACTGGAAGCAAGAAGTACTATCTGGCAAATTACTTGGATTTTAGCAGATTTTTGTCTTTTACAGGCATTGTAGAGGCAAGGTATGCATCCTGTGAAGAAGAAAATCCTCCTTTAAAAATGATTCAGTAGCCATGCTAATTCTGTAATGCTCTCTCCCCTTTCTCCTTTTTGTTGTAAGGACATTCAGTGCTGAGTTACTGTAGGTTCTAGCTGATAACTTTAAGTGCTTATGAATCCTTTCTTAGCTCCTATTTCAGCATGTTGTTTTCAAAAATGTACAGCACTAAAATACTCTTTCCTCTAAATATCTATTTTCTCACTCTAGTATTATTGACTAAGACAAATATAATTACATTAAGAGAGATTAAAATAATTATACTTAATTATATAACAAGGATATTCAGCTTTATAGGTGCTATTGCCAAGATCACTCAAATGATTCATTAAAATCACAAATAAATAAATTGAGCATTTGTTCTACACCACTTATTTCTGGTGTCTAGCCATTGTTCATCTGGTTGTAAGCAATCTCAAAGCAATGGTTTGAAGTCACATAAAGAAATACTGAACTTTATTTGCTGTATTCACACTGAATGGCTTGTAGGTTTTCAGATATAATAAATCAGATTCCAGCAATACAGGTGCAAGTTTCTGTAAGACAAAACTTCACAAAGGGATTTTATGTCGTTTGCCCAGTGCAAACCTTGACCATAATGCAAAAAGGGCAGTCTCCAAAGGGGTGATTTTTGGTGACATATTCTAGTCTGTGAACGCTGACAAGAGAAAACTTTTCTTATTTTTCCCTTAGGGCCAGGATACTGCATGGGAATTGGGCCCCTCATTTCACATGGGAGATTTCTCTGGATGGGATTAGGTAATGCCTGCAACTACTACAACAAGACATATGGAGAATTCGTGAGAGTTTGGATCAGCGGTGAAGAAACATTTATAATTAGCAAGTAAACCTTATTTTCTATCTTCAAGAAAATGAAAAAGTTGTTTCATAGATTTACAACATTTTTCCTACTTTCTGAGATAGAATTGAAATAATTGCTTTACAAAATTATCATAACATAATCCTCTTATTTCCTACTGTTCACAGACCTTTTTCTAATCTTTTGTTTCTTTAGAGACTCGATTATTGAGGTCTCTACTCAAGACTACCACTGGATGGAGTCTCGTTTTCTAAGTGGAAAAGAACATAAAGAATTATGACCCAATCCTAAAAGATACTTACAAGTTACTATTCCATTTAATATTGGGATGACACATTTCTTGAATGCTGACTGATTGACTGCCACACAGCTTTAAGCCTAATTTTAGTTTCCCGTGTTAAGACTCTCCTTAAAATGAGAACAATTCTTGAAGATTATGGCTCCGATTCAGCGAAGTAATTAAGTGAAAGCAGCATTACAGGATCATGAGTAATTCCACTCCAATTACTGAGATTACTCCTAGAATTCAATTGCACACAGTACTAAAAAAAAAAAGAAAAAGAAAAAGAAAAAAAAGCACTAAAAAAAAAGCAGTAGTAAAAGATTTACTATGCATAATTAATTAAAAAAATATTAGCAATATCAATCAATGCATATTCAGCTCTCATTATGTAAAGTTTTATGAAAGACAATGCAGAAAAGACAACTCTAACAGGATTTCTCAGGAGTGCTGCTAAGAAACAAAAGCTATAAATGCATCAGACATTACAGGCCATACATCACCTTTCTTCAGGCATCTTCTGCTTAAAAGCACTGACATCACATGGAGAACTAATATCTAACTTTAAAAACAAAACAAAACAAAAAAACAACAAAACATCACTTTTTTATGGAGTGCTTCATAAATTCACTCCAAAACCAAACAATATTCCAACTTCTGCAAGTGTACACTCCTCCTTAGTCCGTATTTGTTTACTTGTACCACATAACATATAATCTTTACAGCACTGCTTTACTTCTCTTTGGTTAGCTTCCATTTCATCAGATTTTCATCATGTTGGCATTGCTAAAATGCTATCTCCCTCTAAAGGAAATATCTCAAAGCGATAAGGCTAGTCACAACCTGTTGGCCAACATATGTGAAAACAAACCTTGTTAAGTGTAAAAACAGAAGAACAGATGTACTGGATTCACCTATATTTCTATTTAGGAACATTCATCCTACATATTTGGCTTCAGAAAATTTTCAATTTAATATACTTTTGTATGAATAATTCCTCTTGATAATATTATGATGCCGCATAACCAAAAGTTCCAACTACATTTAGGCTTTCTGTGCATGTCCAGGAATGGCCAAATAGCTACAGAATCATAGTTGAAGTTATCAACTGTCTGGTTAATTTTATTCATCACAGAGAAACTGATGCCTCACAACACAAATACTAAATGCATTAAAATAAACAGAATTTATACTCTTTAATGCCCTTGAATGAAAGTAGTAATCATACTCCCTTAAATCTGCCATATTACTGCCTTTTTCTTACTCAAGGAAGTAATAGATATCAGAATTGGAGTCAGCTGGAGTTAAGCTGTTCACGGCAAACCCCTACATACGAATTAGAAGGGTAGATGAATAGATAGATTGATTGACTAACAGACAGAGATATACCATTCTTCCCAAAATATTGGCCAAGGACTACAGAAATTGGTAGAATACAATGGATGGTACTTCTGGAAACGCAGACAATCAACTGCAGTGAACGTTACCATAAAAGGAATAGAAATGTACATGGATGTAAAACACATCTTCTTCAGATCCACTGCTTCATTTATTCATGGTGTGTCATTCCTCTTATTTTTGCTCAATATATAACCTGCAGTTTTCTAGGGCAGTGTTACTTAGCCTCTGTTATGAGCATCTGAGGGTCTTAGCAAGTCCCCTGTAGTGATTTTAAAAAGCACACATTAGCTGTTAGTAGGATTGAGTTATATATGTCCATCAAAAATACATTAAGGAAAAATAAATCAAATACCAAATTTAAAAGAAATCAATTTAAAACCACTGATCTAATGTTAGAAGAAGAATTTCACTATATAATTTCACTATGTATAAATCTGTCACTATTTTACATAATTTTCTAAAATATCTGATACTGGTTATTGCCTGAGTATATGTACAGATCCCTATCAGAAATACAAGTTATAAGAGTACAAACACTATTCACATTAAAATCTCTTGGTGACCTTTGTATTTTAACTGAAAAAATGGGTTTAAATCCAGATAGAATACACTGCTGCTCTAATATAACCTCTGAAGCCATTCAGTCGTTTTTTTAATTATGTAATAGGAGCAACATTTAATGTCAAGAATAAACTAAGAATGCAAGTCAGCCCTTCTGAGAGTATCAGAAAAACATTCTATGTATAATCTTTGAAACTGCATTTTATTCTTTTCTTTTCTCCCCACTTCTCTTTCTCAGATCCTCAAGCGTATTCCACGTAATGAAACACTGGAATTACGTTTCTCGATTTGGGAGCAAGCTTGGATTACAGTGCATTGGCATGTATGAAAATGGGATTATATTTAATAACAACCCAGCACACTGGAAGGAAATTCGACCCTTCTTCACCAAAGGTAGGTCAGTGCGCATTAACACACCGTGCCACTCTATCACATGGTCTGTTTCTTTCTGAAACGTTGTGTGTCCTTTGCATAATTAAACTAGAGGGAACGGTTCTCTGTTTATGATCTCAAAACACTTTTTCACACATGTTCTTTCACATTTACTGTGTTTGCTATGGTATTTGAAAAGAAAAGAAAAAAAAAATAATGCCCACAAATCAGGTGTAAAAATAATTGAAACTACAAGTCCAATATTCACATTAGCTCAGCTGGCACTTCCATAAATGTATTTAGCAGATTCTGTCCACGTTTCTGTCCATACTTCCTATGATATCCAGGCCTTTCGTACTTGATTTTGCAATTGAAAACTATCAGCTGCTCTATGCTGGCTGAAGACAGCAGGAAAAAATAATATCTTTCCTACATATTCCTAGAAGTACTAGCTCTCTCGATTTATGAGCCAGACAGCCTCTCTTCTCAATTGCAAATGTACAACCCCTCTCCACATGTATTTGATCAAATAACGTACTTCAGGCAATTACAGAAGTTCTTACATGGAAAAGTAATTTAATTAGAGTACCTGGGGCACTCAGCACTGAGTTCATTCCAGCTAAAGCTCGTCATAAAATCCCACTGAATTACACAGCAGAAGAATGTTTGGTTTCTTGAAATGAAAAGACAGAAAATATCCCTCATGACATTATCTCCAGCGTCCACAGCTGAACAGACTAATACAGGCTAATGCACAGTGTTCTACTAGAGCAAGCTTCAATATGTCCACAGCAACACCATAGGTTGCCAGCAGCTTATTGCAGAGCTTCCGTGCTGTTTACCCAGGAGATGCATTCCCAGAAAAGCTGGCTGTCCTCCCTATGAGCCCCCAAACTAACATCCCTGCTCAGCGTACTTGTGAGCGAGACAGGCTGCCCACAGTGCCTCTACAGAGGATATATACCTCCTGCACCAAAAAGCAGCACAAATAGTGCCAAACGCCTAACATGGCGTGAACCAACACTAAACACAAAGTGGATGGATGCAAGTGAAGTTTGGTCTTTGTGTTTCTTGCCATTCTAACTAAAAATGCAGAATGATTTTATTCCAGCCACTTAGGCTACGTTTTTTTTAAAAAACTTTTTGCTCACATCGTAATTGCTAGCAAATTAGTAATAAAGTATAAAATTTAATGAAGCTTTTGATCATCTTGCATCTTTGTATTTACAGCCCTGTCTGGTCCCGGTCTTGTGCGCATGATAGCCATTTGTGTTGAATCAACAATTGTTCACCTGGACAAACTAGAAGAAGTGACCACTGAAGTAGGAAACGTCAATGTGTTGAACCTCATGAGACGGATCATGCTTGACACATCTAACAAGCTCTTTTTAGGGGTCCCTTTGGATGGTACCAACAGCTTTATTTTATACTTCATGTGCATAAACAAGAAATGTTTGTTGACATCACTTATTGTTTCAGAGAACAGAACAAGGACACACTTTTACATCCCTAAATGATTTGCTGAAATTGGTAAATAATTCTAATCATGAGAATATTTTTTGGATCAAATATATATATATATATATATATATATATATATATATATATATATATATTTTCACATCTAAAGAAGTTTTTATGCTTCAATCCCAACATTATCGCCATGTAAGAATCAAAAACCTTCCCACCAAATGAAATTATTGCAATGAAAATTAACCCAATCTTCTCTCTGATTCTTTCACCCCCAAGTCCATTTGACCAAAATAATATTACCATGATACATAAATTTACACATTTCAACACACTGCAAGAGAGTTCTGCTTCTGTTCTCCCATGGGAGAACATTTCTAGTTGACACACCATCTCCTTTTCCCTACCTACCAAGAGTTTCTACAAAGAAATATACCTCATCTGCAATGTGCTACAACTGTTTCCTAACGGCATCTACTAAAAAATGTTTATCCTGTCAACTTAGCAGGAGCAGGGCCTACTTATTAATTTCCCTGAAGCATTTCTGCTGTTTGATTATTGAAGTTTAGATTTTATACTGCTGTTTATTTACATCTATTTTCAGAAAGTGCCATTGTTCTTAAGATTCAGAACTACTTTGATGCTTGGCAAGCTCTTCTATTAAAGCCCGACATATTTTTTAAGATTTCTTGGCTTTGCAAGAAGTACGAAGAGGCAGCGTAAGTATCAACAATTTCTACAGATTTTCCTAAGATTCTTACTTTCTAGAAAGGTCTTTCTTCAAATCATTCTCTTAGAAAGTAAATTGTAAAAATTTCAATGGTGACTGACTGAAGCCAACTTTCTACAAACCCAGGAAAGAAAAATGCTATGAAGAGGCTGATCTCAGGGGGCCATTTAAAGTCCTTGTCTACACAGTTCTAATTTTCTTACCAAAATAATTCCATAATCCCTCCATCTAATTCTACTTACTGGTGTCTGCAATGTGCATTTTTTGGGGGGAGTGGCTGAGTTTTGAGCTAAAACTTGGTGTTTAGCATGACAATGCATTTCAACATTTTTTTTCTTTAAGTAAGGAATAAATAGGTTTTGCCATCTTCCTGTTTGTAAATGTACAAACTTCCTCTTCTGTTTTGACGCTCTGATTTGCTGTTTTATACTGTATATAAAGAGAAGCTTACCAAGCTTGAATTTTAAGTGTATTTACCCCCCTATAAGCACAATCTTTCTACGAGAACGTGGCCTTCAAATCTGTAGCTAATTGAAAATGCAAAATAAAAGCTATTCGATGTCATTTTCCAAAATCAAAATGCATACTATTGACAGTATGTCTCATCATATAATTCTAAAAAAAAAATAAAAAACTCTACCATCAAGCTAATATATATTTTTTTATTTTGTGTAGATGTATAGAGAGGTTTCAACCCTTTAATTCCAAAAAATAAGATAAGATTTCAGTCCAATCTAAGAAGAAATTATTTTATCAGAAATATAAAAACCCTCAGTATGGCTGCTTTGGCAAGTTACCATGTAGCCATTCTAAAGAATACTGAAATTCTATCCTTAGATGTTTTCATGGGTATAACCTTCATGTTTCTGAACATTATCTATACTTAACCATACACTAAAAGGCTTCAAATATTAATATATTGGATTTTATCCACTTTCAGCAAAGATTTGAAAGGAGCAATGGAAATCTTAATAGAACAGAAACGACAAAAGCTTTCCTCTGTTGAAAAGTTGGATGAGCACATGGATTTTGCATCTCAGCTGATTTTTGCACAGGTATTGGCAATATACTAAAATTTTGCCAAGTTTGATTTTTCTGTCCATTTTCTTTCAATAGCAATAGAGAACTTACAATTTAGAGATCACGTATCAAATTCAGATCATCAAGAAGGGATACAAGTTAGTGAGTTTGAAGGAGTCCCTCAGTCAGGTGGCTTAAACAGCATCCTGGTTATTCACACCTTAAACGGCATCCTGAAAACCATTGAGTGACGAGCATCCAGGGATATGCTCTCTCTCTAACTCCCATGTTTTATCTCGATGCATTGCCTTTTACTTGCAAAGGCCCCAAGTACTGTGTAAATCCTATCTTGCATAATCTCTGACAGCTCACATACTGTGTGGGGAAAGGTAATAAATCAGTAAGAATTTGAGATAAGAACAAAGCCTCACTTTTTTGTAAAATCATATGCACCTATTGAAACATATTTATATCAAAAGAAAAAAGAATCCTTCTTAAAAGATAAAGGATGAGACTTGTGAAAATCAAAATCTTGATTTTCATTTAAATGTATTCTAGGTCCATTCCATACTACTGCTATGGGATGTTTGGCATCAGGTTGGCAATCAACATTTTCCCCAATTTTTTCCCCAATTTTTCTAGAACAGAGGCGATCTGACTGCTGAGAACGTGAACCAGTGTGTGCTGGAGATGATGATCGCTGCTCCTGACACTCTGTCTGTGACTCTCTTCTTTATGCTAATACTGATTGCAGAGCACCCCACAGTGGAGGAAATGATGATGAGAGAGATTGAAACTGTTATGGGTAAGTAGGGGTTGCAAAGTCAGTGGTGCGGGAATATAATTTTGCTTGTGCAGTGATCTAGTTTCTCACTCAACATCTGAAAATTCTAATGATTTTCTTCTAACATAATTGTTTGCTCTAACATATATGAGCTACCACTTTATGTGGACAAATTTATTCAAGATCAAGAGAAAGATGAACCATTTTTAAGATAAATTCTATCAGGATTCATCAGAATTGACAATTTTGAGAAAAAAATACTTATCCCATAAAAACAGCAGTACAAATCACCTCAGAAGTTCCAATGAAATTATTTTCAATTTACCTAGCAATAGTAAAAGGGGACACTCATTTCAAATATTTCTAAACATCAACATTTCTCTCGCACAGAACCGAAGTTTCACTATGACCACAGAACGGTAACGTTAAAGAAAACTACAATTATTATATCATTCTGCTGTCATCCATTTTGATCTCAAACTGGTCTCCTCTTTAAATACTAATGATGAACTACTCAAAACAATCAAAATATTTTAAGGTTGTATTCTCCCTTTCTCTAGCCTTCATTCAAAGTTTGAACTCCACCAAACTACATAGAAACTAACTTCATCCAATCCTGTGGTCAGTTAAGCACTGGCAAGCATATTAAAAAATCCTTTCCTCTTTCTCTAAGATACTTTCAGTCTCAAATACAAAGGAAGGGCTATGATGTTACTTCAAACTTCTTGTCATTGTTTCAGCCTCTTTTTCCTACTTGAGTTAGGAGACTGCCTTTCCCTTTGTCTTCTTATGGAAATTTTTCTGAGTGATCCAAAGTGTTGCAACTGAAGGAAATCCAGGAATATGTGGGAAATCCAAATAGTGACCCTTCTTGTCACTTTACCGGCTCCTGCAAACACTTTGAATCCTGTTCGGCATAACAGCAGCAAAATCTTCCACCACAACATAGCACAAAGGGTTTTTCTTCCTGTACTTGGAATATAGTATCAGAGGTTAGCCTCATATTCATCACTACATAAAACTGCTATAAAATCCTTATATATCAGAGTACAACTATCGTGAAGTCCACTAAAATAAACTGTGCTTTGCCAGTGAAGACTGAGGCAAAATGTGTTGAGTACCTCAGCCTTCTCCTTGTCCTGTATTGCTCACTAGGTGGGGGGTGGGTTTCCAAATGGAAAGGATACATGAAATTACACAGAAGCTGATGGGTACTTCCTGCCATTTCAGGAACTGAAAATCTTCCCAAAATATTTTGGAATTTGTATGATGCATCTAATAAATTCATAACCAACTGCTTCACCATTTGTTTTATTCCTGAAGGTGACAGAGATGTACAGAGTGATGACATGCCAAACCTCAAAATTGTGGAGAATTTTATTTATGAGAGCATGAGATACCAGCCAGTTGTGGACTTAATCATGAGAAAAGCTTTGCAAGATGATGTAATTGATGGCTATCCTGTGAAAAAGGGGACAAACATTATTCTTAACATTGGACGTATGCACAAGCTTGAATTCTTCCCAAAACCGAATGAGTTTTCTCTTGAAAACTTTGAGAAGAATGTAAGTTTTCCACCTTATTTCCTACAGGATATTGGATATTATTTGTTGACAATGTATGTTCCTCCTATTTTGATCAAGACCTTTGTGACCAAAGCTGTTTTCCCCTTGACTAACTGCCTATCTAGCCAGGTGTACATCCTGCTTATTACTATTGTTTTAATTAGAGCTAGGTGGGCATTTTCCCATCGAAGTGTCTTATCATTCAAAAATAACAACATCATTGAAAACAAGAATTTTTGCAGGCATCTCAATTTAAAAATGCCACTGAAGACTGTCCAAGACACACACCTTTACCACCATCTCTGATGCTAGGCAAAATAGAGAGGCTTTAGGGAGCCACAGCCATGCAAGCAGTACATAAAGATCTGAGGCAGTGCAAGGAACCGCTGGTGAAGTGAAGCAGCACAGTAATTCCCAAGAGACAGACTCTGGCACCCGTTTTATGTATTAATAAATACAAACAAACATTAAGTAAAAATACTCATCTTTTATAGACTGAATTGGCAATCCTAAATTTTGATCAGCTCAGTAATGCACATGCTGGGTAATATTGTCCCAGTGCAACACAGCATTTAATCTAAGTTTCACTCCAACTCCCAAAAGAATTTTTTCTATTTGTAACCCCCTACTACTGTAAATTATTCTTGAGATTCTTTTCATTCAGAACTTTGCTCTTCTGATTACTGATCAAATGAATTGTCTACCAAAAATATACTTGTTCAGCAGTAATCATATGGAGAAATTAGAAGTGCACTGAAAAAAGACAGACCAGTTCCATGGCAAATTTGACTGTTAACCAGTGCAGGTGGAAATGAAAGATGCTGCTATCCAAGAAAGAGAGGACACAAAATATGAAATATTAAGTGCTAGCAAGCACAGCTAGGAGGCAGTTAGCTACATCTCTAGAAAAAACAGCCAGCCATGCAAGAATGGAAGGCATTACCAATTTCCCTGTTAAGGGAATCTCAGCTGTGCAATGTTAGCCTTTTTTCACAGATGAACAGATTTTCATGGTATATAAGCATCCTCTTTATATGATCTAGCGGCCTGTCAGGTATAAAAGTTGTATGGGGCTAAAGCTAAAGGGTTAATCCTTTCTACAGCTGTCATAACTCATTTTGACCAACTGAATAACAAATCTGAATTCATTTTACTACCAGGCAAAACTTTTTTTTCCCCTAAGATGTTAGAAGATGCACACAGAAGTGCTCACAACAAGAAACTTCAGTTCTAAAGAAATAAAGAGAAGAGCCACTGTGATACTTGAGAAATAATAAAACACATGAAGACAATTAAGAAATGAGGGAGAAAAGGTTATGTATGCTCAAGCCAGAAACATGTAGAAAAATCAAAGATAGAGTAACTGATTAAGTTTACTGAACTACTCAATGTAATTCCATTTTGCCACCCATTGTTTTCATTCTAGACATTTCTATAAAAATGGATTTCTTGCTTATTTTATAAGCACGCTTAGCTTCTAAAAATATTTCCCCTTGACCAAATATTTAACCACACATTTTCTAACTGATTTGATGTATGATGTTTGCCACATAATTATTCTAGCAAGCACAATTCTCTCACAGTTCTCTAAGCAAGTAGCAATCCACACCATTATTTATAAGATGACATTGTTAGAATCTAAATATTTTTCCATTTTCACAGGCTGCGTGCTTGCCATTGAGCTATACTGCCAGCTGCTGCACTTGCTTTTTATTATAAGCATTTGTATTTATCTATCATTTTTGAAAAAGTATATATCTCAGTTTATTTGAAATGATTTGAACAGGTGAAAAATGAGGGGAAAGGATAATTTCTCTAGAAAATTTAATATGAAGCATCCTTCTGTATTCTAATTCCGGATTCAAAAGGAAATCAAAAGCACACAGCTAACATTCTTTTTAATACATTAATGAAGAAAAAAATTACCTAATTGCTTTTCTATATTCATACCAAGTGCCTTGGTACATCATAAGCAGTAACATTCATGTTTCAGGGGACTGTTTGGATAGTTGATCTATTCAGTGTTGACAAAGGTAGGAGAAGTTTTCTATGCATTCTTCAGTAGTTCTGCAAATCTTACATTTCACATTTTAGTTGACAGAACAAGAGATAATCATTTTATAAACATTTTAAAAAAAGATTTTCAACATTGCATTTTATGAGAAAATTGCTCATTTCTCAGAATCACATTTTGAAAACTTTCAGAAGTTTTTAAATGTACTTTAGCACATATTAAAGTGAAACCTTCACTCTATTCACAGCCTGTGATAAAATCCCTGTAGTTCTCAGGGGATAAGCAAAATGAAACACGTGGCAGAATTCAACTGCTTCAACTTTACCTTTCCTGCTACCTTTGCATTTGAAAAGGCACAGTTATTTCCTGTATTTATTTCCATGTTTTGGCCTGACTTGTGTGGGAAGACCATTCAGTAACAGCAGCAGCAGTGTGAAGTCAAGACATAGCTTAGAAATAAGGAAGGAAGCAATTTTCCTTAAAAGATTCTTTCCATGCTTCTTCCCTATCCGTACTACAGATTTCCAGCATTTTTCTACCTGATTTTATCAAGAAAATTTTGCCTTAAAGTTTATTCCTCATGTTATTCTGCACAGGTTCCATCACGCTATTTCCAGCCATTTGGATTTGGCCCCCGGGGCTGTGTAGGAAAGTTTATTGCCATGGTAATGATGAAAGCAATTCTGGTGACTCTCCTGAGACGGTGCAGAGTGCAGACAATGAAAGGAAGTGGACTTAACAACATCCAGAAAAACAATGACTTATCCATGCACCCAATAGAAAGGCAGCCTCTGCTGGAGATGGTTTTTACACCAAGAAGCCCAGACAAGAATCACAGTGATTAAAGGGGATCAGCATTAACATTACAGGGTGTTCTCAGCTACTTTAAGAAATGCTCTTCATTTCCAGGTAAAGATATAACATAAAACATTTTGCTGCAACTAAACCACTACACCAAGCATCCACTTATTTGCCTGCACAACACGTGTTCTGGCCATAAATTCCACTGCAATGCAGTAAGTCCAAATTCTCAAAATAGTCCTGTTGTCAGGTGATGCCACACCATACAAAGGATTCCTGACTACTTTTTAAACCATCAAGTTCAGATGAAGTTCAGCCTTGCTTTTCAAATGGCGCAAGGTCAGACATTTGAGGGTCAAAATCACCTGCCTGTTTGTGCTAAATTCTAGGACTCATCCTGGAATTTCGTTTCATCCTCCCACCCCTCCAGTTGGACACAGCAGTACTTGGTGTGAAAGTTCTAATCATCTGCTTTCGAAAACATCTGAAGAATGCTAAATTTGACTTCAAGACTATGAAATGATTTAAAATACAGAAAGCTATCATGCTAAAAAAAAAATACATGTACTAATTTAACTACAGTAGTAGTAGTATGGTACTAATACTGATTTCCTCCAGCCTCAGGTTTAGACTTGGTCCTTTACAGCAGAGCTACGTTACTACCCAAGTTTCTTGCTGCAAATGGAAAATATATGGAAATTTGTAGAGCATAGTTAGATATTTGTTGGCATCTCTACTAGCCTAATGATGAGTCTCTTCTTTGGTCAAGAAGAAAAAACTTTCTGGGTTTAGTGCCAGCATTCTCTGGCAAAGATTTTCCATTTTCAGTAAGCTTCAGTGTCCTTACCACACAAACTAAAGAAAGAGGCTTTCAGGATAAAGTGCCTTGATAAAACTAACTAAGGAACAAAAAGTTTATATTCAGCTTTTCCTCCAAAGTCATTTAAATATTTTTTTTCTGTTTATAGTTTATATACTTGTTTAGAAAACTTAATTATGTTAATTAATCTGGTCCTTTGGACCACTGCTCTCAGGTACAGGTCCGGCAGACAAAGATTTATTCAAGTAGCATACAAAAACTACTCACAACCAATAAATAACTGTTTGTTCCAGTCAAGGGTAATGAATTAGGTCAGAATGGAATTGTTGATGGATAAGAGCTGCACATTTAGGTCAAAACAGCATAGAAGTGGCCTACAGGAATTTGAAAACATATATATCAGACTTGAAAGAAGAATGATTTATTGCAGCTAGGTTACTTTTATACCTTCTCCATGGGATTGGCACAGTGCCCAAAAGTGACACCAGAAACGCGCAGCCTCTTACAGCCTGTGAATACAGACAAGTCTGTGTATCTGAAGATGCACATAAGTAGAATTTCCATCTTTTCAGTCATTAAGAGGCAAAGTGATGTGAACATTTTGAATATCCCATATAACTTCATTCTATATCCTTTGTAGCTTTTAAACTAAGAAATTGAGTCAGCTGGGGAAAAGAAAAAAATCCACTGAACCTTGTTTTGCTTGGGAATAACCTATAATTTTACACATTGTGCATCTTCATTTATTTCACACACTAACATTTTGAACAGCGATCATTTACTCTGTGGTTTCTATCTCAGTTATAGGTTCAGAATAAATTTATTCTCAAGGTTGAAAATAATGAACTCCTTAAACAACTTTTATCACTAAAATTTTAAAATAATTACATGAA